>NC_071398.1:101039649-101712176 GCF_022682495.2 Desmodus rotundus
GCCCGCCGTCCAATCAGGGGTCCGTGACACCACCTGCCACACCCCCCGCGGGGGTGGGTGAGATAGGCCGGGAGGGAGGGGCCAATGGAGGGCCAGCTCCCAGCCAATCCGCGCTCTCCTGCTTTCGCCGAGCAGGTGTTCCCGCCCCACCCGCCAGGTGGCGGTGCGGTAGGGGTGCGCTCGGGTTACACACAGGCCTGGGCTCTGGCCGCTCGTATTGGGGCTTTTGCCTCAGAGCCTCCTCATATATCAAAGGGAAAGTTCGTGTCTGGGAGCTGAAGTTTGGGGACTGTCCCCTCCCCTTTACCTGCGCCGCTTTACAACCACTTCTAGTCCTAGATCTCTAAAAAGTCATCGTTGGAACATTGATTTTATGAGGAATTTTATGTAGAATTAAACATATACGAATTGCTAATTTTCAAAACTTGGGCGATGGGATGGAATCAAAGGGTCCCAGAACTTCACAGGAAGAAGGGGGACGTTACTGTAGCCTCCTCCAGCTCTTCTGGGGCGGGTGGCATCGTCTGTGCTCCCTTATCTGTCATGGCCACCACTGGGGGAAAAAATGTGTTCACATTATTCAAAACAGTGGAAGTCCTGTATAGACACAGTCTTCTGTCTTGCAGGTAAGAAGTGTCATCCTCATCTCTGTCACAGAGACTGGCTTATTCCCAGTGTTCACAGCTTTTGTTGCTCTGTGTGTGCCTGGGCAGTTACAGAGCATGTGTGAATGTAGAAGGGATTTCTGTGTATCAGACAAGACAACTTTGTGACAACAATAAAGATTTCCCAATTACTTCTGGGCCGGATCCCCCAGAACTGGACTAATGCAACAGCATAGAATCCCAGACTCTAGTAGGTTTGAATCTCCAGAGACCCGGCTGCTTTTCTTCCAATAAAGTCAGCTAACAGGTGAGAGGCCCTGGTGGAACCCCCACTGCTGAATCCCCCCGACGAACAGGGGCAGCACTCTGCACACATGTGGGCTCCACCCCTGTGCCTCGTCACCCCCCAAAAAAGGATGCAAGGCCCACGGGGGAAGGGTGACAAAGCCCAGAACCCATGCCATCTGCACAGAAAGGGACCGTTCATTCATTGGTAGCATATTTCTTTAATCATTGTTATTTACAATGTATCATCTGACAGACTTACAGAGAATAAATAAAGAAAAGAAAATATACAATTGGTATCTCGTGGCTTTTTTTTTCTAATATGTAAGAGAATTCTTACATATTTTATTTTGGAATGACTAGGATAGTTTTAAGCAGAAATTGAATCAGTTTGCTCTCTGCCCCTTGACCCAACACCTCGCCCCCGACAGTCTGCAGAGCAGGCCCAGCCCCTCCCCCCTTGTGAAACCTGCTTCGTGTTGCTTCCAGCAGTCACCGGACCGCAGGGGAGAGCCTCGGGGGTCGTGGACAGTGAAGTGCGGAAAGTGAGCAGCTGGACTACGGACTCGGGGGCCCTGCAGGAACCCTCCCGCTTTCTGTTGGTTCCAAGCCTCTCCTCCAGAAACCACGTTTTCCCTTGAAGGGATCACCTTACCCCGCTGGGCTCTCCCTGGTGTCTCTGCTGACCCCCCCTCCACCTGCGGCTATGCACTCGGGAAGGCAAGGGCGAGCTCTGGGCTCCTCCTGCCCCTTTGGAGGTTTGGGGAGTGGTGGATGTAGGCATCTGCGGGAGAGACCATAAGGTTTGCTTCCAGTGGGCTGAGTTGGGGACCAGCGTGTGGCACCTGGTGTCTGCACGGGGTGCCTTGTACAGAACGACCTTGAAATGCTGTCTCAAGCCCTCGAAGGCTGACTTAGCCATCAGGAAACAGACCGGTGACGAGCCTGGGCCCTTTCTCCCTTTCCTGGTTTGAACACGGACTCTGTTCGCCACAGCAGGGCAACTCTCCCTAACTCACCCCCAGCACACGGTGTGCTGTTTCTGCTTCTGTATTTTCATTCAAAACCAGCACTCAACAAACGTGCGGAATGACCGCACAGGACATGGGTATGCAGTGGTGACCAAGTTGCCATCTTGTGACCCCCCCCCAAGTGGAGCAGTTAGGACACCACCAGCTAGGAGCATCGGAACTGGAAGCTCCACACCCCCGGGGTCACTGGGGATTTGCCTTTAATTGGGTCCATTGTGGTTGCTTCTCCATTTCAGAACAGATACCTAGGCAAATGAAACCTCCCTCCTTCTCTGCAAACGGTTTATCACACCTTAGAGGACTACACCACAGTTCTCGATTCCTTCCAGGAGCTGCCCTGGGGCCGGAACTCGTTGCCACCTACTTCTTGACCAATCACTGGGCCACACTCAAGGCCTCTCTGCCACAATCGCAAGCCCTCATCACTGTGGGAACAGCAGGAGCCACCCAGATTTCCCTCCTCGCCTGGGTCTCTAGCCAGCGAGCCCCAGGCAGGTCTTCCTGTCCTGGGTCCTTCCAAGTTGTTCTGGCTTGTTCCAGATGCTAAGCAGCCAAACGAAGTCAGCAAATGTGGGCATAGGCTGGGCTGGGTAATGCTCATGGATAAAGAACCTGGCTGATTCGTTACATTCTCTTTCGGGTTTTGGACAAGTGGATCCAGCTGGTATCTTTCTCACTACGAACCAGCTACTTAACCAAGGGTTAAACCTACCCAGAAACTAAATGAGTACGTGTGAAACACTGTTGAAATCCGAACACTCCTGTGGTTTAGTTACTGGTAGTGGAGCAAGGTCAGTTTTCTGGCTTTGGAAATGCATTGGTGGTTATGTAAGATGTTCGCGGTGGTGTTAGGCTGGGCCACGCTGTACTACTTTCGCAACGTCTTGGGAGTCCTAAAGTCTTTCAAAACAACAAGTTTTGGGAAAGGGACACACCAGGCAGTCGCCCACCGAACGACGCAGCCCCCGCAGCAGAGCACCCAGGAGGCCCGCGATCCAATCTCCGGGAACAATTCCCGCCTCTTTCCACATCAGTTCCGGGACACTCGCCACAGGGAACAGACACCCATCTGTTTCTACAGAAATGTTACACTTCAGTGCAGAAGGATCTCCCAGCATACACCGGGGCTGAAACTTCCAGAAACATTCTGGGGCCTGCCGCAGGCATGGCCAGAGGTCAGAGGTTGGAGGCCTTACTGAAAGACTAAGATGGAAAGACTAGAAATTCAACTCAGGACCCAAGACTTACCAGCCCTATTTGAGGAGCGAGCTAAGCCTTAACTGTAATTTTCTTCTTCTTTTTTTCTGTTTTGTAGTTTCAGGCAAAACAGACACTATTCTGTTTCCGAGTATTTCCTTGGAATGTTTTCCTCTGTTTTCCTCTTTCGGACTCTCTCCTTCTCTGTTCTCCTTCCACTCAAAACACAGGGCTGAGCTCTCTTCCCTGCGGGGAGCCTGGTGGGGCGAGAACCTCCTGCGACTCCCAGCAGCACCCAGCCTGCACCTCTGCGCGGGCGTCAAACCAGACTGAGTCAGCCTCACTCCAGCCTATCACCTCCCTGTTTCCGTGCCCTTCTGGGCTCAGCAAGGACCCCATTCACAGACGCTAGAGCCGGGCCACCAAGCCTGGCGAAGCTCCGTCAAACCCCGCTTGCAGGCCTGCATCCAGGGCAGCCTGGAAAAACCAGGCCCGGGGTGGGCAGGGCTGATGGATTCTCCACTGGAGGACCCAGGCACTCAGGCCCCCCGTCACCCACTTCCTCTGAAACGCAACGTCCTCCCTGCTGGGTGCTCCTGGGCCTCACGCCCACGAGGAACTTTCTCTTTCTCAAACCCCGAGAAGCTCCTCCCTTCGGTTTCCTACGCCGCCCCCCGCGTCTCATTTCTCATCAGTACGATCTCCATCATCCAGCATTTCCTCCTGTCCACACACAGCTGCCCTTCCTCTTCAAGACACTTACTTTTCCTGCCCTGTCTCAGCTCTGTCTCCAGCGTGGAGTCGCGACCGACTGCGCTTCCTGACCCCCCGCAGCCCACCTGTGAACGGTCTGTCCTTCTGCTCACCTGCCTCCCATTCAGCCACATGCAAGTTCCTTCCCTCATCTGCCACCCCCGCCCACACTGTGCTCCGTCACAGTCTCGGGCACCTGAGGGTGATCCTGCCCCTGCACTAAAGCCACCTCCCCCGTGGGGCCTCCCCGGGCTGGGCCGTTTCTGAGCACCAGAGTCTGGTCTGGCGCCAGGTCGGGCTGAGCTCCCTGCCCATCGCCCAGCCTATGTATACATATCAACCCAACCCCAGAACCACAATCTGACATAAAACGTTCCACATTCTCCCACCTCCTTCTCTAACTCATTTCTAGTTCCCTTCCTCTACCTTAGATCCGAGTGACTTTTAAATTCCCCACACGAGGCCTTCACCACCCACCAGCTGCGGGCTCTTGGTTTTGTGCTGTGAACTCCACGGGAACGGCCAGGCCGCGATGAACCACGTGTCGGCCACACAGAAGTGGGCCCTTCCCCATCCCAGAAAGGGTAACAGTCCGTGACAACACGCTCTGGCCAGCTGCCTGAAACCGGTGACCCGTCTGATGCAAGCCCAGGAAAACCCAGACACACTGAGTTCACTGGGAATCTGACCATTTTTCTGTGGGATCGTGAAATGCGGTGTGTTGAGGCCGAATGCTCAAAAAAAATAAGAAGGGGGATGTTAGACAAAGGAAGGGGGAGGGGATGGCTTCCCTGGCCACCTAGGAGTCCTGGCCCACTCCGGTCTGGCCGGAGGCTGCACGTGACTCGGTGTGTTAGCTCCAGGCACACGGTGCAGGTCAGACGTCATTCTGGGCGGGTCTGTGAGCCGGTTGGGGGAGAGATTAGCACTTGAATGGTTGGGCTGAGGAAGGCCAGGCCTCGGCCAGTGTGGGGGCCTCACCCGAATGGAAGAGAAGGTGATACAGCTCCCTGCGGCCTGACACCTCAATCTCCTCCCTCGATTGCACCAGGGACTGAATCCCAGAACATGGAGGGGAGAGGGCATTTGCTGGGGGAGGAGAGGGACCTGCAAAGGGCCCCAGGGTGTGGGGCTTCTGCATCTGCTGAGGCCAGAAGCAAGGTGAGGGCTGGCACGTGAGGTCAAGTGACAGAAGCAGGCCCCCGGGGTCAAGTGCTCTTTGTGAGCCTGGGACGTGTCCTCTGCCACCTTTTCTGCATCTTCTCTGTGGGACTTGGGGGTTCCCTTCCCTGTTTCCCACCGAATCTGAGGGTGTGTGGTATGTGGGGCCTCAGCCCCAGTTCTGACCCTGCTCCGATGGGACTGTGTGTCTGGTCCCGTGAATCTGGAGACCGGGCACCTCTGCTTCTCTCCTGGCCACAGCACCTCCAAGGCACCTGCCCACCGAGCCGGCACAGTGGGTGACATCTCCGTCACGCCTGACCCGCGCAGAAGGCCACCCAGCACAATCTCACGCCACTTCTCTGCACTCCAAAGCCTCCGTCTGTCTGTCTGTCTTCCCTAGTTCCTCAGCCTGGATCTGAGCCTCTTGAGGGGCAAAGGCCCCCGCCTCCGGAGGCAGCCCACTCATCCTGTGAGCTCCCTGTACAGAGGGGGCATCAGTGTCCCTGCAACTGCCCCTCGCTTCTCCGAGGTCAACCCTTCAGAACACTCACTGCCGATCTGCTCCCTGTCCTACATGCCTGAGAACTTGAACCCCGGCCCGCGAGGGCCGCAGGGTATTCATCCCCTCAAACAGCCGCCTGCCTTGGAGAAGATGAGCCACAGGGCCTGGGATGGAGCTACCGAAACACCCATTCTTACGGATCCAAAAGCAAACTTTCCCTAAGACACACACCCGGAAGTGTCCAACAAGAGGAAGAGGAGGGCCCTCTGCCGGAAGGAGCGGCACACCTGTCACCTGTCCTCCTCGGGCCTTTCTCCCTGTGTCCACTCTGCTGAAGAGTCCTTCCATGCATGAGGTACGTTTCTTGCTTTGCAAACGACAATCCCCTTCACAGCACCAGGCAGCAAACACTCCTTCCTGCGCAGTCCTCTGCATTTCTAGGCGCGTCCCACGCCACCCCGACCCCGCCCACGAAGGGACAAAGCGCCCATTCCGGGAGCGGGGGTTCTCAAGCAGGTACCAGCTAGTTGGCAGGAGAGAGGCACGGAGGGCGGGACAATCCAGAGGCTGCAGGACGAGACGAAACCATCTGTGACCGGTCACTGGAACCACTTCTTCCGAGTCTCCACCCTCGCCGAGCGTTTCCCCCAAACCTAAGCTCAGGTTTCCAAAGATATTAGTATTCTTCAAGTTTTCCTTGCTGAAACTACTCCTTTAAAGGCAACGTGGAAAAAAAATATTGTAGAATCTGCACATTTATAAACATAAGCATATTTAACCTTTATAAATTATCTAAATCATCTAGCCTTTCTTATCCAGCACGCTGGCATATCAATGGAGATTTCTTTACTGGATTTTATCTGCCCTAGGCTTTTTTTTTTTTCCTTTTTTAGTTCTTTAATGTAAAAAACAAGTATATATGGGCCAGGGGTGGAGAGTGGGGGTGCAGTGGCGGGAGCCGAGGGACAGAGAGAGAGCACTTGGTCCAGGTGGCGCGGCCGGTGGGGCTGAGAGCTGGGTGTCGCCAGGCAGCCTGGGCGCAGCGCGTGGCCGGGCGTGGACGCCTCACTCGTCCCCCTGCTGGAGGAGCAGCAGGTGGATTTCCTGGAAGGAGGGCCGGTGCCTGGTGTCCCTCCTCCAGCAGCTCAGCATCAGCTTGTACACGGAGTCCGGGCAGATGGCGGGCTGGGGCAGGTACGTCTTTGGACCCAAAAATGAATACAAAGAGAGAACATTGAGGAAAAGAGGGGGAAGGAAGAGTCACCGCATCGCTGTTTCATTTGCCTGCGTCCCACGGTCTTGAACTGAGGTCCGTGTGGTGTCCCTCCTCCCCTGTGACAGAGTCACAGGAGTCTGAACCCCTCAGCCTGTCCCCTCCCCTTGTTTGGTCTGCAGCAGGGTTTCCCGAGGGCCGGTCTGGGGTCCCATCACCAAGCAGAAAGACATCGCAGCTGGAAACCGAGGGGTCAGTGCCCTATCCCTTTAGACCACGAGCTTCCAAGGAAACTCTTCACACTTTGTCAAGAGAAACTGAAAACAGACAAGCTGAGTGTGTTTCTTCATTAGGGAAACGATTGCCCGGGACTCCAGGAGCTCGCGATGGAATTCAGAGCATTCTGGGTTTGCCTCGGCTATGACCCCACGTAGGAAATCCCTGCCAGAGCTCAGGTCACTGCAGGTCACTCCGCATTATATCTGCTGCCTCCGATAAGCTGGTGACGTCAGCCAGGCCACTCGGGGAAGACCGAGGCCCCATGTGTGTGGCCCATGACCACAGCACCCAGCGTGCAGCTGGCCGTGGGGAGAAATCGCTGGCCCCCACTCGAAGGCCGGCCTTTTACAGTGCGATTACCAAAATTCTAATAATAAAAATTAAAGCAACCCAATATAAATGATAAACTTACATATGATATTTATACAACCGTATCTAATAAAATGTAATACTGTCGCATGATCAACTGTACTTATAATAAATCACGTTTCTTAAGTTCATGGGTTAAATTTAATACATTTTTATTGAAACTGTAAACTTGCAGTTAGCGGCGAGGCACTCCCTCCCTCAGCACACGGTGGTGATGTGTGGCTTTGGCCTCGGCTACGGTCAAATATCGGACCTCACTACTCAGCCATCTGGGGGTCGGTCAGAATGTATTTGGTTCACACCAGTGTTGGTGAACCCTCTGACACTGAATGTTTTTAAATGAGTGACAACAATTACACCCCAGAGAATCTGGGTCGTGAGTGACAAAGGACACCACCCAGGTAGCCCGTCTCCCAGCCCAGGCCTGTCCTGCCGCGCCAGGGCCTGCCTTGCTCCCACCTGGGAGAGCGCCCAGGCCCCCGACAGCCCTCACCTGCCGGCCCTGGTCCCGGAAGAACTCCCCGGTGTTCTCGATGACCTGCTCGTCCGACAGCTGGGAGTAGGGCTGCTCCTGGCAGAAGGTGAACGTCTCCCACAGGGTCACTCCGAAGGCCCACACGTCGCTTGCCGTGGTGAACTTGCCCTGTGTCGATGAGGACAAGAGGGGAAAGTGGAACAGGTTAGATTTCCATGGCTCAGTGTCATCCCTGGCCCCGCTGAGGGCGAGGCCACCGTGTGAACCCATCACGACCTGCGTGGAGGAGCTCAGAGGATGCCGTGAAGCTGACACCATCCTCCAATCTCAGCTCCAGGCTCCTTGGGGCGGAACCATTGGCCCCCAGGCCCCCACTCAGCTCCAGCAGAGACACTCCGGGGAAAATGACTCCCTTCCCCACCCGTGGTCCAGAAGACCAAGAGTTGAATAAAAATCCTAAAGCAATGAACAATGAACTTAAAAAGTAAATGGTAATAATCATCAAAATAAAAATATAGAAATCAGTGTAAATAATTAATTAGAAGTATGGTTAGGAAATTAATACAGAAGAAAATGATTTTGCGTGGATAACATTTCTTTTAAGTGATTTTTTAATATCTTAAACTAATTAAAACCCTTCAGTAGGTGGAAAGGAGAGAGGGAAAAAAACATTAAATCTCTTTTCATGATGGGTGTATTTTTAACCCTTCCATGTGAATTTTCTGTCGTGAGCATATTACATTTGCTGCCAGAAATGGGTGAGTGTTAAAAACGATAGTCAGCTCTCAAAGAGGACAACCCCAAGTCAACGCTGACCTGGAGGCTGGTGGTCTGTCTCCGCTGCCCCGGCCACCCCGACCCGCAGCCACTGACCGGCCCCGTTGCCCTCGCGCTCACCAGCAGGATGCTCTCCCAGGACATCCAGCGGATGGGCAGCACCGCACGGCCCTGGATGCGGTAATAGTCCCCGCTGTACAGGTTCCGGCTCATCCCGAAGTCGGCGATCTTGATGGTGTAGTTCTTGCCCACGAGGCAGTTCCGCGTGGCCAGGTCGCGGTGCACAAAGTTAAGGGAAGAAAGGTACTTCATGCCCGACGCGATCTGAGTCACCATAAACTTCAGGTTGGCGTAACTGAGGAAACACGACGGAGGGGAAGTCGCCAGTGGACGCAGGGAACCATGACCAGGGCCCGTCCTACCGCGGGTTCCAAGAAACGGGCCGAAGCCACCACATCCCTCTCTGCTGGTCAGGAGTCTCTGCTTCCCCCCACCCCCACCCCGGGCAGCCGCGCCCCACATGCCAGCCCGCCACGCAGAGTGTGGCTGAGCTTTGGGGCTCACCGCCCCCGTCTGCAGCAAACCCAGGGTGCCAGGGACACTGGCTATTCACCTGACCGTGGGCGCCTCGCTGGGGGCGGAGCTGGGGGGCTCGTGGCGGGAGAGGAACTGGTTGAGGTCGCCGTTCTCCATGTACTCGGTGATCATGCACAGGGGGTCGTCAGCGATGCACACGGCAAGGAGGCGGATGATGTTGGCATCCTTGAGCCGGGACATGATCTTGATCTCCTTAAGAAAGTCATTCCTTTGGGGGACATACACACGGACAAGCCCAGAGTGGCCAGAGTCAGGGCCCAGAGGGGGAAGTGGGCACAGCTGCGCCTCGCCCGCCCTCACACCCGGCCTGGCTCCCTCGGACGACCTTCGAGAGGACAGAGAACTGCCCCCTCTGACCCCCGCCACCAGGGCTGTCTGACTCCACACACCCTGTGAGCTCTCTGAGAACAAGGCCTGTGTTTGGGCACCTTTGCATCCCGGTGCCCAACGACACGCCCGCCACACGGAACGGGGTTGGCTGGACGAGGGACACGCTGCCCAGCACGACTCTGCGAAGGGACGCCCTTCACTGACAAGGAGCCCCAAGCTCACTGGCGTGTTTACCCCATAAAAAGCTCCGGGCCGCTCCATCAATAAAGCAAAGAAACTTTTTATAAAGTGGACATTCGTCCTCAGGCTTGTCTGCTAATTCTGTATTTTCTCACGTTGGTTTTTCCAAATAAGGAAGCACCAGCTGTTGTCCCAACAGACCACAGAGAGCTGCTTCAAGTTCAAGGTGGAAGTCTAGGGTCTCTTCATTTGTGTGAGTGTTTGGTGACAGCCACCCTGAGTCACACAGTGGCTACACACTTCCCCGTGGCAACCTTTGGGTCATGAAGCCACTACCCCAGGTTCCCCGAATGACAGGGGCAGGTCTGCTAAGTGTCCAGGAGTTCTCTAGGACCCTGGGCATCGGGCTCTGTCAGTGGACCCCCCAAACCATATCAAACACATCCACCCCAAACAGGGGTGTCCATGGCCGGAGAGGGGCCAGTGTCCTGGCCACCCACCACGGCTCGGCGGGCATAGATGCAAGAGCAGGGACACCGTCCCCACCAAAGCGAACAACAGGCAGAAGCTCATCCTGTCTGGGGGGTGTCAAGTACTCGGGAAGAAACACTCTGTCTCCCTACGGGACCCCAGGGCGTTACCTGCCAGTTCAGGCCAGCGCCCTCAAGACTGGAGTCCTCAGGTGAAGTCCCAACCCCTCTCCGTTCTAGTCCCTGGTCTTCCCTCTCCGCCCCACCCCCGGCCCTATCAGCTTGTTGGGCGTTTCTAGTGATGGGGACAGCCAGGCTGAGAAGATTTCTCTCACTCTGAGTCTCAGCGAGAGGAAGCTGCCCACACGAGTGGGGAGGCGCGTGCACCCCCCAGATGGGGCCTCGTCCGGGGCACGTCCAACAGCTTCCGGCCGCACCTCTGGGTGAGTAAGCTCACCGTCATAGAAGCGGAAAGGCCATCGGACAGTGGCGTGGCGGGACTGTGCCCTACGGAGGGGAGGGTCCCAGTTTGGGACACAGCTAAAGGACCGTGCATCCTTTGTTTGAGTCCACGGACGCTTCTCCAAGTGGAGGTGGCTTCTCATGGTGAGGGCTGCAGGACAGAGAAGGGAAGGAGCACGAAAGAGAAAAAAGGATGAGAAAGTAAAGAGGGAGGCGAGAGGAGAGCACAGGAGGCGGAGCAGGAGTGCGTGCCTGACCGGCAGACGAGGACACTTGGCCGGGCAGACGGTCAGGGGTGAGCGGGTCTCCAGTCCGGTGGGGAATGTGCGTTTGTGTCTGGGGGAGATGGAGGACCAAGGTGAGGATGCTGGTCTAGCAGGAGGGAAAGCGTAACCATGGAAACGTGAGGCGGCTCACAGGCCCCCCCCTCGCCAAAGACAGCGCTGCCCGAGAGTTTCCGGGAAGGCCCCCCGCCAAGGGAAAGTCCCAACGCCGAGAGCGCAGACCTGGCGTTCTTGTTGGCGTCGGCCCGGAGCATCTTCACGGCCACCAGCACTGGCGGGCCGGCGCTGGCGTCGGGCGCAAAGCCTTCGTCTCCCAGCTTCTCAGTGGCCTCCACTTCGCAGAGGTGGACCTGGACAAGAGGCAAGACTCAGTGTCCCCACCACTGCGTCTCCGAAGGAGTCGCAGCTCTCCGCGGGCGCCCCCAACCTTACCACGCAGCCAGACCAGCAGGGGCCCCTCGGGGCCTGTGGGATGAGGCCGTGACTCAGATAACTGGCAGAA
The DNA here is from genome assembly GCF_022682495.2 of Desmodus rotundus. NCBI lineage: Eukaryota > Metazoa > Chordata > Mammalia > Chiroptera > Phyllostomidae > Desmodus > Desmodus rotundus. The sequence continues at coordinate 101,051,125 of NC_071398.1, forward strand.
GCAATGTGGTGCGTGACGCCTTATGAAGGAAGTGAACACGGTTCACGGAACACTGACCATGTGAACGGGCACGTCTGCGACACAGCTCCGCTCACGGTTACACGGGACTCGGTATAAACGCTGGGAGCTTTCTGCATCGTGCGAGTCCCTCTCTAAGACGATCTCTGAGTATGGGGTCAGCATCTTTAGCCCAGGGGCAGTCGGGGACACGCTGCACCTCCTGCCTCACCGAACCTATGCAAGGGGGAAGCGAGCCGTCTCCTGATTTCTGGGAACCCGGTCCCGATGGCCAAGCGTGACAGCCGGAGAGCAAAGGGCAGCGCTGAGCTCCCAACGCAACTTCAGTCCCTGCAGCGAGCTCTCCGGGGGCTGGGGGGCCGAGGAAGGGGCAGGGACCGCAGGCCTGACTCGGAGGCTGCTGAGTGGAGGGCTCCTCCTTGTCTCAGCCAGAGATTCGGTCCCCAGAGGCTGCTTCTGGGACCAAACGCTGGGCAAGGTTGTTTTTGACCATTTCACACAAAACTCCCATTAAAGGGGAAAAAACCAAAGCGGCTCTCAGCAGTGGGTGTCCCTGGGCAGTTTGTAAAGGGCAATCGCATCTCACAGGGGCCCACCCTCTGGGACCCTTATACAAACCTTGAAAATACTGAATGTTTTTCAGAGTCTCTGGTAAGACCAGTAACTCCCCTGCTGTGAAAATGCCTACCTAGTCGTTAGGCGACCTGGGAAACCCCCGGAATTTGGCAAAGATGAGGTGGACCCAGCACCGTGTTCTCAGGGGGAACGTGCGTGGTTGGGGTGCGGGTAGGCACATGGAGGAGACCCCCAAGGGCGCGTCCACATTGGAAGGAATGCACTGCTCTCTGTCCGGACACTTTGGTTCGGCCCCAGCCTCAGGGCAGCCAAGGCCTGGAGTTGGGGCCCACTCACCTCCCCAAACTGGCCTTCCCCCAGCTTCTCCTTGAAGGCCAGCAGCTTCCTGGGGAACTCCTCCACCGCCACGTCCTTCCCGGACAGCAGGTCCATGGTGAGTGCCGGCACAGAGTAGGTGTTGCCGCCGGTCACCCCCTGGAGGTTCACGATGTCGGCTTCGGCGTAGTGGGGCACCCCATCCGGCCCGCAGGCCTGGGCTGGCTTCACGAGGCCGCTGCAGCCTGGAAGACAAGGCGGGGGGGGGGGGGTCGGTCCAGGCGGCTCTGGGGGGTCTCTGCAGGGAGGGCACCCTGAGGGACAGGAAGGGGGGCAGGCACGTGTCCCCAGGGCTCCTCAGAGGCTCCCCTCGTGGCCTTCAGCGGGGAGGCCATGGGTCTGGCCCTCATTCTCTCTCAGGCTACAGGGGCACTGTCCTTGGGCGACCTTGTGGGGAAGCCAAGCAGGAAGGCCCAGGCTACGAAAGGCAGGAATATCAAAGGCTGATGATCTCACATCATGTTTCTTTCATTGTGAGACACTATCGCTGATTTGATGACCTAGTCTAGGTATTTAAAATTTTTCTGATCAGCCCTGCCTGGTGTGGCTCAGTGGCTTGATCACCCGCCTGCAAACCAAAGAGTCGCCAGTTCGATTCCCAGTCAGGACACAGGCCTGGGTTGCGGGCCAGGTCCCCAGTTGGGGGAGCGTGAGAGGCAACCACACATGGATGTTTCTCTCTCCTTCCCATCCTCTCTCTAAAAATAAAATCTTTAAAAATTTTTCTGATTATATTTATATGATCTAGTTTAAGACACTCCCTAACTTAAGGGGGAAAAAGATGAAAATGTAAGGGTGGATGTTTTAAACTTCAGAAAATAAGTCAAGTCCTCCAGCCTAGAAAACCATGGCATTTACTCCCTTATTCTTGCCGTCTGTGGGACCCGAGTCCAGCGTTCCCCTTCCTCTCTTTCCTCAAAGGACCAAGCACCGACCCCTGAGATCCACCACTCCCGCAAGTGGTCGGTGTCCCCTGCTACTGCACCCCTCAGGGGTGCCCTTGTTGCCGACCTCACGAAGAGCCTTAGCAATGTCCTCAGTGTCCCTCCTGATGTCACCCACAGACCCACACCAGTTTTTCAAGAAGCACTGGGAAGTGAGCTAACCCGCCCTGTTTTACACAGCAAAGCCGAGAAACGGTCACTCTCATAATAAAATCTCGTGTGATTCCGACAGCTTCCGCCCAAGAGAAGTCAGCTCAGGTGAGGTAACAGAGACCCAAGGGAGGGTCAGCCTGGGACCCAAGGGTTTTTTCCTCCAGGGGAAGCTGTAGTGTGAAGTGCACCCCTGGTTGGGCAAGTCCCTCGTGGAGGCACTTCCTCCTGCGTAAAAGGAGGGGCTGCACTGGGTGGACTGTGTAGCCTCCGCTGGTGGCCCCTTTGGTGCCCTTGCTTCCCCTCCCGACGGGGCTCCCTGCCAACTTCTGCTCGGTGCAGGAGCAAAGGAGAGGCGCTCAGAATGTAGAAGGAGGCGGGGCTTATCCCCACCAAGCAGCAGGCAGGCTCCTCTGGCCCAGGCCCCTCCCTCGGCCCCGCCCACCCCCGGCCCTCACCTGGCTCCTCCTCCCCCGGCGTGAACTCGGGGAGTTTGCGGATGAGCCGCGAGGGCTCCTGGTAGTCCGGGCGCAGGGGGAAGATGCGGTCGTAGGTGGAGTTGGACCCCTGCTCCTCGCTGGGCGAGGACGAGCGGTTGTTGTTGAACATGCTGGACTCGCTGGGCAGGGACAGGCTGACGGTCATCTCGTCGTCCAGCATCCTCCGGGAGGCCTGCGGGGGAGGGGAGGCGGGGGGGCTGGCTGCACGAAGGGGACCCTGCGTCCCCTCTGCCTCCGGCTCCCCAACTCCAGACGCAGCGCAGGCACCCGCCGGGGGAGGGGTGCCCTGTGACCCAGGAGGACCCCTCAGTCCTTCACAGCTGGTGCGACCTAACTTCTGTGCTGCCAGCTTCCCTGAAGCAGCTGTCGTTTACCTGACACTGTAAGAACCTATCGGTGTGACCACAGAGCCCAACCTCAGAGGTTTGGTCAGAGTGGACTCGGCTGGCTGGCCCTGCAGGGCACTGATGGGCTGGAAACTAAGTTTAGATGCCCCTTAACTCACCAAATGGGCTGTGAGGGGCAAATCGCTGGTTCCCCTTGTCACTTGGGCCCCACGTTTGTAGGAACCAAAAATAAAACGGCCACAGAAGGGTAATTGGACCCCGAGGTGGATTACACCTGATACAGGGATAGAACAGCCAACCCTCATCCTACCTAAGGTGACCTGTCTGCTCCTTCCCAAACATGCCCGAACATGGGTACTCGTGGCTCTTTCGTGGGTCCCCACACATGGTGGGGTGGAGCCCAGCTCACCACCCTGGGCGAGTTCCGGGAAAACCACACGCGTGAAAGTCCTTGTGGACAGTGAGTGTAGACAAATGTAATAAAAATTATTCAGATAATTTGGCCTGGACGAAACCCTCTGAAGCGACTCGGAGGCTCGGAGGGATGGACAATCATAACTTTCAGTGCACGGAGAAGTAGGAACACAATTGTTAGGGACTTGGCTGGGGTGTGTTCTAAACACACACACACACACTCTCTCTCTCTCTCTCTCTCTCTCTCTCTCTCTCTGAAAAAGCAAGCAAACAGCAAAGAACCAAAGGAAGAGTATTGTCAGAGATTTTTGGTAGGCGTCAGTTGTCCCTCAGAATCAGTTGTGACTGCTTTATTTAAAGGGCGCACGCCTGCTCTGGCCTGGGGGCTGGGTTGACTGGAGCATCGTCTCATACAACAAAAGGTTGAGGGTTCGATTCCTGGTCAGGGCATGTGCCCAGGTTATGGGTTTGATTCCTCAGTCTGGATGCATACGGGAGGCAACCGATTGATGTTTCTCTGTCACATCCTGTTCCTCTCTCTCTCTCTCTCTCTCTCTCTCTCTCTCTCTCTCTCTCGCTCGCTCAAATCAATACCATCCTTGGGTGAGGATAAAAAAGAATGCACCTGCCGCACCCCACCCCCCTACTCAGGGGATCAGAATCTCCGAGGGCAACGCCTGGGCGGAGATCTCACACATTGGGAGGGGTGGTCTGGGGAGGTTCCCTGGTCTTCCCTCTGAAAACGAGACCGTGGGCGTGCTCACGCCCCTCTGGCTGCCACAGCTACGAGCCCCTCCGAGCCCATGCTTCCCGGCAGCCTGGTGAGCTCCCGCCATCCGCAGGCTCTCCTCCCAGCCCGCCCTCTGCGCCCGGGCAGCCGTTCTCACCTTCTCCAGCATCTTCTGCCAGAATTGCCTCCAGAGGATGATGACAATGATGGCCAGGAGGATGAAGATGATGGCCACCAGGCAGCCAATCAGGATGCGGGTGCTGCTGTCGTCTGCCTTCAGCATGGGGTCTGTGAGCAGGGACACAGAGACGGGCAGGTGAGCTCCGAGTGGGGCCAGGAGGAACCTGGGGACTGGACCGGGGAGAGGATGCAGAACCTGGCCCTTCAGGACAATCTCTCCAGCGGTCACCCTAACCCTCTGGGTCCTGTGCCCCACAGCAGCCCCCCACCCGCCCGGGCCACCGCAGCGCAGCCGCCTCCTGCTCCTCCTCATGTGTCAGACCCGCTAATGGGCAGGTTTTCCATTCTTCACAAAGTTGTGTTTCTCAGTCCCCACGGCCTGGGGCTACGGGCCCCTAATCACACCGAGTGAGCACTGGGGGACATTCTGCATCTCTGAGACAGGACAAGGTGGCAGAGGGGCCTCTCTGGAGATGCGGGGGTCACGCATTCCCAGAGGGATGGTCCTGTGGCCAGGGAGTGCGGCAACCAAAGATGCACATTTGCATATTCATCGCCCTCAGAGGCCCCACCCATCCAGGGAGCCCCCTCCATGGGACCCAGGTGGAAATGTCCCTTTCCCTTTCTCTGCTTCCCGCTCCCCAAACTCACGTGGAACAATGGGAACAACTAGGGGCTCCCCTTGGATGGCTGGGTTTCGGAGTCAGTGACCCAGCCGCACAGAGTGTGGGCGCCCTTAACTTTGGGGGAGAGCCGTCTGCGTTCCCAGGGCCCCTCCTCATCCCCAGGGGCCAGGCCTCCTGCACAGCCCCCGCCCCCCTCCGGGAGCTCCCTCCTGCCTGTTTCTCTAAGGAGGATGCCCACCTACCGTAGGTGGCGGGTGCTGAGGGCGCGGTGGACGGGGCTCCGGAGCTGTTGTACATGGCGGCATCTGTTAGAGACGGGGCGGTGGGGAGGTGGGGGGTGTCAGGGCTGCGGGCAGGACCTCGAAGCCCCAGGTTTACGGGATGCAGGTCACGACCCAGCACGCGGTGAACTCAATCCCATGGGCTGCCACCGGCCTTTCTTAAAAATGGCCTCATATAACTTATTGAATAAAAATATCACCATTCTTCTGTGTCATAAGGGCAACTTTTGTAAAAGTTTTGTTTAAATTATTGTATACTAGGTGCCACGGTACAAGGAAGTTTAAGGAACGGTGATGGGGAGGTTTGGGGCCACACGTTACCATAAAGCTTGTGTAAGAAGTGAGGCCCAAAGTCAGCAAAGCGGAGAGAGAACGCAGCCAGGGAAGTGGGCCTGGGGTGGGGCTACCAAACACTCTCTCAGGCTAATCAGGCAAAATTTCCCCCAATGAAACAATCAATTGTTTCAGGGTTGTTCAACAACCCTGAAAAAAAAATTTTTTTTAAAGCGTATAGCCCAGTGTAGGAAAAACCCTCAACAAAAATAAATACGGAACAGACTGAAACAGCTGTAGCTACGGCATCCCATCAGCGTGCAGCACCATCAGCCAAACCAGACGCAGTTTTTCTAAAAGGGCCGTTCCTGATTAAAAGAGACATTTAGGAATATAATTAAGGCAATTCCCCAAGAGGGCCCTGGTTGGGCCCCTGTTCCATCCAGCCAGCCGCAGGAAGACCCTGCTGGACGACCAGGGACGGGCCACGAGGTGCCGTGAGGGCGTCACCGTGTTGAGGAGTGAGCGTGGTCAGACGTCACCATGGCGTTGCCTGTGCAAACGTGGCGTCGTTTTCTAGAGTATCCGGCCAGTCTTAGGAAGGCAGGCAGGCAATGTCTCAGATCCCCCTCGAAATACGACAGCCAGGGGAGACCAGAGCAAGCAGGCGTGGCCGACAAGACAGCCGAGGGACAGGCGGGCCCACTGTTCTCCTGACTTTGTGCATCTTTAGAGATTTTCATTTAAATGTTGCAACAGTGTCCCGGCGGCCTTCCCCTCACGTGGCTTCCTTCACAGGACGTCCCTAACCTGTCACCCGGTCCTGTTCTAGCCCTTCGTGCTCCTGGTCTTTTAGACAAACGTGTCCCCTCTGCCCCCTCTCTGAGCCCCCACCAGGGCAGCCAGGGCACAGCGAGAAGCCTCCGACCAGATGGGGCTCCCCTCCCCGCGCCCCCCCCGCCCCCTCGGGCCGGGCACCGGACTGGAAGGTGATCTCGCTGAACATCATCCAGGTGTCGGCGAAGTGGTACTGGCACTTCACGGCGCTGGCCATGCGGTGCTGGAGCGGCACGGTGACGAAGCGGGCGCTGGGGTTGGCGTCGTCCAGCACCAGGGGGAAGGAGATGGCCTGCGGCTCCCACTCACTGGACTCCGAGCGGAAGTAGCACTGCACCTCCCTGAAGATCTTCACGCCTTTCTCGAACATGTTGTTGCAGTGCACCTGGGGCGGGGGGAGGGGACGCCGCGGCCCGTGGGACACCAGCGCACACAGAGACGTCCGGGGTCACCCACACTCCAGGCTCCCTCCGGAACCGACTCCCCAGACTGGGAGCAGTCACCGAGTCACCACAGCGACCCTCCCGCCCCCGGAGCCAGCTCTCCTGCCAGGAACTGTCTACACACAAGAAAAGGGTCGCTGGTTCTATTCCCAGTCAGGGCGCATGCCTGGGTTTGGGGCCAGGTCCCCAGTAGGGGGCGCACGAGAGGCAACCACACATTGATGTTTCTCTCCCTCTCTTTCTCCTTCTCTTCCCCTCTCTCTAAAAATGAATAAATAAAATCTTTAAAAGTAAATGAACTGGGGAAAGAAGAGCAGGAATCTTCCCACAGGACCTCGGTGCTGTGGGTGGGCAGAGGTTGGAAAGTGAAGCCCCACCCTTTCCCGGAGGTCAGCCTGCTGGGAGCCCCCTCCCTAGAGGGGACAGGCAGCACTCTCCCGGGCATGACCCACAGTTTAAAATTATATTTTACAACTGAGCCATTAGAAGTTGAGACCAACTGGTGGCCCTAAATTAATTGTTTTCTCCTGACCGTGGAAGGTGGCACAACTTCATCACGGGCCTGAACATGCTGTGTGTCCTGCAGACTGAGCCGAAGGGGTGCCCCGGGGCTGAAACCCCAGATCGTGAGGGGCAGTGGCCTCGGGAGACCGCCTTGCTGGCCACGGAGGAGGTGGCCAGACCGGCGAGGTCAGGAGCCTGTCCTGCAGCCCCGCCCCCCACGCGCCCCGAGCCAGCCGCTGACCTTCATGGTGGTGAAGTTCCTGATGCGGTCGAACTCGAACACGATTTCCACGTAGCCGTTGGCGGCGCTCTCGTTCCTCCAGCCCACGTAGTCGTAGCCGGGCCACACGTGGTACTCATGTGTCTGCGTGAAGTCGTCCAGGCCCGACACCCCGTCCGTCAGCTGGCCCAGCCCTTCCGTCATGCTGCTCCACCGGGGCGGGAGGGAAAGGGACAGAGGCGCCGCAGTGAAGGGCCGGTCAGGGAAGGGCTCTCCCGCACCGGGCCCCGGGCTTTGAAGAAGCTGATTATGGCGGAGGTGGGAGGGTTAGGAAGAACCCCGTACACAGGGCCTGGCACAGAGAACGCCCCTGGCTTATTACAAAACCTCTTAGGACAAAGGCACAAGTGTGTCATTCTGTAACATGACAATATCACCCTCAAGCACACCCTAGGACGAGTTAGGTGACAAGTTCAAATTAAAACGATACATTGTCTCGGCCACATTGTGACCCGAGGAACCACACTCGAGCAGCCTGACTCCTGCGGGACCCAGAATTTCGGGGATGGACTCACTGCCCTGCGTCAGCACACAGCCACGTTTCCTGGAGTCGCGCTTTACAAAGTGTCCGACTTTGGTTACCTCTTCCGCAGCAAAACGTTTCAGCAACGTCGGATCATTTCCCATGCTCTCTGTCATCTATGGTGCCCTTACCCCTTCTGAAAGACGGGCTCTGTCTAACAAGTCTCGTTACAATGACTCAGTGTTATCAAATGCGCTGATTAGCGATGAACGATCCCCCGAGGGAGGGAGGGAGCCCACTCAGCACCCGGGTCCCGGGGCTGCTGGGAAGCTGTCCCCACTCCCCCTTGACTGGGTGTCCTGTCCGGTCAGCCACTTGGTTCCAACCTCTTCCACCCCACGCCTCCGACACCCGACCTGGCAGCAAACTAAAGGGCGACAGACCAGCAACCCTTGCACCCAGCCTGGTGAAAGGGGGAGGAGCTAAAAGGTGCAGACTGGCAGCCACAGAACCGTCTGGGGCCGTGAAGTCCAGCCCCCGGCCGAGAGTCGGGCATGTCACCATAACTCTGCACGGGGCCAGGTGGGCGCTGGACTTACCCTGGGACCCCTTCGTAAATCATGGAAACGTCTAATCACTGTGCTGTACGCCGGAAACCGATACAGACTAACACTGGAAGCAGACTGTATTTGAAAACTGTATTGAAACGCTGCCAAACTGAAACGCCCGTTCAGACTTGATTTTCACCCGATTTGTAGACAAGGAGAGTGGCTGAGTGAGAGGCACGAATCTTAATATGGCCGGCGCTGCCCATGTGACTGTCCCCCCTCGTTCCCAGCCCCAGAGTCACCAGGCAGCCAAGGGCTCCGTCCTCTGCGCCCCCCTGCCTCCCTCGCCCACTCCTGGGCCCTGACACTCAAGACAAGACCCTCCACAGCAGGACATGGCCACCTCTCTGGGCTTCAAACCTCCCACTGCAGTTCAGGAAACTGCGCCTCTTTCCCTCAGACTTCACAACCAGCGGTGATTCTCTCGTCTGCACCCTGTTCTCTGCACTTCGGAATCCCTTCGAGTGCCCCCCGCCTGGGCCGTCCCCCCACTCTTCGGGGCCCCTTCGGAGTTCGCCCATCCCGGCGGGTCAGTCGTGCCCTTCTGCGTGGGTGTGGCCCCTCCCCTTTCACAAGCGCTTTTCTCGCCCGTTTGCCCACACGAGCTCACAACGAGGAGCAGGCGCCTCCGTGCCAGGGCCTCACCCTGCGCCGGGCTTCCTCCTCAGCTCGCCCCTCCGCCGAGCCCGTCACAGAAATGGCTGCTGAGCAAAGACTGAGGCACTGAGCTGGGGTCAGTCCTCTTGTGATGTCCGGGCGGGGCGGGACTGAGCGGGTGGGAGGAAGTGACCAGGAGCAGGAGGACAGCGGTCTGCGCCCCTCACATGGGCCCACAGGGCACTGGGCCTCCCCACTCCAGAGTGACCAACCTCTGTGTCTGGTCTGGGCCTCGCTGGGGTCTGACCGCTGTGCCGGGCAGCACTTCCGCAGGTCAAGACCGGGCTAAGTGACATAAGGGTGCTGAAGTGGGTGGGCGAACAGCCAGGCTGGGCGCCAGGTGGGTCCAGGTGTTGTCCAACCCCAGTGTCTGTGGGGCCTGAACAGGCTGCCCTCGTGGGTCCGCCAGGCCCGTCCGCTGCGCTAGCTCCTGCTGCGGTCAGGCCGTTCCCCTCCTCGCTCCCCCCACTCGCTTCCCCCACAGCCCCCACTCTGGTGGCCAGCTCGCCCTGGAAACACGCCCGTCATGCTAAGCCTCACTGGTCCACACCTGTTCGCAGTTTCTAAGGCATTCACAGTGAAGGCGATCAGTCTTCCTGAACCTGCTGCCTGTCCGGTCCATTACACTGGTAACTTCGCCTCCGTAAGTCGGCCATTACTGGGCCGGACCACACGCCCTGCGTTAAGGGTCAAAGCCTATGGCTGCCCCCTCAGAGCCACCCTGGGGAGGGGCTCAGTGTGGTTCATGGTCGTCCTGCCTCTGCTTTGTCCTCCCAGGCTGGGCTCTGCATTCCCGCAAGTGAAGACTGCGAATTCGAGTTCATCTAAATGGGCTCCTGATGCCCGAGACCAGGTCAAAATGAACACCGGTTGACTGACTGACTGACTGATTGTTCATCCCGGGGATTCTCTTCCATTGGCCGTTTCCCCGTTCCGACAGCCGGAGTGCCCCTGCACTCACCTGTAGCCCACGGCTCCATCGTAGACAGAATCGTTCAGGTAGATGACAGAGCCCCCGGGGAGCACGAGCTGCTGTCCAGCGGGGGCGTTGTAGGACACCAGGCCGTCTGCGAGGGAGACACGGGCGGTCAGCACCTTCGGGAGGGGGCAGCCAGCCAGCCCCGGGGGCCCAGAGGCGCAAAAGCCCGTCTGTGCCGCACGCGCACCGGGGCCCCACATGGGAGTCCCGAGGAGCAGTCCCCATAGAGGTCCGCAGGGCGACGGGGAACCTCCGCTCCAGGGGCGGGCCACACGCAGGCCGGGCTGGCCGAGCGAAGGCCCCTTCTCCCCTCGACTGCAGAGGGAGAGCCTCCCTGGGGGTGGGTGCCAGGACACCCACCCAGCCAGACGCAGCCGTACAGCTCCACCCTCATGCACACGTTCATCGCGTGGTTGGTGACGGGGACGAAGCGGACAAATCTGGCCACGATGGGCGGCTCCAGGTCCTTCAGGAAAATGTCATAGGGGTTACTGTTTCCGTCCAGCACCTGAGGAGAGGGCAGCGGAGAACGTTGGGGTGACTCTGCTCCTCCCAGGTCATCACCCCCGACGGACCCGCACCTTACAATTCGAGGAGAGAATCATCCACTCGGCTTGGTTTGCAGCCTGGGAGCTCCGCTCTGACCCCCGCGCCCCACGCCGGGTCCCACGGTTACCTGCGGACCACGGCCGCACACACAGACAGCCCGTGACGTCCTCCCACGGGCACGCCAGGGCCCGGGCGTCTGCCGCCTACCTGCCTCCCGTGCCGGTTCCGCCAGGAGATCCAGCGGTTGCCGTCCCGGCTGTAGTTGATCTTGTACATGGGGGCGAACTCGATGCCGTGGCCCCCGGCGTGGCGGCCCTGGGTCCCCACCAGCGTGATGAAGTGCAGGCTGCGCAGGTCGATCTGCAGAAACTCCTTGAGGTCGTCTGGTTCCACCGGGACCTCCGGACACCAGGCTCCGTCCCCTTCTTCCGAGTCCAGCCTGGGGCACGAGGGGTGGGGGCAGGGGGCACCGTGCGTGAAGTCCAGGGCATGTCTCCCAACCCCCAGCAAGCAGCTGCCCGCCCTGGGAGACGACGACAGGGGTCCAGGCCAGGTGGACGCCCCAGGCTCACCCCAGTGGTCAGACTGCCACCACCACACCCGCGGGTGGCCGGGCCCCGCTCCGTGGGCCCCAGGAACCCGGAGGACAGCCGCCACCGGGAGCTGGAGGCCTTCGGGTCACACGGGGCCCCAGCTCCATGCTGACTTGGGATCTCAGTGGAGGTCCCATGTTGTGCAGCCCGCCCCATGGCCGAGCACCGGCCCCTCCCCTGAGTGTCTCAGCCGGACAACACTGGCCTCGAGCTGCCTGGGAGTCAAGTCCCAGGGGTGGGAGGGGTGGGAGGGTCTCCGGTGTGGGCGGTGCAGCGGGCAGGTTGGGCAAGGCTGCTGGACAGAGTGGAAGCCCATAGTGGGCATGAGGGATGTGGGCGTGTCAGGCTGTGGGGGAGCAGGATCGTGAAATCAGTGTCAGGCTCACGTGGGGACCCTGTGACCGCGTTCCCTCTCCCCTGCAATGTGCCTTCCCTCACAGGTGTCACCTGCCCCTCGGTGACTCTTTCCCACCCCACCCCACTCCCGTCCTGGACATTGCAGATGGAATTTAGGGGGGCTGCTTCCCCTGGGGGTGACGCCAGGCAAGCATAAGTCAGAGCTGTGCCACCAAAGGATCAGCTCGCAGGAGGGGGTGGGCCCCAGCAAGCACAGTGGTTTGGGTGAAGGAGTTTCTCTCCCTATAGGACCCCTGGTGTCAGAGTGCAGGCACGAGCCACGTGCCGTGCTGGGGACCCTGGACCGAAGGGAGGGCGTGTGGGGGACCTCACTGCATGTCACACGGTGCGTGAGGCTTCATGGAGAAGGGGACCAGGGAGAGGACGGGGTCTCTGACCCTGATGTCCTACCTAGGCTTCCCCTCCCCCCAGCGTCACCGCTGAGCTGCTCCCCACAGCATCTCCCAGCGAGGAGAGAATGGAAGGCCCTGGGGATCACTGAGCCCCTGCCGCGCAGTGGCTCTGGGCTGTTGTGGTCTGGATGTCACAAGACCAGCACCACGGCCAAGCCTGGAACTCTCTCCCTGAAAGTGCACGGCCGCGGGACAGGCCCTGTGAAGTCCTCCCCATCCCTGCCAGCTCCCACCAAGCACCAGCCCCTGCCCGCCGCCCAGAGCCTGTGATCCTGGGGACGACCCTCACCTTCCGTATCGGGCAGCCGTGGATTCTGACCACTGACTGGACGCGGTGATGTCCTCATCCGGAATGTGGCCACCCGACATGCCCAGGGGGTAGCGGCACACGGCTGGACCGGGAGAAACCAAAGACAGGAGATCTTCACTCATCTTCCCAGAGGCTCCGGGAGGAAGGGGGCTGGTTAATGGACGTGGAAAGGTGGCCTCCAGTCTCCCAAAGCCCCCCGCGACCCCGGCTGCGGCCTGGTGACTCTCACTCAGCCCCTTTCTCTTCCCGGCTCTACCTCCACAGTGGTTACCATTCGGGCGTCCGCGCCGTGACCCTGGGCCGGGCTACCGTTTGGTCCAAACTTGGACAAGCACCGTAACGTGGCCCGTTGGGTGACATTTCCTCTCCTTTGGTAAAGCCCGAGGGCCCTCCCCACCTCTTCCTCAGCAGGTGCGCAGGCTCCCAACGGTTTATCCCAGTGACCCCGGCCCCCAGGGGTCCAGAGCATTCTTCTTTCCGGGGAGCCGATTTCAAGAGACCAGGGCGGCGCAAATCCAGCAGACCTGCCCGTGAAGGGGCCCAGGAACCAGCGTTGCCCCATCAGCACCCAGTTTGGGCCCCAGGACCCTCTGAGACGGGCCTCCCCGTGCCCCCAAGGGGGAGGCACCGGGGCTGGGCTTGCTCTGCTGGGCATGCCAAACAGACAAGGAAGGAGGACAGTGTGTGTGTGAAATGCTGGGTTTCAGTGTGATGGCGGCCAGAGAGCCTGGGGTGGCGGCCCCTGAGAGACAGGAGACAAAGGCGGTGAGCCCCACAATGATGCCAGCATCTGGCCGTGACCATGGCCGCTGCACGGAGGGGTGACAGCGCAGGCAGGGGCTGGACGGAGCATTTCCTGAGCTGAGGGGACGAGAGAGGAGCCTGCAGAGGACCAGCGGCAGGACCTCTGAGCACGCAGCGTGGCCACCACCATACCCACGGGATTCTCGGCTATAATTGCGTTTCAGATGAGCAAGTATGTTTTTAGTGTGAACGGGCCCCGTACAATGGAAAAGCCAAACCATCACTATGGAAGCAGGAAACAGAACCTGGAGGGGGATCCGCTGACTGACCCTGAGGCAGAGCTGAGAGAGGGTAGAGCTGGAAAATGCAACCAGCCGTACCGGCGCTGCTGTGTTCAAACCCTGAGGGGGGCTGGATGAGTTAGGGAGCGTGGGAATCAGATTCCTGGGGGGTGCAGGCTGGGCGTACAAGATCGAACATGCTGGCCAGGACGGAAAACAGAGGGCACCTTGACACAAAGATCCACGAACTTGAAAACGTCCATGGAAACCACCCAAAGCGAACAAGACAGGAAACCGGTCAGTCAGTCAGTCAGTCAGTCAGTCGACACAAAGACGGAACCTCACTAAGACGCGGAGCGTGTCAGCGCTCCTGGTTTGCACGTGGACGGATTCCTCGAAGAAGAGAAGAGGGGAAGACTTGAATAAAATCTGTTGAAAACCGTTTCAAATTTAACAGAAGTTCTACACCCAAGACGCTGCAGGACACAAAGCCCAAGAAACAGGAAGACGGTGCCGCAGCACATGTTGACCCAACTGCTTAGAGAGGATGGAGGGACACTCGTGACCGAAGCCGTGAACGAGGTGCCCGCTGCGCCCGACCCGGCACTGCCGAGAGACAGAGAGCCGCAGAGACCCCAGGGCGAGCCAGACTCCGTGTGTGTGAGAAGGTCTGTCCACCCAGACTCTCTGAGACGGGCGTTTCCGCACAGACAAAATCGTCCCAAAGCTCCTCGGAAACACGAAGATCCCAGAAGAGCCCAACGAGCTTGAGAAAGCAGGTCCACCAGGGCTGACCAGCCCCTGGGTTTCGGAGCCCCCCTAAAGGCCCGGGGCTCAGGACGGCAGCTCCTGGTGAACCAGGTTCCCTTGGAACAAGGCAAGTGACCCGCTGGCCCTGGATGGCTTTTCATCACGGTGGGGCATTGGGACCAGGAAAGGCCGAGGCCTGGGGCCACCAACGTGGCACTTGTCAGCAGCACCAAGCGGCTCTCCCACGAAACGTGCCTATTTTTGGTCGGCTCCCCGGCAGGAGGGAGCCCAGCCAACGGTGACTACACAGCGCTGCCAAGTGGGCCCAGGTCCTAAATGCCAGGCACGCACCGCCCCCCACACCCACCCGGGTGTTTCTCAGACCCACCCCCGGCCTGTCTGGGAGCCCGGCAGGGCCCGGCCAGGAAGAAGTGTGACAGTTGGGCCGCGCGGCAGAGCGGGGGCTCCTGACTCTGCTCTGGGCTGTGTCAGTGGCTTCCCCGCCGCTTCTGCCGCCCTGTCATCTCCTGGATGTCATCTCTGCTCCCTCTTCCAGTTCCCAGAGTGGAAAAGTACCAGAGCCCACAGCGGCTCATGCCCGGCAGGAGGGCCATCCCCCACCCTAGCGCTGCGTCCGGTGGGCCCGGGAGGAGCAGCCGCCCAAGAACCTCGCTCGCACGACGCCGTTCACTTCTGGCTGTGCGCCCCAGGCCGCAGCTCCCCATCAGTGGACGTCCTGTACGCCACTTCCAGGAAACCACTCGGAACGCACCAGGCCTGGGCCCAAGGGGCTGCCACCAGCCTCTCGGCACAGAGAGGACAGGACCAAGCGGGACGGAGACCACCTGTGCTCCACAGGAGCACCTGCCACCAGGAGACGACACAGCCGGGAAGGGCCTCCGGGAGTCCGGCCGCTGCGATGGCCCAGAGAGGGAATGACTGCTGCCAGACGCACCGCCGGCTCAGGGGACGCAGGTGCCGGAGCCCTGGTCTGTCTTTCTTCGACCCCAGGTGACCACAGTCTAGTTCTTCCAAGTCCAGAAAGGACAGGGCAACGCAGTTAAAGCAGCTGAAACGTGGGCTGGCTCGCACAAGAGCCACACCGCAGGCTGCACCAGGCTGTCCCTGCTTGGGTGAGTGTCTCCATCAGCGGACCCCGCCGGGGCCAGGAGGCTGTTTCGCCAAGACCTCTCTGGCCCAGTTGAAATTCCCCTTAGGAGCTGCCCACTGGGACGGCCATTTTCCTAGAAGACCCCAAACTTTTCGGAAACAGTTCCTGCCGAGCTCCAGGGAGGGTCCCCAAGCTGAGCTGCATTTCAGGGCCCTGAGGTAAGGGTCACGGGGTCAGGGAAGGTGTCACAGCAAAGCAGTGCGTCGCTCCCCCACGGTGGGGGGGGGGGGGTCAGCGAAGACGGCTCCACAGCGAGCAGCTGGGAGTGGAGAAGCTGGCGGAACGTGGCCGGAATCGTGGGTGCTCGACACTCGGTCTCGTCACTCCTGGTGATGGGACTCAGAGACAGGACACTGCACCTCTGAGCCTCCAGTTCCTCGTCCCCCACCGGCGAGGCTGCAGAGGTGCGGCTTGGACCGGGCCGGGGGTGTCCAGCTCAGCCTCCACAGGGCTTCTCCTGCGGTGTTCGCCCTGCCACCACAGCCCGGCACCCGGCAACGTGCTGGGCGAGAGGCAGGTCCCTTCCGAAGCTCTGGGCGTGTTCCGCAGGTGCCGTCTGCCTGGGCAAAGCCGCGTCCACCGCTGGCTCCAAACTGGCTGTCAGCTGAAGCGTCCACAGAGGAGGTTCCGTCCCCTCCCAGTGCTCCCATCTCCACTCTGAGCTCCTCAGCTCTTGCGGCCTCAGCGCGGGCTGGGGCCTCATGAGACCACTGGGGGGTTTCGCCTGGTTCTGGTTCTTCTCAGGGGGAAGCAGCTTCTCCACCCACTGCACCAGGACAAACCCTCACTCATACCTTGGGGCCGGGGTGAGTCCTGTTAACTGATAGTTTTACTTTTGAATTGGCTGCTAGGAAGCTCAGCCCCAGTGGAGGCCGTCACCAGCAAACCACCTGGGCCCAGATGCAGGGTGTTTTTCATATTGACCCGAAATAAGCCCGGCTTGTTCGAATCCCTGTTTTCCAGCCCCGTGACTCAGCTTTCTTTCCTCTTTCTTTTTCTTTCTTTTTTTTCTTTCTTTCTCCCATCCAAGTACTAACCAGGCCCAACCCTACTTAGCTTCCGAGATCAGATGAGATCGGACGCATTCAGGGTGGTATGGCCATAGACTCACTCTTTCTTTCTTCCTATCTTTCTTTATTTCCTTCCTTCCTTCTTTCTTCCCTTCTCCCTTCCTTTCTTCCATTGTTCCTTCCTCCCTCCCTCCCTCCCTCCCTCCCTCCCTTCCTTCCTTCCTTCCTTCCTTCCTTCCTTCCTTCCTTCTACAACTTTGGAAGCCAACTCCAATCTTTTTTTAGAATGTGTCGGAGTAAAACTAATTACAGGATGAATAATTCTTGACCTTTGCTAAGCGTGGTGGCCCTCAGTAGTGGACATATGCTAACCCATCATTCCTCACGGCATTCCTGTAAAGAAGCACCATTATAACCACTAACCCGTGGGGCTGGAAGCCTAAGTAAGTAACCCCTGAGGGCCGTCAGACTCTGGGTTGCTTAAGAAGAAGCGAACACAGTGTCCACGAGAAGTGGCCCCCACGTGAGGGACTGAGCCGCGCTGCCTCTCCCGCAGCACACTGAGTCTTTTGTCTACATCAGGGGTGTCCCACCTTTCGGCATCTCTGGGCCACACTGGAAGAAGAAAGGTTGTCTTGGGCCACACATTAAATACAGTGTGACACGTATCACAAAATCTCGTAATGTTTTAACTAAATTCATGATTTTGCGTTGGTCCACATTCACAGCCATCCTGGGCTGCATGTGGCCCATGGGCCACGGGTTGGACACCCCCAGAACCCATCAAAAGCAAACAAAGAAATTAAAATCACGGCTTTCTTGCGTGTGTCTGTCCCACCCCTGTAGCCAGAGCCCCCCTGAGCCGGTTGGGCCGTGGCTGGAGTTCGTGGCGCTTGCCCACAGGAGACCCCGCTCGACCTCACGCCTTCGCCCACAGCACCCGGCAGACTGAATCTGAGTGACGTGGAAACTCCCTTTGATGCCAGCTTCCTGTGGCCAAAGCAGGGAGACTCGAGGCTCCAGGGGTGAGCACGCAGGCTCGGGGGGAGTGGCCTCAGCACTGCAGCTCAGGCGGCTTCTGTCTGTCTGTCCATCCGTCACCTCCTGACTCGCTTGCTCTGTGCTTCGTGTCCTCATCATCTAAAGCCACAATAGTCTTACGGGGCTCCTGCTCAGCCTCCCTATCACCTTTGTGAGCTCACGTCCCACGCGGCTTCGTCGAGGTCCGTTTCTGCAGAAGAGTCCGCCGTGCCCCCCGCTTGCTGAGAGAAGCAAGTGCGGTGATCAGAGTTGGTCACACGTCCCTCGCGATCGTCACCACAGCACCCAAGACAATGGCCACGGTCGTAAACGTCTGGGAAGCGGGGGGAAAGTCACAGGTTTTTAAACAACTCGTCACCTCCTACTCAAGGTCAACTACCCCCCACCGCACAAAACCTCATTGTTTGAATGCCTGAACTTTTACTTTACTGTGTGTGCGTCCAAACCACCAAAAACATTCTGGGAGGCCAGTCTGGCCACATCCATGCTCTTCCGAGGCCTGCTGGTCAGGCCAAGAGCTAAGTCAACAATCAGACTCTTCTCCCCAGAAAAACATGCCGTCGCAGAACTGCTCAGCCTGGGCCCAGGGCCCTGCGTCCCCCTGGGTTGGGACGGCCCAGTGCAGGGTAGGTAGAAACCCCATCCCCAGAGCAACTCGAGTCCCTCTCGGAGACCTCAGGGACCACAGCGGTCATTAATGAGCTGTTTTTCTCTTTCCTCCTCCATCAGCTCCTTGACAGAAGCCACTGTTTCATGGTGTTGGGGTTACTTTAACTTCCTTATCTCCCCAAAGTAACGAATCCCAACTGTGATGTTTGCTCGTGACTTTCCAACGCCCGCTGACCTCCACGGTCTCATCTGGTCCCCGTGACTCCAGGGCAGTTTACCCTGTCCATTCCCCAAGGGAGCAAAGGGGGACCCAGAGAGCCACCTAAAGCCCCAAAGCTGGACAGCGACGGAGCTGGAACCGGAGCGGACGCCCCTCGCCTCCATTGCCGTGGTGGAGCTGGCGAGCCCTGTGGCTTCACGCTGCCGTCCCCACGCACCCTCCAGACGTGAGACCTCAAGGTCAAGAAGAGCCGAGCTGGTAGTAGTCTGGACGGCGGCCGAGGGAGTTTGCTGCGCATCTGAGTCCCAGGACGCCCCGGCCCCAGGCCTGATGGCCTGTGACTGTGAAAGAAACCTGTGTCCGGCGACAGGGCACAAAATCCATACCCAGAAAAACTGTCACATTTGTGTACACTGACAGTGAACTGTCAGAAAAAGAAATAAAGAAAGCAATACCATTAACAATTGTATCAGAAAGAATTAAAATGCCCAGGAGCAAATTTAACCAAGGAGGTGCAAGACCCATAGAGTGAAAAGTACAGAACATTGATGACAGCCGTGGAAGAAGACACCACGGGGTGGAAAGATGTTCCGTGCTCACGGAGCGGAAGAATCAGTATTGTTGGAACATCCGTCCCGCCCAAAGCAGTCTCCAGATCCAAGGCAACGCCTGTCAAAACTCCAACGGCATTTTTCAAATAGAGCACTAATCCTAAAATTTGTATGGAACCACAGAAAAACCCCCAAAACCTCCAAATAGCCAAAACAATCTTGAGAAAGAACAGAGTGGAGGCATCGCACTTCCTGATTTATAACTACATCACAAGGTTGTGGTAATCAATCCTGTGGCGCTGGCATGAAAATAGACACAGAAACCAATGAAATATAATCGAGTGCCCAGAAATGAACCCGTGAATATACGGTCAATTAGTTAATGATAAAGGAGCCAAGAATATAAAATAGGGAAAGGACACTTTTTTAATAAATGGTGTTGAGAAATGAACAGTCACATGCAGAAGAATGAAACTGGACCTCTGTGTTGCCCCACGCACCAAAATCAACCCAAAATGGATTAACAACTTGCACACAAGATGGGAAACCATAAAACTCTTTGAAGAAAATATAAGCAGTAAACTCCTTGACGTAGGTCTTGCTGGTGATTTTTTTGAATTCGACACCAAAAGCAACAGCAAAAAAAGGAAAAAACAGCAAGTGGGACCACAGCAACCTAAAACGCACCTGCGTAGCCACGGAAACCATCAACAGAATGGAAAGACAGTCCCTGGATGGGAGGAGATATTTGCAAATCATCTATCTGTAAGGGGTTAATATCCGTTAATATCCAAAATATATAAAGAACTCATACAACTCAACAGCAAAAAAAAAGGAATCTGAAAAAAATGGGCAGAGGACCTAAATAGACATTTTTCCAAAGGAGACACACAGACAGCCAACAGGTGCCTAAAAAGATGCTCGACATTCAACACTTCTAACCAGCAGGGAAACGCAAATCAAAACACGGTGAGGTGTCACGGCACACCTGTCAGAATGGCTCCCGTCAAAGAGCCACGAAACAGTAAGCGGTGGTGAGGACGTGGACAAAGGGAACCCCCATGCAACCCCCGTGCACTGTCGGTGGGGTTGTATGCTGGCACAGCCACTGTGGAAAACAGTATGGAGGCTCCTCAGAAAATCCAGAATGAAACTGCCTTATGACCATCGATTCCACCTCTGGGAATGTGTCTGGAGAAAAAGGAGATTTTCCCGGAAAACGGCGCCTGCTCCCCATGCTCCCTGCAGCTGAGACCTGGAAACCAGCCAAGCGCCCGTCAGTAGCCGAGTTGGTAGAAACGCGGTGAGTGCGCACAATGGAGTGCGACTCGGCCACAAAAAGGAACGGGATCTTCCCACCTGCAACGACTCGGAGGGACCCGGCGGGGGGGGGGGGGGGGGGGGGGGGGGCGTCGGGCTAAGTGACGTGAGTCAGAGACAGACACCGTTCAGTTATCTCACGTGGGAAATCTGAAGACGGCGAAAACACCCGAAGCTCATACAAACGGAAAACGCACGGGCGGCTGCCAGAGCCGGGGAGTGGAGGATGGGAGAGATGGCCGAAGGGGTATACGTGTATTGAAAAGTTTAAAAATTAAATAAAATAGGGAATCTAACTCCAAGAACAGAACAAACCAGAGCCTGCGCCCCCGGAGGAAGGACACGGTACAGCAGCATTCTGCTGCCCCAGGTGCAGACAAAGCCATTGAGCAGGAAGGCCCAGCCTGAGGGTCCCCAAATCATGTGGGTCCAGGCCTGGGTGCCACCCTGAGCCCGCCGGTGGCTGGTGACCACCCCCCACCCAGAGGGCCGCCCACACTTTCATTTTCCGTCCGGGCCTCTGGGCCTTCCTCGCCTCAGCTCCCGTGCCCTCCTTCCTCCGCTCGCCTGACCTGGCGAAGCCTTTGCTGCCAGCTCACCCTCACACCTCCCGTCTCTCACCATCAGGGCACGGGAGGCGGCCTGGCCGGGGGACCCTGGCTCTGCAGGAGGCCAGGTGCAGGGAGGCCAGGGGCACACTGCCCGGGGTGGCGGCAGCCCAGCTCTGCCCCCGAGCCCTGGGGAAGCGACCCGACGTTTCGGGGCCTCGGCTCCTTCTGCGTGAAGCTGGCACAATGGACAGCCCACCTGACAAGGTCACCATGAGGGTTACACGGACTGACGCCCCTTCGACCGCTTCCAGGGACAGACTGAGGGCCCACTGGGGGTCAGTTGCTACTGTCCTTGCAGGCCGCGTCCTCTTCTTCCCTGTTTGGCACAGGCCAGGGTGCTGCAGGGGCAGAGGGGTTTCTGTCGTCCCAAGAGAGATCCTTTCACTGGCAGGAAGGACACCAGAGGCCGCCCGCGGGGCGGACTCGCCAAACAAACCCACAGGCAAGAAAGACCAACCTGGGCAGCACCTGGCCTGGCTCACGTAAGAGAAATCCAACCCGAGGGGTCTCTCCCTCCCCGGGCCCCGCTCAGGCTGTATCACGTCTACACACACGCCTCACGTGTGCACACAAGCGTTTCATGTTCCTGGAAACACGGGTGCAATGACACTGCATTTCTCCTTCCCTGGCCGGGAGAGCCGCTGTCTTCAGCTGGCCCCCGCTCCGGGGCGGCCGCCTCTCACTGGCACAGGAGGCTGACGCGCCCCCGCGTTGGGCCATCTCCGTGGCTGTGCCCAGCAGCCGGCCCCCACCTCTGTGCACACACAGGGACTCTTCCCCGGGCAGCGGGGCGGGGACAGGACAAAGGACCACAGCAGGCCGCTGGTGCAGGAGGGGGCGGCAAGCAGGCCTCACGGGTGAGAGCGGATGAAGGGAAGGATGAGAGAGCCTGCCTCTCACCCAGGGAGGCCGTGGGGCGCCAGCTGAGCCCGCACCTCCACCTGAGACGGGCACGGGAGTGACTACAGGAGGTTCAGTTCTAACGGGCCCAGCCTGGAACCGACCCACACTCCCACCCACGGCAGACCGCACAAGTCAAGCATAAGCAGAGTAATGCTATAGGACAACGCGAACCATCGCAAGGAAAACGTCCAACGAAGAAGCCAGACACCAGGGGGAATTTCCACACCGTAGGATTCCATTTACACAAGTTACAGAGCCAGCCACACGGGGCGGGGCACCGTGGGGCGGGGGCGAGGGGCGGGCTGGGGGCGCTGTTTCCCATCATCGTGCCGTTCGTCAAATCCGTCACACGGAACACGGTGCCCCGTACCCTTTCCTACGTTTGCACTTGGGGCTGAGAGCAGACGCGGCCTCGCCCCTCCCCATCCCCAAGCTGGTTCGGGTCGTGCAACAGGCTGTGGAGATCCGGGTGAACGAGAGACTCCGGTGCGGCCGTGAATGCCGCTGCAGGTTCCTGCTTCTGCTCTGGCTGCTGAGCTATTTTCACACACACGCCCCCACGCCGGCCTGCCAGCGGGCAGCACAGCCCAGCACAACCCATCCAGGCCAGAGCCATCCCACACACCCAGGTATGTGGCTGGCCGACGGGACCCCCAGAAGCAGTCCCTCCACGGCCCAGATGGCCACCACCTTCGCACAGGTGGTCAAGCGGCACGACTGTGCTAACGGACATGAGATACTGCAGTCTGCGTCGATTTCAATTTAAAAATATGTGCAATAAAAATATGCAGGGGAGCGGTGGGGGGAGGAAAAGATTCCTCCAACCACATTACTCTTGAGCACGGCTGCTCCTTCTAGGAAAGAGAACCTGCCGGAGATCCCGCAAGGCCAGGGCCCCCACAGCAGCCCATGACACACATGGGAAATGCAGGCCTGAGCCACCCAAGGGTGCCTGGAGAACCAGCCCGCAGGGGTCCCCAAGGCACTAGGAATCTGCCCCGTCTGTTCTCAAAGGTGCAGAAGAAATGGGCCCTTCCTCCACCTCTGTTTTATTTTCTTTTCTTTTTTAAGATTTTATTTATTTTTTTAGACAGAGGGGAAGGGAGGGAGAAAGAGAAGGAGAGAAACATCAGTGTGTGGTTGCCTTTTGTGCACCCCTTACTGGGGACCTGGCTCACAACCCAGGCGTGTGCCCTGACCAGGAATAGAACTGATGACCCTTCAGCTTGCAGCCCAGCACTCAATCCACTGAGCCACACCAGCCAGGGCTGCAGCCCCATTTTCAACAGCTTTCCTCACACCCTGCCTGCTGGAGCCTGGACCCCCCACCCCGTGTTCGGTGAGTCACAGAGAGAGCAATTCTCCGCTGCTCCTGCGACACCCTGGGCCGAGCCATCCCCTGGGGTGGGGGGCGCCGAGGGGCTCGCCTGTCAGGGTCGGGCTGGGTGGGCAGCGCTCAGCGGCACGACAGCGTGTTACCTGGGTTGACCTGAGCTTTGGCAGAACTCAAGACGAGCAGCAGCAGGATCAGGGCCAGGGGCATCCTGGGGAGCGGGGTCATCTCCGGGGCAGCGACCGACCTGGAGCCTGCAGCCCACCAGGGCCACGGGGAGCCAGAAAGAGAAGGAGAGGATGTGAGTGAGGCGAGGCTACGCCATGAGACCGCCCCGTGCCCGGTCACCCCGTGTTCCCAGGGCCCGTTTCTGTCCCTAGGACTTCAAATCACAGCCCTGAGAGCTGAAGGCACCGTCGGCCACCACGTAGTGCCAGGGGGTCCCAGCCGCTCACGGGATTGGACGGAGCCAAACTCCAGGCAGGTGCGGTGTCGCCAAGGTTAAATTTACCCAAACTGTGGGCGGGGAGACCGCGAAACTTACACCCGTGACGTTCGCATAATTCTGATGTGGATTCCAACATTAAACCAAGGAGAACGTTCAGCGATCTTAGCGTGTTTGCCTTTCCTAAGAGGCAAGGCCGACGGCATCCTGACTCACGAGCGGGGAGCGGCACCCGGAGTGTTAATTTTCCCCAGAACGGCCCACGTGGCCGTGGATCGGAGCGGGGCAACGGCGCGAACTCCCGTCCACGTAACAGAGGTGCAGGTGGCAGATTTTCTAGACGTGTGTGTACACGCACGGGGAGGGGAGAGGCCTGTGCTGCCCGCCACCGCAGCTGAGCGGGTCGAAAGCGATGACACCCCAATAGCGACGAGCGGACCCAACGTCCAGACCTCGGTGCCCAGCACCATCGCCAGCAACAGCAGCGGGGTTCCCCCCACACACACACAGACACCCCGTGGGGACATGTGCAAGGGACCCTGAGCCGAGGAGAGATTCCCAACAGCCAAGGCTGGGGCAATTTGAGCAAAAATAAGTAAATAAAGTGGTACTGGATTATACCGCAAGGTGTGAACTGAACGTCCGCACGTCCACGCTGACACATAGGGTCCAATAAACCAGTCGGGGCGAAGAGGCAAACCCCCCGTGGAGAGAATTCTAGATTATTTCCGCAGATGCTCTCCCCACCCTCCCCAAGCGTGGCAGGCGCCCCGTGGATCTTCCGAGGACCAGGGGAGGGGTGCGGGGTCGTGTGCCGGTCACCATGGCAGCAGGGACGCTCCCCAAGAACGAGTCCCCAGACACGTGCCCAGGGAAGGAGACGCGCGGCAGACCTCAGAGACAGCAGGTCCAGCTGTGGGCCAGCGCCAGCCCGTCATGTCACCATGACTGGCAATGCCTGTGCAGAGGCCTGAGCGCCTGGCCAGTGGCCACTCAGCCCTCCCAGCTGCCTGCGGAGGTCCAGCCACGCTCTCGGGCACCATCCTTGTGGGCTGCTGGCCCTGACCCGAGTCACCAATTTCTGCAGGGACTGTCTCTCTGGGCCTGCGATGGGGCCAGTGAGGAGGGGCCTGCCCTCCTGGAAAAAGTCAGAAGTGGTCGGCAGCCCACAGCTCTGCCCAAGCCTGGGTAGGCCTTCCCCGTGGGCAGGTGGGCCTGGGGCGTGGGGCGGGCAGGGGCCAGGAGGTGACAGGCTTGGGCAGGGACCACGGGCCCCGTGGGCACAGCCATGCGTCACCTGGGCTAGCACACCTGGAAGATGAGGCCTTGGTGGGGACGGGGACCTGCAGGCTTTAGGGCCACACGGTCCCCCTCAGGGGTCACTCAACGGGCGGCTTTCCTTTCTGCTGAGTCATTTTCGTCTCAGAGTTGAGAGCAGGGAAGAGCCCTCCGGGGAGCCTTTCCCAGTCAGCACACGAGCAAGCAGACGCGAGCTGGGTTTGGCAGGAGACAGCCCCAAACACACGCACACGCAAGCACACGTGTGTGCACACGCCCCACGGCCGTCCCTGACGTCCTTGCCTGTTCCCTTGATTCTCGAGCTCTGCTGAGGTCTCCCCACTCCCAGCTCCCTGGGGAGGCCCTGTCCATCCGTCTGTCCGTGTTGAAGCCGGGCGTGCCCCACGACCCGGGGTGACCCCACGGCCCCACTCCGGCCTCGGTCAGAGGAGCCCGGCGCCCCGCTCTGTCTCGCCCTTTCCAGCTGTAAAACGCAGACAGCGGGGGCGCGTCCAGGGTGGGGGGAGGCCGAGGGCCTCCGGGGGCCGTGTGAGGCCGGCTCCTGCCCCATCATCCCGGCTCTGCGTGGGTTGTGGACGCGCCTCCCCACCCCCGTATCGTGGGCCCTGTGCTGGACGCACAGGTTTCTGAGAAGCTCTCCAACGGGGGATGGCTCCCTCGCAGGTCGTTGGTGTGAGGGCGGTGGGAGTGGCTGGAAGACTGACTGTCACTCTCGGGGTGTGGGCGTGGTCCGTCTGACTGGGCTCACACGGGCGACCCGCACACGGCCCCTTCCTCGAGGTCACTGCTCACTCCTGGGCGTGCCGTGTACGTGGCTAGAGAGCGGCTGCTTCCACCTGCAGCGTGAATTCTGCCTCCTGACTGTCAGCCTCACATTTCTCGCTCGCTCGCGTGCTCACGGCTGTTCTCTGCCGTGGACGGCAGTTGGGGGGACGCTGCAGTCCGGGAGGGTCCGGGCGTGACAGGCGCATCCTCCATGTGCTCTGCGGAAGAAGGGTCTCAGGGAGGGGATTCGGGTGGTCCAAGGTCACACCATCAGCTGGACAGATGCCGTGTCCGCTGCGCCACTTCAGCTGGTGGAGAAAGAGAGTTCGGGTGGCGTTTCTGGCCGATAGTGTGCGTGCAGATGCGTGTGCACGTGTGGGTTGTGTGTGCCAATGTGCACACGTGTGTACATGCGTGTATGTCTTTTCCTCTTCGCCACCTGGCCCGTGCGCTGCTCCGGGACAGGCTGCCCATGGCTGCCGGGTAACGAGTGTGTGAAGCCGTTGACCCTCCTGAAAGGTGGGCGTGTGTTTGGGGGACGAGACCAGGGACAAGCTCCGAGGGCGAGAGAACCAGGCCTGCAGGGTGAGCCGAACAGCGGAGAGGTGGCTTCCAGCGGGGGCGGAAGGTCCCCTGGAGTAGTGACTGTGGCCTGGGGACGTCCTTTCCCACCCCCAGCAACCACGGCTCCATCTCGTCTGAGGGATGCTTGCAGCTGGGCCCTTAGAGGTCCCCCAGGCCCAGGCAGCTGGCCTGCTTCTGAGGAGACCTTTGGCTGGACTCTCCCACCCAGCCCGGGGAGAGGCCGCGGTTCCTGTGGCCTGGGGCTTGGCGCCCACTGCGCTCTGCCGGGTCCGTTCTCTGGCTGGGCCTCTGTCCCAGAGTGACCCCGGCTCTCCCACCATGGGCTCCCAACAGCAGGGCCTGGTTGCTTTCATTCCAGACACGGCCCACGGGTCCTGAAGGGGGCGCTGCGGCTTCTCTCTCCTCTGTGGCCTGGGCCGCAGGGCCGGGGGCGGGGACAGGGCGGCCGAAGTGTTTGTGCCATTTGGAACAGCGGAGCTCTCAGTACCGTGTGAGCCGGCCGAGGGGCCGCAAGAGGAGGCCGACCCCCGGGACCGGCACCGTCCCATGTGCCGAGCTGGGCAGTTCGGAACCAGGGCCAGCAGCCCTGGCGATGTGAAACCACCCAGCCTGGCGAGGCCGCGGGGACCAGGGCACACATGCCCGGTGAGGTGAGCTCCCGTTCGAGGCAGACCACGGTTTCCTCCGAAAGCCGCCTTCCCCTCCCCGCGTTTACGGGCACACGGAGGAGACTGACCCCTGGGCCAGCCCCGGCGCACACCCTGCCCGATGCATCCCTGCAGAGTCCTGGTTGAACGAGGGCCTGGACAGCCCGCGGGAGGTCCTCACAGCACAGAAAACCCCAAGGTGCACAGGCCGAAAGCTCTTCATGCCATGGGTCACACAGAGTGATTCCAGGCTTGGGAAAGGCCCGGGCTCCCTCCTTGTCCTCTGAACACACCAGGACAGGCCTCTGGGAACAGAGCACGTCCCCATGAGGCCACGGCTTGAGGGACAAGCTAGCAAGGGGACGAACTCTCCTCTAACACCCAGGAAGCTCCCTGGGAGTCAGGAGCCGGGACTGGCAAGGTGCTGATGAGCGCCCCCTCCTGGACACGCACCCGCAGCGCCCGGCCTCTCATCTGCGGTGCCCCCTTCCCAACTCCGACATGCCCAGTTTCAACCTCGCCCAGCAAAGCGTGCTCCGGCACACGGGCACGAAGGCAAATCGCAAATATCAGTCTCCAACAAAGGAGTAGGTTCTGCTCTGTCCCAGGCAGGATTCACTCAGTTGGCCGCTGCTGCCTTTACGGCCGGTCAGGATGGCACAGGCACAGACCGTCGGGGTGAGAAGTGGGCCGCCCTGCAGTTCTGTCCAATGCCACAGCTGCTGCCTCCCGCCCACAAGCTGGCCAGCCCAGGGGGTCAGCTCTCAAGTCCATCACTCTCATGCCTCAGTTTCCTCCTCTGGAAACAGGGTTCTAACGGCAGCTGTGCCCGGCAGGACCGGTGTGGACACAGGAGCTAACACTCGTGGTTGGCCCCGTGTCAGCGCCGAGGTTACTGTCGTCGTTGGTGATAAACGAGGGGACCCGTCTCGTTTCACGGGGACTGTGTTCTGACCACCCCGAGGACACGGCCAGCGCTCACACACATTAGATTACCATGACACTACCACCCTTTGGCAGCAAACCAGGCCCCGCCCCCTCTTCTCGCACAGAAGCAGCGCCGAGCCTGCGCGGTTGCCCGACTCCGGCCCCCTCTGGGGCTGCTTCTCCCCATCTGCCCCCCGCTGCCCTCGCTGCTCACCGCTGGGGGCCCCCCCGCAGCGTCTCACGGTGGCCTGGGCCAGGCAACCTGCCAGGGGCCACCGTGGCCCAGCTGTGAGCTGCTCTGGGCTCACCCGGGAGAATTGGTTCCTGGTGCTTCATAAAAATTGTCTCTAACTGCACCCCGTCTGAGAGACACCCTCTAACCCATAAGCCCAGTCGGAGGCTCCTGTGGAGTTCAGCAACAGAGAGGCAGAGGAGGGGCCACTTCTAAATACTGTGGCTCTGCCGTGGGTGGGACGAAGCTCAGACTCCAGAGGCTGCGTGAGGACCATCCGCCCACCGAGCGGGAAGGGGCTCGGCAAGAGGAGGAGACAGGCCTCAGAGGGGTCCAGTGGGGGCGACCTCAACAGGAAGTGGAGATTCAGGGCAACCAGGCCAGGACCTCAGGACCAGAAATCGGGGTGCACAGGAAGGGCCGGGCAGCTGCAGGCTGTGGGTGGGTGGGCCTTCTCCAAGGCAGGGGTTCTGCCCAGCCTGGAGGGTGTGGCTGTCAGCTGCATTTCCAGCTGGGACGGGTGAGGGGCTGGTCGTGCCGTCGCCCACCAGAGGGGCCTCCTTCAGTGCCTCTTTCCAAACCCGCCCTGCTGTGGCCAAGGCCCCGGGATGAAGGCCAGGGGCTCGGCTTGGCCGGGAGCCTGTGAAACAGGACACCCACCCAAGGGAAGGAGTCACAGCCAAACACACTCGCCCTCGGCCAGAACAGGCCGAGCCCAGGGGCCAGAGAGGGGCCGGGGAAGGGGACCAGCTGTTTCCTCTCCGACTGTCCAGGAGCCCAGCTCCCCAGAAAGGAGGGACTCTGCTTTAAGCTCGCCCGTCCACCCACAGCTGAGTGATCCTCTGAGCCCTCGCTGCTCAGCGAAGGTTTTTGCACTCGGTGAGAGAAGCGCCGGCCTCTCTGTGCGTCTGATGGTCACTCTCTCATGGAGCTCGTCTCCCCACCTCCAGCCAGGTGGGTGGCCCATGCGCGGCAATCCCCAGGGACAGATAACCTGCAGTCACACGTGAGTAGCCCCAGAACAAGCCGGTTGTTGAACTTTTGCCATGAAAGCAGCAGAGCCGGCGGCTGGGAGCTCACACGTTCCAGGCACAGGAAAGGGCTTCACAGCTCGGCGCTCCCACCGGCCTGCTGTGCAACCCAGGCCAAGTCACTCGCCCTCTCTGAGCTCACGTCTCAGCTAGGCAGGCGATGGGGCTGTAATGGCACTGATGCACCTGGAAGCGCCTGGCATTCGCGAGCGTTCCCCACAGGGCAGCTGTGTGTGTCTGAAACACGAACGTCTTCGGTTCTCCAAATAACCCTATAAGGCAATTTTTTAAAGATTTTCTTTTATTTATTTTTAAAGAGGAGAAGGGGAGGGAGAGAAACATCAATGTGTGGTTGCCTCTCACACGCCCCCTACTGGGGACCTGGCCCACAACCCAGGCCTGTGCCCTGACTGGGAATTGAACCGGCGACCCTTTAGTTCCCAGGCTGGTGCTCAGTCCACTGAGCCACACCAGCCAGGACTAAGATGATTTTTAAAAACTCCCCTCACTCTGAGGGGATTTGGCCCATGTCCCATCCCCGGACCCAGAAGGTGTCACTTGTCACCAGGAACAGCCACTTCCTCTTTCTCTGCCTTTTCTCTTCCTCTTATGTCCCCACTGTCTTCTCTCGTGAAAAGCTCCCATTTCCGCGTGGAGGGGCCGTGGTAAACCAGGGAGGACGCCCACCTGGCCGGCCCAAACCTCAACTAAGTCAATAAAATTTAACTCGACTTGTTTTCTGGATATGAATGACGTCTCAGCTTTAGAAGTCGGTCAGCACAGTGGTGCTGCCGTGAGCCGGGGTCGGGCGTTGGAGTCTCTGCGTCTTCCAGGCCGGTCCGAGCTCTGTGAATTGACGTGCGAGGGAGCATCGAGTGAAACAAGGTAACCACCACGTCAGTCCGGCTCCGCGAGCAGGCGAGTTTTGTGTGACAGTGACGCCGTCCCATCGGTCACCAGAGAAGCACGAGCAGGCTCCTGCACACGCATCGACCGTCCCACAGACTTGGCACGGCTTCCGAACCCGGCGATCTGTGTGGCGCGCCGGGCAAGGTGGAGACCGGGACCTCCCGCCCGAGTCTGGGAGTTCGGAGGGAGGTTCGGAAGACAAAGGCTGGCACCTGGCTTCTGAGCTACCGGGGACAGATGGCCCACGGTGCTGGCGCCTCCTGCCTCCATGCTTGGCGGGTGCTTTGGAGCAGACAAGCTGCCTCCTCTCTGGCTTCGTTGCACGAGGGACCGGTCACCCGAGGAAGAAGAGATGTGGAATTTGTGTCACTTCACAGAGACGCAGAGGCGCCGACTGGCCAGTGAGGCATCTTTGGGGCCTGCGCACAACCCTGGCAAAGGGGGCCAACCGCGTCGTCCGCAGACGCAGTCACACAAAATCCCTGGTGAAGCCGCACCCTTGATGTCCCTCGCCCGCCTGTCACCACGTCCTTAGCGGAGGTCGCACCCGATAGACCCCAGAGGAACTCGGCTGCATTTCCCTATTTCCTCAGTGTTTCAAGCAGGACCGGCTGGGCCCCAGGCACTGCTGCCAGATCCCTGCAAACAGACCGAGTTCCTGCTGCCACCGAGTGACGTGCCCGCCTGATAGTGCACAGGCTGACTGTGTCCCCCACCCCGAGGGCCTGTTGAGCTCAGGCCCAGCCCTGTGCTCCCCAGAGTTCACGCCGCCCCTGCTGCCGTCAGAGAGTGTCCCTCCTTCCTTGGCTCATTCCCAGTTCTGACACTCACCCGGCTTCAGCACCACAGTAGGTTCCAGAAAGAGCTGCAAAGATGAACAAGCAAGATTTCTGCCCTTAAGCAGCCCAGCCTCCTGTGCTGGGAACAAGACGCAGAAGGAAGCAGAATATTCCGGGCAGAGAGTCTACACAGGGAGCCGCCCCCCGCCTGGCCCCTCCTGTGAGGCTGAATCACAGGGCGGCTGACCCCTGCCCCCCGAGGTTCGACGGGCCCTTTGTGCTAGGACCTGACAGAGACGCGCTCAGTGTTTGGGTGAAGCCTCAGTTTCCCCCGCCAGCCTCTGGTGTGGGTCAGGCGTGGACTTGATGGGAGGGGAGGGAGGCGGTCGAGGCAGAAGTTACGCCTGAGCTGAAGGTCCACCAGGGGTCAGCGAGGGGCTCGCATGAGACAGAGGCGCGTGTTGGGACGTGACGTCGGGAAGAGCAATTGGGATTCGATTTGGAAAGTCGCTGCCACCAGACCAGGGTTTGGACCTGTGGTCAGAGATTGGTGCCCTTTGTCCCCAGGAGCCGTGTGACCGATGGAGAGGACTGAGCTGGGAGCCTGACAGGCCTTCCTGAGGCTGAACTCCCCTCAGAACCCCAGGGACGGGCGGGCGGCAGACGAGGCATCCACAAAAAGCTCTCTCTGAAAACAACATCACCCCTTTGTGAAAATCACGTACCACCTTCTACTGCTCCTTCTGCCGTAGAAGGAGCCCAGGCTTCGCTCCCAGGAGCCCCCAGCTGTGAGAAGAACCAAGTGGTCTCCAAAAATCAAACGAGGTTCCCATTTGGGCCCTTCTTCATTGGAGTGTTCTTCTGTGCATTCTTATGTGACTGGTTTAACACCTTCATATACCTTTGTGACTTCCAGTGTCGGTTCATATAAAACCGGAAGCACCTTCCTGTACTGCCCAACGTCCTCAAAAAACGCCACATTAAAAAGGCCGGCAATCTGCACCTTTAACCAGCCCCCAGTGCCTGCCACCGGGGGCGCTTCGGGTCTGTACCCAAGGCCGCACCTTTGTGCAGAAATTCTGTCCCTTTGGGCTGCTTCCTTGGCACCAACACATGACAGTGAACTCGTCCATGAAACGGCGTGGACGCTGTCAAAGGCCCCTCTACCTTGTTGAATCGATTTACAATTCCGGGGGTTTTATTATTTCTATAGAATCACGAGTGTTTGTTTCTATGAATGCAAGGAGTTTCTCTGATTTAATAGCTTTTCTTTAATTACAAGAATGTCTCCTCTTTGCAGAAAAGACAGTTCTCCATAAAATTAGCCTCTGGGGGAAGAGACCCCTTCCCGTGAAGTTTCTCGTGCGCTCTCGCAGCCCCTCAGACCCCCAGCTGCCGCGTTTGCCGAAGGTGTTCTGCCTCGTGTTTCCCGGCCGAGGCCCGCTGCCCACCCAGAGGCGCTGCCCCTGGAGCAGAGCTTGGGACGGCAGGTTTTGCAACAGGAAGATTAACGGCGCTCTCCTGGCCCTTCGGCCCAGTGTGTCCCAGTCTCTGGCCACGCCTGCAGAGCTGTAGGAGGCTGTCGGACCCTCCCTGCCTGAGGGGGCCCCTCGGGGCTGAGGCTCCAGGGCCAGGAGTCTGCCTGCCCCTCCCTTCCCATCCCAGCCTCCTCCCCTCTGCTCCCGCCACTGCAGCAGGCCTTCGTCCCCTACCCGTCTGCAAGGGATCGCTAGCATTTCTCACGCACTCTGCAAGGGTGAGCGCCGAGCCTGACAGTGGTCAGCCCGGTGTGTCTGCTTCCGGTCCCCCCACCTCACTCGTCTGGACCCCGACCCTGCAGGATCAGCCCGGCGGCCGTTTCTCTCCACTGCCGTCCGTGTCTGCGCCGTAGTCCGTGGACAGGAAGATTCGAGGCTGCCCCTCCTCCCTGCTCTGCAGCCCGCTGTCCTGTGCTGCCAACCGAGCTTCCCTTCTTCTCCCAAACCTAACGCTTTCGATACAATGCCCCGCGTTCCGGTTCTCACGACAGGCACCAACCGGACTACACGGCTGTTCGCAGCGTCACTGAAGCCTGTGCCCTACCCCAGGCGGCAGGGCAGGGGTCCCCGCCCGATGGGGCCGGAAGTCCTGGGGTCTCTCAGGAGAAGAGGAAGGTGAGGGAGAGCCCAGGGTGGAGCGCGGGACTCCCCCTTTGTCTGCTCTGCCCCCGGGAGAGCCCTCTGAGTCCACCCAAGCCTGAAGCCCCTAGAACCGCAGCCAAGAGCCCCCGAAGACTGCACACAGTCCCGTGGGCCCCGGTCACCCGCCAGAAGGAAAAGGACCCGACGCTCCTGCGCCACCAGTGTCTCAGAGGCCTGGAGGTCAGGCGGTGCGCCCCCATCCTTGGGGACCCCGGCGCCGCTCCACACTCACACGTTCCCACACGAGCCCGAGCAGAGGCCTCGGCAGGCAGCCTGGATCTGTGCACCTGCATCCCCCGGCTGGAAGCCCCAGATCAGAGGCCGCAGGCAGGACTGTCCTGGGGAAACAGGCGAAGGACAGCAGGCCATGCCGGCTGAGCCTGGCGGCCCCGTGAGCCAGACACCGCAGCCGGGCTGAGGCCGCAACCGGAAGCAAGGCGAGGGCTGTTCGCAGCCACACGGGCAGTTTGTGGTCCTTAGTCCCAGACACCCCCACGCAGAATTTGCTGTTGGCTCTTCCCACCCTTGAGGAAAGTGGAGCGTATTTTCAACGCTTGGCGGAAGCAGTGAGCGTGCGATGCGATCTGGTCATCCCTTCCGAAGGGCTCTATGTGCGGGGCCTGGGACAGCCTCAGACGCCTGGACACCACCGCCCAGCTCGCCCGGGCCCGGGGCCTTCCCCGCCCGCCTGGGGGTCAGACTCACGACGCAGCTTCTCCACGGCGGACGGAGACGCAGCGGTGGCCCGGGGTGGACGTCATGGCGACTTCCTATCCTGGAAGGTGGTGATTTTCAGCCTTTCCCATCACACGGCACACAAACTAATTACTAAAATTCTGCGGCACAGCGATAAGTATATTTTTGCCGATCTGACAAAAATATAGGTAGAACCTTGACTGGTTCACAGCAGACAGCGATTGCTGTGTCGGCTGCTGTCACTTTTCAGCAGACAGCCTGAGGGACAAGCGGTCCGTGCCCCTGACTAAACGGGCAGGCGTTGCGGGGTCTACACTTTCTCACATTGTCAAGCGGCTTTCGGGAATATTTAGAGTCCCTCTCACAAGCCAGGGACCAGCTGACATTCTGCCGTGAAGGCTCGGACAGAAAGCGTTTTCGGCTTTGCTGGTCGGGGGCCTCTGTGGTGACTCGTCCCCAGGCCAGAGAAGCCATGGTGACAGGGAATGAAGGGGCAGAGCTGCGTCCTCGTCCACCACAAGCAGGGGGCTGCCGGGCCTGGGCCGAGCTGGACGCAGCCCCTCCCTCTGAGCAGGACGGCCAGTCTGGGAGGAGCAAGGCCCATCAGAGTCACCCTTGGGGGAAGTGGCTGCTTTGGTCCCAGAAGTCTCGCCGACCCCTCCGTGACCTCGAGAGGCATCGGAACCTGCCCTGAGCGTGATCCCCAGGTGAGCCATGTGCGTCTCCTCCGGGGATCCATGTGTCCCCCATGCCAGTTCCGGGACCGATTCCAAGGTCTGAGACCCGGGCGCCTGCACCACCAACGGGCTCTGGGGGTGACCTGGGTGCTGCTGGCGGATGACCCTTCCTCTGGGAGAGGCCGTCCTGCACAAAGCCAGGGCTGGGTGGGCACGGGGCAGGAGGGTTCTCAGTCCCCGGACAGACCAGCTCGTGTGACACGAGCAAAGACACTGGGCAGGCTCAGACCTG
The DNA here is from genome assembly GCF_022682495.2 of Desmodus rotundus. Classification (NCBI taxonomy): domain Eukaryota; kingdom Metazoa; phylum Chordata; class Mammalia; order Chiroptera; family Phyllostomidae; genus Desmodus; species Desmodus rotundus. The sequence continues at coordinate 101,085,579 of NC_071398.1, forward strand.
GGCTACGAGGCCTCACAGTCCTTCTACTTAACTCCCCTGGGAGGTTGTGTGGATGTCACACACGTCCTGAGAAGCGCCGTGCGTGCCCCGCAGGGAGACCCCAGCCTCCTCCATCCGAGGCGGGAGCGGAGCCGCAGCCTGGGGATCAGGGGCTTTGAGGGGCTGCATGCTCAGGGGGAAACTGGGTGGACGCTGTCAGCTGGGGCTGCTCAGCATCTGTCCCGCAGCCCCCAGGCTGGATCCAGACTGGCCACAGTGATATGAAAACAAGGAGGAGCCGAACGTCGGCCCGGGAGACTGGCGGCCGTGAGGGCAGAGAAGCTGTGGTCGTGTCTTTGGGCCACCCGGTGACCTGGGGACGTCAGGCAGAACGAGAGGTGGGGAGCTGAGGAATCGTGGCTCGCAGTGTCTCACGCATGAGACGGTGGGCCCCAAGCGTCCCCCGGATGGTCCAATGTCATGGGACCCTCGATCAGGGCCAGAGCGGCACCCTCACCCCACAAGACAGGTGCTGGAAATGAGCATCTCCCGGGCTCCCCGTCCTCCCTCAGAGCGGTACCACATGGATGCTTCACCCCAACACGGCGTCCAGCTGTCCCTGAACAGCCAGCGGCCAGCGGCCCCTCCCGCCCTCCACCTTCCCATCCTGTGTAGTCCTTCCTGCTTCGCTGCTCAGCTCCACCAACGGTGCCAGACTCACCTCTCTCCTTAGAGAAACTCCCGCCCGGCCTCCCAGGTGGGGCCCAAATGCCACCCCACATACCCCGGCCCCATCTGCTGGCTGCTGGCCCAGAGCACAGCCTTCCGCTGGTGCTCACCTCTCCACGGTCTCCCCTCCTGTGGGGCATCCTGGTCTGCCGGCCCCTTCCTTCCCCATCAGCCCTGAGCAGTTCAGGCTGGGCCCTCTCTGGTTCATATGTGGCCCCCTTGGGTCATCTCCAGAGGCCCTTACTCGTCACAGGCGCTCAATGCACAGCGACTGTTTCTGTGGCTGGACACGGCACCCCCAGTCCTCGGAACCCAGCACAAAGACGAGCGCACTGACCCCCTCATGCCGCCGGCTTGTGTGTTTCACGACCCCAGAGCCCCACCCACCAGGTGCGTCCAAGCCGACCTGAGACCCATGCACCCCGAGTCCCTGGGCGCCCGGGGACCCTGCCTCGTCACGGTCGTCCGGCTCAGCTGAATTCCAAACTGCCCCACTGTCCCCTGTGGGTGTGACCCCGGCTGGGACTTCAGACGCTGCAGGCCACTCCTGTCCCAGCCCCCCCCCCCTCCACGCCCAGGAAACATCCTCCAGGACCACAGACCAGACGTCCCATCCCAGAGACACAGGAGAAACAGACGAGGGACAGAGGTGGCTTCCAGCTCCCAAAGGAAAATCCAGCTACGGCTGCAAATGCAGGCTTTTCTTTCAAAGGAGGCGTGAACTGCCCAGCCTTCTCCTCTGCGCTCCCTTCAGCGAGGTGAGGGCCGCTGGGGAGAGATGGAGAGGGGTCAGGGGGAGTGACAGGAGGGAAGGAGGAGAGAGGGGGAGACACAGAAGGACGATGGAGAGACACGGAGCAGGACAGGGCCGGAGGGGAGCTGGCACCCTGCGTCTCCCTTCCCGACAGCGTCCCCTGGCCGCTTGTTCTAACTTCCACGAGGGGACACAGGGACGGGATGCTGCGAACCCCGAGCCAGAGCCCCCAGGCCCAAACAGACAACGGGGCAGAGCCCGAGGCTTCACCGCCAAACGTTCTGAGTCTTGACAAAGACGCGGGCGCCCTGAGAGGCAGGCGATGGGCCACACACACCAATGAAGCCCCATGTCCCAGCACGAGTTAGTAACTCGCCTCCTGCACCAGGGTCCCAGTTTAGATGCTAAACCCTTGTTCTTCTTAAGGAGACACACAGGAACCCGAAACTTGGGTCTCCAAACAGGCGGACCCTCGGTCTCCTCGTGCTCAGAGGAGAATAAGCCTGGACTAGAGACCAGAGGCCCCCAGAGGCATCTTCCCTGGGCACCCAAAGTGCCCATTCCAGGCCCATGCCGAGGCCGAGGGGCGGGGGCGCCAGACGCAGCCAAGGCCGTATGTAGCACAAGGCTTGGACTGTGAGGTAACAATTTCTGAAACGGTCCCTTCGGATTAAGGGGGGGGCGGGGAGGAAGGACCACAGTGACAGTGTCTGGAGGCAGAGCAGTGTGGTTCCGATAAGTCCTGTTTGAGGAACCCTGTGTGACAGAGAGACCGGCACTAAGTTCTCTGGTCCGTGGTTCCACGTGGCTCCAAATCACTCATTCTGAAATGCACACCGTGGAGGCAGCCGAAGACCCCTTAGGCCTCCAGCGTGGGGGGACGACTGCGGGGGGGGGGGGGGGGGGGGGAGGGGGGAGGAGGGGAAAGGGGAGGGAGGGCAGACACCGCCTTTGTGCAGTTAGCGACTTCTCCGGTGGGTCTGTCCCCAGCAGAGGCGTCCACACTGAGCCCCTCGCTGTGGGAAGTGCGTGGCAGGGCGAGGCCGAGAAGGAAGAGAGAGACGTCCGTCTGTCCAGGAGGCCCAGCCTCTCCAGCACACCTGCCCTGCGGCAACCGGGACACACAGCCCTTGGAGAATTCATGGCCCGGCCCTGACCTTGGTCTCCAACCATGAGTTGTCACAGCAACCGGCCACAGGCGCTCTGTGCTGCCCTCGGGCCGGCACCGCTCCTCCCTGCTTCTGCCCCCCCATCGGCAGCAACACCAGCTCCTGGGGGCCCTTCCCGCAGCCACCAGCTTGTCCAAGTTCACCCACCGCCCGCCCGGTCCGAACACGGCCCCTTTGCTTCCGGATGGGTCTCAGACAGGGGGACTTAACTGCATCTCCCCGCAATTTTCCTTCCTTGCTGCTTTAAGGTGAAGGACCCGTTCAAACTGCACAAGGCCCGGAGCCCCCCCAGACTCCAGAGAGACCACCCCTGTGTGGGCGATGGCACCCTGCTCCCGGCCGGCTGCCCACCGGTGCAGGGTCGCCACTGCTGACGGAGTCACAGTCGGTCAGTCACCGTGGGTCACAGCAGCCTGAGGCCAGGCCTTGCTCTCCCTGCGCCTCACCTCCCGCCTGGCCAGTTCCATCCAATCCTGCTGCGCCCCGAGTGCCACTCCCCCGACCCTCTGTTCCTGCAGGGGCGCAGAGCCCACACTTGCTCATGTGCCTCTCGGCCGCCCCGGGAACGCTCCACTGGGACACACTCGGAAAGGAGAGGCTGGGCTCATCCGCTCGGGCCTGTAGGGAATACTCGGACCCGCTCACCGCACAGGAAGCAAAGGGGACCGAAGGGAACGTCACAGCTACTAAATCCGTTCAAACCGTTCTAGGTTCTAGTCCTGTTCAGCCAGTTTTAGGAATGGGAAGCCATGGATGCCCCCCACTCCCCGGCCCACAGACAGAGCTGCGCCCTCTGCCCTGACCGAACCCCAGGGAGCCTAGATGGCGTCTGTCGCGGGAAGTTCAAACCCACGTCTCTGGGCTCACCAGGGGTCTGGCCAGAGGCGTGTCCCTCCCCAGACCATATTCCCCACTGACCCGCGCTCGCCCCTCCGTCCGTTCTTCGAAGGGCTCAGCAAACGCACAGTGAACATGCCCGCGAGAGGCAGGGGGGGCGCAGTACCGCCCTGGTCCTCGCGGCCCCAAACACGCACGCGGAGGACCGCCCGCCCACACTCACCCAAGGGAGGTGCTCGGCGGGCGCCCGGTCACTGCCAACAGAAGTTCCCGTTCGCCTGTCTGGGGTGGCGCCCGGCACCTGCCTTTCTACGAAGCTCCCCAGGGGACTGTGACACCAGTCAAGGCTGAGCCCAGCGGCACGGAGACGGGGTGGGGGGTGGGGGGAGCTGTCAAACCGCTGCCCACGTGCAGAAAAAGCCGCTCACAGGCGGAGGTGGGAGCTGGGCCAGGACCCTCGAGGGAGGAGACCCTAGTTTCCTGTGAGCACACATTCAGTATCGTCCCAATAATCAAGGTGCACCCCCACCCGAGAAATAGGTGCTTGGACGGTGCAGGTTTTAGAGGAAGAGCAGGTGAGAGACTCCAGCTCCCCTCTCGCCAGCTTGCGTGACCCTCATTCGCCCGGGACCTGCTGGGCAGCTGCTTCCCAGAGGCCCAGAGACTGGGGAGGGGTCAAGGCCAAGCCAGCCACCAGCTTCAGCAGAAAACCCGGAATGATGTCCGTGAGGAGCGATGGCTTCCGTTCGAGGAGGTGGCCACCCACAAGAGATAACCATGTCCAGCATCCTTAAGCCGCAGCACCCACAGGCACGGCTGTTGTTCAGGTCACACTCCCAGGGACCGGGGTGCAGACAGGGTTGGGGCTTCGCCAGCCAGGGGAAGGGGCACCGGGACGTGAGCCTGGGTCTTCTGACCTGTCCCGGGCCCTTCGCACCACACAGGTGCGTTCACAGAGCGCCTGGCAAGTAACCCACTGAGATGCCACCCCAGCGGCTCCTCACGCCCGGAGACACCGTACGTCCTCCGGGGCAGAGTCCCCGCTGCTCCCTGGCCCGCCCCCGCCCCGAGTGGGGACGGCGAGTGGATGTCACTGCTGGGGGACTCAGAACACAGGTGTGCGCCCTCATCACCGGAAGAGCACGTTCCTAGAGCTGAGTAGGGTGATGGACGTTAACATGGCTGCAGCAGCGACGAGTGGTTCCCGACGTCCGCCAACATCGGACCGCTGCTCGGCACCGGGAATGGGCCTGCACCCTCGTGTGCCGCTGCATCCCGTTTAAACGCGAGAATGCCGGCCGTCACGGCCAGGCGGGGCGAGAGCCAGATGCACCTGAGCGTCCAGGCCCCTGCTCTGAGCCCTGACGTCCTTACCCTGGGGCTGATGCCTGCGGGACAGCGGGCGCAGCCACCCCACACGCGGGGCCCTGAGTGTGGGGCCCTGAGCGTGGGGCTCAGGGCCAGCAAGCCCTTGGGTGTCAGCTGGCTCATCTCCACCCTCGGCCAAAAGTTCCCATGGACACCAGAGCCCAGCTCCCCGCTCACTGACCACCATCGTCCTGTGCTGGCCGCTAATTAAACCCCTCTAGGACCCTGGCCTCAAAGGGCGCCCAGTGGGGAGTCTGGAGACCCTCACTCAGGTCAGCTCACTCGCAGCCCCTGTGAAGTGAGGCCCGGGGAGGCCCCGGCTCTCTGCGGCTCTCTGTCCATCCTCCCGTCTTCCTGGAGAGGGTGCTGAAGCCGGCCGTCAGCAAAATGGTGCTGAGGCCCCGCTGGGCTGGCAGCTCGAACTCCCGCCCGAAATGGCTGGCCTGACGGTTTCCGCCACTCGGAAAAAAACACTCTTTCCCCTTGGACGGGACTCTTGAGCCACAGCCAGCACTTCGAGGCCCCAGCGGCAAACGGCCCTGAGTGCTGCTAACGAAGGGGACAGCGGCCCAGGCCAGTGAGGCAGGAGGACCAGGCCAGCGGCTGGGTTTTCCCATCGCCGTCCACTCAGGCCCCTCGGTGCCGAGCCTCAGCGTGAGGCCGCCCCTCTGCCCACGACGCCCCTCTCTGGACAAGTCAGCACTCCAAGCAAACGAAAGCACCCGAAAACTGCTTCTCCCGAACTGGGGCCCCTCCAAGGCCCCAAGCCGCCACTCCCCACCCCGGGCCTCTGCCTGGTCCAGCTCTGCACCCCTCGGCCTGGCTCCTCGGACCCCAGATCGGCGGGCTACTGCTGGGACCAGCAGCCGCGGCAGGTCCCCCGATTCTGCCCATTTTCTTGCAATTCGCTCTTTTTAATCCTCCCTTCAGACCCTAAATCCAGCCCCCCGCACAGGCAGGACCTTGATTTCTGGAGTCCACGGTCCCCGGCGGCTTGGGCCTCCTTTGTCCACTTTTCCGAACAGGCCAGGAAAAGCACCACGGGTGCTTTCGTTTTCGGAAAACGAAAGAAAGACAGAAATGCACGTCACTCACATTCATCCAGGAGCACACGGCTGCGGGAAGGGGAGAGCAGGGCGGCTGCGGTCCGCGGCGTCCCCCGGCCCCGCAGCGGGGCTTGGGTGTGGAAGGCCCCTTTTCCCGCCCTGCCCGCGCGGGAGCCGGTGGCAGGCACACATCCACAAGCTGATGCAAGGCGCCTTTGCGAGAACCTCACATTCTGAGGATTCCTGGGGAGGCGCCAGGCTCCCAGCATCCAGCACATTTGGTTTCAATTAGGAGGGGCTGGGAGCAGGGGCAGAGGCACCAATCAGAGCTGTTCCCTGTTTGGAGCCTCGTCCTCTGACCCACGGGACCCAGGGCAGAGCTGTAATTTACAGCGAAACCCATTCATAGAAGAAAAAATGTGTACGACCAGGGGCCAGTCTTAAAGACACAGGTCTCCTCCGCCCTGTCCCCAAGCCCCGTCCCCGGAAGACCGGCCCCCACCCGGCAACCCCACCTCATTTTCTCCCCGGGGGAACAGAGGAGGGTTGGGGCTGTCTCCCGGCCAGAGCTTCCGGGACAGCTGGGTCACATACATGGAGCTGTCTCCCGTGTTTTACCCGCGAAAGCCTGGAGCCGGGCCCTCCCCCCGGAGACCCGACTCCGTCCCGTCCCCCCACCCCCTCCACCAGAAACCCAGGGCCATCGGAGGCTCCAGAGTGCCTGCTTTTGCACTCGATTCCCTGTTGGTCGCCGCCTAGGGGGTCTGTTGCGGCCCCAGGTTCAGGCCGCTAAATGAAAACACAAGCATTTACAAGGACTTTCTAAATTGTTTTGAAGACGATTTTCCGCCCCCCCAGTCTGTGGCCACGGCCAGAGATGGTGTGGAAGGGGAGGCAGGCCACGGGAGGAAGCCAAGGGAAGGCTCGGCCTGCAAATGACAGCTTATCGTCCTGTCCATCCACCCAGAGTGGTGGCCTCCGCCCTCTGGGGCCTGGCCGCTTCGAGGGGGCAGGGCAGGCAGAGGCCCGAGGCCAGGGGATGGGGGTGGCAAAGGGAGGTCAGGGAGACCTAAACCTTCCAGAGACAGCCTCTGTCAGAAGCCCCTTCCCTCAGGCCCTGAGGCCTCCCCATCTCCTGCCCACTTGCACCTGGGCAGCCGCCTGGGCTGCACAGCCCCTGAGGCAGCAAGGGTGGGGGGTACAAACCGGAGCCTGGCCAGGGACCACGGAGCTACTGGCCCACACAACTTTGGAGCAGGAGCTAGTTCCTAGAGGAACCGGGCAAGGGGCTCGCTGGGGGTGGCGGAGAAGGGCCGTGCTGCTGGGCCAAGCCCCCCGGAGGCTGCGAGTCACAGCTGGAGGGTGCGAGGACCCAGGCAGCAAATGAGACCTTGGAGGAGAAACTGGACCCAGGGCTGCCTCACGAAGAGGGGAGAGGCACAGACAGGGCCTACTGGGCCGGCCGTTTGAATAACCAGGAGGACCTGGAGGTGGGCCCCAGGCAGATGGGCTGGAGGTCTGAGCTCAGCCGTGTGCGCCCCGCTGGGCACTGCATGGTCCAGGGAGCTCGCCTCGCACCACCACAGACACTCGGTCGTGGACACGGTCCCGTGTTGTCGGCAGCGGAGGGCGAACCACGCAAAGGAACAGGGCTCGGCCGTGGAAACATGAAGTGTTGCCTCCGCGGCAATGTGGAGGGGCCGGCGGGCGGCGTGTCCGGTGAAACAGGCCAGACGGGGACAGACAAACGCAGGGCGATCTCATCTACTGGCACACTCTCAAAACAAGACAAGAACTCCTGGAGAAAGCGGTCAGACTGCGGTTACCAGAGGCCGGGGCGGGGAGGGGGAGTTGGAGGAAGGGCATCAAAAGGCACCAACTTTAAGACAAGCGAGCACCAGTTCCGTGATGTACAGCTGGGCGACTGTAGCTGTTCTCACCAGGAGGGTGGGGAGGCGGGTGGGTCCTGGAAGCTCTCGTCACAAGGAGAAAACTCTTCTTTTTTTTCCTCTTTCCCTCCCTCCCTTCCTGAATCTGTATGAGACGGTGGATGTCAAGTGCACCTACCGTAATCACTTCACAATATACGTGAACGAAACCATCGCTGAAACTTACACAGCAACAGATCGCGATTATTTCTCAACAAAACTAGGAAATAATAAATTTTAAAAAGCAGTAGTCCTGGAATGCTTCCCCAGTGCCTGGGCCTGTCGTGGCCGACCTGTCCGGCGTTACAATAGACATAGCAGAGCCTATAATTTGGGATTTGGCGAGGCTGCGGGTCAACGGTGGAAGCCGTCCTAACGTTCCTAATGTCACAGAGCAGACGCTAACGAGGGACGAGGGACGGGCTGCCGAGCTCAGAGTCCCTGTCTGCAAAGACCCGTCTTCCCGGTCTGTGTGCATGAGTCACTCAGATCCGCTCAGCCGGTGATGCCGACTCCAAACCAGACGCACGGACGGCTGGCCGACCAAGGGGACTCCTGGGGACAGGAGACCCAAGTGCCACCGAGCTGAGTCAGAGGGAAGGAGAAGCGCCAAGAAAAATACCAGGCCTGCCACTCAGCGTGTCCTCAGCCAATCCAGGTCCAGCCTTGAGCCCTCAGAAGAAGGTGCCACCAAAAAAGAGCAAAGAAACCCGAACGTTTGCCTGAGCTAACTTCGGGGTGTTCATGGCTGGGGGGGAATCAGAGTTGAGCCCCCGCAGAAACGGGCCCTGGTGGGGGCGGCCGGTGCTTTCCGAGGGGCAGCTGGGAGGAACCGTGGAGGGGACACCCAGGAAGACACCCCGAGCCTCGTGGAACCATGTGGCGGAGTTTGGAGCACGGCTGGGATCCCTGCGGCCGTGCAAGCAGACGCAGGGAGCTCTGCCCCGGCTCTGCTCGGGAAACACGAGCGAGGCCACCAGGGTGATTTCTGCTCTGCGGGAGGCGGTGCAGCCCCGTTGGGAGGACGCCTCCCACGGAAAATGAATGAGGGAGAGATGTCCCAGCACTGCGTCCCCGGACGTGACTGGAAACAGGGCCCGTCCCTCTGGAACGGCCGCGATCTCAGAGCCACACGGGTCCAGGCGCTGGCTCTCCCAAGCCCGGGCCCAGGTTGGAGCAGACACCTCTTTGAAGTGTGTTTTGTTCTGATTTTTTTTGTTGTTGTTTTGGTTAATTCCCAAAAACATACGCTCTGTGCCCGCTTCCCTGACGGGTAGCTGGGAGGGTCGTCGTGAAGAGTAAGTGAGCTCATAAATGAAAGGCAGGTCCAGAGTGCCTGCCTCACAGAACCGCAGGGAAAGCGGTACCGAGCTGCAACATGGGAGCCGGGAACACACAGAAAGAGGGCGGCTCTCGGACACTCAGAAGTCAAGAAAGAGCGCGCTGAGTAAGGCTCACACCACGTGATTGGGAATATTCCTCGGAGTCTCGCTGAGAAGAGCCCCCTCCCCCCCCGCCCCCCACACTGCAGACGAGGGGACTGAGCCCCTGGTCACTCCGTCATCACGGGGTGGGGGGAGCCCAGGAGTCTCGAGCCCTGGCCCGCCTCTCAGAAGATGCTGGAAAGGTGACCACCAGTGGAGGCACGCCTGCGGTGGCTGACGGGAGACTGAGGACTCCCAGAGAAGGTAAGGGGCAGGGGCTGCTGGGGCCTGCCTGGCTCTTGACCTTGACTCTGCAGCATTTTTATTTGTTGTGAAATTAGCGTGAAAGACAGGGTCTCCAGAAACAGCCCAGAGAGTCTCCAAATCTGAAACAGTGTTTGCAGAATCGTAACGGTGTCCGAAATGCCCGTGCGAGGGAAAGTCTGAAAGAAAATGAAGGAGAAAAGGCAGCCACACACGCGTGCACACACGCACACATCCAAGCGTGCACAAGCCTTCTGTGGAATGAAACAAAGAAAATGTTGGTCAACCTTCTAATTGTTCAGGTTCGAGTGGTACCAGGTGGTGTCACTTCGGCCTGTCCGGCCTGTCCGGCCCACCCGGCCCGCCCCACGAGTCTCCATGGCCCACAGAGAACCACGCAGTGACATCTCAGGCCCATTCGGCGAAGGCTGGTCCCCACCAGGTCAGAGGAGGCTCCCGACGGAACCTCGTGCTGGTTAAATGCAGGACTGGAGCCGGCAGTCACCCAGGGAGTTGCTATTGTTCGGGGCTTCACAAAGCAGCAATTATTTGGGAACCCAGGGCTGGAGGGAAGAAAGGAAGCCGGGTTTTGGAATAATATACAGAAGCTTAATTTGTAGTTTTCAGAGAAAAGCAGCAGCAAATGAAAATAAAATTGGTGCTCTGGGTTTGAGGCTCTGAAGGCTCAATATCAAAAAGAAGTAGGTTACAGGAATGTGAAACTATCATCAGCATTTCGGTTGCACACTTGGAAAAAAAATAAGGAAACATGTCTAAAATAGCACTTTTATTTGGCCTGCTGACTGAAATGGATATTTTCATTGTGCTTTCAGTCAGGGGTTGATTTGTAAATACTGGGTGGAACCATGCTTTAAGCAGCTTTTTCCTACACATAGTCTTCTGGGCACAGAAGCAGGGAAGCTATATCAGGCGAGGGGCTGGGGGCGGTTTTCACGACCGCGGACAGAGGGCCCCTCTCCTGCCTTCCTACGAAGGCACGGCTTCGTCCGGGGGGCCACCCGCACTGCTCGTTGCCTCCAGGCTCACACCCTGACCCGGGGTCCAGCCCACAGCCTCCCCGCTCACAGGAGGACACTCCACCGGCCAGGGCACCTCACAGATCCTCCTGAGAAAATGGGGTGGACAATAGCAAAAGTGGGCTGTTACCAAAATAGAACAAAAAGTATGCTAAACACAGTATTTAGGCCTTAGCACAAATTCAGATAACAATATCACACGCTCTTTAAAAAAGAGGAAACGCCAGACCCTTAAACGTTTTATTCCACAGAAGACCCTCCCGTGACCTCCAGCCAGTGGGAAGTGAACCGATGAGTCTCTTGATCCGGGCGCTAATCTCCCGTGCTCTCGGTCTCTAAATGCTACATAAAGTGTATTTATAAAGCCCGATATTTCCATGCAAAATGTATTTTAGACACAGAGGACCCTTACAAATGATCTATTGCCCATATTCTTAAAACCACGTTATTCTCACTCTTGTTTTTTAATCTTTTCACTAAAAACAAGCAAAACACCCACCTGGAAGGGCAGGGGTTACCCGGCCTGGGCAACGCAGGAGCGGCCCCCTGAGCCCCGTGTCCCCGGGACTCGGGCTCGGAGGACCCAGCGCTGGTGAGGCAAGGCCTCCGCACCCCGGCAGACACCTCCGTGGAGGCCGCACCCGGTGTCCGCCCTCCCCGCCGTGACCAAATGCGCGCGTGGAGGACAAGTCATCTCCGGGCGAGACCCAGGCCGAGTGGGACTAGCGTCAGAAACCCCTGAGTCTGTGCTTCCCCGCAGCGTGGGCCTGGGGGCTACTGCACCTCCTCGGTTTCCTCCAAGGCTCCCCCTTCCCAGTGGAGCAGAGTGCTCAAGGTACAAGCGACGCTCCAGAGACAGAAAGAAGTTTATTTTACTGTGCAGTTACTTTCTTTAGACAGTTTACTTCTGATGAAGTGAAACAAACGCCCAGTGCTGTAGAGACCTTTCTGCATGTGCACGTGACCACTCGCAGGGCGCCGAACCGACAACCCTGCCCCCAGCGGAGCCGCGCCCTGATCGCCTCCAAGTCAGCGTTTTCCTGGGCTTGCAGAACACTTCTAAGTGGAAAATATAAATAAGACCTTCAATGAGTGGAGAATCATGAAAATGCTTTCTCAGGTCCAGTCACATGGACGCGGGGGAACTCGGGGCAGCTGATCGAGTGTGACGACCGGGAGGGGCCCTGTGGGTCCCTGAGGTTCACGTCGGCCATCGGCGGGATAGGCGGCCCCTTCGGTGGAGGACGCGGCCCCCCTCACAGCCCGTTCTTCACCAGCTCGTGGACGCCGTGCTCGTCGATGACCAGAGGGGCGTGGAACTCCCTGTCGGCCACGTGACTCTCCAGTCCCTGGGGGGGGGACAGCAGGGACACAGTCAGGGGGCTGGTGCACAGTGGTCATGTGATACAGGACTCGCGATTCAAAGGCAAAAGCTGCCTGAGACGCACAATTTAAGCATTAAAAACCTATTAGGTTAACTTCTAAAACTGGACTTCATGACCTATTCATAACCGCCTGAAATAATGAGCAAAAAGTATAATTATTCTACTGACAACATCACTTCTAAAGTCAGCGGGATGGGGCTTGTTCTCCGTGCAATCATCCCACAGGGGATGGCCCCCCCAGCTCGATGGCGTTCGACACAAGGCCCCATCCTGAGGGCCTGGGGTGGTGGACGGGCTGCAGGGCAGGAGGACAGGGACCCTAACTTAGGGGCGAGCACACCAGTGCGCAAACAGAACAGACACCCCCTGCACTCCAGCGCGCCGGTGAGGGGCCTGCAGCACAAGACAGGCAGGCACTTGTTGAGAAGCCCATGCGTCTCAGCGCACAGGTGAAAGGGACGAACCAGAAGGCTCCGGCGGTGGGGACCGGCACCCTCAGGGGACGGAGCCAACGCTGGGACCGGGACTCTCGAGGCAAATGACCGAGAGCAGAGGCAGCCCAGCAGCTCCACCCAGGGGGACCACACAGGGCAGGGTCCCCGCAATGCTCTGGCATCTGGGGACAGCATGACCGGAATGTGAAATAGGACCAGACTCTACTTATTAAAAGTAGAAAAAAGCAAAGAAACTTACTTCTCCTGCGTAGGAGACAAGGGGAGAGATTTCGCACTGGATCGGGACCTCGTTGGCGTCCTTCAAGCTGCAGAGAAACCAGGCACGTTAGAGACGGTCCCTGCGTCCTCTGCCAGAGTGAAGGGCAGGTGCACTTTCCTCTGAGAGGCCGCCCACAGCAACGTTCCGCTAAGAAACAGCCCGGCCGACCACTGGGTCCCCTGGGGATCAAGTTCACGTGAAGTGGTCAAGGTCAGAAGACCCCATCTGAGACACGCGCCCCCTTCAGCCCTTCAAGTGCCTCGCCCCCCCCCCCCCCCCCCCCGGCCCCAGGACACGCCCCTCCCCTGAGGTCTCCCTCCCATTGCGCCCACGGGTTAAGGCGGCGAAGCAGGAACTGCGTGCTGACCTCGCACCACGCTCCAGGCCAGTCACTACGTGCTGTGGCCCGTCACGCCTCCCTTCAGCCCTGCACTCGGCCCAGAGACTCAGGCACGAGTGTCGACCGAGACACGAACGCTGAGGTCCCATGTGTGGCAGCCACTTGCCGCCACATGGAGCCATTCAAACTCCTTAAAACTGAAAGTTCATTGTGATTTTAAAATTCAGCTCCGCCACACATTGGTCACGTTTCCAGTGCCCCATGGCCACGCATCCTGACAACTGGACACGTGGACGCAGAGCGTCCCCTACATAGCTCCCGCCAGGGACCCTGGGGGCAGAGAGGGCGGCCTGTGGCACACACTGGCTGGCCTGGGCACGGTCCACACCGACAGCTGCCTGGGGCTTCAGCGTCTGAACTACCTGATGCCACAGCCAACTGACAGCGGGTAAAACACCCTCGAAGTCCTGAGACCTCCGAGCTCTTTGACATTGCAGGGGTGTCAGCCACAGGGCATGAGGTCCCCGGGAACCCCATCTCCCGCTCTCGGCCCGGCCCGCCAGCCACTCCCCACTCGGGCCAGGCTGCTCCCGCGCTCTCAGGCCTGTGCCAGCTCACCCCCCACCAGGGCCCTGCCCCTGTGCTGGCCCCCCCTCCCCCCCCCCCGTCCTCCGAGACGCAGCCCACACCACCTTCCCGACTGCCACTTCCCTGCCGTGGCCTCATTCACTCATTCACCTGCAACGAGGCTCCAGAGACGCCTGCACGGTCGCTGCCTCCCGGGGCTGCCACTGCATGTACCCCACATGGAGCACACAGACACACACCTCCACCTGTGGGTGCCCTGCCCCTCCCCATGGGCTGCAAGAAATGGCGCGTTCTCTGGTGCGAGCTGCTGCCACTCTGGGTGCGCTAACGGCACCTGCAGGTCTGGTGGCCGGGGAGTGGGGCGTGTGGCTGGCGGATGGATCCAGAGCGAGAGGGCTCTCCGGACCCGGTCAGGTCCCATCCAGACGTCCAGAGCCACACACACCAAATGGCAGAGTGAGGTCCTGCCATCCGCAGCCCTGAGGGGCTTGGGGTGCCAGGATTGGAAGGGGGGTTCTAACCTGCAGCTGGCCTGAATACAACTTCCCTAGCCCCACGGAGACCCGGAGAAACTGAGGAAGACGACTTGAATGAACAAAGCAGGGTGCCCTGAGGAGGGAGGACAGAAGCCATCTCACCAAACGTAAGATCCCAGGAGAGAGCAATGGGCCCAAGGACACCGACACCAAGCCTGTGCTCACAAGCGAACGCTGGGCAGCAGGTGAAAACAGAAATGACGTCCCTTTGCCAGAACCCAGGCCCCTCCCTCCCCCTCCTATTCTCAGGGCCCCAGCTGCCCCCCAAACCCCACCGCTCACACTACCGTCTCCTCTCTGGGGGCTCTGGGGTTTCGGCAGGAGCCACATGACCTCGTCTGGGGACAATTTCAATTTAATTATTCCACAGACGGCTAAAATAAAGTAAATGGGGAGAAAAGTACTAACTAAAAACACTTGAGCAAGGTCTAACTGTGCACAACTTTTTGTACCTTAGGTAGCCAGAGGCTGTTTCCAGGTGTGTAAGTAAGAAATTGCCACTTTTCAGGTTGAAAGCTGTGGTTCAATGAGAAGGAAGTTTAGGGCCCAAATCTTAAGTCACAAAAGCAGCTCACTCCCAAAGGCTGCAGGGTCAGAAAGCGAAGGGCTGGGCCCCCAGCTGCCCCGCATAAGGGACACCGGCCATCGGTGGCTCTGAGAGGAAACCAGACCGTGAGCCTGTCCAGTGGGTCGGGGCCACGCCCCGGAGACGCTGACCGTCACAGACACCACACAGGTGGCTGGCACAGGCAGGAGAGAGCACAGGCGAGACCAGTGTCAGCGCCCCCTCGAGCTGGGAAACGGCCATCCCAGCCCCTCTGCCCCAGTCACCCTAACAATGTGAAACTCAGCCTAAACCTCGTAACTGTGGACGTGTGACAAGCATGTGACGCTGCCCCGCTAGCTCCGAAGGTAATGGCTTTTCCTGACTGTCGGTGCCCAGAAGAGAGGACATGTGGTACCAAAGCTAAAAACGATTTGCTCTGAAGACAGACAGACACTTGCTTAGGAGCAGGACAACAAGGGATGGAAATAACAGAGACCAAAAGGGGGCGCTGCGAGCATGACAGTAAATCAAAGAGCAGTTTGCCCCTCTGCTGCCAGCAGCCCCTGCAGACTGGGCGTCCCTCCCGTCCAGGCAGACGCCCCGCACAGTGTCTCTCTCGCCCAGCCTGCGCCCCGCTCCGGGTCCTACTGTCCCTGCACCTGTGTCCCCCCCGTGCCCAGACACCACGGGTGGGGCTTAGTGAGGCAGGCCGCCCATGCCCAGCATGCACTGCAGTTCTGAGTTAGTGTCACCCAGGCAGACGCCTGCCACCGAGGAAGCAGCAGAGCCCCTGGAGCCCCCCGCCCTGGCCACGGAAGGCAGAGCCAGCTACGCCGCCGTTAGTGCGAGGAAGCGCAGCCCGTCACCACCCGTCACCACGCGTCACCATGCGCTGTAGGCAGGCTGGGATATTTACTTGTCACTGACATCGGCTGTGACGGCCTCAGGCTGTCGGCTCGCAGCAGGGCTGGGTGGGAATAAAGACGCGTTACCGGGAAAGGAGCAGACCAAACGTGACAGTGGAGTGGAGTCGCAAAGTGCCAGCCACCGAGAGGCAGCGTTTGTGGCGGGTGAGGAACCTGGCAAAGGGGCTGAGACACACCCTCAAGGGCCCGGGCGGCACGCAGCGGCTGGCCCGCGAGGCAGGGCTGTGGCCCTGGCCATGCGGCCACCCAGCCCACCCCTTGCTGTGAAACCGCGGCCCAGCAGAGCCCCAGCCGCTCAGTGCTCCTGAGACGTGCCGTCCATCCCGTGGGAAAGCGAGCCTCATGGCAGAACGTTCCCGCGGAACAACTTAGAGGGGTTCTAGGTGCTAGTGAAGCTTTTGTCATGAAATATAAGATCAAGCTTAGACTTGAACAGGCAGAACCACCTTCTTGTTTTAACTTCCAGAAGCCCAGAAGGTTTCGAAAGGTGGAGCACCAGGGACGGTAAGGGGCATTCCCTCCCTCCTGGCACCTCTCTCAGTGACCTGAGGCCCCGTGAGGTGGGCACCCTGTGTCCCGTAGGTCCGTGGGGTGTTGGGGCTTTCAGGGGGCCCACAGGAGCAGTGTCGTGAGCCCACAGAGGTGTGAGCGAGGCCAGTGCTCCCGCTTCTGTCATGGCTGCTGCTGCTGGCCCAACCCACCGGGTGCACCGGAGGGTTGCCTTCAACTGTCCTCTGGTGGGGGTCACCTCACGACACGGTGGGTATGGGCCTGAAGACATGAGGGACTCAGAAGGGGTCCCTCTCTGAGAGGGCAAGGCTGTTGTGAGTGCACCTCAGCCAGTGCCCACGGGGACCCTGCCTTTGTCAGAGCTGGGGGGCCACCAGAGAGCGTGCAGGAGGGCGTGGCAGGGTGAGGTGGGAGGTGCGCGGCCTACCGGGGAATCGCGGGCAGGCGGGAGCCGTTCTCGTCGACGAAGTGGCCCCCGGCGTTGAGCACCCAGCAGTGGTGGAGGGACATGAGGGCGTGCCGTGCCGTGGTGGGGTTGTCCTTGCCGTTCTGGCTGTCCGCGTTCTTCAGCGGCGAGAACTCGTCCTCCCGCAGCACCTCGTACACCACGAACTTCCTGTGCGGAACCGAACACAGATGTCCGACTGAGGTGGGCTCCACACAGGGACCCCCACCCCTTGCCCCCGGCAGCTACGCCTCCGAGGCACCAGCATGCTCTCTGGCCCAGCCGCAGGCGGAGGCGGAAGAAGTAGCGCTCCTCTCCACGGCCGAGCGAGACCACCCCCGCCCCAGCGGGTCAGGAAGACTAGAGCCTTGGTGCGGAAAGGCCCCAGGAGCATCTGCTCTAGAAAAAAGACGGTACAGACGCGTGTTTGGTAGTAAGACCCTGCCGGCTAGCCTGTCTTCTGCGTTTTAATACCGGTCGGTTTGGAGACTCCTGTTGCAAACCAGGGTGGCCTCTGGTGGAGACACCTGCTCTCGGGTGGTGAAGAGCCCTCAACCAGAGGCCACCCTCTACCTAACCTGTGGTCTCTCGGCCAAAATAAGCCACGTGAACAACCTGGCAGGAGAGCGGACAACGGGCAAGGTGCTGTAAAGAGCACCTTCAGGGGCACCTCGTGCACCCGCGGGCCGGCGGCTCACACCAGGTGAGATTCGTCCAGACCCCATGCCCACCATCAGGGTCCGAGAATGGCACCGCACCGAGGACAGCGCAAGGCAGGTTCCAGGCACATGTTTCATCCGAACAGCCACACAAAACCTACTGGGCAAACTGGAAGATGTCAAAGACGAACTTTTCCATCTTGATCCCGTTTGGCTTGTCAGGCTTGATGAGCCGGCCCTGGGAGTCCACGTAGGGGATCTTCTTCTGAGCCACGTGGTGCCGCAGCCGAGGCTCGTACACACTGTGCAGGACAGGAGACAGTGCTGCGAGAACGCCCAACGCCGCACGCTGGCCACCACGCTCAGGGGCCAGGGTTCAGCCACCAGGCCTGAGGCCGCAACATGAGAGCCACTGGCCAGGTGAAGCTCTCCACGTTAAAGAGTACCCACCCACCACTCACACCACGTCTCCCCCACAACCCCAGGCTTCATAAACGTTCTCCTCTCTGCAGAACTTTCCCAAGAGCCCTCCAAGTTCGGGGTGGAGAGTTGAGCATCAGCAGTTCCTGCGGATGAGTTAACGGGGTCAAACAGTACTGTGGGCAGGGAAGTGGCATGGACCCGGAGCTGATGCTCTAAGCAGAGTGACTGAGCGGTCACCCCAAGGGCCCGGAAGCCGTCCAGTGGAGAATCAGGCAGCAGGGTGCCCTCCACCCTGACACCTGGGGACACACAGCTCCTCCTCGGACCTCAGGGCAGATGAGCACACCTCTACCCCAGCCATAGGCTCTGCTCTCCCTGCTCTACCGCACTGGCTCCTCAAGGCTCGTCTGGGGACCAGCCCACTCAGAGTGCTTGAGCAGTTTCTCAACACGCAGGCGCCCACGCCCACCTCTGGGAACTGGCCCAGGAGCCAGAGCACACCTGCGCCTTCAGGTGTCCGGTTCTGGGGGAGACGGGGTTGTTTCCAGCCTGCGCGTCCCTGGACCTCGCTGGCGGGGTGGGGGTGGGGGGGGTGGAAGGGGAAGAAAGGGCGACGCTGTGCCCTCGGCTCATGTCCCGGAGCAGGCACCTCGCTCACCAACAGCCACAGCGTGTGGGCGCCACCACTGGGTAAAGGGCACGCTCGGGACGAGGACGGGTTCTGCAGGACCGGACTTGGAGGACCTCCCTACTTCTCACGTGACTCAGTTCTGATTAACAATGAATAAAAACCCCCCAAGCCCCCTCCTGCCCGTACCTGACGACGTCCCTCAGGAATGGCACGGTGAAGAAGTGGTTGGCGATGTTGCCCGCGCTGAACAGCAGCCGCCCGTCCGGGCCCCGCCGCTGCGCCGTGGCCAGTGAGACCTCGCTGTACTCCACCACCTGGTACACGCCGTCCACGCGGCACACCACGCCCACCGGCTCTGTCGGGTTCGTCTTCTCCACTACCTGCCCCGGACAGACAGCAGGCTGCTGGCCATCTGCCACTCTCAGAGGCCACACCCGCCGCTGCGCTGACACTGTCGTTACGGCGTCAAGTCAAGAGGGTCTTTAACTGTGGACGGTCACCTGCCCCCTTCGTCTTCTTCGAAAGACCCTTTCCAACCGGAAATAAGGTTTAACGCCCAGCCTACCCTGGGGCGCAGCGCCCGCCTGACCCAGAGCCCAGAGGAGGCACCGACCTGGGAGCAGGTACTCATGCGAAGCCTAGACCCCCACACAGCTTCATGCCCATTATTCACTTCATCCTCAGCCACACTCAGCTGCTTTGAGAATAAATGGAATGAAACTTCTCTGGGAGGCACAAGACCAAAGAACTAAGGTGTTCTGCCCCTCGCCGGCATTGTGCCAACGACCAGTCCACTAGAAAGCTGCACTTCTTTCATGCTCACTCACGAACACAGCACCGCCCTTCATCTCCAGGGGCTCCGGCAGGCGGCGGGGCCGGAGCAGGCAGGTCCCCGGGCCCTACGCGAACTTGAGACAGAAAGGCCCCCCCCACTCATCGGTTTCGCATGCCAGAGTTTGTGTGGGGAGATGCTACATTTTCAAAACAGTCTGCAAGCCCGTGACCTGCCCGTCTGCCAATGGCTCTGGGCTGGGGGGAGCTGAGGGAAAGGTGTGCCCAGAAATCAGAGGGTAATGGAAGAATGTTTAATTGTCAAAAAAATCTCACAGGTGCCCTGACCCGTGCCCCCCCCCCCTGCTCACCCAGACTGTCCAGGAGAAGCTGTGGAAGAGTCAACACAAGATTCGGACAACACGGCTCTGCAGCAGCAGAACTACAACAAAAGGCATCTGAAGGTGCTGCTTCGTCTGCCTGTCCAGCTAACGGCTCAGCGTGCTTCTGCTGCTTCGGAGTGTTTTGAAAAATTTGTCTCCAGTTGGAAAAGTCTACTCTAAGTGTAGACGGACTCACAGTAGTACAGTTAAAACTTTTCCCCAGCTGCTGGTTTCTGTAAGGCTGCACAGCCTGTGGCGGCCTCCCAGACGGCTGAAGCCGCCGCTCTGAAAGGCGCGGGTTCACACGGCGCACTCCAGCGCGCACCCGGACTGTGTCTGACTGTCCGGCCCCATCCCGTCCGTCTTTTGGCCCTGGTGTCAGCACCGCACAGCACTCCTGGGTTTTACTGGAGCGTCAGAGATTCTCTCCAACCTTCTTCTCTCCTTCTCTCACCCCTTTTCACCCTTTTCCTGGCCATCTTCACATGTGTACTCTGAGCTTTACAATCATTCTGTCCCCAAATGTCCCCAGGATGGCCTCATTCAGACTTCGATCAGGATGGTGTCATACTTTAACTTAGAGAGAAGGGTACCTTTATCGACGTCCAGGAAAGTGACCTTTATATCAAAACTGTAAAACCTTCCAAGGTGCCCCGAAGGCCCTCCATGTTTCCCGTCTACCTGATTCCTGGACATGAGGCACAGTTTGCTTCCCGCCATGGCGGCCTGTGTCCTGCAGTGCTGGCTCCGCAGCCACAGAGACATGAGCAGGGCAGAGCCAGGGGCAAGGCCGTGCTGCACAGCTGGACAGACCCCCGCTCAGTGTCGGCTTGTGGCCACTCAACAGTTCTCAAACTCAGCTGCCCCTCTCCCCAGCCTGCCTCCGTCCACCCTGCTCACAGACTGTCCGCAGGACGCCTTGTCACGCGCCCGCACCTTCGACTCCCACCACCCGCTCCAGCGCGAGTCAGTATTGACGGGGCCGCCCTGCCTGGGGCTGTGGGGGGCAACGTTCCTTCCAGAACCAAACGCTGCCAATGTGAGAAAAGCAGTGGGTGGGGTGGCCGAGTGCTTTGGGGAGATGAAAGGGCCTAGGATATTCCAGTCACCCCAAGAACTCCAGCTGGACTCCCGCATGCAGGGGCCGACAGAGAAGGACCACGGGGAGCCTCTCCCGCGACGACAAAGGCCTTACCTTCGCCCCGCAGTCCGCTCCCTTCTGGATGCAGAATCCGATGAACCGTGGGTCCGCCACTCTCACCAGGATGTTGTCCACACAGTAGACATGCACAGCCCCCACGCCCCTCCGCTCCATGTCCTCCACGACATGCTGGGCAGCCAGTGCCCGGTACAGACCGCCGTTCCCGTCTGCGGGAGGAACAGTCCCTGAGCAGCACAGCCAAGCCCCCCGTGAAGGCCACCCGAAGGCGGCTTCCCGGGGGCCAGGGAAGCGGTGCGTCCACAGTAAAGACGCGGTGTCATCACACTGCATGGCCTTGAAGGTGACGCGGCACGGCCACCCAGAGAGTGACGCTGCTTGGGAGGACAAGTCCACCCCAAAGAGCATGGTTTCCTTTTGAACCTGCTCCTCTGACAATGCAGCCTGTGACGGGTGGTGCAGAGCAAAATCGCGCACCAAGCAGTGCCTGTCCACAACAGGTCAAGTTTACCAGCGTTTACACGACTCACGTGTGCACAGCCCTGCCTGCTTCGCCCACCTCCAGTGCCAACGTGCACAAGTGTTTTGTGCCAGCCCCCGTGTTCCACCCAGGCTGGCGTGCAGGTCCACGCTGGCTGGTGGTCGGCACAGGGAAGCCTCACACACAGAACCAAGAATGGCAGTTCTTGCACTGACTAAAAAGAACTAAGTAGAAGAGAAAACAATGAACTAAGAGCACCGCCGCTTATTTCCTGTCGGCCTTTTCCTCCAAGTTGTCCTCCATGTGCGTGCCCACACAGCTCCCTTCCCTGGGAACCATGTGAGGGGCCCATGATGCCCGGGTCTGTGCGGAGCGGAGGTGCCAAGGGCGCTGTGTGAGCAGCGGTGTGCTTCCCATTCCCCCACTTAACCTGCTGGAGCTGCTCCGCCTGGTCCTTTCCTGCCTCCAAACAACGACTCCCTCCCTCCTTGAGGAGTAACACGACACACGGACTCTGACTCAGCCTGAGCTGCAGGAGCCACCCGTGTCCGTGGCAGGAGACGCTGCGCCGTGGGCACCACTGCGCAAAGCGCAGGGCAGAGAGCCTGAGCCGGGCAGCGCAGGCGCCCCCCTGGGGCAGACCCCACAGAGGGTAAAAGCACACCCACTGCCCCCACAGGTGCCGACATTTTTTTAAAACCACTGCCGAATTGCAAAAAGAAAAATCTAATGTTAGTTTTTAACATCCAAACCACCATATTAAAAGAAATCGAAATTGAACGATTGTGGCTGCCACCATTTCTAGTCACCGCGACATAAAGGGTCACCAACCTGGGGCCATGGAGACCTTGTGCTTCTCTTCCAAAATAACTTTCCCGTCAAAGCTCACAGCTGGCAGCATCCCCTGCTGGAAAAAGACCACGTCCTCCTTCCTCAGGCCGAAGTACTTGTGCCTGGTGAAGAATGCCTGGGTGGACTCCATCGTCCTGCCGCTGGTCATTATGTACCTTGCGAGAGGAAGGTGCACCCTCTGAGCAGCCGTGCTGCCGCCCTGCCACCGGAAGGAGGCTGAGTGCACAGGCCTCCTGCCAGGGGCGCTCTCCCGCCACCCGCACCCGCCACCCGCACCCTCCACCGCTGCAACCCAACTCCCTCCGGCAACGCAGAGCCCCCAGCCAGCTCAGGCGAGTTCGACCACTTCCGAACTCTGGGAAAGGTGGCCTTGACAATGAAAACTCCTACTCTAAATAAATAGAGACAAAAGGGTAACCGCAGTACATTCTAATGAGCTCTTTGGGTCTTTTTGCTACAATTGGAAACGGAATCTGGATTCTGTTTTCCTCTTTCAAAATCATGAAACCGGTGGCACAGGAGGAACCCTGTCTAAAAGCAGCACCGAGAAGCAGGTGGTACCCTCTGCCGAGGGGCTCAGGGAGGAAACAGGCGGACCCACCATGGCGCGTGCCTGTCTCTTCAACAAAGTGCCCTAGGCACCTGGAGGACTGTGTGCAAATGGCTTGGGCACGGGTTAGAAGGTGACAAAAGGTGCCCAAGAAAAACAGGACACACGCGCTGTGAGGGGAGAAGGAAAGCCACAGGACCGCGGGAGGCCTGGGTTATGGGTCCAATGTTGGCTGCTCAGAACACCAATGTCCCTCTAACATCCCCAGAGGGATGGAGATGAAGCAGGAGATCGCAGGTGGACCAGCTCGTATGGGAAGTGTTAGGCCCCCTGGGAGAATCACTGGAAGGTGTCAGAGCTGCAGAAGCAGCCCTGATCAGACTAAACTTCAGGACAGGGGGCGTCTTTCATGGGGAGCCAAGGACACACAGTTGCCTCTTCCTGGGCTACTTGCTGGCTTCGGTCCAGGCAGGACAGAGAGACCAGCAGAGCCTTTGCTGGTCACATGGGCTGAATGACAAAGATTAGGGACCTCAGGAATCATATACCCACAGCTGGCTGCCTATGCCTCCGGGCGCGCTAACTTCTGGAGGAAAGAGATTAAAGAACTCAATCAAAACCTTGTACAAAGCAGAGCAGAATCCCGGAAATCGCCGCCCTTGCCCGGAGCTAAAGAGAAGCGCCCCGGCAGGGTGGGCCCCCGAAGACTCGAGGGCAGAGGAGTCAGGGGCTGTGAACTGGGTGGGGAGGGCTGGGAGGGCTGCATGGGCTGGTACTGAAGACCAGTCCCTAGGCTGACAGAGCCCACTGAAGATAAAGCCACACCATGGCGGTGTGGCCTTGCAGGGGCTGAGGGTGAGGGCAGCAGGCACAATACCGGGACTCAGGTCGGCAGGGACTGCTGACCCATAGCGCCGGGAATGGCAGAGCAAAGCCTTCCTGTTTCAAAGATCCGGGTTTTCAACCAGACACCACACAAGACAGACGAATGACCAGCACGAGGTTTCCTGACTGAGAGAGCCCAGGGCACACGGGGACCCGGGTCGGGACCGGCGTTGGCGCTGGAAGAGTGTGCGCAGTGCTCCTTGAGGGGACGGGGTCCCCGTGTGGCCCTCACACGCCCCGCCTCTGCCCTGTGAAGCTACAGCTCCCAGGTCAGCAGTGGGGACGGGAACTGAGTCTACGTGGGAGAAGTGCGCCCCCAGCCATGGCCCGGGCGTCTCACCAGGGGATGGTGCATGGGCGGCCATAGCACTTCTTGGCCAGCTGCTGAAGCTTCAGGATGCGCTCCGCCTGAATCTGGAACAGGGTCTTGTGGGACGGCAAACCCACATCGTACATCCCCTTGGGGTAGGCCACTCCGAGCCGCGTCCCCTGGCCCCCAGCCAGAAGAAGAACGGCCACTCTGCTCTGGGAAATCTGGAAAAGCCCTAGAAAAGGAAACACCAGTGTCAGCAGGGCTCCAGGGTTCGGGAACACGCACAGGCCGCCCTCCCGCCAACCGAGCCAGGGCCCCACGCGCAGTCCGATGGGGTTTCTCCTGTGGATAAAAACGTTTGCGTTGGGGAAAGCCTCATATGTACAACCCAACCAAACACCAAATAACACACTTTAATGAACTAGCCATTTTCTTTCTGGTGATGCTGCAAGGCAAAGACCAAGGGCATCACAAATGCTTTCAAGCACCTGGCTGCGTGTTAGGTGTGGCGAGTCAAGGAGGAGATGGGAGAGAGAGGATACCTTGGTTTCAGGATGAACGCGATGCTCCTAATGACCACCAGCCTGCAAGTCAACCAATTATAAATGGCTCATCAGTGAGAATGCTGATACTCGAGGCAAGCCACCACCCAGTCAGTGCGAAATGGCCTCGGTTCAGAACTGCGTGCGCGACGCAGCGCACCGGCTGGGGCCAGGCTCTGCAGCCAGGCCCCTGGGGCTGATGCCCAGACAGCTGGACGAGCTCAGGGGACCTGCCGGCAGGTCGGCAGGGGCGACGGAGACGGAAGTGTCCCGTCATTTGACCGACCGGTGGTTGCACGGGCATCCACGTTTGTGTGCTCCTGCGTGTCATTACACTTCAGTGACATCGACTCAACGCCTTTTCAACACGCCGTCCACAGCGGCTGCAGAGTGTGAGACCGAGTCTGTGCCACTGACTACTTCTGCGGCTGGAAGCATGTCCGTGTCCCCCATGGGATCCTCAGCAGTAATAACCAAATCCGATGCCTGAATAAAAATACCATGCTTCCCGACAAAATAAATTCAGGACGGGTTTAAGACCGAAACGCAAACAAATGAAACTAAGTGCTGTCGATGCACGGAGGACCCGCCACCTCCCCTTCCTCAGAGCCACCTCCTCCTCCCGCCCCCGGGGGTGGGCGTGCCAGCACCCAGGTGCTCCCGGTGAAACGCCACCTATCAGGAGACAGAGGCAGGCGCCTCGTGGGAAGAGTAGTGTGGACATCGGGAAGCTGGGAGAGCTGCGAAACGTCAGGTGACTGATGGGAAAATCAGCGATTGGTGGTTTTGGTTTTGTTGCCAGAATTTCATACTTTTGTTGAAATTCTCAGAAACTCTGTGAGCGAAGCTGGCCACTGTCCACTGTCCACAGCTGCAGGCCGTGGGCGGGGCAGTTGTGAGCGCCAGTTATTGCTACTTCCCTGCCCTTAGGCCCTGTGCTCCGGGCATTGTGTGGTTCTGATACAGTAGACTAGTGTGTCGAGAACTCAGACGGTGTTCTAAATAAGTTCGCTATAAAACCAGAGCTCGCCCTGGTCCGGCCACACAATCTGTCTTCACTAGAAAACAGGCCCAGCCCAAGGACACCATTCAGCAAGGTTCTAGACTTTCTCAATCGAAACATTTAAAAACCCATCGGATCGCCTGGCGACTCCCCCTTCGATGTGGACCTGACTTCAGCCCCACGCCCCAACCCTACGGCCCAGAGCCCACGGCTGGCCATGGCTCCTCACACCCGCAAGCTCGCCGGGCACGTTACAGCTCAGGCACCAAGGGGGCTGCAAACCCCTCCCCTTCCTGTCCCTTTTCGCCCTTCCTCCTCTTCTCCACCAAATTCACAAGGGATTGCGCTGCCTTTAAAAAATTTCTTACCTGCCACCCTACACAGGCAGGAGACCTGCTGAGCAAGGAAGAGCCCATGCATTCCCACACTTGCCAAACACTGAGATTTCCCCCGGAAGGGGGTCTGTGTCCCCATGAAGCCCACCTCCGCATGGAGCAGAGACTGGCAGGAGGCAATTTGAAGGTGGCGGAGTGGGGTGCCGGGTACCACAGAAGGCATTTTGAAAACTGCTTTACATTCATTTATTCCCCAAGTTATCAAAGAAACGTGGCTTCCAGGGACTGAGTTTAATTCTGCTGTCATCGACCCAAGAGCCTCATTTTAAAACACAGGCCCACAGTCCCTCACCCACACCTGTGGGCCACGTCTCAGAACTCGACTCTTCGCCATTCGGAAGAGGAGGGCAGCACTCACGCCGTAGGTTTACTTCACACCCAGCAGACCTGAGACAGCACACTGCCACCACGCCCGGGGGGCAGATGAGCTCTCGACAGCCTCGTGCCGTTTTAGGCTCAGGTGGGCACTTTCCGTCTGCCTGCGCCCAGGCACACTCCACGGGGTCGGAATCAGAGCTACAACTGCACTCGCCCATGCAGTCTCGCTGCGGCTCGGGTTTTCTTCCTGCGGCACCTGTGTTTGAGCCGTTCCACTGCTGATGTGGCTCGTGCCGCCCACTGCGTCCCATCTCACCTGTAGCCCCCCGGCTGCCCCCTGGGAAACGTAAGCGCCCAGCTACCAGGCAGCTGGTGCCTCGCTCCTGCTCCCCTGCTGGACACCGGCAGCCCACACCCACACACGTCACTGTGGAACCCCCACCTGCTCCCCATCCTCCCCTTTGGCAGTCTTGCTACCCGGCGGCTCCCAGCGGCCTTGTCCTTCATTCCCATAAATGACAGGTGTCTGCTTCCGACACCGTGTCTGCCAGACTTTCCCTGCTCTCCTTTCCGACCACCACCTTATCTCACATGTGGCCCTGGGGGTCGCTGCCAGGGGACACATCCAGGCACACTGACACCCAGCCACAGCGGTGGCAGAGACTGGCAGCACAGGTCACATGGCCTGAGAAAAAAAGGTTCCTGCGTTAACTACCCCCTGCTCATGCGGCTCCCTCTTAAGCAGACAGAAGGAGGAAATAAAGCGGTCCCCCGAGGATCAAGGCCAGCTGCGTTTCTTTCTTTCTTCTCTAAAACTGATTTGAGAGAGAGAGGAACACGGACTTGTCGCTCCACTTATTTGTACAGACACAGGTCGGCGCATGTGCTCTGGGGGTGGAACCACGACCTCGGCGTGTCGGGGGCAACACTCCGACCAGCTGAGCCACCTGGCCAGGGCGAGGCCCGCTGCGAGAACTGAACGGAGCTACAGCTGCTGTTGACAACATCAAGTTGTGTGCGCCACTTCAGCTGGGCACGCAGCAAAACTGCGATGTTTATCAAAACCACGTCACATACGTCAGCATCTGTCTCAAAACGAAATTCGGGGGCCAAAAAAATTCCTAAGCCATTTAGCAACATGACAATAATCTATGATTTCAAACTTTATATACCACAACATAAATTTCCTATGGAAGGCTGCACCTAAAAATGTTAATTGAGTATAAATATACTTAACCCACATGCCAGTTAGGAAATTATGAACTTCCCCTATTCCAAATCTTCAGAAATATGGAAAAACCCAGAAAAATACATCACTAGATCACCTTTCCATCTTTTCCTTGCTGGACACAAGAGTCAGAAAGCTTCCTCCAGAGGGGATCTCAGACGGACCCAAGCAGGGGTTAGGAAAGAACCGGTGGCCAGGGCACGGGGAGCCCCACCCGGCGCTGGGCCCCACCGCCCCTCCCTGGAGCCCTGGACATGCTTCCTGGCACTGGCTCCAGGAACCAGAGAGTTCACAGCGACGTGTCACTTCCTGGACAACTTCCGTCTCAGACAAGCTCCTCCCCACACACACCTTGATGAGGGCCCCTGCCTGGCCAGGCAGGAGGCTGCCAGACCCCACTGCAAGTGTGGGACCCCGACCAGCTGTGGGGAGCACAGGCGGCTCGACCAGGAAGGGGGTCAGAGCAGAGGCCTTGTCTGTAACTTCCCACCACCGCTGGCTCTGTGACATTACAGGTAGCTCCTTCCCAAACTGCCCTAGGCACACTAGGCGAGCAGACTGACGACGGGACTCTCTGAAGCGCTGCAATTACTGGAGGTCACTGTGCGTTCCATCGGCACAAACGTGGTGAGTGGGCCGTGAGAACACGTCCCGAGGCTTCGGGACGCTGCTGAACTCTGCCAGGGCCGCGCGCCACGGAGCTGGAGGTCTGCCTTAAATACGACAGCAAGGAGAGCGAAACGGGGTGGAGAAAAGCAGCACATTTCTGAGAATTCTTTAATCAAGGTGGTGCATGTGTAGAAGTCCATCATGCTGCTTTTCTCTCTAAACTTCTGTTCTCAAATATGCTTGAAACGTTTCATAGTAACAAATGATCAAAGCAGGCTGCAAAATCACACACAAACTATAATCCGTGCATGCGTGTGAGAAAATGCCACCGAGTGGTCGCTCTGGCTCATGGGATGGCAGCAATGCCCAGTCTTGCCCCTGTGACCTTCAGTGACTTCCAGCTTCTCGAACGTAAGCATGTGTGACTTTTAAAATAAAGCAGGCCTGTTGAAAACGTCACTGTGCTGTCTCATGAACGCCCAGAAGCCGTCCAGGGAACACACTCTTCCAGATGACCCCTCACCGTCGGCCACAGGGCTGCACGAAGGAGAACCACCCTGGAGACTAGTGTTCCGAGTGTCTCCTAGGCCAAAAGGGCCGACCGGGAACGCTGATCCGCTCCTACACTACAAAACTGGAAGATTCTTCTCTGCTTAGTGCAAACATGCAGTCGACTTAGAAAGATGGGGGGTTATTAAGCAAATACATTTTCCCAATGAGAGTGCCTTTCCTAAAGTCACTTCTGGTCGAAGCTTCTACTTCTCTCAAGAGCTCAGCTTGGTTGCTCCTCCACAGCTGGCCTGGACACCTTAGAAGAATTAACTTAAAACAAAATCTCTCTTCCGCAAGGAGCGCTGTGGCTTCCGCAGCAATCTTCCATGCCAGCAGCCCCCAGGCACTTTGAAATAACTGCGCAGCGCTGCTCTCTGCCCCATTCCCGGGGGTGAAACGCTGTCTCCCAGCCCAGTACCGGATCTCCCTGGAGTGTGCCCTTCCTGCAACAAGGCGTCACGCCGCTCACAGGGGCACCCTCTCCCCTCCGACAGCTCCTGCGGGAACCTCACCCTGCTAGGAGTTTGCACACGTGGAAGCATGAGGCTGAGCCAAAGGGACACAATATCAGTGACAAAGTCTCCTCCTCCACACCCACAAGTAAACATTTTCCCCAGACATGAAGCCAAAAGGAAGTTTGCTTTGAACCTTCTGACACTCTGCTGGGGTGCACCGGCCCCCGTGTCGGATTTAAAGGAGAAGTCATAGATGCAGACTAGTTGTGCAGGCTCCAACGAAGGGCCACAAAGACTCGAGTTCTAGGAAGCCTGGAGCGCGGCTCTGGCCCTCATGTCACAAGACCAAAGCTGCAGCTGTCTGTGAGGGCTGACCCAACTTCCCGCCACACGACTGCCCAGCGTACCGGCAGTGGGGGTCCTCGAGGGGAACCCAAGGCCTGTGGGGCTTGGAGTTGCAGTCACGGCCTTTCTGAGGCGCAGGGAAAGAGGCAGGACTGACCAGTCCACGGGCAGCAGGGGTCACAGCCCCAGGAAAGCCCTCCTAGCCCAGGGCCCAACTGGAAGCCACGCCCTCCCAGCTCAGCAGCGGAGCCTCTGCTGAGGAGGAGCTGAGCCGTCACAGTCGAGCCCTTGAGAGCAGTGAGGCCCTCCGTGAAAACTGCCCGACTGTTTTCAATGCTCCTTTGTCCCCAACCCCTTTCAACAAAGCTCACGCAAAGACCGAACGCACATAGCAGGTCCAGTGGACCTGCTCCCGTGGTGGGAAGAGAGGAGGGTGCAAACCCACCTGCTCGGACTCCGCCCCCAGCCCGCCTGAGGCAGCGTTGGGGGGGGGGGGAGCCCCTGGGGCTCCCTGGAACACAGCTGGAAAGTCAGCCAGTCTCTACGTCCAGACCAGACTGGGAGAGGTACACAGAAGGCCGGTGACAGCGGTCACCCCCTGTCGTTGTGAGGGAGGGCAGGGGGTGCCCACGAATGGGAGGCAGGATAGAAACAGCCACGGTGGGGTGCACACACAGACCATGAGGTGGCACCCCCACTGCCACCACCCCCCGAGAAAAGTGATCATCAGGGCCAGGCCGCAGGGGGCACAAACACCACAGAGCTGACGAGCTGACAGGCAGCTTCTCTGTAGTGTTCCTGCCGTTTTGACGTTGCTTCTGCAGTGAAGTCATATTTTTTAAAGGGAAGGACCAGCATCGGTCCAACCCACTCGCTTGCAAAACGGGTCCAGACCTGACAGGGAGCCCGCGAGACCTGAGGGCCCGGGCTGAACGCTCGGTCAGACTGTTACCCCCAGGGGGTGAGGTTACAAAGAGCCGGCTCTTACTTACCTCACCCGGAAAGCAAGCGGCACGTGAGCGAGGTCGTCGTTCTCAAAAGCATGACTTAGTGCTAGTGATGGGAGCAGGGTTCCTGATCCGCTTTAGAAGAAAAAGCGC
This sequence comes from Desmodus rotundus, assembly GCF_022682495.2. Classification (NCBI taxonomy): domain Eukaryota; kingdom Metazoa; phylum Chordata; class Mammalia; order Chiroptera; family Phyllostomidae; genus Desmodus; species Desmodus rotundus. Next base: position 101,115,759 of record NC_071398.1, read on the forward strand.
TGGCAACTCAGCCAACACATCAACCAGCTAATAACAGAAACCCGACTCTAAGTGGCGTGTGACGCGCAGTCCACAGGACCCGCCGCGGGCTGCTCTGCAGGGGCTCACGGAGCCTAGGCGCGGACGAAACTACTCTCACCGCAGGTGGAACGAAAGCAAGGCTGCACAGACACCCACCTGGGACCTGGACCCAGTGGACAAGGCCGTGGGCCGGCAATGCACAGTGAGGCACAGTGCAGGGGCATGAGACCCCCCAGGCAGAGCTTCAGGAGGTGGCCACATGGTGGCCCCAGGGCGGGCCGCCCAGGGCAGCGTGAGCAGAAGCAGAAGAGGCCCCCCAGGGGTCCCCAGGGGAGAGCCAGCTGTGCTAACCAGTACCCCGAGAAAGGCAGCAGGACCGGAGAGAAGGAGGGGCAGCGGACTGGAAGCACATACTCGGGCCATGGTGGGGACAGTGCCTGTTGGATCAAGCAGCATAAACTCGTAATTGGTGCTTCAGGAAGGGAAGCTTAGGAGTGTGGAAACTGAGGAAGGAAGGGACTAGCGGTGGTTTAAGAGTTGAGTGAGAAGAGGCCCGAGTCGGACACAGGGATGAGCAGAGAGCACGGGACCAGTGCCGGGAGGCACCGTCTCTTCCTGAAGGTCACCTGGCTGGGGCGGTATGAGGGTCCCAGAGCGAATCATACGCTGGCTTGGCTCTAACAGCACAGCGTGTCTCACAGCAGAGCTCAGAGCAAACGGTCGCATGCCCGCACCTGCACTTTCCCAGGCCTGGAGCTGGTCTCGGTCCCGAGTCGCGCTGCCGAGCACCTCCCGGGGCACAGGCTCCATCCGCATGTCCACCTTCTCTAGCTGAGAGGACTGGTCCAACCCTTGTGTGGCCTTTTGGAAAAAGAGGTTCAGCTCCTCAAAGTTCATGGCCTGGAGCTCTGCATAGAGTTCCTCCTGCTGGGCCTCTTCCAGCTCGTCCCAGAACTGGAGCAGGTGCTCCTGCCCAGCTTGGGACAACCTGAGTTTGAGGTCATTGACGTTCATGATGCTCTGGGCGCCCCGCTTTGTGAAGATGGGGGGTAATTTCCGCCCCTATAAACCTGCAAGAGAAAAGGATCAACAGAAGGTCAAAGTCCAACCTCAAAACAGGATTTTCTTACTAAAAATGAGTACACGTAAAAGCCCGGATGGTAAGCTATGAACTTCGGCCTTCCCATCACGAGTCCCGTAAGACGTCAGAGCTGTAAGACAGCACACGGCGTTATCTGCTGGGCACTGCACCGAGCCCGTCACCTACGCGGTCTCGTCAACCTCGACAGCGCCGTGACCCAGGTCCTCTTGTGTCTCTGCTGTCGGTGGGACGTGGGCCCACACGGACTGGTTCCCGGGCGTGCACGCCACCACAAGCAGCCAGCTCCCCGCTGCACGACTCCTCTGACCACTAAGCCACCCCGGAAGACCCCCGACAGCCTCCTGTCTCAGGTGGTCTCCTTTCATCTCTGGGGTGGAAGCCTCGGGCGCAACAGCCGCAGGGCGGCAGGTGCTTGGCCTGCTGGAGGAAAGCGCGAAGGTTGATGCTGCCACGGCCAGGGGACCAGAGCCGGGGGTGACTGGAAAGGCGGCTGGGGAACCGAGCAGAGGCCTCTCCCAGCAGGGCCCTGCGGTCAAGGCAAGGGCGCGGGGGATGGGAAGCAGTGGGACATCGGAGCAGCCGGTATGCTGGTCGGAGGCAGGTTTGACGGGATCGCTCGCTGCCGTGGGGGAAAGACCACAACGAAGGCCCAGGGGGAGCCAGCCGGCTGTCACGGAACCACCGAACTGTCTCCATGAGAGATGACACAGCTCCACGTGGTGGTCACGTGGTTCTCAGGGACCTGGAGGACTGGGTCACGGGTCAAGGGTGGAGTGAGAGAATCACAGGCATCAAGCAAAGCAGACTCCAGGCAGGGCCCCCTGCACTGAGGTGGGGACGCGCAGGACAGATGCCGACTTAGGGACGTATGAGCAGAGAGGGAGGCTCGATCTCCACTGTGGGTCATGGGCAGTCTGAGACGAGCGGTAGACATCCAGAGGGAAGTGCTGACAAGACACCAAACGCAGCTGTCTGCAGCTCAGAGGTCACTGGCCTACAAGACCCGCGTCAAGGGCTCAGGGGGATCCCCAGGAGGGCGGCCAGTAAGCGCAGCCGGGGGCTCGCTGAGACATCAAAGGCATTTCTATTGGCACGCGTGGGTTTCAGGAGATAGGGTGCCCTTACTGAACTTTAAGAGCATACCACGTGCCCTGGCTGGTGTGGCTCGGTGGATTGAGCGACCGCCTGCGAATGGAAGAGTCGCTGGTTCGATCCCCAGTCAGGGCGCATGCCCGGGCTGCGGGCCAGGTGCCCAGTAGGGGGCGTGGGAGAGACAACCACACACTGATGTCGCCCTCTCTTCCTCCCTCCCTTCCCCTCTCTCTGAAAGTAAATGAATACTACCTTTTTAAAATAAAACTAAAATATACCATGTTAAAGGGGCAGCTGAGAGACACAGGTTCCTATGAAACGATTTTTTCCAAGCCACCGGGGAGAACAGGAGTGGCGACCCGTGGTCCCTCCCCGCCCGTGGGGTCGCCATGCGAATGGTGTCACCTCCCTGAGCACGCCCTTGCCCGCCGGCCCACGGGGACAGAGTGCTCAGGGGCGCACACACAGCATTATCCCACTTTAAGCTCCAAGTTGACCTTTTCCTAAAAGCTGTTGGACACCCACCCACCTTCAGGCGCTCGCCCTTGGGGCGGCAACAGCAACGTGTGTGTGTGACTTTCTCAGGCGGAGAAGCCGCAGAAGCGGCAGCGCCCTTGCCCCCCGACTCCGGTGAGCGGCGGCGCGGGCACAGCGCTGCTGCGCGTCCCACGACGACAAACCCGGCATCACCCGCCTCCCGGCATCACCCGCCTCGGTGCGCGTCTCCCACCCCAGGCGGCTCTGACCCACCCGCCGAGGCCACCGCGAGTCGTTCCTGGAGCAGCATGTCCTGCTGGCACGCGACAGCGCCACCCCAGCGAACACAGGCCCAGCCCACCCACCACGTGTCGGGAGCCCTCCTGTCCCGCGCCCGGCTGCCCTCCGCTGTCCCCAGGGCTGCCCGATGCCGCGAGCGGCGCGCGTGGGCTCCGTGCTGCTGTCACGTCCCGCTGGCACCCCCGCCCTGGGGGCTCCGCACTCGGAACCGCTGTCACTCCCCGGGACCCGTGTGGGCCACCCCCGGAGCCCTCGCTGGCCGATCTGCCGCCTTGCCCCGGCCCAGTCCACATGCGACCACCGTGGCTCCGCACCCCACCCTCGGCCCCCGCCCGGCAGCCGGTCCCTGCCCCACACCTGGTCCCTGCTCGTCCCTCCAGCTGTGAGGCTCTCACCGCACGAGCTCTCCGCGACGGCGTCCGCTCGGGGGCCCGCGCCGCTGGCATATATACCAGCGGTCCAGACAGGCGGCGCGCCTGGGGCCGGGCCGGGGGCCGGGCGGGGAGCGCCGCCCGCCTGCCCGCCCCTCAGGCGGCCGACAGCGGTCGCACGGAGGAAGCGCACGCAGACACGTCAGCGCCGCGAGCGCGGGCGCAGCCTGGGCTCCAACAGCGGGCCTCGGCGTGGGGTGGAGCCGTGCACGTCAGTCATCCTCCGGGCCAATGAGGGCGGCCCTGGGCTTCCCTCACGCACGGCCCCGCCCACGTGCCCCAGCCCTGAATGCGGCCGGCTGGGTGCCTGAGCGCAGCCGCTGCGCCCGTGGCGCCCGCACTCCGGTTCCAAGGCGGGCCACGGCCCCGGACGCATGTCCGGACGCCCGCGCAGTGGTTGCGAAAGACCCAGGTTTCTCAGCCAAGATTCCTGTGGGCGGGCCTCACCCTTGGACCACGGGCTCCACTTCTCCGGGTGCCCGCAGCGCCCCGCCGGCCAGTCTCACGGTTTTAGAAGGTCCTGAGCGTGAGGCCAGGCCAGTTTTCTTTTACAAAACAGGCACCACAGGAGACTTGGCGTGGAAGCGCAGGGACTAGGAAAGCGGAGGCAGTGAGAGCAAGGCCGGGGTCTGCTCAGGGTGACTGGCCTTCCCCTCCCCGGGATCGGGCTGGGTGATCCCGAGGCCACCGAGGGCCTCTGTTTTAGCCCCAGTGTGCACCGCCAGGCTTGTCACGGCCTCGTGCAGGTGCACATGCAGGCGTGGGCTCCGCACTCGGCCCTCAGAATCGTCGGTTACATGTGAAGTTGGGTTGCACTTCGCACAGTTTTGCAAGGAGTCCAGGATGCTGAAACACCATTGGATTAACGTGATACGTGAAGAATTCCAGGCATTTAGGTGCCTTTCTTCCTTCCTGAGTGCAAGCGGCCTTTTCCTTTGTGTTGCAAAAGCAGCCACTACATTAAGAAACAGAACAATTCACCCGGCTGAGTCCTACTGGACTCAGGCCTACATTCAGGAGGTTGAACACCCTCATCTCTCATAACCCCAGAACTTCACCTGTTCAGCTCTGTAGTTGACAGCTGTCTGGGGTGCGGGTCAGCGTCCAGATCTGCAGATTTCCAGCTTCGCTATTGCTGGGGTCTCTGGCAAGTTAAATTAACTCTCGGGCATCAATTTTCTCATCTATACAATTTTCTAAAATGCCCTTGCCATGACTGACGTGGCTCAATAGGTTGGGCATCATCTGGCAAAGTGGAAGGTTGCTGGTTCGATTCCTAGTCATGGCACATGCCCTGTCAGGGTGCATATGAGAAGCAACGGATGGATGTTTCTGTCTCATATGATGTATCTGTCCCTCTTCCTCTGACCCTTCCCCTCTCTCTCTCTAAAAAACAAAACAAAAACAAACAAAAAACACCTTAAGGTTGTTTTGAGGATTAAACCGGGAAACACAAGTAACAAATGTAGAATAGGGTAAATACTGAATAAATCCTAATTTTTGATATTTGAATGCTTCCTCTCTCAGGCACTGTTGTAGCTCCTGGACACCTTGATACACGTCCCATCGTCTAGAAAGCCTTCTGTTGTCTGGATCCCTGACACCATGCAGAACACTCCTCTCACATCTCCCATGACAACTGAGAAGAAAAACCACTCCATCAGTGACGCCAGGTCCCACGCAGAGACCTGGAGCCTTCCCGCCATGTCCCTGAGCATACTGCATTGTCACCCTCATTGAAGGGAAGAGTCTAAGACCATTGCTTTCTAAAAATACACTGATTGTTACTCTTCAACATTCCTACTCCTTGAGAAAGAGATACATGAGGGCTTAGAACAACTCGAACTGGGAGACACAGACGCAAAATCACAGTCCGGCCCTTACAAGGAGTGTGTCCTTCAACCTCGCTAAGCCTGGTCTCCCTCTTTCTAAAGTGAGGGTGATGCCTCCTTCGCACGCGGGCGCAGTGGCAGTGAGAGGGAACTCAGGCAGTGTCTAGAGAGCTGCGGGCACCCATCACTCGCAGAGGAGTGAGCGAATGAAGAGCAAACTCACAAAGGCTCCGAAAAAAGGGAGATTCGGGGCCTGGCACAGGTGTTTGCAATTGAACTATGATGAAATCAATTTTTTTACTTTTACCCTTTTTGCTAATTTTTTTTCCTAGTTCCAAGGCATAAGAAGGGCCTTCATTTCTTGCTGGATAAATACCCAGACACCTCTTGTACGAAAGAGTTATTTCTACCCTTTAAACCCTTTTTTACCCACATGGCCGGATGCTCCCTCTGGCCGTGACCATGTGACAGCAGACTGAAGGTATCAGCTGGTGCGGGTGGACGGGGGGGAATCCTGTGAGGCTTCAGGATAGGAAAGAGTGAGTGGAACGATCCCGATTTTCAAACGACATGAGCAGGTACCTGGGAAAGCCAAGAGAATGGATACAACTAACTCCAACTGTGAAAATCAGTGATAAGCCTCAATCAAGGATGTCGGCAAGGCAGCAGGTAAGCGGAGGGCAGACAGGCGTTCTCACGTACACACACAATAACTACTCAGAAGACAGGATATACAGGGAGTCCCATTTACAACAGCAACAGAGGAAAATAAATAATTCACTATAAATCTAACACAAAATGTGCAAAACCCACTGAGGAAAGCTGTAAAATGCTCCTGCAGAAGACACTTGATCAAATGGAAAAAGACCCCCAGTTAATTTATAAATTGCACTCCTTGTTAAGTTAGAAATTTACACGTCAGCCAAACTGATACTAAAGTGGTCGTGGAAAAAGAAACATGAAAGCATGGCTAGGAAAACACTGAAAAAATAAATAAAGCTACAAAAGAAGCCTGCCTATCGGATACTAAAATACGCTAAGAAGCTTCTGCAATTAACACAACGTGGGCCCCACACAAGACCAGTGGAACGGACTGGACGGTCCAAGGCAGGCCCGAGGACTGACTGTCTGGTAAAGGGTGCACCTCAGACCACTGGGGCAAAAAACCGACTTTTACTGCAGCAGCTGGGATGACTGGGTAGCCAGCCACTTGGAACGAGATGAAACCAGACCCATACTTCACACCATCCCTAAGAATAAACTTCAGATATAGCAGAGATGGAAGGTATAAAATAAGAGATCTCCCAGGTACTAGAAGAAAACAAGTCGCACTACATTTACCTGCCAAAAAATAAGAGAGAGAGAGAGTGAAAATTTCTACAAAGCGTCTTTCAGGAAATACCGTTAAAGGAAAAAAAGCAAAGCACACATGAGTATTCACAAATGAAACACAGGGACGTTAGAAAAATACGTATATATCTGCTTAAATCCAGGGAAAAGGAAAACAAACACAAAAACACAGGAAGGACAGACCAGACATCTCAACTTCTGAAAGGACCCAGGTTGCTTCCCAGAAGTGCATGCCCTCACCAGAGTCTGGCTCAGCTCAGGGCTGGGGTCAAGGCCAGGCCTGAGCACGCATGAGATCACTGTTTCCAGGAGACCGGCGGGTGGGGTTGGGGCGGGACTTTGACCTTCTGAGGACACAGGCACCTCCTGCTCCCGGGAGATCGCGGCCCCTCCCACACTCCAGAGGCCCTGCGGTGCTGCCAGTGTTTTCACACACTGTGAAATAACAAATACACCCTGTTAAATGTTGTGGGTTGTTTGGGGTTTTTTTGGCTAAACTACAGCTCCTTGAAACTGACCATCGCAGTCCCTCCTTACTTGCAGTTTTGATATCCACGGTTTGTTACCCACAGTCAAAAAATATTAAATGGAAAATTTCGAACATAAACAATTCCTGATTTCACACCGAGGGCTGTTCTAAGTAGCGTGATGAAAGCTCGAGCGGCCCCACGGGTCCCTCCCAGGATGTGAGTCACGCCTGTGTCCACTCGTCCACGCTGCCAGCCCTGCGCGCCGGTTCGCCCCCAGGAACCGCCTTGCTTGTGGAAGACCTGTGTTGGTATCTCAGTGCTTGTGCTCAAGTCACCTTTATCTCACTCAACGAGGGCCCCGCAGAGCAGGAGGAGTGACAGCGGCTTTTCCCATCTGCCAACGAGAAGCCGTAGCGGTTCCTCTCAGGGGCGTCCAGCCTTTTGGGCTCTCTGGGCTGCACCGGAAGAAGGGGAGTTGTCTTGGACCAATACGTTAAATACACAAACACTACTGAAAACTGATGAGCAAAAATAAAGGTTTTAAGTAAATTTACGATTTTGTGTTGAGCTGCATTCGTAGCCATCCTGGGACACATGCAGCCCAGGGGCTGCGGGTCGGACACCCCCGTGTCCAGGTGCAGAGGAAAGAGCAGTACAGACAGGGTTCAGTCCCCTCCGCAGTTTCAGGCATGCACTGGGGGTCTCGAAGCATATCCCCCGTGGATGAAGGCGGGGGGGGGGGGGGGGGGCGGGCAACTGGAATTTAGAAGAGTACAATGAACAAAATGGAATGAACCAGCGAGAAAGCAGGTAAGTGTGACAGCGTGCAATCATCACAGAGACAAACGCCTTGGGACTCCACACTGAGTGTGTTTTCATGGGTGGGAGAGTGGGCTTCCATTCCAGGGCTGTAGGCCAGTGGTCCTCCAGGCCACTCCCCTAGCTCATAGGTAAGAAAACAAGATCTCCCAAAAGTGAAGGGGCTTGTCTAAGAGCTGACCAGGGGTTTAAGACGAAGAACCAGGGTAGCAGTCAGCTGCTGGTTGCTGTAAAATTCTTAGTCCTGAGTCTAATGCTCAGTGGAGTGTCTTGGGAACAGCCCAGAATGGTGACCTTTGCTGAAACCCAACAGCGCCAGATTTTGAGACAAGCCTGCATCCTCGCCTACCTGGCATGTTCAGCCACCACGTCTGCTCAGCTGGGTGACCGTCCACAGCCTGGCCTCGGCTCTCTGGGAAGGGCGACGTATTTGGGTTCATTTTGTATTTTCTGCCCTGTGCTCCTCAACTCAGTATGAATGGCACGCAGGGGCTATTGCTGGACACCCATCTGGTCACCTGCTCCTCCTCTGAACCCACAGTGGACAACTCACTTAGTGTGCCAGGTCCTCGAACATGTTTCGTTCCAGGCTCCACTCCTCCCCTTGGCCTGTGCTACTTCATACCAATAGAAGGTCCTGCAATACACGTCTGGTGGTGCCGGCTGCCTTGGCATCAGAACTGAGCTACAAGGGTGCAGTCTCAGCGTGCAGCCACTGGGCACTGGTGTCCTGCATCCCTCACCCAGCGGCGTCCACTCGCTCACCTTCTGCCCAGACTGCTCAGCCTGGGAGGGGGGTGAGACCTGGCCCCCGCAGGCAGAGCATGAGTCTGAGTCCCCGTCCAAGTTACCAAGTGAATGACCCTGGACGAGCTAATTGGTGTCACTTGAAGCCCCGCATTTCCCCACCCATGAAATGGGGATAATAGGACCTACCTAATGGGGCTGCTTTGGGATTAACATTTTTAAAGTAGTTGGACCATTTCTGACTCAGAGTAAGAAAAACAGCATGAACTGAGTTGTGAGGTACCAGGGATTAGGCAGAGAATGAGTGACTGAGCCGAACCCCAGGAACCCAGGACCCGCCTTGTGCAGGGGGGTGTCCCCTCCCCTTGGGTGTGGGCTGGACCCGTGACGTGCTTCTGACTAAGAGCCAGGACAGGACATCTGTCCTGAGGGCACTGTGCCAGGCTCTGGACTGCTCCTGGCGAGGGCACGTGGGGGCAACTTCGCGCCTCTTCTCGGGGCTAGGAGTGGCCTTGGGAAGCAAAAACACAAGCACGGAGCCCTGACCCTGGCCACAGGAAGTCAATCCTGACCCCCGCCGGAGGGAGTGGGTCAGTGAGCGTCCAGATGAGGGTGCAGCCCAGCAGACACCTCGACCGAGTCCAGTGAGGCCCTGACCAGGGAACCCAGGTAGCAGACGGGGCTGGACAGAAACAGCCATGCCAACTGCCCTTGCTTTGCACACTGGTCCCCACGACCTGGGGGTTAGACACTTCTCTAGCACAGTCGTTCCACCTGCTGCCCGATCTCGCCCTCTCCCATCTGCTCTCTCCCAGACCTCTGGGACAACCTTGTTCCTCCTCTCACTGAGAAACCAGAAACGGGAAGAATGCCCACAGCGCCCACCGCCAGACACACCCACCTGCCGGCACTGTGCCCTCCGGGGCCTCTGTCTTATCTCCCAGTGCCTGGAACAAACAGCTCGGGGCCCCTTCCCTGTCCCTGCGGGCTACACCCCACCCCGTCCTGCCTGCTCACTGCAGTACTTGTCCCCAGGGAGGCTGGTCTTCATTGACCTCCTGGCCTATTCCTATCCCACCCCTCACCCACCGCCTACTAAGCACCCTGCTGGCCCCGTGCTCCTCCTTCCTCAGGCCAGAAGCCGAGCACCCTGCTGGCCCCGTGCTCCTCCTTCCTCAGGCCAGAAGCCGTGGATCATTCTCAGCACCATCTCTCTTGCCAGATCCAACCTCCAGTATTTCCCACAGGCTCTGTCCTCAAAGCGTACTGGAACCGTGCCTTCTGCCACCTGGGTGACAGCAGCAGCCTCCCAGCTCCAGCCACAGCCCCGGTCCCAGCCACGCTCAGAGCCGCAGCCGGCTTCCAGCTCTGCCGCTCCACCGGCCAGCTGCTCCACCCCTGCGTGGCTCATCTCACTGCAGAAAAACAAGGCCCAGCAGGAACCTCCCCTGCCCTGCTCTCTGTCCTCCAGGTCCTGCCCTGGTCCACCAGAGGCCGGCCACCTAGAGCTCAGAACTTGTCCAGAGCACCTTTCCCACCCATGCGCCTGGGATGGCGGCAGAGACGGACAGCTGACCTCGCAGCCCGCGCACCACCGGGCCCCGACCTGATGAGGCGGCTGCGCTGGCCTGGCTGCCCGGCAGCAGCACAGAGGATCCCGAGCGGGGCTGCTATGACCAGAGGCTCTTTCACTTTCCTTTCTGTAATGAAAGACTGAAATTCAAAAGCCAGAAACTTTGGGTTTTTTAAAAGATGTTTCTTAGATTTTTAAAAATTATACAGATATTATAAGCATTAAAACTTGGAATGTACAGGAGAAGGAAAAATGGAGGAAGTGGAGGAAAGGGGGAAGGTAGGTAGCAAGGCAGGCAGAAAAGGGAATCGCCGCAAGGACCTGCCATGGAAAACCGCTCCTATTAACAATTACATTTCATAGGCACTTTCTGAACACCCAGGGGCTGGGAGGGACCTCGGTGACTTACCGAAGCCACACCCGGCCCCACTGAGCTCACTTCCCACCCACAAGTCTTCGATGAGACATTGTGTGGTTTGCTCAGGAGCCCATGACCTTTCTGGCACTCCACCCACACTTGATTAGTTCATCTTGGCCATAAAGACTGTTTCTAAAACAGATTCTGGAATCTTCTCTGGATAGAAAAAAGAATAAATTTAGTTGAACTGTATTCCCAGCAGTTACAATAAAAGTGATAAAATATAAACAGACCACCCAGGACTGGAATAAATCTTTTATTTAAAATATTTTATTTATTTATTTTTAGTGAAAGGGGAAAGGAAAACGAAAGGGAGTGAAAGAAAGGTCAGTGTGAGGTTGCCTCTCGCACGCCCCCCACTGGGGACCTGGCCCACAACCTGGGCATGTGCCCTGACTGGGAATCGAACCGGTGACCCTGTGGTTCGCAGGCCAGCACTCAATCTACTGAGCCGCACCAGCCAGGGTGGGGTCAATCCTTCTGACTAAAATGAACACATCGGCTCCTCATTAAATGACCTGTGAGCACTCACTTTACCCAAAGGCCCACAAACGTCTGCCCTCCCCCGCTCCCCCCCACCCGCCCACCCGCAGCCGGAGATGAATTCTGTCCAGAGCTATAAAAGGCAGCTTGAAGACTGTGACTTTTTGCAATCCACAGTGGACTCCCCAAAACTCGGACACAATTGTGGTTCCCCTGGTTTCCTACTCAGAGCTCCTATCTAGGATGTTAATGATCTCACGTAGAATGTTTAATTCTACACGTAACGAAACAGGTGGTGTCTTTGGATAGGACAGTACATTTGGTCTGTAATACAAATTCCTTCGACCAGAACGATCAGGTCATGTTACCCAGCAGGGGGCCGGCACCTGCCCTCTTCCACGGTGGCCTTGGAGCTGGTCACTGTACTTGCCCTCGACTGAGAACCCTCCCACACGTGCTCCAGCTGCTCAGGTTTTGAGGGGCTGACCTTTGAACTTGGACGGCAGGGGTCTGATGTCATAGTCAGAGTCCACTCATGTGCATTTCTGTTTGCCCTTGAAAAACAAAACCAGTGGCACTCCCGGCACGTCAAACAAACGGCTTCAGAAACCGGGCCGAGCCCCCAGCAACAGTGAGTCAGTCTGTAAACCGGCCGACCGCAGACCTGAGTATCCATTCCTGGGCACCAGCCCTCACTCCCGGCGACACAGCCACAGGCCGTGAGCCAAACGGCAGCTCATTCCCCAGGGAAGGAAAAGGTCTGTTAAAGCCCCTAACAGAAACCTCACCAAAGTCTTCGCTTCTGCCCGACAGTGGAGCTGAATCGAAGTGAACTGTAACAGAGTAACTGCACGGGAAGTACGAGCTTGCCGGCCGCAGGACTCACTTTCTGCAACAGCAGCAAAGAGTAAAGAAAGTACAGTTTACAGTTAATCGTTCCTTGGCAGGCGGGAGAAGTTAAGGGAAGATACAGTAGCTAGTAACACAGAGGAAGAAGCAAAGAAGTTGAGAACTTCTCGCATTTAGTTGACGCCCTTCCCACTCTTCCAAGTAGAAATGAGTTTTCCAAACATACACTTGCTAGAAATAAAAGCTCTCCTTCGCCAGGATATCCTACTATTGGGGGTGTTCTTCTCCTCGAACCCGGTCTGACGGACCGGGCACCACACCCACAGGGCCAGGGACGTGGAGGAACACGCGCAAGCAGACAGCTGGCAATGGGACGTGGGCCGCCACGAGGACGAGACCCGGGGAAAGGGCAACGCCCTCCCTGGGGTCCCGGTGCTCACGCCGAGTCACTGCTGTGTGTCGTCCATATAATGACTGGTACCAGTGCGGACACCACGGCGTGCGGAGTTGAGCAGCTTGCGAAAGTCATGGAAGTCACACGAGGAAGCCACACACACAGCCCGTCATTTCCTCCTCTGTGACTCTCACATCCACGTGTGGTATCTGGCCGTCTGTCTCTGACCCGAGTGACGTGGCCTTTTGCAAGCTGGCAAGCGGCCCTGATCCTCTGTCCACAAAGGCACCGGGAGAAATTCAGCCCTGAAAAGAGGCAGGAAAAGGAAAACAGCCTGTCCCCTCACCCTGCCCCTCGCCGTCCACGGGACACCAACCAAGGCTGCAAGACACCAGGACTTGCAGGAGCTTCGTGGCCTTGGGGCCAGCCCCTCAGCTGACTCCCGCCCTTTCCTCGGACAGGAGGAAGGGGACAGCTGTGTTCCAACTGTGGACAGGTACCTGGACACATGTGTGGAAGCCACTCTGAGGAGCCAAGGGCATGGGGGGACAGCCTGGGTCAAGGGCAACGGTATCGCCTGCTGTCACCAGATTACAGGCCTCTGAGCCCACGCATGGCCATGACACAGCTGGGAGCCCTGTGACTCACTGTCAGGGGACACTGGCCCACCCAAGCCCACACAGGGCTACCAGAGGCCTGGCCCGCCCTCACTTTCCTTCCCTCACTCACGCACCTGCAGAGGAACAGAGCTGACCCGCCCCTCTGGGAACAGGACCGGGCATCGGTGAGCTTGGCTGTGAATGCTCTGCCCTGGTGGGGGGGCCGTCACGGGGGCACAACCCTTTTCTATGGCGTGGTCAGGCAGCGTGTGGTCGCTGGGCACCAGGCTGCGCTCTCCAGTGCCCCCCCGTGGACGGCACCCTCCTGAGCCCCACCCGGTGCCCCATCCGTGGACGGTACCCTCCTGAGCCCACCTACTGACGACTTTTCCTCCTAAGTCCAGGACAGGACTCAGAGGGGGAGGCGAGGGGCCCCTCCTCAGAGTCCTCACGCCCAGGGCAGGAAGGGCGTAGGGCCGCTGCTGCAGTGTGCCCTTCAGCTGGGGCCTCGGTGGGGCGGCCGCTCTGAAAGGCCCCGCGTGCCATGACAAGACACAGAAGTGCCTTCTGGCCTGAGGGAAGTCTCACAGTCGGTGAGCAGCAGGCCCACGGCGCCGAGGGGAGGCCTCGGCCAGGGAATGTTCCTTGGAAACACAGGAGGCCAGCTCTTTGCAGACACTGAGTGGGGGGGTGGGGGGAGTGAGGAGGAACTTGGGAGCTGCTTTTAATCAGCACCCCAGGCAATTTCCGGGTCAGGCAAGTTAGGGAAACAGCACTCACCCTGGGGAGCTGCTGAAGAGGCTCCAGAAGCGGAGGGAGTGTCAGACTGCTGGCCGACAGAGCACTGTGGTAGCCAGAGGCCGAGATGGCTGCCAGGCTCCAGCAGGACGGCGGAGGGTGGCCGAGGTCCCCGAGGACACCCACAGGGCCATGGGGCGGCCACCCCGCTGCCATCACAACGCAGACCGAGAAACACGAGGCCTCAGAGACTCAGGCCGCTGCCCTGTCCAGCTCTGGACGCTGCGGGAGGCCTGGCTGTGCCGCAGGGTCGTCATCTCTCAGTCTCGGCCTTAGGACCTGCTCGCCGGCCCCGCTGCTCTGGGCGGGACAGCAGCGCCCACGGCTGGCCGTGCTGGACATGAGACCGACGCCCCCACGGGCGGTGCGCGTGGAGCAGCTGGAGGAAGCCTGAGAGGTGAGCCCGGTGCCCACGGGGGCGCGGCCGGCGGGCCTGTGTGGGTCGTGCAGGGTGGGACGGCCGTGTCCCGGGATCACCGGAAAGGACCGATGAAGGACGAGCTACAGAAGCCCTAAGACAGTTCTGTCAGGAAGTCAGACTTGTTATTCCCGAGGGACCAGAAACGATCCTTTGGTGTGGCTGAAAGAGGGTGTTCGCCAACTCCAAAATCACAACGTCTACAGACGCACGACGAACCAGGTGACACGTAAGTAACAGGCAATGACAGGGTTGTCAGGGGAGCCTCCACGTGCACATCCGACCCCATCTACCAGCAAGAACATTCAGGCTTTGGGGAGAGACCAGCGACTGACCAGTGGCCCTCAGGCGACCAGGCTGCCTCCTCAGAACGCAGAGCCCGGGCGCAGCCCACGGCTCTGCTCAGGGACCTGGACTTGCCTCCTGCTTCCACGTGACAGGCGGCCGGGGCGCGCGCTGACTCAGCGGCAGCCTGGGATTTGTCTGGCACGGCTTCCAAGCGTGTGTCAGGCGTCGTTATGGAACTTTGTGGAATAGCTTATTTTGTTTATTCATGATCACCAGGACAGTTACCAATTAAGAAGGTTCTCTGGGGACTACTTGCGCCTTCCTTTTCCTCTGAAAGTCACCCCATCAAAACACTGTCTTAGAGTTTAGGCCCCAAAACAGATGCCATTCCCCTGCGCCCCCACCCCAATCCACAGTGACATAAAAAAAGGAGAGGAAGAAAAATACCATTTTTCCAAATTTGTGTTGAGCATGGGGTTATAAAAAAAGTTGTAATTAGAAAGAGAATTTTAACTACCGACCGTGGGTCTGTCCACGGGTGGCAGGTAACACGCAATTGGGGTCCGAGGCTCGCTCCGGCAACAGCCGGCTTCCCCGGGTGTTGCTGTTTGTGGGCGTGGTCAGTTCTCCGTGACCCCAGAGACGTCAAGGGCCAGAGACGCGCCCCAGTCGCCGCGGCTTCCCCCAAGGAAAGGACCGCACCTAATGGAGCTTCGCATTTAGTAAACATCAAGAAGGGCCAGGCTGGGACATACGATCTAAGCTAGTCTTTCCCGAGCTGTGTTCGGCACAACACTGACACCCCACGATTCTTAGCTGACGCTTCAAAAATGCAACAGTCGTGACTGGGTCCTGGGCAGACACAAGGGCCCAGAACACGTGGGGACAACTGAGAAAAGCTGCACGTGTTCTGCAGGCGGCTATGTCCCTAGGGCCGTGAAGGGGGACCACAGAGGAAGGACACTGTCCGTTGGAGGACAGTCCCGCCTAAGTCTGCAGGAGCCTGCGCCTTTCCAACGCTCAGAAAAAAATGGACACTCACTTATGTTCATCGGGCAGAAGGAGCAAGGGAAAAGCAAATGGGAGGCATGTGGCCACCCGGCTCAGGTGGTGGTGGACCCTCCCAACTCCCTCCGAACAGGCATCTGCCCCAGACGCCCACGCCCCCGCAAACAGCCCAAGGCGCCCAGGGCTCCGGGACACCGCCCCCAGCTGGTCAGATCCCTGCTGGGCTAAGGACCTGCCTTCACATGCTCGGTTCTCCCTCCGAAAACCTCTTACACGACCGTTTTAACAGTTTGATGCGAGGTCCGTCCGCGTAAAGGCAAATGACAGCCCAGGGCGCAGACGCTGTGAGGACCAAATGTGTGCGCTGCCGGTGGGACTCGCTCCTTCTCCCCCAAAGCGCAGTCCCCCTTGTCGTGAGCGCCACCTTGGAAAGGTCCCTGCGAAAACGCAGTCGCGCTCTCCTCCCCCTTTCACCGCACAGCACCGCTCCGGTCCAGTGGAGTGCGGCCCCGCCCCCGCCACGCACGGGGGCGCTGAGGCTACGCACTCACGTGCACGTGAGGGCTGGCGCTCACGCTCAGATGACGCCGTGCGTCCTCCACGCCTCGACCGCCGCACACACATCGCACTTGCTGCGCGAACTGCCAGGGTGCTGAGGGTCCCAGGCAGCAGCCGGCTTCGCTCAGAGGCTGCTGCGCACGCACAGCCACCAAGGCAGGGTCCCCGCACTGCCCCTGCGGCGGAGGACGCCTAGAGCCCGGCGCCTTTGCTGTCAGGACGTTTCTCAAACAACGCACTTACACGAAATACAAAAAGAGATGAAACAAGAGCTGCTCCTTCAGGTGTAAGCTTTATTGTGTCACCTTATCACACACACACACACCGGGAAGCGCATCGACAGTGCGTCTCACGGGGAGTCGGTTCACAACGCGACTGAACGAGGGGACAGGCGTGTCCGCGGAGACCACACGCAGCACGCGCGGACAGCACCCGGGCTTCTTAGGTACTCTGGGAAGTGCAAAGGTTCGCTGCTACTCAGCAAGAAAAAAAATGGTAAGACTCGACTAGGAATCAGACCTAGGGCTTCGAGAAAACACCTTCTCGCGGGGAACACATGACACAGCCCCACTGGATTGTGAAACAGTCAGCGAGCTGGACCAGGAAGGAGAGCTGGAGGCAGCGCCACCCGCCGTGGGGCAGTTCTGGGCGCTGGCGGAAGGGGCCGCCCAGGGAGGGGGTCAACCCGGGAGGGGACACAGTCGTGGCGCTGAATTCCCTGCCCCCCTCCGCCCGCGGAGCGCACACAGCCAGGTCTGGGTGACCAGGAGGACTAGACAGGCTCGGGGGAAACCCTGCCCCCAGGTGGACGCAGCTGGGAGCGCCAGGGCCAATGTGAGATCTTTTCACATCCTCTCAAAGGAATGAAGGAGACAGGAGAGGATCGGCTGGAGAAGCCCCGCCCCGCCCGAGCATCACCAGCGCCCAGAAGTGACCCCACCCGGGCTGCAGGGCCCTGCTGGGCTCAGAGTTTGCAGCAACAAATGGCTCTGAGGAAGGCGCAGGCTTCCCAGAAAGGGGCAGAAGAATGAACAATTCCAGTCTCCGTTTTTCTTTTTATCCCGAACGTGACTTCCTTTCACCACACAAGTGGTGTAACAACATAAGCTCTTTTCTGCAAAAAGATCGATGGTCATTAAGGCAAATAAGATCCGTTGCCTCCCTTTGCCTTGAAGGGAAAACACTACACCTGGGACAGGGAACACACGTGGCTTCAGAACAGCCACGGCTTCTTCAGGACACGGGCAGCGGCTCTGCTCCACGGGACACGCCACGCCGGCAGTCCCTTGGTGAGTTTCCCGCGAATCCCAGCATTTATGGGGCCACAGACACAGCTCGGAAAAGCACAAATTGAGCAAATGTAAAACACGAGTCCTCCTAACAGCAGGATAAGCAACAGCAACAGCGCCGTGAAAAGGAGTAGAAACTTCTCATCAGGAGAACAAAGGTGAGGTGAACTGCATCCCTCACATCCGGGCCATCTCCCGGAGGACCACCTGTCAAACATAAGGATTCCTAAACACTCTCTGGCTTGTAGTACATTTCCTAACAGCAGAAACGGTTAAAATTGCTTTGCCGCCTTTTCAAATATCCCTAGCGCTTGTCAACTGTCCGCCACTGTGTGAACCCGCTGGTCCCCGTGCAGCTTGAACCACTGTCACAAACAGAACCACGCCCCCCGGTGTCGGTAGGAAGGAGCTAACCCTAAGCAAAACCAGGCCGAGTCTGTCAACTTCCAGGGACTTCAGACACTGGACTCCCACGCTCCCCTGCGACTGAGAGAGGGCGGCTCAGCCCCCTGGCCCCCAGGCTCGGGTGGGTCTCAGTGCGGCAGCAGCAGCGGGACCCGGGCCGCCGTGTGTGACCACGCCTGACAGGAAATACAGGGTCACATCCGAGAGCCAGAGCGACAGGACCAGAAGGAGCCTGACGGTGGGAAGGGAACGAGATCCAGGAAGCACCGGACTCTACCTGATGTATCGGGGGAAATTAAAGTGAGTAGTTTCACACACACAGAAGGCCAACCAAGGGGATCCTGGACACTGCACCCTGGGACTCCAGGCGAAGGTTACCCGGGGAGGAGACAGAGGTGCAGAGAACTGTCATGCCTGGGAAGCTCTCGCCCAAAGGAGTGTCCGTATTTTCCAGGAATCACAAGGCACTTGCTCGAGTCTCTGACCTCTGCTCACTCACAGACTAGGCCGTGACGTGACACCCCTGCGCCCCCCGCCCCGAAACACAGCCCCCGGCACGAGGAGATGGTCCAGGTTCCTGAGCACCCCCCTCACCCCAATGCCGACTTTTACCTGCTGTCAGTCCCTGTGGTGCTGATTTTCATTAAACTACAAAAGAGAGAAAAAGTCGCGCTGCCAGTGTGACTGACGAAGAGGTTCTGTGAGGTGGGCCTAGCGTCACACAGTCAAACATGAGACCCGAGGAGGGAACGCTGCCAAGTGCCAGCCGCCTGCGTCTGCTGAGGAAACCCCGGCAAGCCCTGAGCCCGGAAGCTGGGAGCGGGAGCCCGTCCCAGGAAGGTGCCGGCGGGCCAGGACGGGCCGAGTTTGTGGCAGCATCCCTCTTGAGACAAATCTGCTCAGAGGAACAGAGGCAGTAACGTGGGCCTTTGACACGGCCTCTGAATCCCGCAGGGACTGGAGCCCCAGCAGCCAGGCGCCACAGAGAAGGCCGCGTGAGCTCGCGGACGGCCAGGCTCAGGTTCCTTCCGAAGCTGCTGCGGCCGACCGTCCCCCAGGAGGGGGACACCAGGGCTGACACGCAGTCTCTGCTGCGGGACGGACCGGGGTCCTTCTTCTCCCTCCAGGGCGAGTGTCTTCCGACAGTGTCAAAGCAGGGAAGGTGCTACCTGCCAACCTCCTCCAAAGGTCTCCAAACAACCAAACGGTCCCGCAGCCCACTGACAGGCTTTTTTCTGGCAAAAACGCACCTCGACACCATGAACAACAGAGAAACCGCGGAGCGGGAAGGGAGCACGACACTAACATAGGAAAAGAAAAACTACCTGAGATCACATTTTCCCAAAAGGGTGGGGCTAAGAGACATGACCCTTCACCTCTTTACCCAACTCTCAAAAATTTCTAGGGTTTTAATAACTTCAAAGGACCTAAATCTCTGTGTATATATTTCACCCTAAAAGAATCATAAAAATTGCATCTTTGATAATATTTGGTTGAGGTGTAAGAAAGATACTAAGATTAAACATATGATAATAGGAGATGAGGAAGGGGAAATCTACAAATATCATCTTTGGTGGTAACAGACTAAGAGTTAGGAATAAAATAATTTAAATCACAGGAGGCATCTTTTTTCAACTCTGTGGCTTTAATATAAAACATTTAACTCAGTAAATGGTTACTTAGGCTCATCAAGTATTCCCTCGACTCCCTTAAAGTCTACTTAGCATCTCTGCCATAAAACTCTACAGTGTTAACCACCACACACAGGTGCGAGCACGGGGCAATAAGGAGACAGAACGCTGTCGGACCCAGCATGGCACTCGCGCAGCCCCCTGCGTCGCTGAGCCTGGACGCCCACCTGCAGTACGCTCAGGCCCTGGTATCTGGCGGCGGCAGCAGCAGTGGGGAATGAGAGGTCCACACGCTCGCCTACAACACTTGCCCTTCAGAAGGCCCCGCCTGTGCTGCGAGTCTATCAGGACCCACAGGGGACCACACATCTGTTCCAGGAGAGCACAGGTCTCAGCCACACTGGTCACACCCTCTTGAATGAGCATGTGAAGACAAGTCAGCTCATCAGCCCCTGACAGGGCCCCACGAAAAGCCACGGTTCTCCCTTCGTAGGGCACACACTAGGAGCTCGCTGTGGAACGTGCCCCTGGGGCCCAGGCCTGTGGCAACTCACGCACCAAACCCGGCTTCACAATGAACGGTGAGGAGGAGTCCTGAGCCACGGGGCAGCTGTTGGTCCCTGCAATGCCGAGTGGTCACCGTGGGACCAGCAGGGCAGCGAGGCCCCTCCTCTCCCATGGGACCACGCAGCCCATGCAAAAGGCTGCCAACAAGGAAGGAGATAGAAGTCGGCTTCCTCAGGAAAAAACAAACAAATAGCGATTTCACTCGGGTGAGGAGACAAGGAAAATCCCATACTCTGTACCCTATTTTGTGTTCATACCATCAGTGCTTTGCAAAGACTTCCTGAACTTTAACCCCTTGAAAACAACCCCCCGAGGTGGGAGGAAGCCTGCAACCAGCTGTATGCAGGACCTCGTGCCCAGCACCCTCTCTGCGGGGGCTCTCCTACCTTCCTCTCTCACCTGCACAGCTACACCTCCCCAAACCCCTGCCCTCCAGACCAGACCACCTGGGACATGGTCCCTCCGGCTTCACCCTCAGTGGAGGAAGGACGGGGCACAGGATGGGGGTGGGAGGGAGGGAGAGAAGCAGGGACAGAAAAGCCCTTGGTCACCCACTGTCTTTGTCTCTGCTTGTTCTTCTCCCTCCACTGAACATCCCATTCTTCCGGTTCTGGACCACTTGTTTTCCCTCACAGCAGGCAAACCTGCACCGTGAGAAAGCTAACGATGACCACAGCACACTCAGCAGAAAGAGGCTCACACAGGGTCTAGCACAGGTGCAGAAGAGGAGAAACCACAGGATCCAACCACTAGGTTAGGCAAGTTCCAAGGGAGCCCAGTCTGGAGCCTCCCTGGATGGAGCTGGCCCTCCCCGCTTTCTGTCGCACAGGCGGCTCGGAGCGCCCACCCCTCGCCTGACAGGTGTGACGCCGCAGGGATGGGAGGTGGGGTTGAGCGGTTCACGGGACTCACAGTGGAAGGACCTGCTCAGGATTCCTCCGACTCACACCTGCACTCACGTGAGCAAATAACACCGGACAGCAAGCATCAGCTTTCTATCTTAAAAGCCTTAATTTACACGCACGCACGCAGACGGGCTCACTGCAGCTTCTCTCAGGGAACGTTCAGCACAGCAGGGCTCCCTGCCGCATCCACGGTGCAGCAGTGGGGCGCAGAAGGTGACACCGCGCACCCGGCACCTGCCGTGGACGTGGAGGACACGGGAGCACTGCACGGGCGATGCCTCCCCCGACTGCAGCCCAGCAGCCGCCCCTGCCTCAGGAGCACCTGCCACGCCGGCGGTCTGAGCCACACCCGGGAGAGCCACCCCCGCGCACCCCCCACAGCAAGGGACCCCCTGGGACGGCAGCCAGGCCCTGTCCAGCCCAGCGCCTGCACCTGTGCAGATGACACAAACGTACAAAGCAGCCCCTCCTCCCGGCGAGGGGTGCTGCTGCACTCGGGTGAGAATGCGGAAACCTGGGAAATGGAGAGGAGCACGGGGACGCATCCCAAGGTCACTGGTCAGAGCAAGGTCTGGTAGAGATAGCCCCTCCGGTAGGCACTCAGCGGGTAGAACGTCGCCACCACGAACTTCCCATCAAACATCCTGCCCGTCAGTAACTTCTGAGCCGCTTTGGAGTCGCCCGCATTCGCGTACTCGACGAAGACCTGGAAGGAGAGAGAACAGTGCTGCGTCTCCATCCAGCTGCTTGGCGCCAGCGCTGCTACCCGAGTCCCCGTGCGTCTCAACAGCCTCCCGCGGAATGCGGAGCAGCAAGGTTTAGAACTCGTCCTCAGAACTCAGCTGGTTCTGAAACCACAACAGCCGGGTGACCAGAGACAGCCTCTGCCTGCCCAGTTCATACCGACTGCCGGCCAGAGCGCACGCCCCGGTGACAGCCAACACGCCGGGGGGAGAAACGCGACAGATGCAGAAGCCATAACTACGGCAAGGGCGGCAAATTCCCTTTCCAGAGCATCTGAGCCCCCACCTGAGAGACAGGAAGAGGATGCAACCTGACAACTTCCAAGTTCTCTCACTGATCGAAAGCAAAGGGACAGGAAGAAGAAATGACCAGAAATGATGTGACCTCTGCGACTGTCCCGTAGACCAGAACACACTCTCCGTCCCGTTGTGTCCCTGGGACCGAGCTGCGGGCACACAGGGACTTCCCCGGGGAGGCGAGAACGGACAGTTTGAGACAACCAGTCCCCAGGCTCGCGGTGCCCCCTCGCGTGTCGTCCTAACAGCAGGCTGGCCGAGGCCCTGCGCGGGGGTCCGTCCGGTAGGCCCCTCCTCCCCGTGGGCCAGGCAGAGCCGGCCCCACAGTGTGTGGAGCCTTCCAGGGCACGAAGACACAGGCAGTTCCAAGCACAGGCCTGCTCAGCCTGGACAGATACCCGTTCTGAGAAGTGAGTCGTGAGGGGACGCCAGAACCGAGGTGCTGGGACGGAGAACCCCACAGACCCCAGTCCCGACCTGCGCCGCCTCCCGTTCCTTACTGCAGCACCTTCCGCTGAGGGCAGGGAAGGGTGTGGACGTGGGGAGGCGTGTGCCACTGAGGTCCCCACAGGGTGCCCGCCAGCCCAGCAGGGGGCGCCCAGAGCACAGGGCCGGAGTGCTGAGGCTGGGAAACCTTGAGCCGGTAGAACACGCTCTGTGCCCCCAAATGAAGACAGACACCAGAAGGCAGGTCTGTCTGCCGTGTAACCTAACTCAGAGTCACAGCTTCTGAAGGAAACCCTCGATCCTGTTTCAGCCAGTGCGCGCCACAGACGCGCACGCGGAGCTGCTCCGGGGGTGAGCGCAGACGGCGGGCGACACCCTCAGCCGCAGGTCCGGCCTGCAGGGTCCCTGACTGCCCTCCTTGGAGCAGAACGGGGCCCAAATGCTCCCGTAGCTGAACCTGACCCAGATCAGAGCCCCGTTCCGCTGGTGCCGCTGCTCACAGTGACTCAGAAGGAGACCACCCTTCACGAAAAGCAAGTACTGACCGGACAAACGCACGGTGTAGAGCCTGGAAGACGTGCAACCGCGGAAGGTAAAGCCTCCCTGACGCCCGCGTCCCGTCCCCGGTCCCTAGCCGTGCGCGCGCCTCTCTCCGCAGGCCGGAAGCGCCGTGCAGCGAGCCTCACCCCTGTGGACGCCTGCGGCGTGACGGGCACGCCCACTCACCTGTCCACGGCCAGGGCTCTCCTTGGGGACCAGCAGGGACACGACCGGCCCGAACTTCTGGCACTCCTCTCTCACGTCCTCCACGGCATCTGCGGGTCCAAACACAGCGCACCCGCCCGGTGGGTTAACAAGACCCGTCGCTCACAGCTGTGCATCGTCAAAGCTTCCCGCGCCCACACGGCAGCAAGGACGCCACTTCCTGCACCTTTGAAAAGTCGGCTCAAGTGTGCTACAAATTCAGTGCATTCCAAGTCGTCTTCTCTGTTTCAACACTCTGAGTAGCTAATACGTCCAAATATCCAAAATCCAAAATCCAAATTCCAGAGCGTGACACCGAATCTGTAAGACCCCCAAACCTCTCGGCTGGCCAACAGCTGTGCAGTTTCCACCCTAGGGAAGGGCGGGGTGAGCCTCGGTCTCCCACAGCCGAGCCACGAGAGCGCTCCCACGTCCTCTGCTGTCATACACAGGAACGTGGCAGACACCCCGGGCACGCCTCCCGTCGCCTGCGTTTCTACGCTGCCTCTCTGGAAACAGCTGCAGGCCACGTCGACCTGCACTGGCCACCGTCAGCTCGACCAGCGTGCCCTTCATAGAGGCTCCGCGACATCAACCAGCTCTCGACAGGGGCCCCAAGGACGTGTCCTCTGCGCTGGTCACCGAGTGCGTCCCTGCCGCCAGTGTGGCGGGTCACACGCTGCACAGCACGGGTGAGCGGCATCTCCACAGGCGAGAGTGAACACCCGTGTGAGCTACGCCAGGCACCCTTGCTGGGAAGGGCCTGGCTGTGTCCCTCACGCACCACCCCCTGGGCCAGCCTACCCGGGGCCTGGCCCTGCTAAGAGCAGTGACGGTTTTTTCCAAGATGGTTACGCATCTCTTCATCTTCCTTACGGTGGTTTTGTCACGGTAAAATTTGTTGAATTATCATTTTACTGCTTCTGAGTTTTGTGGTAAACTTGTACGAGGCCTTACCAGTTCCAGGAATGTTGTTTTTAAAAATCCCCCATGATTTTTTTAAGTTGATTTTTTCCTTTATTCCCACCTGTCTCCCTCCCTCTGCCCCCTTCTCTCCCGTCCCTGTTTTATCCCTCCCTTACTTCGTTTTCAGTTGGCTCTGTTTTGACGTTACACTCTTCACTTGACTGAGAGTGAACTTTGGTCGGAAGCAGAAGGTTCGAATCTCACTTCCTTACCCATTCCCACCAAAATCACAAGACAGCTACACCCACACATGACTTCTAACTAAGCAAACTTACCTAATCTGACGTAATCTGACAATGACCTTCTAATCAGAACTAAGGCATTCATGTGAGGCTCTGAAACACTAAGATTTGTATCTACATTCACACAACATTTAAACACTCAGTGTATTTAGGAGGGAAAAACAGTATCACATAGCAGATTAGGAAGCAGAGAGCAGGCAGAGCCTCCCTGAGGTTCATTCTGGGCTCCCAGGCCTGCCCGGTGCCAAGACGAACACAGCAGGAGCCATGGCCGGGCTACAGCTGCTGGCACGGCCGGTTTTTGGATGAAGAGGCGTCCTGGAAAGTTGAGGCCGCAGATGCTAACAACTGTCACAGATGCCACGAAGTGATCTTGTCTCATGTATCAGATAACGGGCAAAGCCCAGGGACCTGGAACGACCTGCACTCACAAGACACAGCGTGGTGAAGTGAGCCCTGTCTGTAAGGGTCTGGTCCCCGCAAAGAAAGCGCTGGACGCTGAGCAGGCGGCGTTTCTCAGCTGCGTCCTGGCTAGTCCGCTCACGCTGACCCCCAGAGCGCTCTCGGGACCGCACGAGGTTGGCTCTATCACTCTCCTACCCGGCATGTGCAACGGCCCCTGTCACACCCAACACAGGACGCACACCGGGCTGTGCCTGAGGCAAACCTCTGTGTGCCCGATGCTCCAGCACTGTTACCTCTGGGCTAGAACCGAACCCTGAACACACCACACTGCCTGCTCTGCAGCAAGCACCCTCGGATGAGGCCGCTCTGTGAGTTCCACACTTGCCCTCACCCCGGCCCCTGTGCCCCTCTCCCCCCAGCCCCAGCCAGTAACCAAGTGGCTCAGGTGCCGCTCGGTCCAGACACCTGGCCCCTCACACCTGCCCCTCAGGCTGCCCCAAACTGGTACCGACCCCAGATGCTTTCGCAGCGCGGACAGGGCTAGGCCTCTGAACTCTGGGGGACGTAATTGGAGACCCGAGTCCCCTCTCCTCACGGGGGGGCATGTCTCGGGGGCCGGCACGGCGTGCAAGGCAGACGTTGGGGCCCAGAGGGGCAGCACTGACCTTCATACCCCTCCTCGCTCTCCAGGTAGTCACCGTCCAGCACATTGAGCAGCCTCAGCACCGGGGTGGGGAGCATCACCAGGTCTTCGATGTGAGGGGCTGTGGGGGTCGGGACGACACTGTCAGGTGCGAGCTCCCCAGACAGACCGATGCGCACTGGGCAGGGGAGCCTGGGGCCAGAGCTGGTCCGGACACTCATCTGACGGCCTGGTGCCCAGGAAACACCGAGAGCCGCCCGCGACTCACCGAACGGGACGCTGAAGAACGGGCTGCAGAGCGCCGCCTCGGCGGGGACTCGCCTGCGCGGGTCGTCGTGGAGCATGCTGCAGCACAGACCACAGACAGGGGCTTTGCGTTACTGCCAGGCCGGTTCCACCGCGGCCGTCACAGAACACAAAGCAAGTGCTCGTTAGGGCCCCGACTGCGTCGGCACGGCCCGCTGCATCGCTCATCTGTGAAACACAGAGACGCTCTGTACAGACCCGTCAGACACAAACCCAGGACGTGAGGACAGCAAAGTCAAACGCCCAAGGACTCGTCTACAGAACTAGGTAACCGTGACAACCGCCCCCAGCAGCCAGACCCGCACCACGCGGGCCCCTTTCCGGGGGAAGCACGGAGAAACAGACTGAGCTGATGAGCCAGAGAAAAGAGTAACCGTCCCGCTGAGGAGCAGGACAAGCCGCCTGAGACAGGCAGCTGACACTGCAGGGGCGAGTGTCCCCTCCGGTCCGAGGGGGGGGGGGGCGGAGTAACCCGGCTGTAGGGCGTGTTTTTTTATACTGACTTTAGACACAGAGAGAGAGACAGACAGACAGACAAATACCGATTTTGTGGTTCCACTTATCGAAGCACCACTGGTAACTCTTGTACGTGCCCTGACGGGGGATCGAACCCACAAACGTGGTGTATGGGGATGACGCTCTAACCGATGGTGCTACCCGGCCAGGGCCAGCTCTAGGACCTCTTATAGCTGACCGGCTGAAGCTCCCTTCCCGGGCAAAGTCCCCCAGAAGAAGGGAATCCTGGGACTGAATCCACACTGAGTAGGAAGGGGGCGGAGGAGCGAGACTAAGAGAGAGGGAGGGAGAGAGCAGGAGAAAGGTAGGGGAGCAGAAGAAACAGATCTCAGAGAAAATTAAGAACCATTTCTGCCCAACATCACACAAAAACAACAGAAGAAGGAGCCCTGCAAACATGGAGGGCGACCTCAGCTCCACTTCGTGCTACAGACGTAAGCAAACGGGCTCCATGTAAAAACGAGGTGCACAGGGAGCGCCCTTCTCAGGGCTGTGGGGTGCTGCCCAGTGCACGAACCGCTTGGCAAAGCCGGTTAGAGGACAGAGCCTGGGTAGGAGCTAGACACAGAAGCCATTCCACAAACTAACTACGAGAGATGCAAAGACAAATAAACATAAGACATAACGTCTTAAACAGAAAGCAGGGAGAAAATTTTTTAAAGTTAAAAAAAAAAAAAACTGGACAAAAAGATTCAAGAGAAAGCGTGAGCCCTGGACACCGTCTCAGGAACCCCCTCGACAGCCGAGGGCCTGAAGGAGAGACTCGGGGTGGGCCGGCCCAGAGCGCGTTCCCCAAGACACCCGGGAAGGCCCGGCAGCGCCAACCCTGAGACCACCGGCCCCAAAACACCAAGACCAAGAGATGTTCTGGTAAAGTCACGGGACTTTTACAAAAAAAGATAAAATCCTTTGGGCATCTAGATAAAAAAACCAAGTGACTCTTAATATGCAGCAGATATTCTCAACTTTTCTCATCCTGTGGCGGCACAAACTGCCCAAATTCTGCCGCACACCCAAAATTGTGTTTTGGGCTGATCTGACAAAAAAAAACAGGTATAACTTTGATTCATTCCCAGTGGACGGCTATGGTTGTGTTGGCTGTTGTCATTTTCATTGGACGTTTTTTATTCAGTAAGTGCCCCTGACTCAGTAGTCGGGTGTCACACGCTTTAAAAACCCCGGTGGCCCCGGGTAGGAGACAACTGAGAGAAGGACAGGCATCCCTCCGAGGACCCCACAGCAGCGTGTCTGACACACTCAGGGGCAGGTGGGGACGTGCGAGAACAAGACACTTCCGCTCTGTGACCTAGAGGGGGAGAAGCTGCAGCACCTGCCCCAGAACACAGAGTCGGGACACAAGGGCCAGGCCCGGGAGCAGCCGAGGGAGCGGGATGCAATAGCTCCGAGACAGGCCGTGCAGATGCAGCCCCAGCTCAGACGGGAGAGGGCGGGGAGACAAGCAGACAGAGCTGCTTCCAGCCACCCAGCCCAGCTCCACCACTCGCCACTCAGAGGCTGTTCTGATGTGCTGTGGGAGGCGGCGATGAGCAAGGAAGAGATGTTCCACTTGCGCATGCCTTCCGTGCTCACAGCCGGGACTGCTGACGCTGCAGAAACGAGCTGCAGGCGTAAATTGAGGACAGGACCGGTGGCCCCAAATCTACACTGGGGGCCGCAGCATGACCTCCGTCCCCTCAAAAGACCCAGCTGCAGCGACCACCCGTGGGTACAACTATCCAGACACCCAGCTTGCACCGGCCCGATGCCGTTTCCTCCTGAAAGGAAGCTCGCTTCCTGGAGAGCTGGCAGCGGCCAGGTCTGGGGCAGGAAGGGTCATGGGTGCACAGGCACAGCCGTCACCCCCAACAGCAAGGAGGCTGCCCAGTCACAACAGGGGTCCACAGAGGCCCACCCATCAGAGCGGACAGGCAGCTCCAACCAGAGAGAGCGGCAATGGGCCAAAACACGTCAGGCACTCGGACACACACGGGATGTGCTGGAGCACATTAGTTTATAAGGGTCCTTTCACCTCTGGGGCAGGGGCGGGGGGAGAGCGCAGTCCCTTCTGGAGGAGGGCAGGGCGTCCACGGGATTCGAACACCAGGAACCAGAGAACCCAGTCTTCCTTTGTGTCTGGCCAACCAAGTGAAGGCCAGACGACAGCACGACTGTCCCGCCCACAGCCCGGACAGCCCGTGCTGACAGGTGCTGGCACTAGAGGCAGAGAGGGCCCCGTGCCCCTGCGAGCAGCACAGCGCCATCCACAGCCCCGCAGAACAGTTCTCGGAAAGCCCACGCCTCTCCGTGCAGCAAAGGGACAGCGCCGCGTGTCCAACCACACCACGTGCACACTCTGCGAAGTTCCCGCCGCGGGCAGCTCTGCCCCCCAGGCTGTTCAACCCACAGACAAGGAAGGGGCAGCAGAGGGAAGTGGCCTTGATTAAAATAGGGTTGCAAGGCCCTTTCTGTTTCCGAGGAACAACCAAGCCGTGGCGTGCCAGGACACACACCTACACCAGCAGGGGGTTCGCAGCAGTTACTCTCAGGGAGGAAGAAGGGGCGACCATACGCTCTGTTTCTTGACCTGAGTGGCGGACACGGCGAGTCCCGGGGGTCTGCACAGCGGCACAGCCGTTCTCAGGGCCCATGTTGCCCCACAAACAGCAGCTCAGATAACGTGCCTGAACACACCAGCGGAGACACAGAAAACCCAACACACCAAGTGCCAACAGGAGAAGGGACTACAATTGGTATTTTCCTCATCACAACTTCCTGTAGCTTCCACATTTATTATTGGTTGTATAGGGGAAAAAAGCTATTATTTTAGCCCTGGATGGTGTGGCTCAGTGGTTGAGTGCCAGCCAGCGAACCAAAAGCTCATGGGTTGCAGGCCAGGTCCACAGTGGGGGACACACAAGAGGGAACCACACACTGATGTTTCTCTTCTCTCCCTCTCTCCCTTCCCCTTTCTAAAAAAATAAAACCTTTAAAAAAGGCTATTATTTAAAAAAACCCAAACCACAAAATCAATACTAGAATTTAGGTGCTTTTACTTCCAAGCAAGAATCCATTATACAGTTTTTTCCCATTTTTAAAAAATCTCAGTTGGCACACACACAGCAGTTCCAGCTACACTGGATCCATTCCACAGCTGTGCACACACAGCCTCTTTTCAATGTGAAACGCACCACGTGATGTCTAGTCCCAGACACTGTCGGCTGTTTAATCTGTCGCACACAAGGACGGGTGGGATGGCAGTCAGCGCCACACGCTGTCACCTTCAGGTGAGACCCTGCACCGCAGCCACGGAGAGGGCCCCACTGGGGGAGGCTGGCTGAAGGACCAGCCTCTCGGCAACACTTCTGCAAGTTCCTGTGAATCTATAATTATTGCAAATAAAAAGCAACTGGGAGACTTGTAGGTCAAAAGCAGAAGCGTCTGTTCAGTGCGAGCCGAGGGGAAGGGCGCTGCGTACCTTTTGATGAGGTCTCGGAGGTGGTAGGCTGGGATGGCGGCATTCACCACCGCTTTACTGGCAAACATGTGATCGATAATGGCGGAGCTGTTGGCCTAGAGAGAGGGAGAGAGTTTTCCTTTGGTGATTCAATTCAGTCACTACTTCCTGAGGACCAGGCACTGGTGTTCTGTGAGCTGCCACAGAAACCCCACCTCCCTGACCTCCTGCTCTGATGGAGGGGGCCGTGCACAGAGTCACGGGCGGGTCCCCGGTCCTCAGTGCCAGGCCCTGCACACGCGCTCATCACGTGAGTGACTGGAGACACTGCACCTGAGCGACTCCGGGAAAACGGAGCTCAGTGCGAGGGCGGAGGGGAGGGTGTGTGGGGCGAGCCGGTGGCGGTGGCGTGCCTTCAGGCAGAACGAGCTCTCAGGGGCATGAGGCAGCAGTGAAAGTCACACTGCCACATCATGCATCCTGGACCCCATGTGCGCGACACTGCCCCCCGCATATGCGGCGGTGTGCACAGGGGCAGTCACACTAAAACTCAGCGAACACGTGCCACCGGTGCACCGTGCTGAGCACTGGGCGCTTCCCTTCTGCCCCGACACTCTGTGACAGACAGGCGCTCTCGTCACCCCCACTGTGCAGTGACCAGGCCCGCGGGCCTCCGCAGACAGCTCAGGGGGAGCGGCAGGCAGCACACGAGCCCCAGCAGTACCACCCCTGGGCCTCCCCTGACAGGGGCCCCTCAGAGGTGACACCACGTGTGACCACGATGTCTCCGCCTGGGGGGCGAACACTGGGCTCCCGCAGTGCACAAACGCCACATCTCACCACACAGGGTCTGCCTGCGACACAGCTCTGCTCCATCGGGCCTGAGCAGACGCGGTCTCAGGGACTCAGATGGTCAAAGCCAGCGCACGGGGACAGCAGAGGCCGGCGCTGGCCCGGCTGTCAGGAACACCGGGGACAAAGGACACCAATATCTCTCCCACGGCCACGCTTCTGTGCCAAAGGTGAGCATTCGGCACACCCACCAGGCCACTGCAGCGCTCCGCCCAGGAAATGACAGCCACACTCCATGCATCAGAGGTCACATCACAACCAGTGACTCCTCAGCACTGTGTTCTCGAACCTCCAGCCTGAACCCTGCTGACGCCACCACCACATTCAAGCCCCAGGGAGTGTTTGCAAACGGGGTGCACTGGGCCCTAACTACGTAGGAACAGACTGGAAGCTCCCTGCTGCGCCTGAGGTTTGGAGTTCAGAGCCCCAGCTGCCAGAGCAGCCACTGCACCAGGAGAGGGCGCACACGTGCCACAAAGAGGGCGCGTGCAGAACTGTGAGCAGAGCTGGAGGCAGGAGGGACAGTTGTGTGGCACAGGGCAAGGGTTTTTTCCAGACCTGAGCCTCCGGTTCCCCCGAACAGAGTGACCTACACCCTCGCTCACAGAACCGTCGGGAGAACTCAACGAGACTGTGCGTGAAAATGCTTCAACGATTCGCATAAACCGTGAGCATAACGCAGAGTATCGTCACCTTACATCGTACTGTTGTGCTACCAGTGTTTTGGGAAGTAGCATCACTCAACTCCTAAACGAAAGGCATCGCTTTTGCTTCTTGGGGAAAAGGCCCGCATCACTGCTCTGACTACAGGCCAGGCCCCCGCCCAGGAGCAGGGAGGGGCGCTGAGCCGAGGCAGCACCCACCCCTGCAGGAGGCGGTGGCGGGCGTGAGGGAGAGTCCTCACGGAGAATCATAAGCTAGGGATGCGGACACCGGGACTGGGGAAGCCATGGAGAGCTCTGGTGCCCGTTACCTTCCATTCCTGAGACCTGACCGTGTGCTTCAGTTTCACCCCTGAGAACATTTCCAGCAGGATGACCCCGAGGCTCCACAGGTCCACAGCTGAGGTGCACTCGGTGTCGCTCTGCAGGCCGGCCTGGGCCAGGCAGTTCTGCAGCTCCGCTTCCGGAGCCCGGTACCCGTCTGTCTGAATGTACTTCACATCCTAAAGAAGACGAGTGAACAGTGCACCCAGTGAAAGACAGCTCGCTGTCCACCCGTCCGCCCCTGCACTGTATTTACTGCCCGCCGGATGCCCGGGCGCCCGCCCTTAGCCACCCTCTTTCTTCAGCTCCTCAGCGAGGCAGGTCTCACAGCCGGGCCGCACACTTTCCTGCAGCCCCGCACTTCCTCAGTCTCTCCCCTGCGAGGCACTGCCGACAAACCAGGACACTGTGCAAAGACCTGACAGACCGAGACAAATGGGGGAGCTGCCGGAACCAACACCCATGGGGTCCCCAGCAGTGCAGACAGCAGTCATTCAGCAAGGAACAAGGAGCGCCCTGCAGGGGAGTCACTCCTGACAGCTCCAGGCCCCTTTGTGTCTCACTGGCCCCCGCCCTGACCACACGCGCCGGAGAGGAACTTCCTTCTGTTCAGAATTACAGTTACAAATGGATCTTAAGCCCCCACTAAACTGCCTCTGTTCTTCACAACACCCGCCTCAGACCCCGAAGCGGGTGGGGGGCATTTCTTACCTGGTTGCCTTCTTTGAAGCTCAGGCCAAAGTCAATGAGCTTGAAACACTCGCTCTCCGCACTCCACAGGATGTTCCGCGGCTTGAGGTCGGCGTGGACGTAGCCCTCGCGGTGAAGGAAGGCGAGGGCCTCCAGCACGTCCCGGGCGCAGTGCTGGATCACCCACAGGGAGCAGCCCTGGTGGCTGGAGTACAGGAGCAGCTCCGACACGCTGACGTCCAGGAGCTCCAGCAACAGGCAGCGCGACGGCACGTTCGGGGAGAAGTGGATGGTGAAGACTCCGTACAGAGTCACTGGGAAGAGAGGCGAACGGCACCCCTTCAGGAGTCAGACCCAGGGTGAGTAAGCCACCGCTGAAGCAGGCGACTGCAGGGCACAAGCCCAGGGCAGTCGAGAAAATAACTCTGATTAGCAAGGAAGCTCCCACAGCAACTTATTTTTCCCACAAGGAAGGTTTTTGGGCCACTGGGTCATTTTGATAAAATAGGATGAGACCACCTTCAGCAGCTGATTAATATTCAAAGATATTACAGGGGTCACAATAATTCAAGCTGTGTTTCACCAAGCACTCGTGGTGGGTGAATACGCACTGAGGGTGCCCGGCAAAGATGAGCGGAAGTAAAAACTAAAAACTGAAACTAAGAAATCCAGCCCTGGCTGGACAAGTAGCTCAGTGGGTCAGAGCATCATCCAATGCTCTGTTGCGGGTTCCGCCCCCGTGGGGGCACAGGCTGGAGTCAGCCAGTGAGGCATCAGTAAGTGCGGCAGCAAACTGATGTTTCTCCTCTCCCTTCCTCTCTCCAAAATCAATAAATGAATTGTTTAAAGTAAAAACCCAAATATTACGTACTACTCAAGATGAATGTCACAATGTGGAAAAACAAAATTTGAAGGTTGGTTCCTGATCCAAAATAGCACTCGACATTCTCAACATTAAGAGGGAATGTACCTTCTGAAGACACGCCTAATCGTTCAGAGACTCAACAAGTCCTCAGGCCTGCAAACCTGCAAAAATGTCCCCCTTAAACACCATGGCTCTGCACAGAATGTAGCAAGCTTAAAACAAACAAATACCCTAGTTTTCAACGCTCCAAAACGGTAAGATACGGAAGGCCCGTCTTCCCTGATGCTGCCCGGGCAGGAAGCAAGGATTAGGCAGAGCCAGAATGGGGGTCCGGGGGGTGGGGGTGGTGCAGCGGGGGCTGCTGTCCACGGCTCCACATTCTGAGAGTCGGGGCCAGAACCGTGAGCGCACTAGCCGTGCGGCTGTCACCCTTCCACCAGGGCCCCTGTGAAACCCTGAGTCATGTCTCCCCAGGCCGCACTACCTGCGGATCCAGCAGCGTCTACCGGCGTTACCAGCGGGGCAGGGCCCGTTTCCCACTGCCTTGCAGAGGCTAAGAATTTCCACGCGAAACCAGACAACACAGCAAAGGCGCGGCTGCCGTCCCGGGGCCGGGCACCTGCGCTCCCCGCCCGCGCCCGCCCCGCACCCGCACGCACGCCCGGCCCCGCGGCCGACCGGCCCGCCGCCCTCACCGATGTTGCGGTGGCCCTGCAGCTGCTCCAACGCCGCGCGCTCCTTGCGGAAGCCGTACTCGGCGGCCGAGGCGGCGGCCCCGGAGGCGCCGGGCGGCAGGAACTGCTTGAGCGCGCCGGGGGGCGAGCCGGGGGTGCCGCAGCAGCGCACCCGGTACACCGACGCCGACGACCCGCTTCCCAGGCGGCTCTGCACCTGCCACAGCCGCCCGAAGGCCTCGAGGAAGCGCGGCGGCTCGGCGCCCCACGCGCAGCTGGACCCCGCCATCCGCGCGGACTGAGGGCGATGCGGCGCTGACGCGAAGCCCGGCAGCCGGCCGCGCCCGCGGGTCACATCGCAGCCGCCCGCCGCTCCGCAGGCAGAGGCCCACCGCGCGCCGCCGCAGCCGCCGCCGCCGCCAGACTCAGGCCGCCATGACGCCGGAAGCCGCGCGCCCTGCCGGAAGCCGGAAGCCGGAAGCGAGCCCACAGCCCGTGCTGCGCCGGAAGGAGGTGGGAGCCGGGGCGGGCGTGGCCCCAAGGGAGGAGGCGGGGCGCCCGAGCGACCGAGCGTCGGAGTCTCTCTCGAAGCAGCTGGTCCTCGCGCCCGGGGCTGCGCGTCCTGGGACGGAGGCAGCCTTCCCGTCAGCGAGCCCCGCTGGGCCTGTGCCTCGATGCCGACGCCTGGGGAGCACGTCCTTCCCTGGCCCCCGAGGCGCCGCGGCTGCGCCGGGGCCGAGAGCGCAGAGCCCACTCCCTGGCTCCGAGCGCTGCGGGCGCTAGCTGCCCCCGGCCACGGCGGAAAGGCAGCGTCCCCCGCCCTGCCTCTCGCGCAGCCCCGGAAGCTCCGCCTGCGCCAGCCCCTTAGCCTGCCACCAAATGCTGTCACCGTAGCCCTCCGCGCGCCCGCTCTGCCTCTAGCGTGTGAAGTGAGCTGCAGCACCGCCCTTCTCGGAGGGATGCCCTCCGTCCCTCCATCCTGGAAGTGCCGGGGGATCCGGGCGGGGACCCCCGCCAGGCTGAGTTCCCGCCTTCTCCGCCACGTTAGACGGGGCGCCCCGGCTGCTCCCAGGCCCCCCAGCCCCCGGTGAGAGTGTAAGGCCCGCCAGGGGCAGCGGCAGGAAGAGGCAGCCGGCCCGAGGTGGCTGTGGAAATGCTACCTGATGCACGGCCCGATGGGCCTGCAAAGGACACCAGCGAGCGAACGCGGTGTCCAGGGGCCTCCTGTGCGTCCGAGGTGGGAGCGGGGTCTGCCCGGAGCCAGGGGAGCCAAAGTGGGGTCGCGTCTGGGCTGCGCGGGGTCCACGCGGTGGGACGGGCAGGGGCCTTGTGCAGGCCCCAGGCCCTTAAGAGGTATGTGGAAGTCTCCGGATTCTGGAGAAACGGCCCTACATTTTATGCAAGTGCACCGTAGAGAAGTTAAAACAAAATACAAACGCAGACGAAGAAAGCAGAAACCCTCTCACGATCCTCGTTAATTTGTTGGTAAAATTCTTTCTAGATTTGTCTCTGTGCATTTACATACCCATAGGAGCATTGCACACTCGCACACACAACCACACACGCGTGCATAGATGGAGCCATCTGATTTGCTGGTCCGCTGCCTTTCATAACTCAGAATACATCCCGGCCCCTTCCCACACCCGTGGGAGCAGGCGTTCATAAGCCCTGTACCTGCGGTACTAGGCCCCGGGCTACCGGTCTGCAGGTGCTGGGCCGTCACTACCCTGCTGCCTCTCCCACGGCCAGTTCTGCCCTTCAAGCCGTGGAGAGTCCCGCAATGTTGCTGTGCCCCCTGAGAGCACGCTCGGCCAGTGATGCTGGGCTGCCAGAGAAGACGGACGAGGCTGTTCCTGAGACCCCAGAACGCATGGGAGACCCACACCACCTGCCGCACTCAGCTTCGGAAGGGAGCACGACCCCGGGCTGTGATGGCCCTGGACGCTTGGCCATCTCCGCCCCACTGCCTGGGTTCTGCAGGACTCCGGCTCCTGTGAGCCTGTCACTCCTCTCCGGCCCCGTGCGCCCTTGGACCTGACAACAGAATTCTGCCTGTAAGGCTGGATTTACTTGACATCTTTAGTAGAAAATTAAAAAAACAAGCTGCGGCTATCTTGTGACAGAGGGAACTGTATTAAAATGACAAAAAGCCTAGAGGCAAGGCTGCAGGAAGGAATCAGGAAGACGAAACTCGTGGGGAACCTCCACAGGACGTTCTGCTGTCCTTGCAGCTTTGTGCAGCTGTGAGTGACGCCCATCACTGGACGTAACTGTGGAAAGATGGCCACGGTCTCGCTGACACCATCCTCTGGTTGAGATACAAACAAAGAAAAAAAAACTATTCTATTACGATGAGAGCCTTTCAGCTCAATTCTGAACTTTCCCACACAACTCAGCAGTGTTACCTGCGGTCACCATGGGGGGCACTTATCATTTTACAACTGAAAGTTGGTAGCTTTTGCACCCTTTCCCCCAATTCCCTCTCCCCTCCCCACCCTCCACTCCGCCTCTGGGAACCACAGGTCTGATCTCTTTGTCTATGAGTTTGGTGGGTTTTGTTTCTTTTCTTTTCTTTTTTAAATTTAATTAATTAATTTATTTTTACAGAGGGGAAGGGGGGAAAGGGGGAGAGAGGGAGAGAAACATCAACGTGTGGCTGCCTCTCCCACACCTCCCACTGGGGACCTGGCCCGCAACCTGGGGCATGTGCCCTGACCAGGAATCGAACCGGCGATCCTTTGTTTCACTGGCCGGCGCTCAATTCACTGAGCCACAGCAGCCAGGGCTTGTTTCTTTCTAAATCTCCACATAAATGAGGTCATACGGTATTAGTCTTTCTCTACGTGACTTAGTATGTCACTTGAAATAATGCCCTCGTGTTGTCTCAAACAGCAGGATTGCCTTCTTTTTATGGCCGAGTGACGTTCCGTTGGTAACCGTCCGCACCATGTCTTCACCCACTATCGATGGGCCCCCAGGTGGCCTCCACATCGTAGCTGCTGTGACTAATGCTGCGATGGACATGGGGGAGCAGACACCTTCCAGAGTTAGTGTTTCTGATTTCCTCCAGGCGTGCCCAGAAGCGAAATTGCTGAATGGTGTGGTCGCTCTCTTTTTAATTTTGTGAGTAATTTACTGGTTTCCGTAGTGGCCACACCAGTTTACTTTTCCACCAACAGTGCACGAGAGTTCCCTTTTTCCGACATCCTCCCTGAAACTCATTTCTTGCTGTTTTGGCACATCCTGCGTAGGGTGAGGTAATATCTCACTGCGGTTTTGATTGGCTGTCCCCCAAGGATTAGTGACATTGAGCATCTTTTCATGTACCTGTTGGCCGTCTGTGTGTCTTTTTTGGAAAAATGTCAATTCAGATCCCTGGCCCATTTTTTAATTGCACTTTGCACCAAAAAAAAATGCACATTTTTTAATTGCGGTTTGCTTCTTTTTGCTATTGAGTTGTGTGAGTCTTTATGTATTCGGAAATGGAGTCTTATCGGATACATGGCTTGCAAATAGCTTCTTCCCCTCCGTGGGCTGCGTTGGAAGGACTGACTTCTCTCCTGCTTTTCTCCAGGAGTCAACTTCCTTCTTCATCTTGTGGACCAAGTTCCCTCTCTTCGCCTGGCTGGTGGGAGGGCCATGCCCACCATCTCACGGCCCCCAAAACATACCTGTTACACGGCCATTCCTAGAGGAGTCTTTTCCATCATTTCCCCTCCCCTCCCAGTCCCCTGTGCCCCTCTCTCCTGTGTTCAGTCTCCTCAGACTCCTGATCAAGGGCTTCTGATGAGCCTGTCTTTAGTCCAGTCAACAGCGGCTACAGATGTGGCCCCTGGCTTGGATTTCCGCAGACGAGAGAATAGGGGCCTGGCGGGGGGAGGGACGCCTTTTCTATGTACCATGCGGCTGTTCTCAAAGGTGATGTGGAATCAGAATAGCATCAGAGGGAGGGTTTTTCATCATGAAAACCTTAAACACATCCAAAGATGGACATTAACACAACAAACACCACACACCATCACCTGGGGCGGATGCGCACCCAGGATGCACGATGCCCTCACTGCCCCTGGTGGGAGAAGCGAGAATTCCCTGGTGCCATCTAATGTGCAGACAGTGTTTAGGTTTCCCCTACGGCAGGAAATTTTTTGTGCTCATTTTTTTTAAACCAGGATCCAAACAAGATCCTCATTTGGCGCTGGTTTTCACCCTCACAAACACCTTTAACCATGAGCAGCCTCCACCCCAGCACCTGACTCGGTGTGTGTGGCACGGGCCCGTGGAGAAACCTTGTTCACTGTCCCACAGAAAGTCCCACGGAATGTCCCACAGAGTGGGGTCTCCTGCCTGCTTCCTCAGGACGGCCCCCCAGCATCGGCGGGCTGCAGGCACTCAGCGCAGGGGCACCTGTGTTTGAACACCTGCTTCGCAGAGGCCTGCCTGCTTCCTGCCGCCAGCTGGTGGGCCATCAACGTCTGATCGTCCTGCCTGAGACCCACTGTGCCTGAGGTTGGCGGGTTCAGGTGGTGAGGGCCTAGTCTCCCTTTGTCAAGGTCATTCTCAAACATTTGTCTACAGTTTTCACCCACTGACTGTTCA
Source organism: Desmodus rotundus (assembly GCF_022682495.2). NCBI lineage: Eukaryota > Metazoa > Chordata > Mammalia > Chiroptera > Phyllostomidae > Desmodus > Desmodus rotundus. The sequence goes on from NC_071398.1 coordinate 101,154,009, forward strand.
CCTGGATTCCTTATCCCACTGGGTACTGGAAAGCAGAACCGAGCTGGTTCTGTCGCAGGTAAAGGCATGCATCACTTGGCTGGGAATGCCAGACTCCCCTCCACCGCAGGAGAAGCTGTCTTCCACTCCGACCAACGGTGCAGGTGGTGTGACTCTGTTTTGCCCCGGCATGGCCAGCCCAAGTCGCTTTCACACACTCGGTCTTCACCCGTGTGATAGGAGAGAGATGTTATCACAGCGTGGATTCAAGCTGCACCATCTGATGCTGAGTGGGGAGGAGGGACCGGGCTTGAGGAGGGTGACTTGGTTGATAGAAAGGCAAGACAGCCCATGGGGACAAAGACGAGTGGGACCCTCCTGCACTCAAAAACAGCCGCACACCAAGCTTGGCAGTCAAGCCCCCACTTGCCGTCAAACAGTCTCTCCACGCCTGACACAACTCCCAAGAAACTAAACAGAAGGTGCCCAAGGCCGCTCGCGCAGCTGGGATTGAAGAGCAGATCTCTCTTGATCAGCGTCATTGAGCTGCAGTTCCTGACACCAACCCCGGAGGCGGGGGCACCGCAGTGCCCACTGGGGAGGTTCAAGGTCAGGCTGGCCTCCCAGGCTGTGGAAAATCATCCTCTCGGTTAAGAAGGCATTAAGAGCACATGGCCCTGTTTGCGTAGATTCCTACCTGAGCTACACAGCAAATCCTATAGATATTTGAGTAAGGTAGCTGAACAGGGGTGGGGGGGTTTCACGCATGTATACCAACTGACTGACATTGCATTTAGATATGTTTACATGGCTGATGTCTCTGGAATTAATAGTTCGTTGATTAATACAGGGAGTTGGTTGCTCAAAAGGCTGTGGAGGAACTGGGAAGATGTTGGGCAAAGGGTAAAAACTTCCGATTGTAAGACGAATAAGTTCTGGGAATCTTACCTGTGGCATGATGATTACAGTTACTGATCCTCTATCACACACAGTAACAGTAGATCTTAAATGTTCTCAAGACAAAAGAGGAATGGTAATTATGTGGCCAGGTTGGAGATGCTGGCTAATGCTATGGTAGTGACCATTTTGCAACATAGAAATGTATCAAATCATCACATTGTAAACCTTAAACTTATACAATGTTACATGTCAATTGTATCTCAATTGTATCTACTCTAAGGCTAACTCTGAGCCTCAGACAAGAGAAGCCCCACATTCCAGGGTATCAGGAAAAAAAGACAGGATCTTTCCACCAGCACCAGCTTGTCTAAGTCAGTTCAGTGGCTCTGGCTGGACAGATGTTTCTTGGTCTTTCTTCATGGGGAGGCATCGCTTCTGTCTCCAAGGCAGGGACCTGGAACCAGGCCTAACACCCCCTTTTCTTCTGCCTGAAAAAGCATCCCTGCACTAACTTGCATACCCAGCTGTCCCTCCACCTGCACCTGCTACTTCCCCCAAAGCACGATGCTGGGGATGGCCTTGGTCCCCCGAGGCTAGAGCCTTGTCCAGGGGACAGGCCGCCTCCACCACGGACCGGTAGCTTCTTGTTCCCTTTGACCCATGGAAGTCCCATCCTCTCAACCGTTCCATTGTGGGTTCATGCAGCATCTCAGCTCAGTCTGAGCACCCGCCCTGAGCTCCGCACACGTGGTCAGAGGTAGCCCCCACAGAAGACAGGCACTGTCACAGCGAAGGATGGTGCTGCTCTCCCTGCAGGGGGCCCTCGGGGACAGGCCAGCCTGCACCCCAGTCCTGGGGAGCGGACTTCAGCATCGCAGCCCCCGCTGAACACCACAGTCCCACAGATCCTCAGACAGGCCTCACCCCCCCCCCCCCCCGCGCCGTGAGTCACTTCTGGGGCTCTCTGTTGGCTGAAAGGTCTCCACCACTCACCACCTCCTCCCTCCTCACTTCCTGAAGCTTGTGAAACTGACCGAGTCCACAGAACTGTCTCATCACCAGCCGAGGAGGAAGCTGCCCTGGACACAGGCTGGTTTCAGGGTGTAAGAGGTCCCCATGGATCTGCCCTATTACCACGGTCCTCTGTCCAAGAGGGCCTGCGAGGGCCTGCTGCTCACGCAGCGGGTGGACGGCAACTTCCTGCTGCGGGACAGCGAGTCCATGCCGGGTGTCCTGTGCCTCTGTGTCTCGTGAGTAGCTTCACTGTCCCCGTGTCTGAAACCATGGAGTGGCTGTCCAGACGGCAGCCACATGGAACGGAGCTGGGATTTCACTCTGACTCAGCAGCCCCAGTGAGCAGAGCAAGCTGGGGTCCCACCTAGGACACGGGAGGGGTGCCATCCACGGCCTCTGTCTGCCTCTGTCCTGGCGCAGACACCAGAGTTGAGGGCAGAAGGGCAAAGGGCAGGGCCGCAGGGTGTGAGTCCCGTAGGGGACCACCATCTGGGGGGGTCCTTTTCTGCAGAGCCTATTTCTTTGCTGAGGGAAAGGTCAGGGCCCTTTGGGCAATTTCCCTCTGAGAGACCAAGGTTTTACCCGTGTGCGCTCCACTTACAGCATTTCATATGCTGATGGCGTGTCCCGCGTTGCGACATTTGTGAAGAGCCGCAGCAGACAGCCTCCCCCGCAGCCTGCTGCGGCCCATCGTGGCTGGCACTTCAGAGGTGAACACACGGGGCGAGGGCCTCTCAGACGTCGTTCTGCTGCTATTTGGCATCTCCCAAGGGTCTGATGTCACTCTGAAACCCCGGGTTTGACGTCCCGGCCAGAGCCCCTGTGAGTGGCCTTGCTCAGGCCGCTGAGACAGAAATCCATAGAGCACTCAGCGGGCACCTGGGGTCTTCTGGTGTCTCCTGGGGGAGACCACTGAACCTCCTCTCCTCACTAACAGACCAGGCCGCGGGCTCCTTGCTCTCTGTGGGGCTGGGACGCAGGCGTGAGGGAGCAGTGGTGACGTGCCAGTGGTTGGACTCTGTGCCCAAGTGCTGTTTGGATGGTTTCGATTGTTTTTAGCCACGAGTAACTCCTCTTCTTGGAACTGCACGGCCATGCCTTCGTCTGTCCCTAGCTCTCTCTGTCTTCTTTCCACTGATTTCTTTTCAGTTTCCATGTGGGAAGGTGGACATTTCTTCCAACACACACACACACACACACACACACACAATAACTACAGACCAACTTCAATTTCTCTCAGTATCAGTTTTCTATAAACTGCTCACCAGATAGAAGCCAGCACATAAAACACACTATATGTCAGTAGGGTTTCCACGTCTACAAAGTTACTGGTTTAACTACATGTTAATAGGGCAAAGGTTGCAAACCGCACAGCTCACTCAAATTTACTTAAAAGGCATTAGGTGAAGTTCAACATGCACCCCTCAATTTAGCACACACAGATGCACACGTGTGCACACACATCCCCTCACATGCAGTTACACGCTCCCGCCCACACAGAACTAGATGGAGACATCCTTACCCCAAGGCCGGGTGAAGCTCCAGAGGCGCCCGTGACAGCAGCTGGCACTCATTGTCACACTTCTGCGTCACACTTGGTCAGAGGAAACGTATAAACACGGACGCGAAAGATGCAAAGTTATTATCTGCAGCTGGAATGATTTTATACCTGTGAAATCTAACATTTAACTGAAAAAAAAATTACTAACATCTTAAAGAAAAGTCAGTGAGGATATCTGCCTTTCGAAACAAGATGTAGAACCCAGAGAGCAAAAAAGGAAAGACAGATACGTATGACCATTGTAAGACTAAAAAAAAAACCAAAAAACCCAACCTGATGTTAAAAGCAATTAAAAAAAATTTTTTTTAATAAACAGAAAAAAATAATCTCCATGAACAGGGAAGAGTTTTAAATCAGTAGAAAACTAGGTAAAGGGCAACAGGGTGAGGAGGGAATTTCTGAAAAAGAAAAGGGAAGACGCAGAAAGGCCAGGTCTCACCCGTAACTGACAAGTACAGAGAAGAGACACAAGGGGCCTTTCCGCCCTTCCGTGGGCGGGAACGGGGACTCGGCGGACGCCCAGAGGAAGGACAGGGACAATGGCCCCAAACCTCACTGACGAGAGCCTGTCTCACAGTGGCCGTCCGCCGTAAAGCAATACTGTATCCCCAAAAGGATTTATTTTGAGGGGTGGGGGAGAAAGGATTGCAGTCACCCGTGCAGATGGGGGAGCCCGATGAGGCGTCTGCCCGAGGAAGATGGACGGCCCTTCTGAGAGGGGAAGGGACATTCGAGGCGGTGATGACCACACAGCTTGGTCACATGCAGAGGCTCCAGGAACCACCACCCCCATCCCAGGCTCGGGCCTGGGTCCCACCACACAACACCATGCTGGAGCCTGGGGAGCTTTCTAAGGAGAGTCCATGAGGGAGCTTGCACCATTTTTCCCACGGAGCTCCAACGTGTAAATGAACAGGAAAAGGTCAAGTGTAAATGCCAGAGCAGATGGGTTTGCTCCAATTCAAGGACAGAGGTGAATGGAGAAGCCCTGGAAAGGCTTAGAGCTCCAGCTGGAGAGTGGACGGTCACCGGGAGAGGGCGGGCAGCGGCACAGGGATGGGCCTGGGAGGGGAATGTTTTGCTGCCGCCCAGGTGACTCACAGACGGGTCCTTTGGAAACGACCCTCTGGAAGAGCAGGTGTGGGGTGGGATCACGGGGGTCTTCAAAGAATGAGGTGCAGACACTAGGAAGACCCCAGTGGCTTCGAGACAGGACAAGTCCGGTGCTGAGTGTCTGGGACTCGAATCTGATCTGGAGAACTTACTATGGAGACAGCCAGCCGATGAGACCCAGGCTGGGGGCAGGGGCGGAGCAGGGCTGAGGAGCAGAGAGGACGGAAAGACGACACTGCAGGGATGTGACAGAACAGGCAGACCTCGACCCCCTTCGGGGCAGGCAGCCTGCACGGGGTTCTCTTTAAGAACCGACGTTTACTCCCAGCTCGTCTGCGGTGCAGGGACCAGGCTTGTCTGCTCCTCTGCAGGAAGAGCCACCGAGAAACGAGGAAACAATGAGCCAAACGGACAGGCGGGGTCATCACTCATGGGGCACCGTCCCCACCGCCAGGTCACTGACAGGCACACAGAGCTCCCAGCACCACAGGCTCCAGGCTCTGGCCCAGGGTCCCCACTGAAAACGGCCCTCATCACAGTGCCTGTGAACCTCATCATCACCCAGGTCAGTACAAGGCCATCCCACTCTGGCTGTTCAGCAATGACCGTCTGGAGCAGGGCCAAATGGAACTGAGACGCGTGAGGCATGGTGACGACGGGCCCTCGGGGCACAGATGGAACTGAGGGTGGGCAGGGAGCCCTGTGTGGAGGAGTGGGGGGCCTGCCCCGGAGCTGGGACTCGGGGGAGGGCCGGACCTGCTGTCCCTTCACTGGGCACACAGGCACCAAGCTGGCTCATCCCACGCACGGGAGACACAGTGACCAACACCAAGACCCTCAATCTGCTCTCAGGAAGTCAGATTCAGTGAGAGGAGCCCAGTCACCACAGGGAGGGACCGAGGGGCGACTTGGGATTGGACGCCAGAAGGGCTCCTCTGCCACCACACAGAGCCACCCCCGCCACCAGCTCCCAGCATGTGATCACAGCCACAGAAGGAGGCACAGGGCTCACCACAGCCGGAGTCCTGCAGGGCGGCTGAGGGCACCACGGCGAAGCTGCTTTCTGTGAGCTCCACGTTATGCTAACCCCTCCACTGTCACCTGCGGACCTCACCAAACCGCTCACGGAGGGTGATGGCGGCAACCCTGCTCCATGGGCAGAGAAACCAGAGCTTCTTACCAAATAATCTGTCCGTTCCTAGACTACCAGTGTGCCGTCCTGGTCCCCCCTTACCAATGACCCCCGTTCCACTGAGACACGTTCACAGGGTCACCTTGGAGCCTTGTCACCCAGAGTCCAGCCGGGGGGAGTGTGGGTGTGGACAGGCTGAGTCCCGCCACATTAGATGGGGTGCCCTGGCTGCTCCCAGGCCCCCCAGCCCCAGGTGAGAGTGTGGGGCCCGCCGGGGGCAGCGGCAGGAAGAGGCAGCCGGCCCGAGGTGGCTGTGGACAGGAAGTGCTACCTGATGCACAGCCCGATAGGGCTTGCAAAGGACACCAGCGAGCGAACGCGGGGTCCAGGGGCTTCCTGTGCATCCGAGGCGGGAGTGGGGTCTGCCTGGAGCCAGGGGAGCTAAAGTGGGGTCGCGTCTGGGCTGTGCGGGGTCCACGTGTGGTGGGGCGCTCGGGGTTTTGTGCAGGCCCCTCCAGGGGCGGTAGGGAAGGGCAGCCACCTGCCAGGTCTCACCACGGAAGTCAGGCCAGGGACTCACTTCTCACTCGGGTTCTGAGATCTTAGGAAGACTCAAGTTCAGAAAGAAAAAAAAAGAAATCAGTCTTATTTATTGATTTTCCAAAAATCAAACGGAGAGAAAAGTGTAAGAAAAGGAAGCAGGAGTTGTCTCAGGCCTCCCTCAGAACGCCCGGGTCAGGGTCGCAGCCTCCTCTGCCAACCTCGGATGCACGGTGGGCCAAGTCCTGAGCACCAGGGAACGGCCGCACTCTCCTCCCACGGTCTTTAAAGTCTGGTTAAAATAAAACTAAAACGTGCCCACGAACAAGTCTCCCCACAACCCCGGCCACAGCATGAACCCGGTGCCAACATGCGAGCTGCTTGTGACCTGCGCCCAGGGACCCGGGAGCACCCCTGTCACCACCCACACCCGCCAGAGACAGACATTGCAGGACCTGCGTCCGCCCGTTCTGACCGCACCTGAAAACGTGAGGCCAAAGATTTGAAAACACACCTCACACGGGGTGAAGACTTCCCAAACCTTAGAGGTGCCGGATCCACTCACCTGGACCGCAGACCTTGCCGCTCGCCCAGAGTGGACCCTGCTCCAGCCGCCCTCGCCCGGGACTGAGCCCCCACGGTGCCCTGAGGGCCTGACAGCAAACTTGGAAACGTCTTTTCTACCCAATGCCCCAGGCCGACCACAAACACAGGGCCACGTTTCCATGTCTCCCACGCAAATAAGAATGGGCAGCTGAGTCATGTGTTCAGTGCGGGTTGCTTATTTTTAGGAAAGTATCCAACGGCCCCAGTCAGGTGGCTCAGTGGGTTGGGCGTCGTCCCATAAACTGAGAGGCTGTGGGTTCGATTCTCCGTCAGGGCAGGTGCCTGGGTTGCGGGTTTGGTCTCAGTTGGGGTCCGTGGAAGAGGCAGACGATTGATGTTTGTCTCTCACACCGATGTTTCTCCCTCTCTCTCCCCCCCCCGCTTCCTCTTTCTCTAAAATCAATACGTATGTCCTTGGGGAGAATAAGAGAAAAAGACACTGCCCAGCTGTTCTCCAAAGCGAGAGCCCTTCTGACCGGCTGCTCGGGTCTGGCCTGTCGTTTTCACATCAGCCACGTTAGTAAGTGTGCGGGGGGACTTCTTCGTGGTTCTAGTCTGCACTTCGCTCCTAACGGACAATTCTGAGTGATTCCTCTCGTGATTATTTGCCATCCACGTATCTCCTGTGACAAAGTGTCTGTTCAAATACTTTGCCCATTTCAAGTGACTTTTGCATTTACTTTCTCACTGAGTCTTGATGATTCCTTCCACGTTTGGACGCGCATTCTCCAGGAGACGGGCGCTTCGGAAATGCTCCTCTCCCGTCTTTCCATCCTCTTAACGGGAGACGTCAGAGAAAGGAGGCTGACAATTTTAATAAAGCCCAATTCTTCAATTTCTTAAAAATGTTTTATGGATTATGCTATTAGAGTTGTCCCATTTTTTCCTCCCCTTTCTCCCCCTCCACCCTGCACTCCCCTTCCCACCAGCATTCCCCTCTCTTAGTTCACATCCATGGGTCGTACATATAAGTTCTTTGGCTTCTCCATTTCCTATACTATGCTTAACCTCCTCCTGTCTATTTTGTACCTATCACTTATGCTACTTATTCTCTGTACCTTTTCCCCCCATTCTCTTCCCACCCACGCTGATAACCCTCCATGTGATCTGTATTTCTGTGATTCTGTTCCTGTTCTAGTTGTTTGTTTAGTTTTTGGTTTTTCTTTAGGTTTAGTTGTTGAGAGTTGTGAGTTTGTTGTCATTTCACTACTGTTCACAGTTTTGATCTTTTTATTTTTCTAAGTCCCTTTAACATTTCATATAATAAGGGCTTGGTGATGATGAACTCCTTTAACTTGACATTACCTGGGAAGCAGGTCCTTGCCTTTTATCAATTGGAATACTTCTTGCCTGTAAGGTCTCTTTTGAGAAATCAGCTGACGGTCTTATGGGAACTTCTTTGTAGGTAACTGTGTCCTTTTCTCTCGCTGCTTTTAAGATTCTCTCCACATCTTTAATCTTGGCTAATGTAATTATGATGTGCCTTGGTGTGTGCTTCCTTGGGTCCAGATTCTTTGGGACTCTCTGAGCTTCCTGGACTTCCTGAAAGTGTATTTCCTTTGCCAGATTGGGGAAGTTCTCCTTCATTATGTTTTCAAATTAGTTTTCAATTTCTTGTTCTTTCTCTTCTCCTTCTGGCACCCCTATAATTCAGACATTGGAATGTTTAAAGTTGTCCTGGAGGTTCCTAAGCCTCTCCTCATTTTTTTGAATTCTTGTTTCTTCATTCTATTTTGGTTGAATGTTTATTTCTTCCTTCTGCTCCAAACTGTTGATTTGAGTCCTGGTTTCCTTCCCATCACTGTTGGTTCCCTATACATTTTCCTTTATTTCACTTTGCATAGCCTTCACTTTTTCTTCTATTTTGTGATCATACTCAGCCAATTCTGTGAGCTTCCTGATCACCAGTGTTTTGAACTGTGTGTCTGATAGGTTGTTTATCTCTTCATCGCTTAACTGTATTTCTGGAGCTTTGATCTGTTCTTTCATTTGGGCCATATTTTTTTTTGTCTGGGCACGCTGTTACCAGTAAGGGGCAGAGCCTTAGGTGTTCACCAGGGCCAGACAACCCAGGTCACTGTGTTGTGGCACTGTATGTGGGGGAGGATCTGGGCCCTTCTGGTGCTGATTCCGGGTGGGTGGGTTTGTGTACGTTCTGGGACTCTGTGGGTCTCTCCAATGAACTCTCCTGTGAGTCTGGGAGTTTCTCCTGCTGCCTCAACCCCCACAGGTGTTTTCAGTCAGAGGTTTGAGACTTTATTTCCCACACTGGAGCCCTGGGTTGCGCGGTCTGTCTCGCTCCCCAGTTGTTCCTCCTGGTTTATTTGCATGTGAATGTGGGACCGCTTGCTCAGCCAGCAGCTGCCTTGCCGTTCATGCTGTCCACCAGGCTGCCCGTCTCCACCCCTCCTACCAGTCTGGGTGAATGTTTCTTCTTCACCTCCTCGGTTGTTGGACTTCCACACAGTTCGGTTTTCTGGCAGTTCTAGTTGTTCTTTGTTTTTAAATTTGTTGTTGTCCTTTTGGTTGTGTGAGGATGCGCAGTGTGTCTACCAGCACCTCCATGTTGGCCGGAAGTCTCAATTTTTTCTTTTATGGATTGTGATTTTCGTGTTGTGTCTGATAAACCCTTGCCTGCCTCCATTCGTGGAGATCTTCTCATTTTTTCCTGGGGTTTTAGAGTTTCAGGTGTCTCACTTTGGGTAGCCCAATCCAATGTTATTTTTGTAACTGGGGTGAGAAAAACACTCCCTTGTTGAAGAATTTATCCTAAGCTATGTGAGAGTTGGCTCCAGAAAACCCACACGATCAGCCAAATGCAGTGTCGGGGCCCCGACTGGAACAATACTTCTGGGAAAAGACTTTCCTGAGGCCTCTTCTCAGACTGCAGGCCACTTCGCCACGGGTGCACCGGGGGGCCCCGTAAACCTTCTGTTCCTTGCTCCGGGACTTGGGGTCACCCCAGCCCTGCTCTGGCTTCAGGAAACCCCACAGACAGGATGGGGGTCTGAAGTGAACGGAAGTCTCCCAAAAATCAGCCACGTACTCTCTTGCCCTTCAGGCTGCAAGGGGGTCTCTAGCTTCCCAATTCCACCCAAAGGCCGTTTCATTCTCTGGCACAGACGCAAGTGCTGGGGTTGATTGGGTGAGCGGGCCCTCAGCCCCGTGTCTGTGAACGCCATTTTTACACTAATATTTCTGTGGGTTCCGAACCTGTGAAAGCCGACGGAGACGTTCAGCGTGCGCCCTCTTCTCCTGGGAAGCTATGATTGCATCGACCCAGTGTCTGGTCACGGGCGACATCTGGGACTGGGAGGGACATCGGTCATGGCGGCCAGTTCTCCTTGCGCAAGCTCCCAGGCTGGGTCTGTTGTCTCGGTTCCGGCTGAGTCACTTGGCCAGCGGCCGCTGTCCCAACAGGAAGCAAGAGCACAACCCGATTCCGATGTTCGCTGCTGTGGGCATGCTGCGGTCCCTGTGGGGCCACTTCCTGAAGCTCCAGGCAGAGCTCTCCAGTGTGCTTGGAGCTGAGAGGGGACCAGAGGCCCGGCTGTGAGTCCTTTGTCGTCCTGCCCTTGGCTGTGGCCCAGACGTCCACCTCCCAACTAGGGTCCCAAACTGCGCTCTCTCCAGGTCCTGCCACCGAAAGGGTCCAAAAATGATCCTCGGCATTGGGACTCGCGGTTGACAAAGGCTTTGCTCACGGGACGTGCTGTGGGTGCCGCCGTGGGTGCCAGCGGGGCTGCACGTAAGAACCACCTGACCCGCTGTCCTCTCTCCACAGCTTCAGAAACTTCGTCTATACCTACCGCATCTTCAAAGAGAAATATGGGCAGTACAAGATACAGGTGAGGGTGCTGTCGTAAGACATCATGTGGCCGCAGCTGCAGGCCGGGGCAGGGGGACCTGGGAGTATTGTTCCCAGGGACACACAGGGAGCGCGTTCCACAAAGGGGCAGAGGCAGGAAAGCACCTGAGTTTGGCCCCATTTTTGACCCACCAAGGAGGCTATTCAGAATGGAGAGTCCACGGCCCCGGTTTCTCCGTGGCTGGATGCGCCGCTGGACTCCGGGCACAACCGCCGAGGACGACGGAGCCCGTGATGACCGGGGAGGCGGTGGCGAGGGCGGTGGCAGGCGTGGAGGTCTGGGAGTCGGGGGGGCCCCGCAGTTTCCTGAGAGGAGCCAAGGAGCTGCCTCGGAGCCTCTCTCCTTCTTCGGGTTCTCCGAGAGCTCAGCAGACACTTTTTTTTTTTGCTTCTTTTAAGTTTCCTTCCGTCAGGTGATGTTAGGAAACCGTCCTCGCTTGAAGCAGGCGAACAGAAAACACTCGCGATGGCTCCGAGGCACGCTGGCGAGCCTACTCTCACTTTGAATCGAGACGTCCCGTCTCGTTTGCCGCCCCGGAGGTTCCGAGTCCATCAGGCGCACAGATGGCACATTTGCGTTTCCCGCCCGAAAGCCACGCCTCGGTCCCGGGAGCGAGGCCCGCGAGCGAGCTGCAGAGTGGCACCAGCGTCCCTGAGCCATCGCAGGGCTCACACAGGATGCGGCCTGAGCTGGGGTCCCCGGTGGCCAAGTCACAGGCATCCCGCAGACGTGCTCTCCCTGGGGGAGCCCTAGGCCTGGGGGCCACGTTTTCGGTCTACCAACTTGGGGGCCACCCAGAAAGCCGCCTGCTGCACACAGTCGCACACGGCTGAGTGGCCTCCTCCTCGTGTTTCTGCAGACCGCGGACGGGGCTCCCACGCAGGCCTTCCCCAACCTCAGGGAACTGGTCTCCAAATTCAAGAAACCCAATCAAGGGCTGGTGTTTCCCCTCCTAACCCCAGTGGAGAGGGCCAGGCCCTGCCTCAAGTGGCAGAGCTCGAAGGTGGACTTGGACGACGACTACGGTAAAGCTGTCCCCCGGGGCCGGCACAGGGAGGCTTTCCCTGCCACTCGGCTCCGCGGGCCGCCTCCTGAGGGACCCTGCTCCTCACCCCAGCTTATGGGGGGCGGTGCGTCAAGCCCCTGGGGTGGCCGATGCAGAGCTGGGACATCGGGGCGGCCACTGTCACACCCAGCCTGCCTCCGGCTTTGGGACAGACGGACAAATAGGCAGAAAGCCCCAGGACCGCACTGCTCCAACCCCTCCCCAAGGCCCCAGGGGCCCTTGCATGCCGAGCGCTCTGTATGCTGGGGGACAAGTTACCTCGGATGCCCCAATGGGCACAGAGGACCCAGGCCAAGGCCTCCATCACTGTTACCCCCCACACATTCTGCTATGTGTCCAGCAAAGCCCCTCGTGGGCAGCCCCGCTCCAGCCTGCCTGGCGAGACGCAGCGTGGGCCCAGTGATGGGCCTGGCCCCCGGCCCTGGTCTCTCCGTGCCGCCCTCACACAGGGGCCTGCACCCCCGACCAGAGCTCCTTCCCATGGGCTCAGCAGCAGGCGTGGCCCCAGGGCCACTTCCCCCAGAACTTACAGGACAAAGCATGGCGGGGGGGGGGGGGGGGGTACAGCGCAGCCCATGGGTGGAGCCAAAGGAGCCACTGGGGGCGGGGGGAGGGGGTGAGTACACTCAGCAGTGAGAGAATGACCACCAGTCCCGCAGGACAGCCCCCTAGAGATGGCCCCCGAGAACCAGGCGAGACGCCATCTGCCGTCTGTGTGGTCAGCTCAGCATCCTCAGTGGGAAATGCCACCCCTCAGCCCCTCCCCTCAGCTCCTTGGGACAAAGCGTGCCCCCACTCTGGGCGTCTTCTGGGGCTTGACTCCTAAAGGGGCCCCAGGGTGGCGGGGGGGAGCCCTGTGTGGCGCTCCACCTTTGCAGACACATTCTGACTCAGCCTCAGGCTGACGTGGGTGGCGGGGGAGGGATGGGGGGCGGGTCTCCTTCCCCACAAGCAGGAGGTTGGGATGACTCCTGGCCGCCGGGTTTCACGCTGGTCCCTGCTTGTCCCCAGAGAACTGCAGCAGCGATTACGTGGAGGTCTTGCCCTGAAGGCACAGAGATGGCAGCCGGCAGAAAAGATGCGGGTATCTGGAGACCGGACCCAGGGCACAAGTCACACTGTCCTGGGGTCACGACTGCAAGTGTCCTGTCTGCCAGCCTCTGAGACTGCACCCCTCTGGCTCCTCTTTCCCAGCACCTGATGCCGGGTGGTCATCCTGGCCGACCTCCTCCCTCCACGGTGGGGGGTGGGGCAGGGGGCCGCTTCCCTCAGACAGGTGCTGGGCCCATGACTTTGGACGCAGCTCTTCCCCTTCCCGGTCCTCTTCTGTCCACCTGGGATGGGGGACGCACTGGCCCAGCCCCTCTGCAGAGCCTGGCTGTGTCGGGCGGACTCGGGGTCCTGGAGTGACAGCCAGATATGCCAGCACCCATCGGGTCCCAGCCTCCCGGCCAATGCGCCCCCTGCAGTGGCCCCACTGTCCTCCGGTGCAGGGGACCCACCTTCCTTCTTTCCAGTCTTGACCTTGCTGCCCAGCGTGGGCCTGGACACACTTGCTCCCTGGTTTTGCCTCATTTCGATGCACTTGCCACCTGGCCAGAGGGACGGGGCTTTGTCTGGTGACACATGTGGGGCCCTGCATGGCTCCTGTCCCCAGCCAGGTTTTAAGTGCCACCAAAGTGTGGCAAAGTGTGGCTGGGGCCCCCGCGTCCACCTCATGTGTAGAGAGACATGTCCTCATGCAGTGGCACTGGACAGGTGTTCCTGACGGGTTGGCCCCAGGCCCCATGGGTTTTTCTCTAAGTTGTTCCAGGAAGAAACTGCAGATTTCTGGACGGTGTGAGCAGACCGGGGGACTGGAACCCCAGAGGGAAGCTGTGGGGGCACATGGGTAGCAGCAATTGCAGCCGCCACCCAGCAGACAAGACGTAAACCTCGAGGCGCAGCCCCATCCAGACAAGGCAGATGGAGCGGACCCTTTTGCTGGGGTCAGGGAAGGGCCCAGAAGCAAGCGCAGCGCCCGGGGGCTGTCCTGGCTCTGACTCCCTCTGAGAGTCACGAGGAGGGTGTTCCCGCCCTGGAGCCCCCGCCGACCTCAGCACAGACCAGATAGCTGTGAAGGTTTCCTGAATGGACACGGAGTAGGTCTGCGTGCACAGTGGGTCCATCTCCTGCAGGGCAGGGGTCTGTTCAGCACTACACCTTTCAAAGCCCAGTAGGACAGGACTCATCATTCAAGGTCGTTCGATGGGGCCTCCCACGGCCGTGATCTGCTTCCCAAGCACCCAGGCCTGGGGCCCTGCCTGCCCCTGGTCCCGGAGGGTCCGCCTCTCCCACGTGCGGGCCGCTGAGTAAACAGCTGGTGTTGACGTCACGCCGCACGTCCCGAAATTGGTCAGAAGGGTCAGCAGCTCAGTCTGGGCGTGTGGGCCGGGGAGGGGGGCCTGGGACTCCCGACAGCCACTCCGTCTGCGCTGCGTGGCGGGCGTCAGTCACACGGACAAAGTTGCTGACACAGCAGGGCTGAGCTGCGTCTGGGACGAAACGCTCAGCCGCACCCTGCTCGTGGCTTTTACTTCGTTGGCGGGGTCAGGAGACGCATGTTGCATTTGAGATTTCCGCATTAAAATTCATAACCCGAGTGGAACTGCACTTGACTGAATCGCCACATTCTAACCTCACACAGCGAATCCCATCTCGTTTGCCGTGACAACTCTAAGGTGAGGTGGAGACTGTGCCTTCAACGTCTCCGTTCTTGTGAAACCGAGTCTGAGGCCCCGCGGACCAGGGGGTGTGGGGCGTCTCACGAGGTTTCAGTATCTTCAATTCTCCTGAGTTTTATTCAAGTATGTTGCTAACTTTGCCCTTCTCTGTTTTTCCAGGAATGTATCCGTATTTTGACTGTTTTCTCAATTATTAACACATAGTTCACAATAGTTTTCTATTAGTTTTATAGCTCACTTTCTTCACCACTGCTCAATGTAGTCAAAGTTATAGATCATGTAAAATACGTATTTTTCCAGGTTTTCTGAGACCTCATCTAGTTGATCTATCCAGGCCAAGGAGAAAGAAGTCTCACATTTCAGCCCACAGAATAATGGACTTCAGCTTTCTCATAATTATAGTTGTTTCTTAAGTGGATTTTTTTGAAGATTTTATCTATTCATTTTTAGAGAGAGGGCAAGTGTGAGAGAAAGCGAGGGAGAGAAACATCAGTCTCTGGGGACCGATGGGCACCCCGACTGGGGACTGAAGCCACAACCCAGGCAGGAGCCCTGACCAGGAATCGAACCAGCGACCCTTCACTTTGAGGCCCCACCCACTGACCCACACCGGTCAGAGCAAGTGGATGTCTTTTTATAATTATTGTACCATCCTGATCTGTTTCATTGAGCTTATGAAGTGTTTCTCTTTGTCTCTTCAAAGTTTTGCCTTTAGTTATATTTTGCATCATATCCTGGTTTTCTTCTAATTCATACTTTCCCAGGAAAAAAGTATGAGATTTTCCATACCTTTGTTTTCATTTTTTAAAAAATCTTATGTAGACAAAGTATTGCTGAGTGTAATTTTTTTCCAACCTAACACCCTCTTCGGTGAGTTGGGTATGCTTACAGTTATTAGAATTTGTCCTGTTGAAATGTATCTGCCACTGAGGCCAGCTGGCTGTGTGGGCCCCCAAACTGCGGTTGAAGCTCTGCCCCCCAGGGCGATGGTCTTTGAGGAGGGGCCTTTGAGAGGTGACAGCTTCCCCTGAAGCCTGGGGGGTAGGGGCGCTGAGGGGATAAGGCTCTTGAAGTGACCCTGGAGCCCCCAGGAAGGGTTGGGGGGTGTGACTGCACTCCAGGAAGTGGCCTCACCAGACACCAGATCTGCTGGTACCTTACCGCAGGCTTCCTGTGCTTTGTTTACTTTTCTCTGAAATATTTAGAACATCTCAATTGTTGTAATGAAGCACACGCATCTCCCTTCTGCCCCCACGATGCCCCCTCATTTCTGATGTATCAATCCTGAGTTACTATGAGCCACTCCTGTGTCAACAAAATAACCCTGAACATCACGGCCTCGGGGACGGGTCCTTCCTTTCTGTTTCCAAACACGCACATTTTCTTTTCTCAGATGTCAGTATTTAGTGACATGGTCGCAAATAGTGGGCAGAGGATTTCACTCACGATAACGAAATTAAAAGCATGCTTACAAAAAAGGTTACATACCAAAATACAGTCTTCTCTTCTGCTCAGTGATCAAATTTGCTCCCCTGTGCTTTGGTGTATTTTTGAAATGGGATTATTTCTGAAGCAAAAAAGAAAAACAAGTTTTGGGGGGGAGAAACAGTCACTACTGACTGTTAGGAGTCTAGGTCTGGAACCAGCGTAGTAGGTCCAGCTTCGGGGACGGGGATAGGGACCAGGCCAGCCCCAGGGTCCCCGTCCTTCCTTTCCCGCCTGGAACGCTCTGGAAGAGACTGTGTCCCGGACATCCGATGCTCGCCGTGAACTTCCATTTACCCAGAACCTACAAGGACTGCCTGGCACCAGCACCTTCAATCCCGAATTGCTACAAAATGTAACCACCACTTCCTAGCACCAAAAACACCAGAAACAAAACATGAAGCCCAAGTCAGAGCTCCTGCCGCAGGAAAACCGCATCTGGCCGGGCCCCACCCTTTCCCTCCTCTGCTCCGGTCAACCTCACCGTCAGGCTCTGTTCCGTGGATCTGGAAGAGGCCTTTTTTTTCCTCCTGAAAAAGCGGGTTTGCCTCTCAGTTCCCCGCAGAGTCAGAAGGGCTCCCTGACATCCAATCCGCCGAGACAAGCTGGAACAAGGGGGCTCCCCACTCCTGGTCCTTTTTATTTTCCAAAGTGGGTCTTTGCTAAATGACCACTCAGAGGACGCAGACGATGACACGGGCACCGGTGAGAATGAGCCTCAGAAACCCCAGACCCCCACCCCAAACAGAACTGTAGGGGCTTCCGTTCAAATCACAGCGAGCCCTCTTTCTTCCCCTTCAAACGAGCGCAGCGGCACAGGTGAAATCTGGCTTGCACGCAAATCAGGCCCCCTAGAGTGGAAGGTGCTTCCTAGGTATTTCCAAAAGCTCTCTGCCCCCTCCTCACGCAGCGTCTCCAGGAGGGGTCAGAACTGCCCTTAAGGCCCAAGAAACAACAAAAGCCCCCAGAATAAACCGAGACAATTTCCTGCTACCTCTGGTCCCATAGAGCACATCGCTGTCGCCCTCGGGGCCGCAGAAATCGGCAGACACCAGCAAGAAAAGGCCCCGAAAGGATTAAAACAATGACAAATGAGAGAAAACACTTAAAATATTCCACAATCACAACAAAGACCAAAAAGATCCTTTTGCTTTATCCTTGGGAAATTGAGAAAAATTAAACCCCACACAGGTCTATTTTCAAACACACATTTTGAAGACGGGCTCGAATAATAAGCCCTCTGCTGTCTGTGTGCCTCCTGACATCTTGTTTTACACTCATTTAAACGACGGTCGAGCCGAATACGAAATACAGGTTCACAGCTCTCTCCTCGCAGCGGTACGGAACTATCGGGCCCCCGTTATTTTGTGTCTGGAACCATGTTGGGACGGCTAATGTCAATCCGACCCCAGGCGGCTGATGTTTCTTCTGGAACCTGTCACGTGGGTCTGTCTTCACGACTTCCGCTTCTCGCGACGCTGGCCAAGTGGGAGCTTCTTTCTCTGTCTCAGGAGTCCATGCGCCTCCTCGATCTAAAGGTTTTGATCTTCTGTGCTTCTGGGAGAATTTCCTTCTTTTCCAGGAGACTCTCCCGCTGCGCGAGTGCTGGTGGAGAGGGGCGGGGTCTTTCATTTTGTTCTTGCACCTGCTACGTGTGGAGCGATCCTAGAAAAATCACAGCCTCCCCAAGCTGGAGAGCACATCTCATCAGTAAGTCACAGAAAACCGCCTTTGGCAGAAATCAGTTCCCAGAAACGACGATGCCTCCAGCCAGCCACACGAGGTCAGGCAACCACCAAGCAAGTGAGCACAGAGCCAGGGTTCAGCACAGCGAGGCATCAAGGTTCCCCGGCCTCGGTGAGAGATGGTGCCTACACCGTGCTGGTGCCTACGCCGTGCGGGGAGGGGGGGCTCCAGGGGGCGCCAGGCCAGTGAGGGGCACCAACATCATCCCGCACTGCTCTCAAGCCAGTTCCTGCCACTCACAGAGCAGACTCACCCTGAAGCCCTTGAGAGCGGATGTCTTCAAGGGGCCCTGGGGTGCGCTGGGCGCCATGCAGGCGGGTGACTTTGGACAAGGTGCTGGAACTCCCTCAGCCTCGGTCGGCCTCGTCTAGAAAATGGGGACGGGGCTCTGAGTGCAAAGGGCTGTCAGTGGGAACGTGGGCCCGACCAGCACAGGCGAGCCCCGGGAAAGGCCGTCCTCCTGGTCCCTCTGCTTCTGGGCTCGAAGTCCCCACGCCACGTGACTATTCCGTGTTAAGTGACGTTGCACTCAGCCCTGGAGGAGGTCTGGGCCGCGCACGCTCCCTGGAATTCTCTGGCTGCTGCGCCGGGAGAGCACCGGCCCCCAAGTCGAAAACACAAGCCTCCAGGTTCTGCCTTTGGTCCGTTGTAAGGTGACGTGCTTGGTCCTCCTCCCAGCCTCAGTTTACCCACCTACGAATGGCACTGACATAGCTGCCCCACGGGAACGGTCTAAGGAGACCCTGCACGTGTCTCTCTGGACGCAGGAAGACTATTTCTGATCAATGGGTAGAGTGGGAGTCACCCTCCCACGCACAGGTTACCGAGGAAAGCAAATGGGACGGTATGCACACCGGTCAGCACTGGGATACGGAGGAGCATTAGAGATACAGCGATGACACACCGACTCACAGCAAAGCCCCACACGGTGCAGGTCGGATATTAAGAACTGGGACTTGGAGCGGATGGAGATGCGGTGGCCGGAGGGGCAGGTGCCAGGCAGAGACGTGTGGCCTCCGTACACGAGGCTGCAGGTCAGTGCCCGCTTCTGCCAGCTGCGCGGTGAGGTGCCCTGCGTGGGGGTCAGAGCCACGAAGGCTCAGGCTGGATGGAGAGGAGGGCGCGCGGCCCACCAGCCATTTCCCACTCTGCAGACGGCCTCCCTGCCTCCTTCCCTGCTCGACCCTCCGGTGCAGGGACCGGGGAAGGGGCGGGCGGCATGTGGGCTACAGGAGACCAAGAAGGGCACGGCCCGGCCTGGTCCACGCTGTTCAGCACACATGTGCGTGCACACAAGCACGAAATTGCCCAAACGAAATGACAGGCTCGGAGTCCCACTCAAAGTGCATCATCACCAAGCTCCTGTGACGTGCCAGGCAGGGTGCTGGGGGCTTAAGAGTGACACATGAAGGTGACATGGTCCCCCCCTTGAGGAGCTCAGAGACTCATGGGAGGGACCCCAGGAGGCGGCTGCTCCCTGCATCATGCGGCAGGTGCCCTGGTGGAACAGGGCACAGAACGTTCTGGGAGCGGACGGGCGGGGCGGCTGAGCTGGGGCCTGGGGGATGAAGGAACGGCCTGGCCATGGCGGGGGAAGAGGGAGAGGGGACGGGACAGGTGGACGACCATCGGGAGAACTGGGTGAGGTCCCAGGGTGCCTATTTGAAGTAGACTGAGGCGTCACTGTCCCGTGTACAATGTTTCCTGTGTCTTCTTCAATAAATGCCTCTCTTCTTCATGGCACAGGGCTGGACGCCCTCTGGACAGACCTCGTGGACAGCGGGCACCCCTCAGCCATGAAAAGGGACGAAACACTGCCGCCTGTGACGGCGTGGGGGGCTCGGGAGCACCGTGCTCGGTGGGATACACCAGACGGGAAGGACGGAAACCGAATGACCACACTCACACGCGGGACATAGAACTGAGAGCAGCACACTGTCCAGCTCACGGACCCCAACGTGGTCCCTCAGGGAACGCCGCCAAGCACACGGCCAGAGGAGCCTCGCGGTCTCGGGGGCGGGGGAGGGGGCTCGCAGCAGACCCATGCCGCGTTACCGCCTCGTCCCTGAGCTTAGTATCAACCAACAGCACCCAATAAATTCAACCCAGAGAGTCACGGGGCCAGAGGACGCCTGGGCCACCTGCTCCCTCCCTGTCCCCAGGGTCTCACCTGCACACTTCCAAGCGCTGCCCCTGAAACAGCCTGTCAGGGGTGGGGAGAGGGACACCTCCCCATGGCTGGTCCCAGGCCTGAGGCCGGCGGTCTCTCCTGGCTGTCCCCTCGTGGGACCCACACTCTCAGCGACAGGTCAAGTTCAGAAAACCAACCACCCGACCCCTGTCAGGAGAAAGACCAGGACAGCAAGACCAGAGAAATCGTTTATTGCGCCGTCTTCTATCCAAGAGCTACTAAAAATATAAATATAGAATCCCTAGAAAACTCTCGGGACAGCTCTGCCCAGACGGGGCAGTGCCTGTCCTTCCACAGCTGACGGTGGCAGGTGTGACCGACCGGCCCTATCCCGCCAGGCAAGGCTGTGCTGTCTGCCCCATCCCCAGGTCTGGGAGCGTGGGGGCGGGGGGAAGAGACAGCGCCCCGACTTCCCCTTGGGGGCACAGGGCCACCGTGGACTCCCAGAGCTGCCGCCCTCAGGGCTGTGGCCACGTGGCCCGCAGGGTGGTCAGACTGGGGGTGGATGTGGGACGTGGACGTGGGACGCAGACGGGGCCTGGGGCAGAGCGGCCCTGAGCCCGGCCCTCAGCAGGGTCACGGGTCCTCGGACTTGGCTGAGAGGGGCTGCAGGGGCCTGGTGGGGAGATGAAGCGGATGAGACTGTGGGTGGACGCCTGACAGGGAGCAGAAACGGGGCCACAGGGGGACAGCAGGACAGGACCCCGGGGGCACAGGAGCAGAACAGTCACGGGTGGGGGGGGACCAGGTGGGGGGTGGGCTACGTCAGCCCCTCACCATGCTCACAGAGGCAGGAGTGGGGGCCCTGTGGTTCCAGGACCAGAAAGGCAGGTGGAGGCCCCCGGGGAGACCCAGGGCCAACACCTGCCGCCAAGCCCAGGCAGGACGCCCCACTGTGACCACGTGCGTCCCCAGCTCTTTGTGCCCCGAGCCACATGTACCTGTGCAGACCTCAGAACTCATTGCCTTGGGCGGTGGGCGGCCCTGGACAGCAGCCCCCGCCCAGTGTCTGGTCTGCCCTGGGCTCTCTGGGGACCAGGCCCCGATGCCACGCTCCTGGGCTCCCCCAAGCCAGATCGGCGTGGGTGCTGCTGCTTCACACGGGGGAGCCAGAGTGGAGCTGGTGGTGTTCCCTGGGGCCCCTCTGGGGGATCCGGTGAGGACCTGGCCAGCACGCTGCCTTGGTGCTCAGGCCTGGTGAGTGCACCCACGGGGATGACAGCGGGCAGAGGTCAGGGCCGGCTCTCTGGGTCTGGGCCCCTCATCAAGCCAACCCCGTCACTCCTGACCCTGCCTGACTCCTGACCAGCGCATCCCTGAGGAGGGCAGGGATGCTGGAGGGTGGAGAGCAGGCCCCTGTGGGACAGACAGGGAGACGCCCACTCCCCGGGCTGGTGCGGGGGAGGCTTAGAGGGAGGAGCCGCGCTCTACTCGAAGGAGAGCAGGTCGGGGTGCGGCCCCTCCGTGTCCAGGCTGTGGGTCTGCGCCCCGGCACGGGGGCTGCTGTCCTGTAGCTCGGCCAGGCCCAGGGGACTCAGGCTGAGTGGGAGGCCGTTGCTCTCGCTGGGGCCCAGGGGCGAGGCCCCCCTGCACTCAGTGGCCTTCAGCTTGGCCTCGTCCTGTCCGTCCTGGTGGATCAGGTCAGGCACCGACAGGGGCACCTCGCCGTTGGGCACGGCTGCTTCCACGGCGGCCTCTGGCTGGGAGGTGTCTGCTGGGACGGGCTGGGCACTGGGAAGGGCGTCCTGGGGCTGCCCCGAGGACAGCTCCGTCCCGCACTCCAGACCACTCAGGACGGGCTGTGCGGAGATCAGCATGTCCTGCGTGGTCTTCAGGGCCCGGGGGGTTCGCTTCCGGGTGATGGGAGGCGGAGGCTCCAGCCGCGGGAACACGTCTGGCCCGGCCGACCTGCGAGGGCGACAGCGACACGTGTGCTTGGCGATGGCGGCCGTCCTGGCTGCAGGGCAGCGTGGGCCTCAGAGGTCCGGGCGCAGTGGCTTTGGCTGTGACGTCCTCGCTGGGGGGTCAGTGCGGGGACGTGGCAGGGGAGGGAGGGGCACTCACCCGTCGTCCTCCCCGTCGGCCACAGCTGCCAGCTCGGCCCCGGCCGTCGGGTTGACCTCCATGGCGCCCGCGCTGCCCAGGCCCCAGGGCTCCCTCCTGCGCAGCAGGTCGTTCACCTTGGCGCCCACGGCTCGGCCCAGGTTCCTGAGGTGCTGGCTGCTGCCCACCCAGAGGCCCGGCCCTCCGGGCTCCACAGACCCCAGGGCCACAGCCGAGGGGGCCGGCGGCCGGGACAAGTGGGGCACAGAGCGGCTGGACTGCAGCTTCGGCGTGAGGGATGCGTTCAGGTTCTCGAACACGCTGTGGTCCACTACGACAGAGACAGAGGCGGCGGGTGAGTGGAGAGCTCTGAGGGCCGCGGTCCGCGTGCCTGCCCCTTCCCGACCCCACGCCCAGCACCTGGACCTGCCCACGGGTTTGCAAATATCCACTCAAAAGAGCCAGCAAGACACCCTGACCCTCCCTGGAGGGGGCATGGGACCGGAAACTCCGGTCTGCCCCGCCCAAGCCAGCCCCCACCCTCCGACCTGCCGCCTCCACTCATACCCGTCCCACCCACCGACCATGGGGGCACCAGCCCCGCAGGGCACAGGAAACACGAGGACAACGCACAGGGACGGGGCGCTTCTGCGCTGCTGCGACCGCGAGCGAGCGGGGGGCCTCGGGGCCGGGACAGCGCAGAGCACGGTGGCCAGTGCGAAGCCCACACTGGGCTCTTCCACACGGAAAAGCCTCGTGTGCACGAAGTCCAGGAAAGTCGGGCAGCAGCTGCGACCCCCGGGGGGGAGCTTGGGACAGGCGCCCGTGAGGCAGGAGTGGGACTAGCACGGGCTCACGGAACCCTCTCGTGCCCCGGGGACCACCTGGGGGGCCGGGCACAGAGCAACGAACCACCCGGCCCTGGCTCACGAGAGCTAACAAGCCTGCCTGGTGGCCCTCTCTGGCCGGAACAGTTTCCTCCAAGGCCTGGTACGGGCCCACTGGGCTACAAACATTTGCAGGGCAGAGGCCCACTCATCTGTCTTCAGCAGCCCACCTGGGCGGGCCTCGCATACAGTAGGTGCTCAGTAAATACCTTGAATTGAATTCTGAACTCATTGTACAGGTGGAGAATTGTGGAGGCCAAGCCCGTGGCTCAGGGTTTGTAATGGGAGCCGCTGGAGCTCCGAGCTCTACGCCAGGCCGGCCACACTCGCCTGGGGCATCCTGGTCCCCACACCCCGGAAGTCCAGCTCAGTCCCCCCGTAGGCAGACCTGCCTGGGGCCCTGGAAGCAGCCTGGGGCCTCTGTACTGACCACTGTCCCTGGGCACTGTCAGTCCGGGCAGGACACAGGCTGCTGCTCTTGCCACACCTCTGCCACGAGCCTGTCCTCACCAGGCCTCCCAAGAGCTCCTGCGGTCAGGGCCCACATTTGCTTTGCTGAACTCGTGGTGAAGCAGCTCTCAGCCCTGCGCTGCCAAGTCCTGGGCCCGGGAGCCCTCTGAGCAGAGAAATCCCTCCTGAGCCTGCGACCTAGGAAGCCACATTCTAAGGAACTTCGGGCGGCAGGAGGAGGCGTGGAGGCCGTCCCCCATAATGGGCCCCACAGTCTTGACCCCTGAAACCGCCCGGGACCCCTGCACAGGGAACACCCCCCTGTGGGACAGGCGGGGACCCAAGGAAGGCGTCCCTGGGATGTGGGCGCGGAACTGGCGGGTGTGGGGTGGAGACCTGCCCCACTGGCAGAGGCTCCCAGCTCTCCCCGAACGGGGCCATCAACTCCCGGCTCTCCTCCAGGCGGGCAGCTTGCGTTCTCTTTTGCGCAAGTTGCCTACACGCCCCCCTTCCTCGTCATTTTTCTGTACTTGTGAAATGTGCACACCAGCCACGAAGCCCTTGGACATGAGGCATGGGGCGGTTTCCCTGCAGCGGGAGGTGTTTGGAGAGGACGGGCCCCCCGCTGCTCCCTGGTGCTCACGGCAAACGCTCAGAGCAGACGCGGTGGTTCCAACAGCGCCTGCCCGAGGGACTTGCCATGTGGGAGCCCCTGTGCTTGGCATGTTAGAAACCGTTTCTGCTGAGCGCGCGTGACCTGAGCACGGGCGCCACGCAGATGCCCGAGCACGCCCAGGCCGGGCCCTCGAGGAACGTAAAAGCAGCGTGTGGCGCTGTCTTCACCGCACTGCGGCCGTGCGGGACACCGCCGTTCTCTGCGGTGACACAGGGAGCCCTCGGGGGGATGCGGCCGCGGGGGGCCTTCATTTTCCGTGGTGCTCACCAGAGGCCTCGGTGGCGGGCACGGGATGAGCTGGGTTTAAAAGAGCTGCGTGCTGGTGTGGACAGTTTAAAGCCGACTGCACCACAGGGTGGCTGTGCAGAGGAGCTGTTTCCAAGCCTCCTCCAATTTACAAAAGCTGCCCCGCCGGCTGCCTGCCTGCCCCCCCGCCCCAGCCACTGGCCCACGGGGGCTTCCAGGGTCAGGCTGAGAGAACCTGCCCTCGTCCCCAACGGGGGCTCCTTCACCCCCACTCCCAGGCAGAAGCGATGGGCCCCGTCCCTGCCGGTGGCGCTCTGTCCCCCTTCCTCAGGTCGATGGGCTTCGGGCTCAGAACAAGGGCGAGAGGGACCCCCCATGCACGAGCCCCCCACGAGAAGGACGGTGTCTTACCTGAGCAACCGAGAAAGGGGCTCGGACAGCAGATGGGAAGCAAACGAGACAGTCAGTTTTTGTGGCGGCTGAGCAGCGTGACAGCCCCCTGCGGCCAGGCCGCCCCGCGAGGACAGGCACCGCGCCATGTGCACAGACCCCAGAAAGCCAGGCCCCGCCAACACCAACCACCGAACAGCGTGTGGCCGCGCCATGGCGACCGCACAGCAGACCACCAGACTCCAGGCAAGGAGGGTGCTGTCTGTGCCGACCGCCCGAAGGAATGTGGTGGGCTGCCAAGGGGCCGCGGGGTTGCCTGGAGCTGCACTGGGGACCACCACTCAGCCGCACCGAGGTGCCTGGCGTCCCTTCCCATCCTGGCCAGGTCCCGGCTCCGCACAAGGCTCCCTGTCCTGCTGGTGTAGGGCCCTGAGCTCAGACACAGGCAGGACAACACTGAGGGCTCACCACGGAGGCTCATGCATCTCACACCCCCCGCGTGGGCATCCACGGCACAAACCTGCCCCGAGAGTGAGGCACCGAGTGCACCCTGTCGTGACGGTCCAGCACGGGGCGTCCCAGCTGACAGTCAGGAGGTGCCGAGACCACGTACCCTCCCCGCCACGTGCTCGCGGGCCAGGCTGTGACAGGACCCGCGTGCGGTAGAGGGCGGCCGGCCGCTCCGGGGTCCAGCCCCTCGGGGAGGCTGCTCGGGACCCGCCCAGCGTCGGGTGAGGTGGTCGTTCGCTGCAGACAGAAGGCACTGACCACTGAAATGGCCTCGGGCCCCTATTCCCAGGAAACACAGTGACGTTTGGGCCTAAAAGAGACCTCCTGCTGGCAATGGGCCGTCAGACAGCTCAGGAAAAATCGGCGCCGCACCCGGACAGCGGGAGGGAGGGAGGGAACGGGCACGAAAATGCAGGGAAACGGGCACGAGAGGCAACACCCGGGCACGGGGCCTACACACGCTGTTTGCAGCCACTTTACGCTTGTGAGTTTTTCTAAGTGTGGAATTACTTCCAAAGAAGGTGTGAAAAGTATAACGTATGCCCCAAACAACAACAACAAAGCCTAACACAAGCGATGAAACCTCGCTGGCCGCGGCGAGGAAGGCGAGCAGACAAGCAGGCGGCTGTGGGGAGGACAGAGGTGCCCAGAGCGAGGTGACAGAGGCCGCGCACCTGTGGTCCCGAGGGTGGGCGGAACCGAGGGGGCCCCCTGTGATGTCACCTGTGCTCAGAATGCCGGTCGTCTGGGCAACCCCGGCGCCTCGCGGAGCAGCGTGTGTCCCCGTGCCCCCAGCAGGGACAGCATGGAGCGCTTCTCGCTGCTCAGCATCTCGGGGCCCCGGGCCTCTTCCTCGGCTCTGACCGCCCTGCCTGGCCTCACGGCCCCGCGTGCCACTAGCCTGCCGGGTGAGCTCCGGGGCCACGCAGACGTGGGTCTGTGAACCTTGATGGCTCTCCCAGACCCCATCTCCCAACCTGCCCACGGACACTCCCCGAAACCCGCGGCCCACTGGGGGACACCGACCATCTGGACACAAGCTAAGAAGGGCCATGCCAGGGGCCAGAGGCCGCTGGCTTCTCATCCGAGTGCCAGTGGCCATCCGGGTGTGATGGCAGGCAGGGTCCCCAAACGCGCGCTGCTGGGGGTGGGAGAGGCTTCAGTCGGGGTAACTGGCTCCCCGTCCTCAAAGGGACCATGTCAGAGCCATCGGGCCCACGGCCAGGCCCTCCGACTTTGGGCTGAAGCGCCGAGGTGGGGCCTGCAGGAGTGAATGGGTGGGGCTGAGGACCCCATACTCGCTCAGCACCCAGAACGTTTTGTCTGCCCCCAGATGTTGCCAAGCCCGCGTCCCCCACGGAGGCGCCCAGCCCAGCGCGGGTCCCGCCGCCACCACACCCAAGCAGCACTCTCCGGCATGGGGTGGTGCTCTCGCCAGGTGAGCCCTCTGGTTGGGGCACGGCCTACTCAGGGGACGATCCCAGGACAGGTGCCCGGTGCTGCCTCCTGCCTGCAGCTTCCTCTCTGGTCCCCCCGCTGCAGAGACCGCAGGCTGTGCCGGCCTCCTGTCCCAACTCCAAGGCTGACAGAGACTGGCTTCCCACCTGGTGGACTGTGGCAGGGACGGCGGGACGGGAACAATGGCCACATCTCCGGTGGCAGAAGGGACCTTAGCTCGCCACACCCCATCTGTGTCTGTCCTCAGAGGGAGTGCGCTGGGGACACCAGGGCCCAATGCTGGGGACTCTCCACCAGGGATCATGCTGCCATTAGTGGCGAGAGGAAGGGTGGCCGCAGGAAGGGGCCCTGCACGCTCCCCACTCTCAGAACAGCCACGGGGCCGGCAGGGGTGACCTGAGGTCCCCGCCCAGCCCAGGCCACCACCTCAGGCCACCCTTTCCTCTGCAGACTGCGTGCTCGGGGAGCCCCCGGACGGGGCGCGGCCCAGACGGAGCTGCACCATCTACCGGCCCTGGTTCTCCCCGTACAGCTACTTCGTGTGCCTGGACAAGGAGAGCCACCTGGAGGCCCAGGGCCTCCCGGAGCTGCCGCGGGAGGAGGGCCGGGGAGATGGCCGCCTCCCCGAGGACGCGGCTGACAGCGCCTGCTCCTCCGCGTCCTCCCCAGACAACACCTGCCTCCGAGAGGCCCCCTCGAGCCCCAGGCCCAGCCTGGACGCCTCGGACCACATCACATCCCAGGACCTCCTGAGGGCCTCCCGGTGGCTGCCGGCCCAGCAGAGCGGCTTCAAGTGTGCGGCCTGCTGCCGCATGTACCCCACCCTGGGCTCCCTCCGCAGCCACGTCAGGGGCGGCTTCAGGGAGGGCTTCAGCTGCCGCGTCTTCTACCGCAAGCTCAAGGCCCTCTGGGCCCGGCCCACTGACAGGCTGTCCTCGTCCTTGGGTGGCTGCCAGGCCCACAAGTAGCCCTTCGGCCAGGCCAGCGGGGACTGGGCCTGTGTGTCTCCAGAGAGAGGCCAATAAACCGGTTACCACAACTCCGTGGAGTCTGAGTGACCCTGCGCCACCTGCTGTCGGTCTGGGTCCCTGTCCCTGCTCCCTCCATGCTGCTCCCTGTTGCCTAGCAACCCCAGGCCCACCTGCAGGCCTGCTTGTCCATTTTCCTTTCCCTCTTTCTCTCCCCGTCGATAGCACCCATGGTTGGGGGGATCCACTAGGAGGGTAGTGAGTTCTCAGCGTGAGGAGCCCCGACTGGCACTGTCAGCTCCAGGGACCCTGTGGAGGGAAGATTCTCAGGCCTGCAGGGCACCCCGTGCTGCTCAAGTGTGAGGCCCGCCACACTCACACCCCCGCCCTCTGGCTGGCCCCTCTGTGACCAGTCCTCGTCTGCCCGTGGGGGTGCTCCCGGAGGGGACCAGGGTGGACGCCTTTCCTGTAGGCACGGGGTTTCCACCAGGACAACAGGACCTCAGGGCTCTCTGAAGGCTCCTGGACGTGCGAGATGAGGGATGGGACGGGGCGGGTGACGTGCCCAATGCGAGAGGCCGCGGGGAGGCCACGGGGCCAGGCCACCCTGCTGCCCTGCACATCCTAGAGCAGCTCTGGAGGAAGCAGAACACACTGGGGTGTCTTCGCACGGCTGTGTGGGGTCACCATTCACAGACGAGCATGCGTCCGGTTACCCTGCGTCCGGTTACCAGGCAGCGTCCCCGCACTGCTTCCGGCCCCTATGTGACGTGTCTACAGGCCTGGGCCCCAGAGTCCCTGGCTGAACCAGCCTTTGCCTTCAAAACAGCTGACCGTCCCGGCCAACCTCTCGCTTTCTCCCACCCGCTGACACGCTCACCTTCGCCTGCACACCCTGCACTCCCCTCCGGCTGCTGAGCCCCGAGGCCCCCACACCAGGCCCTTCCAGCCAGTGGGAGCAGCCCGCCCCAGCTCGGCACAGACTTTTCCAGGCCAGGCCCCCTCAGAGCCTGGGCAGCCTCCCATGGAGACACCACGTCAGGGGCTCCGAGGGTTCTCATCACCTGGCGATCTCAGTGACAGCTCCAAATAGCCATGACATCATGTTTTCCAAGCACTCAAACTGGCTGCCGCCGCCACCCACCCTGCCGCTGCCTGGCGCCTGGAAGGCCGTGCTGACGGCCTCTCACCCTCGTGCAGCGCAGAGTCCCCAGCACCCGCCCCCCCCCCGCCGACATCCCCCTCACCGTGACAACCAGAACCGTCCCCGTGAGGACATGTGCTCCCGGGAGAGCGTCTGTGCCTGGATGAGCACCCGGGGCCACCCCGTGGATGCCCCACCTGCCTTTGAGAGGCACACCGACGCTCCCTCACACCACAGCCTGGAGAGTGCGTCCCAGAGCCAAGACCGCCAGCTCGAGCACCGGGTGACAGCGAGGAGGCCGCTGGCTCAGGCAGTGGGTGACAGCGAGGAGGAGGAGGAAGAGCAGATGGAACAGAAGAAGCAAGAGGAGACGACAGGAAAGCTTTAGAAATGAGGAAGGTTTATTAGCAAAAGCCACAAGTGTCAGCATGGAGAGTAAGTGCACTTTTAGGACAAGCTTTTCCCAGAGAGCGGGTCCCACAGTGGCCACCACTCAGGTGGCAGAGAGCCAGGCCGGCAGGGACGAGGGACTCGGCCCCCGCCCAGGAGCAGCGGAGGGAGCCGGCAGCTTGGGGCTGTGCAGAGGCCCCGCAGGGAGGTGCTGTCCGTCTGTCCGCACTGTGGGCCTGGTGGGCCGGCTCCAGTGTCTGCGTGTTGTCCACACAGGGCAGAGCAGGGGGGTGACGAGCGGGGAGGTGGGGGGCAGGGCTCGGTCAGCAGAGCGAGAAAGTGGGAGGACCTTTGACAAGGCCCCTGGATCTGTCCTGAGTCCCGGGTCCGCCCCAGCATGTGCTGGTTTGGGCCCCGTGGGGTGCAGCTGGGCCTGCCAGGCATCTGGAAGCCCTGGGCACTCGGAGGGCCAGGTGTGGGTGGGTTAAGCCAGGGGCTCAGGGATTAGTGTCCCCAAAGCTGTTACCTCTTCTCCACTGTGTCCTCTGTCCCCTTCACCAGCCTGGGAGGACTGTACCCCCCCATCATCCCACCACGGTACGCTCAACTGGCTGACCTCAGGCGGGGCCTCAGCCCCAGACCTTCCAGTCCCCGAACTCCCAACCCTGGAGGCCTCAGGGGACCCCCTTGAGGAGCTCTGTGTGGGCTCGTCATGTTGGCCAAGCCCAAGGCCTGACAAGGTCCCTCAGCTTCCTGGGCCTCACATTCCAGCTCCTTCTCTACCTTGCGTGCCCACCGCCAACGCGCAATCAGAAGGTAAAACCAGCAGCACCACCCTCTCTGACCAGAGGCACATGAGGAAAAACACGCATCTACCGGTGATCCACACGCCTAGACACCATTCTTTCCTGTCTGCCACTCACAACCGACACACATCCCCCTCCCGCACACACACGCCCATGGCACGCCCACGCATGCCCCACCCCTGACACCGGGCACCACGCGCTGGCACGCAGCCGGGTCCTCTGCTCTCACTCACACTGTCCAGCTACATCAGGCCTGAGGACCTCTGTCCGGGCAAACCCACCTCGCTGATGCCCCCTCGGGTCGCGCCATGCAGAGGAGCTTGTCCTCACGGCCCAGCCGCCCAGGGTGCTGAGTGGCGAGGGCCAGGTGAGAGGACCGCCCACGTGCGCTCCCAGCATGGCCCAGACACGAGTCAGGGATGTGGCTGTGGCCCCCGACCGAGGTGGCAGTGATTTTGAGCCACGGACACAGCAACGTCAGCTACCAGCCCGTGCTGGGGTTTTGCACCAAGAACTGACCCTGCCGCCCAGCAGAGGGGACCTGTCAGGAAGTGGGGCTGGGGCTTGGGGGCTTTCCCAGAGGTCAGGTGTAACCAAAGCCTCCGAGGGGACATCCTGGGGATGGGGGACAGAGAGGACGGGAGGAACAGCCTCCCTCCCCTCCACACAGACCACGCAGCTTGCAGGTAGGCGGGAGCTGGCCAGGACACGAGTCAGAACTAAGTAAGGTGGCAAGTAAAGAGTCTGTCCTCCCATGCAGGCCTGGCCAACGTCACAGGCCCGTCTCCCTGTGAAGCACTCTCATACCGGACACGGGGAACACCACCCAGGTGCAGGCACCTGAGTGCGGACCCGTGGCACACTCCCACAGAAGGACCGCCCTTCCCATTAGGACCCAGAATGTTCAGCCTCCGCACCTCTGCAGGGGCAGGTGGGGCCAGGTTCTGTGAGGCAGCTGGCTGCGTCCGGGTGTCCAGACACAAGGCACCTGAGGAGGTACGTGGTCCCCTTCCCAGCCGAACCATGCAGAAGAGACTGCGGAGAGCTGTCCTTGGGCCCTGTGTCAAAGCCGCGGGCTCTGCAAGGCCCGGCTGCCCCTCCCGAGGTCATGGTGGGAGAGGAAAGCGGGTCCCTCCAGTGTCTTCCACGTCACCCTCAGGAGCAAACCCTCATCCTTCTCTGCAACCGCAAACTCCCAGCAGGGCCACGGCCTGCCGCTCCTGAGCCACCACGCAGCCCCACTCCCACGCCTACACAGCAATCTCGTCATCCAGGGTGTCGCCCAGCTCCTGGTGCCGCCGTACATGCAGCAGGCGCGGCAGCTCCTCCTCGCTCTCGTCCGTGGTGGACTCGTACTCCGAGGCGATGCCCGACTCCCGGAACCGCAGCAGCTCCAGGCCGCCCAGCAGCGGCTGGCCCCGCGCCCCAGCAGGGAAGCGGAAACACTCCAGCTTCACCAAGCAGTCGCGCCTACCTAACGGGCTGCCTGCCGGCGGGGCCAGGTCGGCCAGGCCCCCACCCAGGGGCGGTGAGGGCAGGTCCTCGGGCTTGGGGGTCGTGGGGTCACAAAGCACAGGCAGGGCTCCGGAGCGGAAGGTGATCTCCAGCAGGCTGTCCTGGGATCCCACTGCAGGGACAAGAGAGGCACAGCGGGTCAGCACATGGTCGGACGGGAGGCCATCCTCCACACTGTGCCCTGACCAGCAGAGTGGGCCTCTCGGCTCCTCGGGCTGGTAAGGTGGTCCAGGCCACGCCCCCAACCCTGTGCCCAGAGACCACACTGGCGGGTGCTTGGTGGGCCTACAGGAAAAGGGGAAAGCGCCTTGGAAGGCAGGCCGTGTTCGGGCTGGGGAGGCCGAGCCTCAGCAGGGCCACCGGGGCGTCTGACAGCAACAGTCAAGGCCCGGGCCTGCCTGCAGCCTGTAGGGGCACGAGTGTGAGGGCGGGCGCACGAAGCTGCCTCTGGTTCCTGCTGGAGCACCAGGCAGGCCAGCACTGCGCAAGGCTCCAGGAGACAGGAGGGTTGGATGGCAGGTGCTGGGTGGGCGGGGCCTGGTGGTGGGCGGGGCCTGGTGGTGGGCGGGGCCTGGCTTACTGGCATTCTGCCCCGTCAGCTTCAGCTCCAGCTCCTGCACCTGCCGGACCAGCAGCGACACGTGCTGCAGTGCGTCCTTGTTCTGCAGCAGGAGCTGGTGCACTCGGGCCTGCGCCTCCAGCCGCGCTGCCGCCTCCGCCGCCAGCTGGTCCTTCAGCAAGTGCACCTGCAGGCAGGAGGTGCAGAGAAGAGGGGCCGAGAGGAGAGAAGACGGAGAGCAGGGGGGACAGAGAGAAGACGGATGGTGAGTGTGAACGCAGTCCGGTGGCAGCTGGGACCAGAGGGGACTCCACGCTCAGTCCCAGACAAACCGGCCACCTGGGCTCGTCACGCAGCCAGTACCAGGACCCCACGCGGACCTCTGGCTCCCAGCAGTCACACCCGCCACCCACCCTTCCCCACACCCAGACCACTGAGGGGCGGGGAGCCCTGTTGGCCCTCCTGAGCTGCAAGGTGGCCGTGGCCAGGCCTGCAGTCGCATCTGTGGTGTCAGCCTTGTCCCAGCTGCCCGCCCCTTCCATCTCCACGGCTCCGGGGCCAGGCCTCCTGCCTGCTGGGCTCTTGGTCTGCTCTGGGTGCCTGGGGGTGGGGGTAAGCTGCGGGGGGTGGGGGAAGACCCTGGCCTAGAGAAGCGGGGACACAGCAGTAGCAATGTTCGGACAGGTGGCCCTGTGCCTAGAAGGGCGTTAAGAGGTCTCTGTGGAGCATTCCAGAGGGTCCCTGAAGAAAGGTCCTTAGGAACTTGGTGGCCTGGACAAGGCAGCCTGCGGGAAAGGGGTTTTCCTGGACCAGCACCGTGGCTGGAGAAAGGCCAGAGCCAGGCCCACAGGACAGGCAGGGGCAGGCGGGTAGAGCGGCCAGAAGCGCCGGCTGATTCTCCTGCTCACACGGCAAAGGCCCTGGATTCTGAAGCACAGTCTGTTCCAGAAAGACGCATGTCTCACCAGGAGTGAAAGGCGGCTGCTGCCCCCCCATCCAGGCGAGAGGCCCACCAGCCACGCCAGCGCCTCCACACAGCAGCACTCAGAGTCCCTCTGGACAGGCGGCCGCCTCCCTCCCGCCAGATTTCAGACCTGACCTTGCAGTTGACCTTGCTCCTAAGTGGTGCCACTAAGGAGATTAGTGGCCACTTTCCAGTTGTGGCTCC
Source organism: Desmodus rotundus (assembly GCF_022682495.2). Classification (NCBI taxonomy): domain Eukaryota; kingdom Metazoa; phylum Chordata; class Mammalia; order Chiroptera; family Phyllostomidae; genus Desmodus; species Desmodus rotundus. The sequence continues at coordinate 101,187,144 of NC_071398.1, forward strand.
CACGGGGGTGCCTCTCTGTCCAGGGCGTGGGGGGGAGGCCTAAGGACTCTGAAGCAAACCTGCTGTCCCCACAGCCTCAGCTGCCACGCATGTGAACTGGGGGAGACCCAGATGGGCGAGGAGAGGGACAGACAGCTGGGGGGAGGGTGGCTCTTAAGGCTTTATCTTCCTTAGAAACTGAGGCATGGGGATTTCTCACCTGCAAGCCCCCAAACCTTCTGGATCTGAGGAACAGGGCAGGGCTGTGGGACTGCCCCACAGCTGCCCCAGAAGAAGGACAGGGGGAAGGCGGGTAACATATCGAAATGGGAGATGGCTGGAAGGAATCTGCTGAGCAGACAGAAGTCTCTAGCCTCTTTGTTGGGCAGAAACATGGAACTAAACTTTCAGGGCACACGAACAGATCAGAGTTCCGCACACGGCCACCCACAGCTGTGGGACCCTTGCACCCATGTCGGAGCACCCCAGCACAGGCTCTGGAGAGCCAGCCCGAAGCTGGGCCCTGTGTCTCCCTCCGCACCTTCAGGCAACCCTTCTCCCCAGGGTGCACTTCCTCATCTCCCAGCCCCGAAGCCTGGCCAGCGGCTCAGGGGGGCTGGGACCCCCATCCAGGTAGACAGAGCGGCCAGTACCTGGGCAAGGAGAAAAAGCAACTGCTCCTGCAGGTGAGCGAGTTCCCCTGGCGGACGGCCTGCAGCAGGGGAAGGAGCACCACAGCTCTGCACACGCTGGTGACAGCGTCCCAGGGGCCCCCCCGCCCCGGGGACATGGAAGTCCAGGCTGCCACTGTCTGAGACCATCCAGGATGAGGCTCTGCGCCCGCCTGTCGCACGTGGCTCAGGCCCCAGCCGCTCCGCGGCCCCAGAGAGCAGCTACCTCCCGCCAGGCACACGCGGGGCCCCAGCTCCAGAGTGCGCCCCCACCCGCGCCCCTCCCTGAGGACACATGTCCCCTCGCATGCAGCACACACTCTGGTCAGGACACCAAGCCCTCGTCTCAAACGCATCAGCTTCTCCTTTCCTGGAGCCCCCGGGTCTCCGCTGACAACACTCCGGCACAGACTGCCCAGCTCTGCACTGCTCCCGCACCTGTGGCTCCTGCCCTCAGCCCATCTGGCACCCCGACCCCTGCCCACTCACTCTGGCCTACTTGCCTGGATGCCAGCTCCTCCGTTGGAAGTGGGGGCAGGGCCAGGCTGCCGCCAGGGAGCACAGAGGGGCACATGGGAGTGGCAGTTGGCCCCCAGCCCGGATGCAGGTGGAGGCTGGCGTGTCAGCGTGCATGGGGCGGGGACCAGGCAGGGGCGTGGGGGCAGCCATGGGGACGGGCGCTGACCGTAGGGCCTAGGCCGGGTACAGAGCGCTCTTAGCGCGTTTCTCTCACTGCGGCACAGGGGACCACCCCTTGGTTCAGCGCAAGCGTGGGGCCGTGGGGGAAGCGGTATCTTTACACAGTGATGCTGAGCGGCACTAACACTCTCCTCTCGAGCTCGGCCAGGGACTGGCAGCCGGGAGGCAGGCAGCCGACCCCACCGCAGCCAGTCAGCAGGGCCCAGCCCACGGCCATGCGGACGCCCACGCCCTCGGTCCCAGCCCCGACCACCTTTTGCATCAAAAAGCAGGAGCTGGGGCAGCCAGACGAGCCTCATGCTGGGTGGGGAAGGCGGGCAGTGGGGTGTGGTATCCCCTGCGGACACATGGAGGCTGACCTAAAATGTGTGTGGACAGGTGGACACAGCTTCTGCCCGAGCACCGTTCCAGCCACAGCAGCTGCTCAGAACCAGCTCGGAACCAGTTTAGGGAGGGGGGCTGGGAGAGGCTGAGGTCTGGGATGGAGTCAGGCCGCCTGGGGGAGGCCTAAGGCCGGTGACAAGGTCCGAGCCAGACAGGCCTCGAGGGCAAAGGGGGGTGTGACTAACACAAGGGACCCCTGGAGCGCACGTCTGCAAGAAACTGTCTATCCCTGGTTGAGCGGGAGGTCCCGGCACACCCCCCGCGGCACCAAAACGGTGGGTGCAAAGGAGAGGGAGAGAGAGAGAGGAAGAGAGACACCCTGCTGGGCGGCAACAGGGACCGTCAGAGCGAGGACGAGCTGCCTCGTGCGGACCCCAAGCACGCCAGATTCCACCTGCTTCACGTGTGTGGAAAACACCCAGAGACCGAGCCCACCAGCGGGTGAGGTGGAAATTCCCATTCGGGGACGGGACCCTGACCAGGCCCGGGGGGCCTGCCAGGAGGAAGAAAGGGGTGCAGGGCGACCTGCAGCGGAAGGTGGGTCAGGACCCGACCACCAAGGGGACAGGAAAACCCAGTGACGGGGACAAAGGAGGCCTCTGCTGCCTTCCCTGCAGCAGAGGAAGACCCTGCGACGCCGGAGGGAGACGGCTTAGGGGACGGCAGGGAGGGTGCAGCGTGCACCAGGGAGCTCCTGCTGGCCTCCAGGCCCCATCTGACCCGGACGAAGACTGCAAGTCTGCGCCCTCCCCGAAGCCACCTCAGGACGTGGGGACGGATGCCTGCCTGTGGCCTTTCAATCACATCGCCACCTGACTGTGTCGGCCAGGGCAGCGCCAACTCCCACAAACAGGTTTGAGTCCCTCGGCAGAAGGGACAAGAGGCAGGGGTCTTGGCCACCCTCCTCTGCGAACCAGCGGCACCCCAACCAGCCTCGGGGGGGTCAAACAACCCTGCTGCTCAGGCCTCAGCCAAGCCTTCTCGTTGGGGCTCAGATACTATGGCCGAGCCCCTGGGGCTCGGGTGCCCCCTCCATGGGCTCCCGGGCCAGTGAGCTGTCAAGCCCCACCTGGGACCCCCGCGGCGCTAATGGAGGCATGGGAACCTGTGTGGGCGAGCGGTACGTGGGGGAGGGCTCCGCAAGGGCGTTTGGCGCACATTCACTAAGCTCCTTGAAGGCAGGTCTCACCGTCCCAGCTGCCTGACTGCAAAGCCACCCCCCTGCCCCCCGCCCCTGGCCAGCAGGGAGCCAGGCAGGAGAGGGGGAGAGGCTGCACCTGCCTCCCGGTCAGTGCGAGTCACACCCAGCTGCATCCAGCCAAGCCAGCCAAGCCCCACGCAGGAGTACGCATGGGAACCCTGCGCCCGTCTCCCCTCCCCGTGCCCCAAGCCCCAACAAGCACGGGCGTCAGCGTGCACGGTCCTGGGCTCCGACTTTAAACCTGCCCTGGGCCCGCGCAGGGGGCGCGCCGAGCCCGTGAGCACGGAGCCTGGCGGTGGGGAGGAGGCTGAGCAGGACCTGGGCCACGGCCACTTGTGTCTGCTGCTGCTGGTGCTGCAGGAGCTGCTGCAGGAGCTGCAGCTGGTGATGCGAGGACAGCGGCGTCCGCGTGTCCGGGTCCTGCGCAGAGGACGGGGGCAGCAGCATCCTGGGCGAGGCTGTGGGCACAGGCTCCGGGGGCAGCACCTGGAGGGGCAGAGAAGACCAGCATGACCCACTCTGGCCCGTGGCACCTGTGGGGGACTGAGGGGCCTGCATGGCCTGGGGCTGAGGGCTGGGGCCGCGGGCAGGAGGCTTGCACGCCCTGGCCCCGGGGAGCCGGTTGTGGTGCGAGGCTGCTGCCGCCACTGCCCGCCTGCGCTGACGGCTGAGGTGGGACAGGGGAGGTCGGGGCCTGAACAGCGCCCGCCATCCACAGAAAGCGCCTCAGTCCCTCCTCTCCGCCCCTCCTGGAGGGCAGGGACCACCCCCCAAAATGCTGCCTGACATGGGCTGCGGGGGGCCCTGTTCCTGACTTCTGCTGCTGGTGCTCCAGACACGAAAGAGCAAGGCCCCGCGTGATGCTGGCGGGGGACAAAGGGCAAAGACGGCCAGCCCTCCAGAGGAGATGGGATCTGCCGCTGAGCTAAGCTGCCCGTGACACACCGGAGGGCTGGGGCCTGGGGCTGGGGGGGCGCTGTCATGAGTCGCCTCCAGGCCGTTTGCTTCGTCCTCATCTCATTTCCAGTCTAAGGTCAGGGGCCCTGGGGCCTCACCACCTGCGTAAGCCCGGATGCCTGACGGGGCCTCATGGCACCCAGTGTCCGGCGCTGCCCTCCCTACCGTAGAGTCTGTGTGGGAGCCGCCGTCCTTCCCCACAGCATCCAAGTCGGTCACCCCGCGGCTGAAGTCCAGGCCGTCAGCCCCGGGCAGAGGCACCTCCACAGCGTCGATGTCCGTCTCCTCCGCGGTGGCGGCGGTGGCCCTCTCGGCTCCCGGGAGCTGGCGGCCTGCAGGGCCAGCAGAGAAGACGGGTAGTTGACAGGTCCCAAGATCCACGTCCTTCCTGACACGTCCGTCAGTGTCACCGGGTCACACCGAGGAATGCCACCAGCTTCCTAACATCCTCACTGTGTCTCCAGCAAGTCCCCTGACTTCCCAACCTGGGGACACGGAGCCTGTTTCTGAAGTCCAGGAGCCAGACTGTGTTCCCTGGAGTGTGGGCGGGAGGTGTGCATTGACGGGGTGTGGGGGCCCTGGGGAGGGTGACAGTCATCTCAGCCTCCCCCCAGCTCAGGAGTGGAGTTGGCCCGGGGCTCTGGGGTCTCCCCAGCCTCGCCTAGAGGCTGGGCAGGGGCTGCGTGACTGCAGAAGTGGACGAGGACATGGGAGGCCCTGCCCCAAAGGCACGGGGAGCCAGGCGGTGTCGCCCGGGTTCACGCCTTCGCCCACTCGGCACTAAGTAAGCAGCCTGGCGGGGACAGAGCTCTGGGGCCCAAGAGGAGAAAGCAGAGTCGGCGCCCCCGCCTCCACCCCCCTGACGGAGGGGGGACACGCACCAGTGACGGCGAGAAGCCGAGGTGCCCAGCTGGGCAGGAGGCGCAGAGGACCCCTGTGAGAGCCCTGGAGGGCCACCCAGCAAGGCCGGGGCAGCACCTCGGAGGACTGAAAGCAGGGGACACCAGAAGATGTCCTCTTTCAATGTCACCAATGAGAGGGGACCAGCTCAGCCCACAGGGCTTGGAACGGCCCCTGGGGCCTCAGGACGGCAACAGAGCTGCTTAAGGAGCGCTGACCGGGCCCAGGCGCTGGCGTGAGGGCTCACACGTGGGAACTCCTTCATCCTCCCGTGCCACCTAAGAGGCAAGCGCGACTATGCCCCCGCCTGACAGACTGGGGGCCAGAGGCACACAGGTGCCGAGACTTGAACCAGAGCACTGCCTGCCCCATCCCCCCCCGGGGGGGACCCGTCACCCACTCGTCTGCACTCTCTAGACTGATCGAGCTGATCGCTCATCTACCTGCATCCCCCACCCAACTCTGAAAGCGAGTCCTCGCCAGCGGGGGCCTGTCTTGTTCACAGTGTCCCCTGACTCAAGCCTGGCTCACCGGGGGGACTGGAAGGGCATCTGTCCAATGCAGGAAGGCACTGGAGTAAGGAGAAACCAAGGATCAGGCAGTGCTGGCCTGGTAATATGGGGCACAGGTGTGGGAGTGAAGACACAGGTGTGGGGGAGGCACAGGTGTGGGAGGGGTGACAGGTGTGTGTGGGAGGCACAGGTGTGGGGGAGGCACAGGTGTGTGGGGGAGGCACAGGTGTGGGAGGGGAGACACAGGTGTGGGGGGCACAGGTGACAGGAGACCAGTGATGTGCTTCCTCTTCAGAGTGAGCAGGGCCCCAGGTCCCCCGGATGTAACTGTAAGTACCCCTGTCTCGATGACGAGAGTTAATTTTCAGCAGCTGCATTCTCGCCCGTGGTGGGCCGGCTCCTGCCTCCCAGGGAACGGGCCTCTCCCAGGAAACCCTCTCGGGAGTCAAGGAAACACAGAGGGCAAAGCGGCCCCCCTGGGCTGAGCCCTGGGATGGCCAGGGCAGCTGCTGCCAGGACAGACAAAAGGCCATCGCCCCCCCCCCCCCCCGCCGGGGTGGGGGCGGGGGAAGAATGGGGAGGAGGGGTGGCCCAGGGTCAGAGGACGACATCCCGAGAGCACAGCCGAAACCCCAGGGGACGGCAGACAGACGCCAGGGACAGCAGAGCCTCGCTCTCTCCAGCTCCTGGATGGAACCTGCCTCTGCACACGCGGGGCCGGCCCCACGGGAAAATGAAGCCCACTCACGGAGTGCGAGTCTCATAACAGGAGACAAACCTGCCAAGAGCAGATCAACCCTGGAGCTTCAGGGGCCAAGGTCGGAGGGAACCCCGGCGGGGCCCACAGACACGTCACTGTGGAGAAAGCACTTGTGGGGAGGGCACCCCGCCTGACTGGCCGTGTTCCCAGCACTGGTGGCCGTGGCCCTGCCCTGCCATCAGAGAGCACCTGGCCGACCACTTGGCATGCACCTGTCACAGAGCCACGGGCCTTCCCCGCCTGCAGAGGCAGGTCCTGTCCTGCACACTCAGGACAGGACAGCCTGCCGACAGGTTTTCAGACGAGAGCGACGTGGAAATCAGCAGACCCCGAGGAACTACCCCCTATGACGTGGGTGGGCCTGGCCCAATCGGGCGAAGGCCCTTGCAGACCAAAGACAGACCTCCCTGGAAGAGGAGGGAATTCTGACAGCAGGCGACCTGTGCACTTGCCTGCAGCCCCACCCGAACCTCCAGCCTGCACTCTCCACTCCTCCGCGGCCAGCAGCACCTGCTCCTCACCACGCGTGCGTGTTGCCCTGGCCCCACAGCCACACCCACATCCCCGTGAGGACGGTAGGGCGCCGGCACGGCAGGGTGGGGGGCACAGCCAACACTGGCTGAACCGCAGCCTGGTGCCCTGGAAGAGCCACATCCAGCACCCGCTCGGGGCCTGAAGGGTTTTCCTAACACGGACCCCGCTGCTTCCACTGACAAGCACCTTCTCCCCAGCCTTGTGGGAGGGGGACGCTGCCGATGCCACGCAGCAGAGGTCCCACGTGTGACCTGAGAGACTGTCACCAAAAAGGTGTAACTTCTAATTGCTTCAGTAGCTTCTTGGGCTCTCCAGATAAAAAAAATCGAAGACATTAGCGCTATGCCCACACCGAGGGTGTGCAGAACCACTGGAATCAGAAACGGGAAGGGCTGCCCTGTGGGTGACCGCAAACTTAGGCCACCTGTTTTACGAAGAGGCTTTCGGGCTGAGCTTTCCTGGGGGGCAGACAGGCAGCAGCAACTGTGCCTGCAGACAGCGCCCGACTGCGCGCTCACACCGGCAACCGTCTGCCGCCAGCAAGCATGGAGTCCGGAGAGAAACAGGCGGAGCAGACGTTTCTAAGGGACCCGAACCCCCGAGGGTGTGGGGGAGCGACCCCGCAGTGGCGGCCGCCTACCTGTGTCCCCCGAGCCGCGGCTGCCCCTCTCACTGTGCCCGTCCTCCTGGCCGTCCGCACTCTGCTGCGTGTGCTGCAGGCTCAGCTTGTGGCACACCTCGAAGGCCTGGCCCACCGTCCGCACGATGCGCATCGCCTGGCTCTGGAGGAGAGGGGACGTGGGTGAGGGGCGTGGGGACCTCGGCGAGGACAGGGGGCAGGAGCCGGGAGCAGCCCCGGGGGAGACGGGGCACCTGCAGTGCCTGACGTGCCCACACTCACAAAGAGCGTGGAGACACTGTCCCTTCCCGGCACACTCCAGACGCCCTCACCTCTGCTCTGAAAGAGTCGGGCGCTGGGAGGGACAGAGCAAAGGCCCAATTTCCACTTGGCCCAACCCCTCCCCCAGCGCAGCAGAGGGGTCGGCCCACAGGACAGGGAAGCCTCTGTGGGCCGCCACCCACCACGAGCTCAGTGGGGTCACCACATCAGGGGCTACTCAGCCAGCCTCCCCTTTCTGCAGGGCATGGCGGGTGCCCTAGAGCCCCGCTCACCAGGGGCTGCAGTGACGGGGCTGAGACCACATGGTCTTAACAGCAGAGGTCACTGGAACCTGGAGCCCAGGGCAAGCCTTCACCCGGGGCCTCCACACTACTGCCCTTCGGCTTTGTTTGCTGTTTAACCTCGTCCCCGGGCAGCCCTGGAACAGAGCCCGACCCCTGCGCCCTGCATTCTGATGCTCCGAGAGAAGGGGAGAGAAGGGGAGGGGAGAGTAGAGGAGGGGAGGGGAGGGGAGGGGAGGGGAGGGGAGGCCAGGGTGCAGAGGACCTGCAGACCTGCGCAGGCCCAGAGGAGGTGCCACGCACAGGTGCTGGGCTTGGTCTCCACAGGGGATCCCGGGCCGTCACTGGATGGTCGGTTTGCTCCCACTCTCTCTCAGAGTTTAAGGTGAGCTTCCGCTGGGACCTGGGGCCCCTCCTCACTGACATCCCATCACCCCGGCTGGTCTGACCACAGGGCAGCCCGGACCCAACAGGCAGAGAGAGGATCTCATGGAAGCTGGCATCCTCTCACCAAGAGAGGGTGACCACCACGCCCACAAGGTGTCCAGTGCTGTGACGAGCCATCAGGCCCTACAGGGGTGACTGTGCCGACCTCTACTCAGGCGTCCCCAGGGCCACCACGCCCCAGCGCTCCAGGCCCGTGGGCCCCGCGTAGCAGTGACGCCGCGGCCCACCCCTTGCTGCTGTGACCCAACGGTTCCCGTGCCATTTCCCAAGTGGACGCCTCTCTGCATCTCCTCTTCATTCCAGCAGGGCACCCGTGGGAACCTGAAGGCCCCCTTGGCTGACCGCCCTCCACGCGCCCACCCTCCCAGTGCAGTCAGTCGTTCGGAAGGGTCCAAAGTCGCTGCCGTCGGCCACTGCACGGTCTCGGGTCCTCCCAGGGAGGACACGCGGCGGCCCCCTCTGTCCCTGTGCCGCGGACACCCCCGTGACTGGCTTTCAGGATGACACCGGTGTTGACAGGCCCTCGGTCAGGCGTGTCTGCATCCAGGGGACGGATGTGGTGGAGACGGTTTCTGAACTTCTCCGGAAGGAAGCACCGGGTTCAGTGAGGGGCGGCAGCAGGCGGGGAGCGGCGTTCCAGGACGGCCGTCTCAGGCCTCCCCAGCTGGCGGCGGATGGACAGCGGATGCGCTGGGGACAGGCGCTGAGCAGCATGGACTCCAGCCCCATCTGGCCACCTCCATCGGGGACGAGCATGTGAGCCCGGCCACCGGGTCGTCAGGAAGTGGGCTGGGCCCCCGCATCCTCTCCTCGCTCTCCAGGTTCCCCTGGGACACCTCAGTGCGCTCACTGGGACAAGCAGCTGCCACTCGCCCCTCTGAGATGGCCCGGCCCTACTGTCCCTACTGTCCCCTGCATGCAGGACACGTCTGTGACACCTGTGGGAAAGCGGGGCAGTGATGTCCATGGCCTGTCCTCTGTCCCCAGAGGGACAAACACGAGGCTAACGATAGGGAGCCCCGCACAGCGCAGGGCGCATGGGGAGCGCCCCCCAAAAACGCTTACTTCTGAGTACAGAACTCACGCACCAAAAGACAACGAAGAGGCAACATAAACAGTTACGAGATGGTGGGGGTCACTTTATCAATGACAGGAACAGGTGTGAAGGGCCTGCCCCTCACATGAGAACTCCCAGCGAAGCAGGAGGGGGCCCCTGGTCTGGTGGCCGTGGGTCTCAGCTCCTGACGGTGTCCACTCTGAGGAAGCTGGTGGGCAAGCCCTGGGTCTGCACATTTGGGGTGAAATGTCTCACCTCCCTGAACCCATCACTCCCCTTCAGGCAGGGCTCCCTCATTCCCAGGAAGACGGCACAGTGGGGTGTTTTCGGAAGAGCCCTTCTCACTGGAGACGCAGTCAGCTCCCCTGCCAGGCACTTCACCAACAGCTACATCCACCGAAAACCACGGCAGGGTCAGCGGGCTGGGCGGCTCGAGTCTCAAAGACGGCTCTGTGAGCGCAGAAGCCCGGCATCCTTCGCCAGTGAAAAGTCTGCTTTTAGGGGTTCTACACACGAACCTCCTTGCGGGGGGCGATTAGTTGAGGGTGGCGGCAGGGGCTGTCCCTCCTGCCTGAGTGCCATCTGCCACGCTGGCCCTGCCGGCTCTGCCTGCCCCCTGGAGGGCAGGGACCCTCCCTGTGCTGGGCCTTGACAGAGAGAGCGCTGAGCCCTTCTGTGGGTCCCCTGGGTTGCCCCAATGCAGCTGCAGGTGTCTCAGAACCACGAACAGGCCTCAGGAGCACAAAGGGGAGCCACGCAGGTGTACGGCAGCAGGTGCAGTGCGGAGCGGGAGAGCGGGTGGTGTGGAGGCTGCTGCCTCCAGCTCCAGCACCTGGCCATTCCCTGGAACTCACCAGGTGTTTCGTGGAAGTGGCACCTCAGCACAAGCCCAGGGTGGTTCTGCACAAGCCCTTGAAGGCGCTTGGCCTCATGGGTTGAGTCTTCGCTTGGAGACCCCAAAACACCCGTGGGCTCCCTGTGGCCGGGGTCGGGCCGGCTGCAGTTGCCGGGAAGCTTTCAGAGCCGGGAGGACACGCCGACCTGGGGCAGATCCCAGCTGCATGCAGAGATGCCGGAACACAGGGGAATGCTGGTGACAGGCGTCTCCGTGGAAACAGAAGGGTGTGCCACTCCCTCAGGATGCACAGACGTGTTCCTTCAAATTGCCCACCCACGCACAGCGACAGAGCTGCCAGGCCGCCGCTCAGCCCGGCACAGGGGTCGGGACTCAGCAGCCACTCTTCTCCCTGGGCTGCACCTGACGGGCCTCCTCGGCCAGCACTGCTCCCAGAGGGAGGGGCGTCACTCAGAGCAGCATGCGGGGGCAGGGGACTCCCGCCCTTCCTGGACTCAGAAAAGCTATAATCCATCACAATGTAGTTTCTGTTCTCATCCTAAGTGGCCGTGTTGCCGGCTGGCCCTGCAAGCTGGGGGAATCGGAGTTCTGTGTGTATGCAGATCACTGTTAGTCCCATTGCGCAGCTGACTTAGCGAGTGCCCCGCCCTGGGCTCCAGAGCTTGAACACATGACGAGGGGAGCCAGCAGGGAGATCGGGGAGGAGGTGTGGACGCTGGACACGCAGGTGCCCATGCAGATGGAGACGATGGGGAGGAGAGAGGGGACAGAGTGGGGCACGCGCCCCACAAGCAGCTCTGGACTCGATGGGGTTCACTCCCAGCTCGGTCCCAGCCCGGGGTCTGCAAACACGCAGCCGCCCAGGGCCGGGGGCCGGTGCCACAGCAGGCCCCTGTGTCCACAGTGGGTGGCGAAGGGACAGAGAACCCGGAGCCAGAGGTCAGAACGAGCTGACGCTGGGAGGCCCGGGAAAAGTGACACGACAAGATGGAGAGCGCCGTGCGGGAGCGGCCTCTGGGGACCGCCACGCCACACACGCGCCTCAGCCCACGCCCCGAGTCCGCCACGCAGCCCCTCTCCGGGTCACCGTGCTGCGCGGCTCAGCCCTGGTCGGCCCCTCCAGAGCACTGGCCCAACGGCAATCTGTCCGCTTGTCCGTACGTGCTGAGCACGAAGTACCAAGGAAGCCAAAGGGACGCAGGGCGATGGCCCAGGACGTGGACCGTCCCCGTGCCCCACCCGCAGATCGTGCCTGTCACCAGGAAGACGGGTCGCGGGGGGCACGCTGGGGCCATCAGAGGAAAAGGACAGGGGACCCGTGACTGCCCCTCACCTTCTTCTTGGACTTGAACACGTTGCACCGGAAGACATTGCTGGCCCCGTCGCGGGCGATGTAGCTGAAGATCTTCAAGTCCTGCGAGTCGTGGGAGACGTAGAAGATTCTGCGGGAAAAGCGACAGAAACACCCGCTGAGAGCGGCCATGGGTGCCAGCGTCCCTGTGGAGAGCCAGCCCTGCGTCAGGGGCCCGAGGACAGAGCTCGCTGACCCAGCTCCCGGAGGCAGCGGCTCGCCTGAGGGCCAGAGGCCGGGCCCTGACACCGACCCGGCTGGGGGGGGGCGGGGGCACAGGGGCCTCGCGCCATGACCGGGCTGCCGCTCCGTCCTGCTGACTCGGTACTGGGGGAAAATGCCCCCGTCAGGGCACGGAGCCCCGGACACGGGACGGGGTCCTTGCCGCCGGCTCTCGGTTCTCTCCCACGCTGGGCCGGGCCCGGCACGCTCCCCCCCCCAGGACCTTGAGTCCCTTTCACAAGGCGACAGCTTCTCCAGGAGCTGCGGTCTCTGGTGACAACCACTCCGGTCACAGGCTGCGGGGCTCCAGGCCTGGCCCGTCCTTCCTAACACCCCCCCCAACCGGCGCCACCCAACTCCCCAGATTTGTCAAGCCCTCAGCTAAGTCGCCACCTGGAGTGTTTCCCCGGCTCTGGGGCCACAGAGACCCTGAGCCACCAGCTTCCAGCAGAGAAATGATCCCTGAGGCCCCACAAGGAGGAAGGGCCCACGAATGTCTCAGTCCCTGCTGCAACACCCGGCTGTGAACCCCCGGTAGGAAGCAAGCCGCCGACTGAGCTTCAGATCCGGTGCGAGCCGGACGAGCACGAGTCTACCGAGAGCCTGGTCGGGCGCCTGCCGGCCTGTCACAGCGGCTGACCTGCTTTAACATCCCAGCTGCAACACATTCCTCCCTCCGTCCCACTACAGCCTCTGTGCCACCTGTGACCCGAGCACAAGCCACCCCACAGGGCCGTCCAGGGGCCGGTGCCCTGAGAGGGTGACTCCCTCTGCCCAGCACCGGACAGGCAAGCAGACACAGGCCACGTCCCTCCCAACCAAGCCACTCACACGCAGCGAGGGCTTAACATCTCTCCCACGTGGCAATTTCCCCACCTAATTGTCCCCACTGGGCCCGCAGATCCGAGGGCCTGTCCTCTGCATCTGAGACCTGGATCCCATGGTGGCCGTGTTCGTGTCCCCAGAGCCAGCATGCCCTCCCCAGGGCGAGCAGCTCAGGCTTCCTGAAGATGAAGCCCCCCTCCCCCTCAGCACGGTTAGCGCTCCCGCTTCCGAGGCAGCGAATGCCCGTCTCCAGGTGGAGGAGGGTCGGGCACAGGTGGGTCCAGTGCAGCCTGGTGGTCACCAAGGGCTCACAGCCCCTCACCCACGCCCCAACCCCGAGGGCCCGTGACCTTGTGTGGCGGCTGAGCCCGCAGGGGCGCCTGGCTCTCCCAACACAGCGGAACAAGGTCACAGGACTTCTCACTTCCCACAGCCCCCACCGCCACGCTGCCATCTTCCTGTTAGAGCTCCCACCCTGACGTTCTGAAGCGAACGTCTCGTGTGACCTTCCCCAGCTACCCCCCCATCCGGGTCGCACTCAGAGCTCAGCCCACATTCCTTCCTCCACCCGTTCACTTCTAGGTAGAAGCCTGCAGAATAAAGGCATCGCCTCCCGGGAGGTTTGCCAAGATCCAGGAAATCAATTCAATGTACCAGAAATGTGCTGAGCACCGCTGTGTCCGAGTCCGTCCGTGGTCAAGGGGACAGAGGGGAACGCGCCAGCTCCTGCTCAAAGACGGGGCCCACACGCAGGTGACAGACCACCAGGACACGCAGAAGTCAGATCCCGCGGGGCATGGGGACGCCTCAGGGGAGGGGCCTGGTGGACATGGGCAGAGAGAAACCTGGCAAGGTGACGGAGAAGGTGACGGCAGACACACTGAGCCCAACACACCTGACACGACTTGGGGCCCCAGGGGGCTGGGAGGCTCCCACCGTGCACGTCCTCTCCCTTCTGCGGCCCGCAGCCTGCCTGCCCGGGATGCTGACGTAAAGCCCACCAGCCACGCAGATGTTATGTTATTAAGAGAATCACATTGGGTTGTTCCCATCCTGCAGGAGGACAGCCAGCGGCAAATGTCCTGGCCTGAGAGGCAAAACACTCCGACGGCTGAAGGAGCCTGCCGGCACCGGGCTCCTGCCTCGGACCCGAGCCTCTGCAGGGCCCATGGACTGGCCGGGGGGAGAAGGCAGTCCCCCCACACTCTCAAAGGCAGGGGGCAGGCCTGCCTGGTGTCCCTCCGTGTCTCTCTCTCTCTCTCTCTCTCTCTCTCCTCCACTGTACGTCCTCAGGCACAACAGTATCCAATTCCAGGTCCTAAAAAGGCCTAAAATCACACACGTTGTAACAGCCTCCTCTCTTCCCACCAGCAGGGCCTTCCCTGTCCCTTTGTAAGGGCATTGACGCCTCCTTTTGGAACACACTGCTGCTGGGCCCACCGCTGACTTCCAAGTCACCGCACGGCTTTTCTCTGACCGACTAGCAACAGTCCACGTCAGGAGCCATGCCCACGAAGGTCGCGTTTTTGCGTACAAGGTGCCACTGTGCAAAAGCAAAACGAAAGCCAGCCAAGGAACCCTTTCTTCCACAAAAGGGCCGAGGCCGGGCTTGTCCACGCACAGCCTGCCGGCCCAGCTAGGGCGCAATCTGCTCTCAAAGCCTCCCTCATGCCTGCGTGTCACCGGGCCACCAACGCAAGTTTGCAAACGCTAATCGGAAGCATTCGCCCGTCCACCGGCGCACACGTGTTAAATGCAGACACGGGCTGGGAGCCAGGAACACGGAGGAGTCGGTCCCCTTCTTCCCCCAAAGAGCCTCCCAGCTGGTGACAAAAGGGACAGCAGCGTGGTGACAATTTCAGCGACACTGGCCAGTACCAGGGTCAGAGGACAAGTTCATGGGCAGACCGCCGCCCTGTGTGGGGGCCGGGTCAGGACGCGGTCTCCCTACAGCACCCTGAGCCCCAAGACCACGACTTGCTCACCACGGAAGCCACGGGACGGCACGTATCTCACATCTGTAAGTTCGCTGCACGAACAGAAATCCCAGTCCATGGGCATCTCCTCTTGGACCAGAGGCTGGGCCACCACACAGCCAGCGCCTCACTCGAGCTCCAGCCCTAACCCACTTTGTCACCTGGGGCACGTAATTCGAGGGGAGATGTAAATCTAGGTCCCGAAAATCCTGCAGGAAAAGCCGAGGTCCAGTCTCCCAGGGAAGGAAACAGGATGGGTGGGGTGGAGCAAGGTGGGGTGCAACTTGGTCAGCAACACCCCAGGGTAGATGAGTGGGAGTCCTGCCTGGGTCCCAGGAGGACCCGGCGCTCCGGGGACTTCGCTCCTGGGCCCTGCTTTGCGGGGGCCGGGGGCGGGGAGCACTTGGGCAGCGGGATCGCTCGGTCTCTCTGTGGAAGCAGTTTCTGGGGGGTCTGCACATGCCCTGCTTTCCCAACGACCCCAAACCCTCCCGTGCTGAGCCTCTGAAGGGCAGGGTGGTGGGACGGACGCCCACCGCGGGGCAGTGTGAGCGCGGGCGATGGGCACCCATCTGCTCGTCCGATCAACACCGTGCGACTGCGGCACCCCGGTCAGGACAGAGGAACACAAAATGGGAAGGTCTCAAGTCACAACCCAGAGATTGGGGCAAAACCAAGCATGAACCCCCTTGGTCCCTCAGTGCCATGGAGCACGGGGCGACGGTTCCTCCTGCCATCAAAGACAAGGCCGGTGTGCTGCGTGTGCCGATGGCTGCCAGACACGACGTCTGGGAGGGACGCGCACAGGAAGTGCCTTCAGACTCACGGGCCGCCCCGCCCCCACGGGCCGGCTCTCACCTGTAGATGGGGTCCTGCATCACCAGCATCTTGCTCTCATCCCACGTCCACTCCTTCTTCTGCAACAAGAGAGACTGTAAATGAGTGAGTTAGGCTTGTCCTCAGCTGCGGGGGCAGGGCACACACTGAGCTGCGGACCCCAGGAAACACGGCCTGACCACGCCCCCGCCCCGCCTCCTGCCAGTGGTGGTTGCAAAGGACATGTGCAAACACCAAGTGCGGGTCTCCTTGCCCCCGCCTGCACTTGAGGAGAGGGTCTCTGGGGCACAGAGGCCAACTGGGTCGGAATGTCACAGAGGAGCAGGAGGAGGGAGCGCTGTCCAGTGGCAGGAGACACAGGCGCCGCTGCCCCCCCTCGAAGGTGGGGTCAGCGGCAGGCACTGCCTGTGGAGCGGCTTCTCTCTGAAGCCCTGAAGAGATCAGCACAGGCCCAGCAATGTGGCGGGAGGAGAGCGGGACGGCCTGGCTCAGCCGCGCTCCACCCTGGCCAGCTGGCCTGTGGTCCTGCCTGAGCACAACCCCGCTCTTTTGCAGGACCAGCGTGAGAAAGGCCGTCTCCTGGGATGGCCGAGAGGTTTACGAGGGTGCAGGGCGTCAGGCAGGGCCTGAGGGCCCCATGTCCTGTGGGCTGTGACTCTCGGAGGTCACCACTCAGGGTGCAGTGATTCTCAGCAGCTCGCTCCCTCTGCTCCACCTCCCCAGACAGAGAAACGGAGGGAGGACCAGTCCTGCCCCCGACACTCACAGCTGTGGCCACCGTCCGAGAGGGGCTGTGATGGCCACGAGCACAGCCGGTTCTGCTGCAAGGGCCCACGGCCAACAGCCAGCCACCCGTCCTGCCCAGTGGGGATCTGTCCGGGACAACGAAGCCCTTCCGGAATGTCTTCTGTGGGGACCCACAGGGTCACGGGTCTGTGAGAGAGACCACGTGCAGCAGGCCCGCTAGGGCCTCTGCAGAAAAGTCCCCGGGACGAGCTCAGGGCCGGCCTTCCTCACTCAGACCCCACTCCGCCGCGAACGCCGTGACCCCAGGCTTCTATGGCACACCGCCACCTGAAGAGGCTGGCAGCGGGACGGTGCTCGGGCCACAGCTGAAGAGAACGTGGGACCGAGGGACATCAAAGTACAAGCCCAGCATCCCCACAGCTGCGTTCGCACCACAACCCTGAGCCTCCCAGGTGTCTGGGGCCCCCGTCGGTGGGCAGTGTCATTGTTGTTACATAGTAGTTACTATTGTGTCGCTGTTGTTACATTGTTGTTACTGTATCGTTATTACAGCTACAACTGCATAGTCGTTACTGTTACGTGGGTATTGTTATTACACAGTTGTTATTATTATATAGTTGTTACTGTACTGTTATTACATGATCATTATCACTTCAGGGTTATTATCATTACATAGTTATCACTGTAGAGTTGAAGCTCAGGGAGGCAGTCGCCACCAGGGACCACATGGCCAGGAAGGGCAGAGCCAGGACTAGAACCTGGGTCTTCACTCAGCCCAGGGACCTCCCCACACGTCCGGCTGGCTGGGCAGAGATCAGTCTGCAGTTCAAGGGTGGAGGCACCAATCAGTGGACAGTGTCAGGCAGGGAGGAGCCTCAGGTCGCACTCGCCTGGGACCCAGGGCTGCGTGTCACCGAGGACCAGCACAGCCATTTCTGCACCTACAGCTGCCTGGCCAGGGGGCTAGCTCCTGACCTGGCCTGGACAGCCACCGCCGAGACCTGCCGAGGGTCCCTTTCATTGGTGACAAGGGAGCGTGTCCCCTCTCCATCCCACAGACACACAGAGGGGCGGTGTCAGCACTCCCACACCCCCGAGGGCTGTCCCGTGGCAGCAAGAGGCACAAAGGCTGGTGGCTGTCAATGAGCTCCCGTCTGTCAGAGGCAGTGTCCCCCAAACACTGTGATTCCAGGTGCGGCCCAGCGCTCAGTGGGCCCTGGAGCAAACGCCAGGCGGGGGCGAAGGGACAGGCCCAAGGCATCTCGGCAGGCCTGTCCGATCCCTGCTCCAGCCAGCGGCAGCCTGCGCCCCTCTCCGCTCCCCGCCGGGTCCTGGTGCAGAGCTGCTCACCTTTTTCTTCTTCTTCAGGATCACTTTCACCCCGTCCACCGAGACCATGATGCTCACTTTCTTCTTCTTGATGTTCTTGGCTTTGAACTCGTACTGTGGGAGGGAAGGGACCGAGAAGCACAGTCAGAGCAGAGCGCCGGCCGGCCTGCTGCTCCCAACTGGGACGACGGGGTCCTGCGGACTAGGGGCACCGGGGCGAGTGGGCGGGCGGCAGCTCGGGCACCCTGGGTGGGAACAGCGACTCTGCACGGCCATCGGTCTCACCGCTCAGCCCTCGGCAGGACCACAGAAAGGACCTGGTGTCCCTAACGACAACGTGAAAGCAGAGCCTACCGGGAAAACCTCGTCAGGAGTCCAGAACCGTCCCTGGGCCGTGACGCTTGCTGCTGTGGTTTTAGAGACTCAGCGCAGCGCTCCCCACGCCGTCGCCCCTTCCCCGCTGAACCGGGGGGTCCTCGGCTGCTCCCTCGTCTCCTCCCACACCCTTCTCCTCCCACCCCAGCAGCGGAGTGGATCAGCACACGGGGCTGAAACCTCTGCCAACACGGTGCCACCCTTCCAGCCCCAGGCTCAGCAAGCAGATGCCCGCAAACCAGGCCCTGACCCGGCTCGTGGTTCCAGAAGAATCTCTCAGCCCCCTGCCAGCGCCGCTAAAACCGGTTTCCCTGGCCTGAGTCTTCGCCACCTCGGCCTGCCTGTAACACCTCATCTTACAGACCCAAAGCACCACTGAACTTCCCTCCAGAACAGGAAACAGCTCTGACGGGAGCCCCGTGGACGCACCCCTGGGGCTCACGTGGGGTCTGTGTGACCGAAGGGACAGAGACAGCACAGGCGTCCTCGTTGCTGCAGCAGGGGGCGCTCTGCACGCTTCCAGGTGCCTGGCCAGAGAGGCCCAGCCCGCTGCCAGGGCCCCAGGGCCCCGGGGCCGACACTCTGACCTGCCCCTCCCGCCTGAGGCCGGGTGACCCGACCATCTCCCAGCGAAGGGCAGGAGCTCTGCCGAGACCCACTGAGGTGAGAGGAAGCCAGTATCTGAACCGTGCCCTTCACCGGGAAGCCGTGCCCCTGTGCTCGTGGCGTGAGGGGGACAGAAAGCAGCGGGGGAACGGGGGGACAGGAGTGACCAGAACAGCAGAGATGGGGTTCACGGGACCAGCCCCCCTTCGCCCAGGCTCGCGGCTCTGAGGGCAGGCTTGCTCGGGAGGAAGCATCTGTGTTCCGCGGGAGAGGAGCCAGCTGCCTGGGCTGCGCCTGGGCTGGAGGACAGACAGGACGCTGGCGCCACCGTCTGCGGCTCAGGCCAGCCCCCCACAAAGCCCGCGCAGCTCCGGAGTCTGTGCCAACGGGTCTGGCTCGGCTCCGGTGTGGCCGGACCGACCTGGTAGGCTTGCTTTGCTAGCCAGAGCCCTGGCGACACGGACAGACGACGCCCTGCAGGACCCACCTTCTGGGAACAAAACAAGCCAAGTCCTGGAACACTGACCACTGACCAGAAAGACCAAGGTCAAGTTCTGGTCCACAAGCAGAGGCCCAGGCCTGCACTGGACGCAGTGTGCTATGCCGGCCGCGAGGCCCTGCAGGGAGTGGGCTCCAGACCCAGCAGGAGCCAGGAGCACACACTCAGCGAGCAACACAGGGACAGCACCTCCCGACACCCCAGCACTGGGGACGCCTCCCATCCTGGTGTCTCGTCCCAGGCAGGGCGCGTCCGGGAGGGGAGCAGCTCATCGGTCTTAGCCGAGCGTGGTCTGCGAGGCGCTGAGGCCACAGCACAGAGCACAGGGACCAGTGCTAGCATCTGAAGGTCACGGGCAAGGGCTGGGCCCCGCTCACTCACACCCGCACGTGCCCACTCTCTCTCAGCCACGCACGCTCACGCTCACTGCACAGGCTGCCCCACAGCAGCGTCCCCATCCCCGAGGGAGCCTGGGTCATGATGTGGCCCCTTGTCCCCAAGTGGGGGTTTGTAGAGCTGAGGGAGGGGCTCTCGCTCAGCTGTGCTCACGGCCACCCCAGACAAGCCTGCGGCTCTGCTGCCCAGGACGCTCACGAGACGTTTCCACAGGAAGGCAGGTGGTGCCGTGACAGTCGACCTCACCTGCCCGCAGCCATGGCTGCCCGGCGGGAGCACCTCGGCCGGGCGCCCTGCCACACAGGGCTCGTGGGACACTCTTCTGCCCCTCCCACCGGCAAGTTTAGTGACTCGGGCAGCAACAAGACACAAAATCTGGGCCCCCCACGTGAACCCCACGTTCCCGGGGGCACTGCCCTCCACCACCCAAAGGCGGAGGCAGCCCGCAGCCGCGGGGGGACAGACGGACGGATGGGCGGTGTGGTGCGTGCACTCCACAGTGGGTGTCGCTCCGCCAGAAGCAGACGGGTGTTCTGACAGTGGCCACAACGTGGCCGCAGCTCGAGCACGCCATGCTCAGCGATGACAGGAGCTCACCACGAGAGGACAAATGCTCTGATTCCGCTGACGCAAGGCAGGTCAGTGGGAGCAGTGAAGTTCAAAGGCAGAGCGGGGGCTGCTCTGCTTATCGTCCAGCATCGTGCTGCCTCCCGGGCCCAGAATCCCGGCTCCCTGAAACAAAGGCATTGAGCACGTGTGTGGTGCGGCCTGTGGGCACCTGTCTGGCCGCAGGGGAAGAGGAGGAGCAGCTCATTGGAAATTTAACGTCACGGGGCCAGGGCCACCCTCGGCCTGCCACCTCCTCAGGTTCCTTCTCACACGAACATCATCCTCATTTCCTCTGTGGCTTCCTTGAGCTCCACACCCAGGGAAGGGCCCCGAACGCAGAGGGTCAGAGAGATCCAGAAGGGGCCCTCGCACACAAGGAGGGCACCTTGACGTCTGGTGTTGTCTGGAGCATTGAGAAGCGGGAGACAGAGTTGTCCCAGGGGAGGAGGCACTTCAGAGTCACATTAGCCAGGCCCTCGGGGGCCCACCATGGCAGCCTCAAGGGTAGAAGAGGGGCCTGCATGGTGGCCGCTCCCACGGAGACAGGACCGGCGGGAGCACAGCTGCTGTGTCCCCTGCCCAGAGAATGGTGTCCAGCCACCAGGATGACATGAAAACAGCCCAGAGAGCTCCCCGCCCCTCTGCTACCAAGGCCACCTTGAGCTCAAGGCCACCCACTGCCAGAAGGAAGGGCCTTCCCCCAACCCTGACCATGTGGCACCGTGACCTTGGACTTGCAGCCCCCCATGGTGCAGACCGAGTGTCTGCCGTTCACCGCCCGGCCTGTGGCAGCCCAGACAGACTGGGACCGTGCTCACGAGAGCCTTACTTCCGCCCACGCCCCTCAACTCGTGGGTCCAAATCAACGTTAGTCCACGAAGCGTCCGCCTTGCGAACACGCCACCTGCAACACGTCGTCACTGCCGGACCCTGGAGGAAACCCGCCTTGAAGGCGTGTTTTAGAGGCCACAGGCCAACTGTGTCACTAGGGTCCCGTTCCTGTGTGAGCACAGCCGTGGTTTTTGCTGGGAGAGCCACAAGGCGGCTCACCGAGACAGGCGGCCCTTGGCCTCGGTTCTCAGCGACTTTCAGCCGTTAAAAGAATTCAAACACTCTACGTCCTGACGGGAGGCAAAAGACCGAGAGGTAAGACCTGAGAGAGGAGAACCAAAACCTAGAGTGGGTGGCCGGCAAACTCAGGGTGCAGCCTTCCCAGACACCTCCCCCCCCCCGCCCCGCGTCAGCTGACCGCACCGGGTGGCGGTGGTGGGCAAGTCGGGCGGGCTGCAGGCTCACACCGCACCCACGTGTGCACGCGGCACTGTGGCCACACTCGGCGTCTCTATCACGCGTTGCTGCCTAATCGGACCCTGGCTCCAACCCACTGGTCCCGACCTGCGTGTCTTGGCACTGACACCGAGAGTGTGAAGAGCAGGCCCGTGAACCTGGGCCCAGCGTGCACACTAGCCAACGCTGTGGCGGGCGTCACGTCAGGGCTCCCGCGGGTGCCCTTCTGACAGAGCGGGCCTGGAGATCGGTGTCCACCCTCGTTCCTCCGTGGATGGGGGACGTGGCTTCACAGGGCTCCCACCCTGCGGACCGGAAAACCCGGGCTCTCGAGTCGAAGCCGCGCGAGGCAGGGCTTACGTCACGATCACACACTCGCTCCGCACACACCAGCGGCCCCGAACCACGGCACAAACCCACCTGCTTCCCTCTCAGGCACACGCAGCAGCAGCTCCAGGTGCTGATGGCAGCCTTAACCTGGGCTCCGTCACGGCCAGAAAACCCGGCAGCTCCATGGGCACCGAGCCCATTCCTACCCACGAGCTCCCTCCCTCCAGGGAGAAACCATCACCGACTTCCAAAGGGGGAAGCCACAGGGGTGGCTGCAGGGGACCGGACGCGGACAGCGCGAGGGGACAGGCCGTGTGACGGGGCCTCGGCTCCTCGCAGACGGGCAAGTGCAAGCAGGCGGGCACCGATGCGACCCAGGCACACGAGGGTGGCACTTCGTCCCGAAAGGCACCCCGCTGCCCCTTGTGCCCGGTCTGACCTAGGAAAATGAACCAGCTCCCCTTCAATAACACCTGCTTCCCTACTGGACGTACAGCCGGGAATGGTTTAGTGCTTTTTAAAACACTTAACACTCTTCAAAGGCGCCCGGCTCCATCTGTTTATATACTGTGAACTTAACCTAGTGCAAGTCAATTTGAATGACTTTTTGGCAGTTCAACTAAGAAAAAAGTGCTCTCACACGCAGTCGAATCGCACACGAGGACGTGAGGGCCGAGCCACAGCCGTGTGCACGCTGAGTGATGCGGCCGCACTTACGAAAATGGGCGCAAAGAAGCTGGCAAAGCCCAACGATTACCTAAGAGTTGAACTAAATATTTGCAAAAGCGTTCACGGAAATGCGAATTCACAGACAAGGGGCCTGGCCACCCGCAGCCGCCTCTGTTCATACGGACTGACAGACCGCCTTGGTCCAGTCGGGAGGCCCCTGTGCTTGCCGAGGGACCGCAGCCTTGCAGGTGTGTGCAGTCCATCAGCCGATGTACAGCCCCGGAAAATCTCGGGAACGCCTTTCTGGATGTGGGAGAGTCTTTTCAAAGACTGAACACGTCATCCGACTCGGTCCCCCAAACAGAACCCAGCTCAGGAAAGACAAGTGCCCCCGGGTCCTTGGGGCCTCGGGCTCCTGTCCCAACGGTGAGGCCTCAGGGCCCACAGCCTGTGTCTTCCCGCCCCCGAGCCACAGCCAGGAGGTAAATCACAAAGCTCAAAGGCTGTGGGAAGGGTCCCGTGGAACCCACCCAATGTCATCCCCACACCCGCCACCCGTGTCACACCCCCACAGCTGCTACACACACCGAACCTCAGCACATGGCCACGAGGAGCCCTACTGACCCCAGCAGCAGACCTGTTTGTGGGCACCCCCCACAACTCCCACGCAGGGAGCAGCATAAAGAAACACAGATGGAGAAAGAGCGCCAACACCGATCAGAATGCCACCCAGGCCCGAGGCAGGTCAGACAGGTGCTAGGGCCAGGGGCTGCGCACCGCAGACCGCGGGCCTGGCCTGAGACACACTCCTGGAGCCGAGGGTTGAGCCATGGGTGGGAGACACATGGACACCCGGTGTCCACCTGGACATGAGGCGAGGTGGGCAAGCTGCCTGGATGGGAGCGGAGGGCCCGTGGGAAGGTCACAGCCCAAGGCCTCCCAGCCCCTGAGGCTGTGCTGAAATCAATTCCCCGTCATCAGCACCCACGTCCCACCAGGCCCTGTGGGAGGGACCGGCGAGGGCGTCACTGTGACCGCAGAGCATGCGGAAAGCATCTGCTGTGGCCCCTACTCCCAGGCCGCAGACCGGCGGGAAGGGCTGGGCCGGTGTGTGACAGCTCTGGCTCGGCGTCATAAGCACTGCGTGGTTAAGGGGCTGTAGAACGAGGGGTTTGCCCGGGAGACCAGGAAGGGGGCCCGGAGGGCTGGGGGCCAGGCAGCCCGAGAGGCAGGGGCGTGGGGGGCACAGCGGCCTCCAGAGCCCTGTCTGTGGAGCTCAGGGACGCAGCCAGCCGCACTGCGCCTGCAGGAAGTGAGCGCGGGAGAGGTCAGAAACAAGGGCGGAACACGGCCAGCTTTGGAACAAGCAAAACAAGGCAATAAATCTGGTAGGGAACAGAGAGCCGACCTCTGCGACACTTCGATAAAGAAGGCACACCCACGGCCAGCAGAGAGAGTGTGGAGAGAGGAGTGCCACATGAGGTCCTCACCCGTGGCTCGCAGCCACAACAGCCACGGCCGTGAGGGGGGTGAGCTCACGCCGGGTCCCACACCCGCAGTGGGTGGCTCCTCCCCCATCAGCTGTCACACCTGTGCCAGACGGGAACCTGGGCACCTGACTCTGACAGGGAAAATCACACACAGAAGCCCAGGGCCCCCACTGTCTCCCCGCATCTCTACTGCCCGGCTCTGGGCAACCCCACCCCCCAGTCACCTTTCTAAACTCTCCTCCGACCAGAGGCTCTGCGGCTCCTGCGTGGACTCGAGGCCTGAATGTGGGCCTGTGCGATGAGCTGAGACTTCAATACTGTGGGTGCCCCTGCCCCCCAGCAGGGCCTTCACCCCCAACACCCACGACTCCCAACCACTCTCTGGGAGCGACCTCACGCAGGAGCAGTCTCACCTGCAGGTGCTGTGGAGCGCACAGGGCGCTGGCCGACGGAGGGCCCGGGATGCCAGAGCGGCACCTCCCACGGCGGGGCAGTACCAGCAGCCACACCTGGCCCTCGGTGGCAGGTGAGAGAGACAGCAAGGGCCCCCCAGGCTCAGCCCAGTGCACGAGGGACCCGCAGGCTGCAGGGAAACAGCTCCTGCATCACCAGCTGCTCTGCTCTTCGGAGACGAGACACACTGTCACCCCACACGGAAGCCGCACGTGTGAGCATGGGGGCGTGTGTCGAAGAGGATGGGGGAGCAAGGAGCCGAGGGGCAAACGTAGCAGAGCAGGTCTGGGAAGGCGGGGCTTTGCACGCCGGGGTCAGGGAGGGGTCGGTCATTCTGCCCCACGTCAGCGTGTTGTCCGGCCAACGGCCCTGGGCCCCCGGCCCCGAGACTCTGGTGCAGGTGACAAAGACCTTACAGGGGGAGGAAGCAGCCCCTCAGGAGACTGAGTCCAGTCCACAGCCGCCGAGCGTCCCCCTGTCCGTCGGAGGAGACAGGACAGTTGCCGGATGCTGAGCCACCCCCATGCCGGTTCTCTCCGTGCTTGCCCACCTCGGTCCCCCTCGCCTGCCCGGCGCTCCTGCGGGAGGGGTGGGGGCCTGGTCTGTGTCCCCGTTTCTGCGAGACACTCAGGCCCTCCTCCGTGAGTGACCACATTGTGGCAGAGGCCCTCCTCCCCCAGAGGGTCCACCTGACCTCGCCCGCCACCCACGGCCACGGACTCCCGCCCTGACAGCAGTGCACACAGCAGTGAAAGGTCACGAAGAAGAGGTCAGGGGCAGAGGCGGGGACAGCTCAGAGCAGTGAGCTAAAAGCTTCACCAGCTAAGGGCCAACACCCCGCGTCCCTGCTGGGCCACCGGCCCAGGTCCGGCAGAGCCGGCGAACGGCTGAGGGACGGGAGAAGCACTGGGGCCTCAGCTGGACCGGGCCGGCGGGCACAGGCGGGCACAGAGAGCACGCCGACCAGCTTTCAGGGAAAGAGCCACTGTGGCCAGTCTCCCAGAAAGGACGGCGGTGACCGATCTGTAATGCAAACGGAGCCCCTCCAAATGCTCCTCAGGGTCACCGTGAGCCCTTCCTAGTACTTTGGGCCAGCTGCTAGCTCACCCTCAGGCCTGTCAGCCTGCCCGGGGCTCCGCCCACTCCCTAAAGGGCCTTCACAGGAAGAGCATTTTTGCAGCACCGCTCACAGCGTGGGACCACCGAGAACAGACCACAGAGGGCTGCCCCGCAGAGGAAGCAGGACCGGAGGAAAGAATGGGGCTTGAGAAAGGCCTGGATCCGAAGCCCGGATAGGGGTCTCCCGGCTGTGTGAGCCCAGGGGCGGAGTTCACATGGGCCTCGGCTTCCCCACTGCAGGTGGTGGGCAGCAGTCCCCCCCCCAGCACCACCCACTGCGTGGGCAGCACAGCCTGTGGCCCGTGACCTGCGCTGCTCCACGAAGGAAGAAGCCATCCGTCCCCCTCTCCCAGGACCCTCAGGGCCCCAGCCTCTCCCAACCTGCGGCCCCTGCAGGACACAGTCACAGCCTGCCTGGTGTCCTGCCTGCTGATGACCAAAGTGCTTGCCCCTTCCTGGCCCCTCTGGACGCAGTCTCAGCTCTGCTCCCTGCCCCTCTGCGCTCCCTCCCCTAGAGCTGATTCAGGACCCTCCACCTCGGTGGAGCTGGACAGCCGTCAGCTCTAGCCTTCCTCTGGGAACCCCACTGACCGGTGAGCCGTGCGCTCCCCTCCAGGGCCCCCACGGACGGCCCTGAGCCAGGAGCCAGCAGGCTGGCCCGCGCCCCGGGAAGCAGCTCAGGAGTCTGAATGAAACGTCTGCTCCATCAGCTGGAAACACCGGTTTGCTTCCCTGGGACAAGAACTGACACGTGTGAGGTCAGCACAGGGCGTGCGGGGGCGGGAAGGGCTGTGCGCCCCTTCTCTCCAGGGCAGCTCGGGTCATTCCCAACCAGAGCACCCTCCTAACCCACTCCTGGTCCCCAGAAACCCCAGCCCCAGGAGGCCCCGACTTCAGAAAACTGGGAGCAAGGACGCAGATATCTCATCAGAAGCTCCTGCGAGACAGTGCGAGAGGGGAGTAGTAACGGGCCGAGCTCCGGAATGTGGAGGCGGCGTCTGTGTGAACCGGGAAGCGCTGCAGACGTGCCAGGGGCTGAGTCCTCTCCGCGGAGCGTCCAGGGGGCGCAGAGAGGGCGGGGGCTGGCGCAGGCCTCCCGTGGCGCCCTGCAACAGGGCTCGCTGCAGGCACGGCAGCAATCAGCTCGTCCAAGCGCTGCGCTCCCACCCACCCTGGGGCACCAGGGAGCCGCTGGGCATGTGGAAAATCGAGAGGCCCCCGGCTGAAGCTGCTGGGTTATCTGTTACTGGACCTGGCACAGCGCGTGGCTGCAGGCTGGGCCGAGAGAACCACCCGGCGCCCCCACCCCCACGCTGGGCAGGAGCCAACTCTCTGCCCGAAGCTCCTGGCAGCGGGAGCCAAAGGGAACGGCGGAGCTTATGCCCGGAGAGCCCACACCCCACGCTGGTGCATTCCGGGGACAAAGCCCTCCAGCTGCAGGAGCTGGTCCGGAGATGGAGGGCCTTTATGCAGGTCTCCAGGGAGACGACGCAGACGCTGTTACCAGAGGAACCGTTGCCACCGTCCATTGTCCATCACCCCTGATGAAAGGCCAAGGGGTGCGGGGGTGGGGAGCACGGGGGGCGGAGGAGAAAACTGGGAGAACTGGAGTTAAGACGGGAGAATGCACTGAGGTTTGTCCCCTAAAGTCTAGTGTGGGGGGTGTGCCGAGACCTCCGCCCCCACAGCGTGCGGACGGGGGCATGAGGACGGGGCGGGGGGGGGGGGGGGGCGGGCTGCTGCTTGTGTCAGCGAGTGGGGGCGAGTCCAGCAGCACCCGGAATGGCTGGCCCGTCTGCCGGGCCCCAGGCTCTGCAGAGGACCACGGGGGCCCGCGGGTCTCAGCATGGTCCCGGCCACCTCGCAGTGGCAGGGTCCAAGGAAACTGGTACACGCGGTCCGTCCCTCCCTCCTCCCTGCTGAAGACCCCTCCTCAGGTAGGAGGGGCGGACAAAGCCCCTCTGCTGTCTGCTCCCGCCTCTGGGGCCTACTGTCAACAGTGCCTGCTCCTAACCCAGTGGGAGCCACACACGGGGTAGCAGGCAGGTCCCGAAAGTGACCAGCACAGACGCGCACCCAGGTCACGGCAGTCCCAGTGACCTCGGTCATTCCGTGGGGACGACGGCCTCAGTCCATGTCATGGGCGTAAGCCTTACGAGGGGTTCTAGCCCCGTGTCCAGCAGTGCGGCGCTGGCTACCTAAGACGCCACGCCCACATCAGCAAAGGCTGTGGCCCCGATGCCTCTGGGCCGACAGCACGAGTACTTCCGTCACCAGCCCTCCGCAGGGAACCAGCGGGTACAGAGCCAGTCGCTGTGATGTGGACACTACGGCTGACAAGATGGACCACGTCCCACGGCCGCCTGGCTGCCCCCACCCGGGAGGTTCAGTGGGAGCGAGACGGGGACGTCCCAGGTTGGGGGACGTGGGCCCTGGTCAGGGGGTGCCGGGCAGGTGCGTCCTCAGACCTGGGCGTCCATTTAGGGCGGGAAGTGGGAGTCGGAAAGGATCCAGAGTCTGGAAATGCAAGCGAGAACAGCACCAAGGCTCTGCCATCGAGACAGGTCCCTGAGGGACAGCGGCGAGGGGGCTGAAGCCTGTGGTCCCGGCAGGCGTGACTCACATTTGCTGTGGCCGCCAGCACACTTCCCACAAACCGACCTCCGGAGCCTCAGGAGTCCCCGACCCCCCCACGGCAGACATCACTTCTCAGCATCGGTGTCTCTCCGGAGAGGCGGAGATGGCCCTGCTCACTCTCCCAGATCCCCCTCAACACGCCCCCACCGGCACTGGCGGGGCGCTGCACGGCTGTGGACCTGCCACAGAGCCGCCCAGGCTCGGCTTCTCATAGTCAGGAAGACCGAGGCCCAGGGGCCCAGGAAATGACTTGTCCGGGTCAAGAGCCAGGTGGGAGGGATCCGGGCCAGAAGCCATTTCTCTTGACCCTCTTGACCTCTGACATGCAGGCTCCTTAACCCTACGCATGCTACCTTCGTCTCCTGGACAACCACTGCCCCGACCGCAAGATGGCACCTTTTCCTGGTCACTGTGGGCTCCCGTGGGGTAACACCCAGGGCCGAGCCCAGACACCCAGGAAGGCTGTGAAGCATGCCCTGACCAGCTCACGCCTCGCTTTTCGTGAAGACCTGGCCCGTGTGCACCGCCAGCAGCACCGGTGACCACCTCCGGCAAGCCCCTCGCCACCCGCTCCACCCCCGTGCGCTTGCATGTCAGGACCTCGAGGTCCTGACAGACGGGCCTGGACCGTGTCCCACTTCCTGTGTGGGTCCCGATGCCCCTCACCTATCAGGAGCTCAGAAAGGCTGTAAGGTAAAGGTGAATTCTGGAGCAGGCCTCGGCCTGCCCACGCCCCCGAGAAACCTCGGCTATCTCCGGGGCAGGAGTGGGCAGCCCAGTTGCCCTCGAAGCAACCTCTGCTCTCACGTCCACTGCTGACCCTTGGGAAGAATTCCAGCCACAGGAGCAAGAGGCTGTCACCCCGACGAAAGGTCCTAGTGACCAAGGACATCTTTACCCCCAAATGTGTTAACGTTGGTGCAAACAAAACGCTTCCACGAAGCTTGTGGTTGGGGCGAGGCTGAGAGAATCCAGCATCACTATCGTCAAGCAGGAGCCCACCTGGGACTCAGAGAAAAGGGCCACCGCCCACCGCCACGTTCCTCCCTGGACACAGACACACTCGGAAAGCAAGTCAGCCACTGGGCCTGAGCAGAGGCTCCGTCTGACCCGTCTGCCTGCCGAGCCTGGGCTGACGGGCTGTGTCCACAGAGCGGTGTCTGAGGAGCAGCCGCTAATGGACGCGGGACTGGCCCCAGGGGGGCGCTGTCACTGATCCGAGCCTATGGGCGAAGATGCTGGAAGTGGAATGGCCGGGTCGCACGGCAGGTGTGTGCTTAGCATCTTAAGCAGCTGGCACACTGCTTTCCGAAGGGGCTGCACCACGGGGCAAAACCACCGGCAGTGGGCGTCCCGGGCCCCGTGTCCTCACCGACCTTGATGCGGCCGGTTGTCTCCGGCTCAGCCTCCTTGTAATTACTCGCTGTGCATTTAATTTGTGTTTTCCTAATGACTAATGATCCTGACCATCTTTTCAAGGGCCTATCTGCCATCTGGGTATCTTCCTTGGTGACATGTCCATTCAAATCTTTGCCCGTTCCTTAAATTGGGTTATTGTCTTGTTATTGAATTTTGAGAGTCTTTTACACATTCTGGGTCCAAGTCCTTCAGACAAGGACACCTACAGCTTTCCCTAAAGAGGCAACACCCCACTGACCTCCCTGACCCTTGCCCTGCCCCACCCTCCCCACTACGGCAGTGTTTCCGCCCAAGCACTTCAATGGAGGAGCAGGTGGCGTGGTCTTCTCTGTCCCCGGCACACTGGCCACAGGTGATCAGGATGCAGGAGGTCTCCGCACATCCCTGAGGGTGGGTGTGCATGGGTGTGCATGCCGGGCTGCGGCCCTACCTCAGCCCACAGCCCACCACAGCCCCGAGCGCTGGCCACCCCACGAGCTGCTCCCCCAGCTCCTTTCCCCTCACCGGGAAGGACTCGCATCCACTGGAGTTTCCCTCTGTGGCGAGCACTCCAGCTTTTCGAGACACGAAGGTGAACTGCCCCGTGGCGGCACTCCCTCCGGCCTGTGTTCCAGCTCACCCGTGCTGAGCACTTTGTAGTGAGCAGGACTTGGCTCTAATCCTCGTCTTCATTCTCGCTCGCCAACCGCCAGGTGCAGGCTGATGTCAGGCAGAGGCACAGGCTGAACCCAAGGTCACATGTGCCCTAACTCTAGATCGGCCAACGACCCCATGCGACCAGCCTCGGGCTGAGGACGGGACCCCGTGCCACACACTCCAGCTCCGTGACAGGAAATGGAGGCGCTGCTCCCAACCAGACCTGTGGGTCCCTGTGGCCTCAGCTTCTGGCCTTGATGGGATGGCAGCAAACAGGCCACGCCCCCTCCAGCTCCCTCATCCGGCACTTCTACCGTTCATGCAGTGACCTGGCCACGTGTGAGTGCGTGTGCACACGGAGACACACTCCTGTCGGCAGTGGGTGAGACAGGCGAGCCCTCCTTGCACACCAGCCCCTGTGCACTGGGAGACAGGGGGCTGGGAGTTAACTGCCCCGATCGGTTAGTAGAGGCCTCACCCACCCCCCAAAAGAGCCGGCGCGCAGGCCTGGCTTTAATTAAGCAGCACAGTGACGGCATCTGCCTGGACACCGGGGCTTTGATCTCCCCACGGGGCATGTTTCTGCACCGCTGAGCGTGAGCCGTGCTTCTGCAACATAAACCAGGGCGCTCCTGTGACTGTGCGGCCCCGATGGAGCTCCGCCGGGGGGGGGGGGGGAGGGTGGACGTGGAGGCACAGGGGTGGGGGGACAGGGCAGCAGAGAGACCCCTGGAAGGTGCGGAGCCCGGAGAGGACGTCAGTGGGGAAGAAACGGGGGGGGGGGGGCGAGGGAGAGGACAGTGGGGTAGGGGTGCAGCAGGGAGACCAGCCAAGGCCGGGGAGCCAGCAGCGGCACCAGGAGGCTCCTCCATGAGGAAGGCTGTGACTCCAGCCCCCACAGGGGCCCTGCTGGTCACTACATAAGCATCAAATCCTGAATCCCAACAGAGAAAACAGGTTCTGTTGTGGGGAGAGGACCAAGACGAAGTTGAAGTGCAGGCTGGCCTGGCCACGCTCTCCACAGGGGGCGCTCCCAGAGCCAGGTCCCCGGAGGCAACGTCGCAGCAGCGGGCAAGTTAAAAAAGTCTTCACATGTTTCACAGGGAAACTGTCCGCTCTCTCCACAGCCTCTCCGCCCACGTGTGACGGCCCCCCGGGGGGACCCTGCAGCCCAGGACCACTCCCCAACGGCGGCCATTGCTAGAATTCTGGTGTATTTCCCGTCTTCATTTTTTAATAAGACTTTTATTATCACAGAGTCAAGAGTCTATTTACACACAGTTCTAAATGCTTAACAGAAGCCTCTTCCCAAAATCCCTGCGACCCTCTTGCATGTCACTTTCACTGCAGGGGACGGCTTCTGTGGTGGTCACGTGACTGTTCTGATCGTGGGCTCAGCTGACGGCCTCTGGGCCCCAAATCCACGCTGCCGTGACCAGCGGTGTGGCCGGGGCTGCACCCCCAGCCACGGCCAGCTCTGTCCACTGAGGTGCCGCAGCAGCGGGCACACCTGATTCCGAAGACTGGGCACAGACTATAAAAACACCTCCATCAGTTCCCACTGATCACACTTCCAGATAACGTTCCGGATACACTGGGCTAAATAAAGGGACGGAGTTACTGTGGCCGGTCCCCTTCACCTTCTCGGTGCAGCTCCGGGGGCCCTGAGAAGTGCACAGGGGGCCTCGCTGCCCCAAATCCCAGGGGCTGTGCTGCTGGCTCCTTGTCTTGCCAGCAGAGGGCGCTGGACAGGCGCTATGGGTAGGTTTCTCTCCCCTGGCCAGGTGCTGCAGGCAGTTCTGGGTTCTGGCTTCTGGGGCTCATGGCCCCCCAGTCTTGCTGGTGCCCCTGGACTTCTCCACCACCCTCTTGGCTCCGGACACACACCTTTGGGGACCCTCTCTCCCCGGAGGCTGCCCCCGTGGTCTGTGAAATTGTTTTCACCCTTGAGGGTTCGTTCCCATTTCTAGCTACTGATCTGTCATCTCAGTCTCCCCTGTTCTCACTACGGGTAGGGGTTCCATCCCCTGGCTGCGCCTACTGCGTGCAGTGAGAAACCAGGGAAACGCGTCACCCAAGGAGTGTCAGGGGTCTCTGGGACACCGCCCTGCACCCCTACCCTGCTGAGGTGCGTCTTCTCTCTTCTGTCATCTGTCCCCTCCCCGAGCACAGATGTCCGAGGTGTGGGCACCACACCTCCCTGAGATCGTCAGCCGGGAGGCGCTGGATGGACCGGAGCTACTGAGAGCCACGCCCTCTGCCTGCTGCACAAATGTGTGCCCAGCTCCTGTTCAATCGAGGTAACGCGCCGGGTGCGGGCGGGCAGGGGTCAGCCACACAGAACAGGTGGGACAGCAGCTCCGGTGCCCAGGGCCTGACAGC
The DNA here is from genome assembly GCF_022682495.2 of Desmodus rotundus. Lineage (NCBI taxonomy): Eukaryota > Metazoa > Chordata > Mammalia > Chiroptera > Phyllostomidae > Desmodus > Desmodus rotundus. Next base: position 101,219,477 of record NC_071398.1, read on the forward strand.
CTCGCAGACAAAAACGAAGGATGACGTGAGTCACTGCAACAGAAACATTAAGTTAAAAAATCAACCGGCTGGACCATTTTGGGCGTCATACCTGGCCACAGGGAAGTGTAGTTTTAAAGAACCAAATAAACCTTTCGGTGCCTGTCTCTCCTCATTGCAGGGCCCTGCGCCGCCCCCCTCCCCCTCCCAGGGTCTCGCTGACCCGAGTTCTGCTCTCCGCCAGCCGTGCAAGGTGTGCCTCGTGCACAGGCCGGTCCTGGGCTCAGACCGCCCCTCAGCCTCCTTCCCCAGCCACAGGCCGGCCACGCACGATGGGGCTCCCCTGGGGACAACCCTGAGGACCCTTTCCCTGGGCAGGGTCATGGCCCCAGACTCCAGCCGCACCCCAGTTCCCACCTTTGCAAAAGGATGAGAGGTTTAAGGTATTACCAGCCCCCAGGGGAATGTGAGTTCTAGAATTTCTGACTCTTTGTACAAGATTCCAATTCTCTGCCAAAATTCTCCACCTTATCTCCGTGTTCCTTGAACGGAGGAGTCACCACGGTCTCACGTCCCCTAGTGGTGACACCGCTGTCACTGGGTCTGGCACAGACACCTCGCCACGTGCTGCTGTCTCACAGGGCACCTGAAAAACTGGCATCAGCCTGAGGCTCTGCATGGTGGCACTTCCTCCAGGGGACCGGCCTTTGCTCTGGCGGCAGGTGGGGAGAGAGACGGCACCTGAGCCAGTCAGAAGCTCGGCGTCGGTCTCGAGCACTCTGGGCTCCGCCCGCTTTGCCCGACTCCCAAGACACAGCCTGCAGGTTCCAGGCTGAAAGTGTGGGTGTTTCCCAGGGCCCCCCCCCCCGACCAGTGCCGAACTGTCACCTGCCCCCCGGGTCTGCGTCTGCGGAAGGCTCTGCACACGCCACCCTCTTCCCCTTCACTTACAACCCGCAAACCGCAGGGCGGGGGGTGGGACACCCGAGGTCAGCTCCCGTCTCCACACCTCCCTGCGCTCCAGGCAGGCTCTGTGTAACGTGTACTCACTCATACGACGCGCATACATGTGCTTTTCCAGCCTGCGAGGGGCGGGGGGACCGGCCTGACACAAGGCTCCCTGATGAAGCCAGAGGCAGCCTGCGGAGCCTTTACTGTCTGGGGAGTGGCTGGCAAGCTTCTTCATGCAGACTCCCTGCCCCTGAGGTCCCGCTGCTGCCCCCCACCCCATGTCCCCCGATCTCCGGTCTCGGCAGCTCGCTCTGCCGTCGTCACAGAGTCCACCGAGCAGCGTCGACAGGGTCCTCTCCCACACCGCGACGCTTTTAAAGCGATGACTCTGGTAGAAACAGGTGCATTGAAGAGCGTAGCGAACGGGGAGAAGGGACGAGGAGAACGCAGCAGCCGTGAACGTCAGCAGTGAGAGCTCGACGTTGGCGCTGAGGACAGCCGGTTCCGCTCCCACATGCGTCCGCTAAACCCGCGTTCTGCGATTCCCGTGTCCTGTCCTGTCCTGTCCTGCCCAGGGCACTTTTCTTGTTTAAGCTCACAACCCAAAGGGGCATGAATGGGGCGGCTCTAGGCCGTGCCCCTCCCTGCCCCCCAGACAAGCTGGCCCCTGGGGAGAAGACAGCTACTGGAGGCACAAAGGGTGAAGGGCAGAGCCCAGGCCTGCCACCCGAGGGCCAGCTGAGGGGGAGGATTGACGAGCTGCCCCGGGCCCAGCAGCTCCCCGACGCCAAGTGCAGCTCACGGAAAAGGTGCTGGTCAGGCTGCAGGCGAGAGCAAGCGAGCGAGCAGTGGCCCCAGTGGGGCTCCACAGAGGAGCCTCCCGACTCCCCAGGCCACGTGCCGGGTCCTCGGACACCCTGCCCATTTCCTCACTGCACTCGTCACAACGGGCAAGTCCGTCCACGCTGTTGCCACGGCGTCCGCAATGCAAGTCCCTGAGCACAAGGACTGCGCCTGCGTCCCCCACACAGGGCCCCAGGTCTGGTGCCCCAGCTGGCACCCCAGCTGGCACCCAACCCGCTCTTAACTGAAAGGTGAAGACAAGTGAGGATATTTATCTGCCTGGGGTTACCACAGACCTTGTTTCCAAACAGAACACAGGTGACTAATTTGTGTCAACGTCTCACTTGGTGAAAAAGGGTAACTCGAGCTGGGAGTCTCGGGCCGCTGAGGCGGAGGTGACCACGGGGCAGGGCCTGCCCTCTGGGGCACCACTAGTGCCCTGAGGGTCCCGGCGGCTGGGCCCCCGGAAGTGGATGGATCAGCAGAGGTCAGCAGCCTGACAGCCTGAGCCCAGGTGAGCTGGATTTGGCCAGGGCAAGATTTTAGGAAACGGATGTGGGACAAGCTGACTGTGTGCCAGGCGCCCGCAGGCCCATTGGCCCTCTGTGGACGGGGGCGGGGTGCCGCTGCCCGTCCGGCACACAGAGCGGCCCCAGGGCACCGGCTCACCGCACCTTCCACACCTGCCCTGGCAGGGGCACTGCCTCACTTCCTGGGCTGGGGAAGGACGACAGGGGGGGCCCTGCACCCTGGTGCCCACACCACGGAGGGTGTGGGGGGAGGGGCAGACTACAGGCACTTTTCCCACGACTGGCTGGGGTCTGCATTGTGTCCAGCCAGCAGGAAAGGGGGGCCCACCGGGAACCAATGAGTGGGGAATCAGGGGCGAGACTCCTAACTGCAGCCAAGCGCCCCGGTTGGTTGGAGGGGCCGAGTCCGGGAGCCTGGGGCTGCCGAGGAGCGAGCAGTCCTGGTGGGACCCCAGCTCCAGGTCCCAGGTCTGCTCCTGGGAAGAGAATGGTTTCCGGAGCGAAACTACTTAGAAGCTAATTTCTACTGAGATGCCTCACTGTGGGCGCTCACTTCCTCACTGTGGGAGACCCCGGCCGTCACAGCCTGGCCACGGGAAGGGCGCTAGCAACACCCCTGGTGACAAAGAGGGACAGTTGTCCTCCCGACCTCTCTCTCTCTCTCTCTCTCTCTCTTGTCTTCTGTCCAAGTTCCTCTGGATGATCAGGTTTGGGGGACGGGCCCCTAGCATCTCACTCAGCATGTCCACTACATTCGGTTTATCTTCATTCGGTAACGCAAAACTGTCCCTCTGAAGGGCGTCCCTCCTGGGGCCGCAGTGACCTGCACCCAACGTGACGCGTGTTTTCCTTCCTGACCATTTTCTAGGCTCCAGATTCTGGTTCTAAGACCCGGCGCCTACAAAGCTCAACCACCTTGAAAACCACGTACCGCCCGCAGCCTCCATTGGCGGGTCTCCCCCACGAGTGGAGTCCCTCGGGGGAGAGAAGGCTCGGTGACTGTCAGGAGCACGAAGAGCCTGTCATGTCACCGAGGCCGCAGTGCCTCCCCTCCCCCAGCCAGGCGGTCCCTGTGCCCCGGGGACTGAGACGGGCCTGCCTGCTTCATTTGCTTCCTCTCTCCAGACTCTGAGATCTGGAACCAGAGGCGTGAGGCCTGCGGAATCTGTTAATTATGAGCTAATGACTCTACACGGTCTTGGCACCTGCGAATGGAAAGTGCCAAGGAGCCCAAATTAAGGCCACGATGGACATGAACTTCCCAGAAGTGAGCTGCCGGGCACCCCCAGCAGGGCGCGGGGCGCGGGGAAGTCTGCACGTACGTCACATTGCCGGGCGCAGAACTGGGGGGCGCTGTCTGTCTCGTCACCTCAGGTTTCCTTCAGCTCTGTTCCTGCAAACAGGCCGCTGACCTGCCGGGCTCAGGGCTTCAGTCCTGCCTCGTGCCCCGCCGGCCGAAACAGGGGCTCGGCTGGCACGTGAGGCGTGTTACGTGAACGGCTGTGAGCACAGTTGGGAACGTGCGCAGAAGTCTCCGGACCGCGGGCTAACGGGACCCGGGCCAACCTCAGACCCTCGCCAAAGTGCTCCTGTGTTCAGACGTGGAAACCCAGGCCCCCGGGACCATCCGCAGATGCCAGGTCAGCACACGGCCAGGGGCCTCGGCCCGCCGTCCCCCGACTCCCGCGGCCCGCACCTCCCCGTCACGCTGCAGGGAGGACCTGCCCCGAGCTGCTCTGCAGTCGTCACCGGAGTGTCCCCAATCCCTGTCCTGGCCTTAGCCGGTTGTCTCGGCTTCTCAGGGCAGGGCGTGAAAAAGGAGGGGGTGTGCAAACCGCACCTCTAAGTTGAAAGCATAAAGTTCCATAACTCGATGCTAAGGGGGGTATTTTTTCACTTAACAAGAATAATCCCAGCGTCTCGGATATAATTTCAGCACGATTTTTTAAAGAGTCCACATCCCTTGTACTCAACACCATGAACAAATGTTAAAAGGTCTCACACAGGGCAGGAAGGTGGTGGTACAGCCAGTAGACAGGCTGAAATAGCTCCCCACTGACAAACGGTGACAGGAGAGGGTCACCTGTGGGCCCAGCAGTCACACAGGGCCTTGTCTGCCCCACAGGAACCCAAACACCCACACCAATGTGATGTTTCTTCCCTCATTTTTCCTTCAGCAGTTTCGTGCCTTTGCGAAGCGATGCAGGTGCGCATATCATGACCGGCACAGAACAGGGTCCCCAGAGCAGGGGACCGTGGTGGCGGTGGTGACGCCGATGCCACGGGAGAACAACGAAGCAGCTAAAGGGACCGAAATGCAAGATGCAAGCGTCTCCCTGGGGGGCACGGAAAGGGAGCTCTGGTCCAGGCGGCAGCCAGAGGCGGCCATTCCTGGACCCGCGCTGAGCTTCCCCCCCAGTGGATTCACGAGCACACGTCGCGTCCACCAAGGAGCCTCGGGCCCTAAGGGTCCAGGCCCCCAGCTGGCGACTTCTAGGCCCCTTTCGAGTGCCGGGCACAGCACCACGCTTCAGGCCTCAAAGAGACCCGTTAAGCTGGCTGAGAAGAGAGAAGTGACGTGGCCTCCTCGGGCAAGGTCCCTTCACCGTGATTCACAGGGAAGTGAGCGGGCGGCTTATCAGCTTCCCTGCGACGGGCCTTCCTCAGCACAAAGCTGCCTTTGAGGACTGTGAGTGGCAACGCCTTCTCCGGGGCTCCGGGCCTGGTATTTCCAGGGAGCGCGAGGGGTCAACAGCGAAATACACTGGCACAGCCACATGCCAGGGAAGCTGGCACCGCACCTGCCCGGCCGGGCCCAGCTCCAGGCAGCCCGACCGGAGGCATGAAAGCTTGTAATTCATCCCAAGGAGAATTAAAAACAATCCAATTCGTCAGGTAGGACTGCAGACTGGGCTGCTGAATGCCAGCCAAACCCGCAGCAGGTCAGGACTCGGGAGGGAAGGGGACCGGGCACGTCCCTCTTTCCCCGAAGCACCCAGGTGACCCGGGTGAAGGTGAAGGGTCAGCTTCTTGGATTCGGCCACCCCAGCCATGGCAACCTGTCAGCAGAAACGCCTGCACGGGGCCAGTGGGAGTCTCCGGCCTTAATGCAGACATTCCTCACTGGCGGCTCCCGGGGTAACTGCCCAGGGCTGACGGGCCGGACAAAGGAGCTGATTCTCAGGGAGGCACAGGCTCGGGGACAGAAGCACAGGCTCGGGGACAGGAGCGCAGTCGGTCACCCCAGCCAGTGCTGTGTGGTGCCAAGTATTTTAATGTGTGCGGAAGAAAACAGAAGGGGCCGTGGCCACGGGTTCATGTCCTTTCTCAGGAAGCAGGTAACCGGACTCCCAGCTACACCGAGATTCCTCGAGGCTGGGGAGGGCCAGGCAGCCAGCCCTCCTGACCCTCCGCATGTGCTCTGCCCAGACACATGCCCTGCTCCGCCCACATCATCCAGGACAGTCACAAACGCCACCTGAGCTCAAAGTGGTTGTGGAGCAGACTTCCCGGCGATGGTTTCCAGGCTCACCAGTAACTGGGATTGCCCCACACGGCCGAGTGTGTCGGCACTGTGCACTGGGCTGTGCAGCTCCCGGGCGGGGGGGGGGGGGGGGGGGGTGCTCAGGAGCTAGACATGAACGGACATAGAAAGAAAAGCCAATTCTAAAATTCACTCGGAGCCACAAAGGACCCCAGAGTCACAGCAATCTCGAGAAAGAGGAACAAAGCTGCAGGCACCCCACTTCCCAATTCCAAACCACGTTACAAAGTTACAGTCATTGAAACAGTGTGGCACTGGGGTTCAAAGCAGACACACGTGTGAGAAGAACTGAATCCAGAGCCCGGAAATAACCCCCGGTACGGTCGAGTGACGTGCAACCACCCCGTCAAGCACGCACGGCGAGAAAAGGAAGGCCCAGTCAGTGCAGGAAAGCCGGGCAGCAAACGCAAAAGCGTGACAGCAAGCCCTTGTCTTGCCCCATCCTCGAAACCAACTGAAAGTACGTCAGAGGCTTAAGCATAAGACCTGAAGCCATCCAATTGCTAGAAGAAAACATCGGGGGGGAAATCCTTGACAGCGGCCTCGGTGACGGCATTTTAGATGTGACATTAGAAGCTCAGGCAACGGGAGCAAAAGATAAAGACGTGACAGCACATGGAACTCAGGAGCTTCCACACAGCGAAGGAAATCGTCAGCGAAGTGAAGGGGCAGCCTAAGACCCGGGGAAGATGTTTGCACGCCGTGCGTCCGACGGGGTTGCACAAGGAACCCCTGCCGTTCAGTAACAGAAAAGCCTTTCGCCAGTGAGAACATGGGCACAGAGCCTGAGCAGATGCTTCTCCAAAGAAGACGCACGAATGGCCAACAGACCCACAGGAAGGTGCTCAGCCTCACTGGTCATCAGGGAGCGGGAAACTACACCAAACGAGATACCACCTCGAACCTGTTAGGACGGCTGTTCCCACACAAAAAAGAAGTGAAGTGTGGGCGAGGGCGCGGGCTACGGCAGCCCGTGTACACGGTTGTTGGGAAGGCAAATCGATTCGGCTGTCACGGGAAACGCGGTGAGAGTTCTTCAGAAAATTAGACATAAAACCACCAGTGATCCATTGATGCCTCTTCTGGGCTCATATCCAAAGACAGTGGACCCAGCACCTCAGAGAGACACCTGGCCCGACGCTGCCCGCAGCCTTGCTCACAACCCACAACATGGGGAGACCGCTGAGCGCGTGTGGACGGTGCACACACACCACGCGTGTGCACATGCAATGCACACGGCGCAACACCACTCCGCTTCGCACACGGAGACCCTGCCACTCGCAGCAACCCAGAGGAGCCCGAGGACGCCACGCGAGTGAAGTGAGCCGGACCCGGGAAGCAAGGCCCCGCACGCCCCCGCCTGTGTGTGGGGTCTGGGAAGTCTCACGCAGGGGCGGAGGGCAGAGCGGCTCCCAGGGGCAGGGAGGGAAGGGGATGCAGGTCGCGGCGCGAGGCACGCACAGGTGACTGAGTCCCGAGGGGCCACGTTCGGCGCGGTGGCTGTCGTCAGCGCCGTAGGGAACACGGGGCCTGAGCGCTGAGCTGGTTTCTGGTGCTCGTCACACACACAACAAATGGCGCATCGCGTCCCACGGAGTCCCAGCGTCCAGCACGGTGCGGAACACTGTGTCCTGCGTGTTAGAGGAGGCACCGGGTCTAAAGGACAGGCAGTGGGACCTGCAGGCCTGGGGAGATGCCACACGATGCGGTACCTCCTCCTCTTCCTGTCCCTTCAAATGTGACAGGGGGAAGCAAAGCCAGCGGGCTTCTCCCATCCCAGCCACCCGGAGTTCCGCAGCTGCAGCCACCTGGGGTCGCAAATGGACCCAGCTTCTCCACAGACGGCCGTGCCCAGAAACCCAGACTCTGTCAGCCTCGAGGCACCAGGGAGCACTCAGCTGTCTGTGCCTGGAGAGGGGCTTCGAGGAGGCAACGAGGGCTCGGCAAGGTCACGAGAGCTGGCCCTGCTCTGGCCGGACTGGCGGCCTCACGAGGGGAGAAGCCAGAGCGGGTCCCCGCCTCAGGGGTACCTGGGGGCAGCTCCTGGTGTGGACATGCAGCTGTCAGGCCTGTGACAGATAAACAGGGTGGTCCGAAGGTGCTCCTTGGGCAGAGGAAGGCCACCGTCATCCCACGGTCCAGATACACAGACCTCCAGCTCCCCGAAGGAAGGCATGGGGACTGCCCAGGCAGGGCGCCCGAGTAGGTCACCGTGAACACAAGCACCCAGTGACTGGGTGTGATGGGTGCCCCATGGAGCCCTCGGGGAGAGGAAGCGCTTCCCGGAGACACTGGCCTCGGAGCGCCGGCCCTGTGATAGCCGTGGGCCTGGTGGAAGCAATTTCCAGAGAAAGTGGATTAGTTCTGGTCTCAGTGACAGCCACTGCGTGACAGGGAAGTCAGCAGCATGAGGGGACAGCTGGTGGGGACACAGCTGTCACCGTTGGGATGAGGCCAGGTGTGGGCACAGCCCGGACTCAATGAATGCCAACTAATTAGGAAGTGGCAAGGAAAAGAAAGAGCCACCACTCAACCAGCCAGGCAGTCTGATTCGCCCTGGACCTGCCGCATCTCACTCAGCCCCTCCCACTCGGAAAGCGAGGAACCCAGGGACAGAACGGACGCAGACGAGTGCGCAAGCGAGTCAGTGAGGACACAGCCTGGACAGCTCTGCTCGCCCCTCGTCCTGGCCTGTGTTCCCTGCTGGCCTGTGTTCCCTGTCCCCAGCTTCTGGGCTGGTCCCCCCAGGACACCACATGAGGGGGACCAGCACCGAGCTCTGCAGAGCAGAGGCGGCCAGTGGGTGGACGATGACCTTACGAGGGTCCCTGAGGCCACTGTGCCGGCACCACGTCCAGCAAGAGGCACCAGGTGGCTGTGCACAGAGTGAAGGCTGGCCACCCAGCCACCCCGAGTGAGGAGGTGGCCTGTGCGTAAACCGCCCGAAGGCCCCTTGGTCTGGCACAGCCAGCCTGCAGACTCGGAGAAGTACGTGTCCGGGTTCAAGCCACCCCGTCTGGGTTCTGTCACAAAGAATGAGTCTGCAGCCCCAGCGGACTCGTACGCCCCCGGCTACAGACTGGAGCAGCACCGACGAGTCAACTCTCCTGCAAGTTACGAACCCGAAAAACGCACAACAGTTTCTTCTTCTTTAATGGAAACAGACTCGAAGCCTCGGCCTGGGTCCCCTCTCATCCCGACACTGGGCTCGACACAGCCCATCCCCACCCTCTGGGGCCTCAGTGCCAACCAGCTGCCACCCCGGCCGCTGCCTCCTCCAAGCCACAGGCACCCGCAGCCCCCGGCACTCCAAGACCCAAGCCATCACTTGCTCCCAGAAGTCACAGTTGATTTCACGTGGGCGAATCAGGCAATTAGGCCAGTCTACTGGGACTGTCCTCAGCCCCAGGTGGCCCACAGATCCCTGCGGGGGCAGAAGCCGGGTGGTCGTCCCCTCGGGCGCTCGTCCTGCAGGGCCTGTGCTGGAGCTCTCCCCCCATCAGAGCCCCGACCATACCCTTGGGAACACAAGTCAACCTGGGACAGCGTGACACCGGCAGACAAGGACCACGAGGGCTAGTGTCCCCAGCCCTGCCCCCAGACACACCCCGGGGCCAAGCATCTGGCTTCCTTACGCAGACAAGGGACAGGCTGGCTGGCGCCTGGGGAGAGTGAGCCAGGGAGGGAGGACAGCTCATCCCACGTCCAGGGCCAGCCCCTCACAGCCTCGACAAGCCACGTCCTCTCCCTAAGCCTGTACAGGGCTGGCGGGGACCCTGATCACCACCTTCTAAGTCTGGGTCCCGGGCACGTTCTCCGCAGGCTTCCCGCTGAAAAGCACTTGACTTGGTTCTTAGGGGCTGACTTCGGAGGATACCCCAGGCCCAACCCACTTTGTGCCCTTCAGACTCCAACCTGCAAGCTCCCAAGGAGACCCAGCTGAGGTTGGAGCCCAGCGCCAGGGCACGCAGGCCCCTGGGCCTTGCAGCTCAGCTCCTCACTGGGTGACACGCCTGCCACCACCTGCCCCCCCCCCCACCACGTCTGCGTCCTTCACGGGACAGGAAGAGTCCAATGGAAGTGACGTCATCATGCAATTAAACACCGAGACAAAACCAGCTGGACTTTTCCCCTTTGTTTGCATTTGTATTTACTCAAAACACCACCTTTCGGGTGTGCCTGTGTGTGGTCTTGGCGCTGGCCTGAAAACCTCATGGAACGGAACCGAGTACACGTAAGTTCACTGTTCACCAGACGGCACCCAGGAGCAGTTAATGATTACTGGCAGCCACGGACTCTGCCCCCAGCAGCCTGTGCTCGTGCGCTTGCCGGGAAAGGCACACGCACTGCGTGGCCTTGCTCACCCACAGCGGGACTGCCCGTCTACCCCGCCCCCCAGCTGTGTCCTCTGTAAAACCGACAATTCTTGGCTACAAATGGTTATAGCGGAACACCACGTTGCACCAGAACACCCCGCTACACTGGAACACCCCGTTACACTGGAACACGTCACACCGGAACACCACGTTGCAGCACCTCTGGCCTAGGCTGTCTCGACCACATGGCGACAGGCTGCTCCTCGGCTGCTCCTCGGAGTCCTGCTCCCCTCTACCCACCATCGTCCCCACTCTCCCTGCCGCTTCACTGTAGCCCAGACCCAGCTTCGCATTTCCCACGTCACCCTTCCATTCCCAGACACGCACAATGCACCTACTGTGCGCTGCACACCTGCTGACATCCCCGGCGCATACAGACTTCTCGGCTTGACTCTGCCCTCGCTGAGCTGACCTCACCTAGCAGGCATCAATCACCCACCCAGCGAAGAGTGGACCCGGACCTGGTGCAGGCTACCCCGGGCAAGCGGCCTCCTTGTTCCCGCGGTCACTCCTACTTCCTCTGTCACCAAGTGGGTGGCCTTCCTCCCCACAGGCAGGTGACACATTTCATTTTACCACATTTTCCTTCATCCCGTTAAAGAAGCGTGAGCACTTCCAACAGTGTAAAAACAATCCGGAGGAGGGAAGGCAAGATCCAGCACCCTAGGAAGTCGTGGGATCAGCAGGCTCAGAGCCCCAATACGTCACCACGGCCCATATGCAGGGGTTCTTACAGGGCACCCGGAAGGCCCATTTCCAGAGCAGAACGGCTGGGAAGTGCGAGAGCAGAACTGGGGAGAGAGAGACAGAAGGCCCAAATCCCGACATTGGCCTTGATACCTGTGCCCTGACCCCCACAGACCAACCACCGGCACAGACCGAGTGCCATCCTCACAAACGCTCTCGCCTCCCTCACCCCTTCAGCCCGGCCGCCTGCCTCCCTCAGTTATCCTGACGGCGGCGTGCCTTGTTCAGAACGCCCCTGGCCTATGGCCCCGTGGACAGGCCCAGTGTGCGGCAAACGGCTGCTCCCGAAAAGCTGACCCGTCTAGCTGGGGAGGGGAAACGCCCACACAAGTTCAAACCCAGAACGGGGCCCATGGGACAAACAAACAGGGCCGCAGAGAGGGGCCGACCAGGCCGGGGTGGCTGGGAACGCAGCGTGGCGAGAAGGGACAGAAGGGGTGCCAGACGCAGTACAGTCACAGGAAAGAGGCAGGCGTGACAAAGGAAAGGAGATGGCAGTGACTGGTCCCCAGGGAGCAGGTGAGTGCAGGCAGGTGTCCTGCCGCGTGAGGGAGGGGACAGGCAGTGTAAGCGAGTGTGTGTGGTCTGGGAGCACTCACACACCAAGTCAGTGAGAGGGGTCTGCTCGCTTATCGACCCAGCATACCACACGGGGCCCCGCCTGTGTGCAGGGGTGCACGGCCTCCCAGAGAGGCAGCGGCGTGCCGGCTGCTAAAGGATGCAGTGACCAGCGCCTTGAGCACGGGGCTCTTCTGGGCAGTGGGGACGAGGCTCCAACTTGATGCTGTTTTTCTTTTCTTTTTTTTTTTTTTTGATGCTGTTTTTCTAAAGGTTGGCTTCCAACTACTGAGCACATACTATGTGCTGGGCAAATGCACTGCCCCCACCCGGTCACACCCAGAGAGGAAGCAAAGTGTGCGAAGACCTCAGACCTCCTGCCGGCCAGCCTGTGCTCAGAGGCCCCATCTCTGGCATGTCCCTGACGGGAGCGAGTGCAGGGCAGACAAGCGTCCAGCATCAGCTGGCCGCCCCCACATGCTGCAGACACCACACTTGCTGGAGCAGGCTCACTGTTCCAGCACAGACAAGAAGTCAGACTTCCTCACAGCGTGAACAGCCCCCACCGCCTCCCTTCCTGTCCCTGCAGCCCATCCCCAGGGCTGCCGGCGAGATGCTCTGGGACCTCTGGCCGCACCACAGGGGCAGAGGCGTGCCCACCTCGCCAGCCCACAGCACCCTGCTGCATCACCGTCTGTGAGGTCGCTCAGGATGAAAAGACCACTGTCACCTCCACGAGCGTCCCCCTGGAACTGACCACAAACCCTGAAAGGCCATGAGAACCTCTCCGCAGGCAGACCTTCTACAGGGAAACAGCAGGTGCAGCGCCCTTTGGGAAGAGGCCTCAGAGTGAAAGGAAGGGCACAGCCAGCACCACGGCTCACTTGCATGGAGGCCTGTGCTCGGTCAGAGAGGGGCCCCCAAACCGACGAGGACCCCACGACCTACGAAGATGCACCAACACGCTCTGTCAGGCAGACCAGCTTGCAAGCAGGTTGTGGCCAAGGAAACCCACCCCCCGCCCCATTAAGGGAGTCGAGGGCGCAGTGGCTTCGTTCTCTGGGTGAGGGGAGCACGCAGGGGTTCTCATTTAAAAGCAGACACAGGTGGAAAGGGGGTCGGACGTGGGAGCAGGCAGGGCCCCGGGATGCTGTTCAAGGCTGTGTGTGGGAGCAGCCTGCACGCAGGGCGTGTGCCCAACACGGAAGTGTCAGCGCTGCGTCTGTGGCGGCCCCGGCAGCGGCATCTGGCTGCAGTGGGCTGGCCGCTTCGCCTTGGTCTTCTGGAAGATACCTGCCAATAGCCCGGATGGTGGTCTCTTGATCAGAAAGAATGAAAGAGAAGAAACGTCCACCCAGAAATGGAAAACGGAGCAGCAGAATCTAACGTGATAGGGGGGAGGGGCAGGGGGGGACAGTGAGGAAAGAAGGGCCACAGGCTTTGGGGACGGGAGGAAGAAAGAGCAGAGACCGGCTGGATTTCCAGGAGGTTCTCCTTTCCTGGGCTCCCTCTGAAATCAGGCGATTCCTTGGGGAATTCTCAGGAAAGGGAACAGACAACCCAGCTGAATTCAGATGGAAGCCCAGAGAAGTCAGTCTCCTGGCTGCTATTCAGCAACACAGACCAAGATTTCGTCTGCGGTGAAGAGGAGGAGAAGGAGCCCACACCATCGCCCAGCAGCACGAACTCCTGGACACCCACCCCTACCTCCCCCCACCCACGAACCCAGGCTGCTCTCTCCCCTCAGAAGCCTCAGCAGCCCCCAGGCCCCTCAGCTGGGAGAGCCGCAGTCCTGTCTCCCTTCATCCCACTCCCCTCTGCTTCAGCCTGGGAGGCAGCCCTTGAAGTCTGCCTTCAGATATCTCACAGGACCCCATCTGTCCCGCTGAGTCTGAAACGGGGGTGTGGAGCTGCCTGTTCGTAGGAGACTCCCAGGCACCCGCGTGTCTCCTGAGTGCCTGAGAGGAGGCCCTTCACCGACCGCAAGGAGACCCTCCGGTGCTGGAACTCCCCCCCCCCCCCCCCCCCCCCCGCAGCAGCGCCGACTGCTCTCCAGAGGGGCTGAGGCCCTCCCTGGAACTTCTGGGCTGAGGCCGTGGGCCCCTTGCACAGGGCATGTGCCACTCATTCGCCGGGTCCCAGTGGAGGAGGGTGCAGGGTCTGGGGGCAGCCAGGCGACAGGACAGACACCTCCTCAGGTCCCCTGTGCTGTCTGTGTGCAGGAAGTGGGGACAGGCCTCGCCCTGCAAAAAGGGGCCACGAGCATGTCGGACTTATGCTGCTGACCATGACCTTAAAAATCAAACACACATCACACCCAAAACCACCTGCAGAAAACAGACAGATGGCCAGGCGGCAAAGATCCGACTCTATGTCCACACGTACCCGAATCAGAAGGGGCTGGCCACCCGTGGAAGCCCAGCGGAGCTGAGTGCCCACAGATCCACAGGCTGGCAAGCCTCCCCAAGACACGCTGCCGGAGCCTCCCGGGGGGGCCTCCTTTCTGCAGCCGTCCGCCTCTTGGCCTGGCTCCCAACATAAGCGCTCAGAACTGGCGACCCCCAACAGCCTTTTGCTCAGCGCCCCACCTCAACCCAAGCCTGCACCACCGGTCTTCAGCTCCAAAACCCTTCCTTCCCACCAGCTAATCGCCAAACACAACTGCCCGCCCGCCTTTGAGAACCTCTCCTGCGCCGGTCCAGTTCAGCAGAATCATCTTAGGGGCAACGGCTTCCATGCCAGAGCCTGAGACACCCTAAGTGAGGACCCCCAGAGGTGAGGCCTCGGCCTGGGCCAGCAGTTCCCACAATGATGCTCATCAGGACCGCCTGAAGGGCTCGTCAAACCGGGAACCTGGGCCAGGGGTCATGGGTGGGGCCTGAGAGCGCATCGGCCTCGGGCCACACCTGGAGAAGCACTGGCCTCGGTCACTCAGGTCACCCAGGACACAGGGTTAGGAGACCAAGATGCTCTCACTGACCGAAAATCCCAGCTAACTCCCTTCACTTCCGGGGCACAGTCCTCTCCCAGCTGAGTGGCAGCGAGCCACTGCTACTCAGTGAGCTGATGAGTGCCAGCCACACACCGGAACGCAGATCAGCCCCAGGCCTCTGTCACCACATCCCCCGCGGACAGGGCACCGCCAGGCTTCAGGGGCGGTGAGCCCGTTAGAACTGATAGGCCACTGATCAGAGGGACCAAACATCAGCCACAGATGCAGAGCGCAGGTACAGGGCCGCCTGCATCCAACCCCGTCTGGTCCTGGGCCTCCTGTCGGGGGCGGGGGAGGAAGGGCATCTCCCCGGCAGGCACGCTGGAGGAGAGCAGCAAGAATGTCTGGAATCCCTTATCTTCCCCTGCAGCCCAAACACAGATCCTCCAGCAGGCAGTAAATCACAGAACAGCAAATCCAGGAACCGGGAGTCCTGGGGGGCGTAGGAATGTCCTCCCTGCACCCCCACGTGGGGCCTGGAGAGGACACAGAGACAGGAGCTGGGCGCCCCCCCCCATGCCGGCCTCGGCGCTGGAGTGCGTGGTGCAGAGAGCGCTGTGGAGCAGGCGGACCCCCAGAAAAGGACGCTCAGAGAGGGGCGAAGCAGAGACACTCCCCAGGCAGGAAAGTCGGCGAGGCAGATGAGCCGCAGCAGACCATGGCAGACCAGAGCCCGGGCGCCAGGGGGCTCGGGGTCCTTCCCAGCTGAGTGCCATCCTGTGAACTGTGTCAGTGGTCTGGGCTGGAGGGAAATCAAACCGAGGCGTCTGGGCAGCTGCTTTACGTAATCTGCTTCCCGCAAGCTCAGCTCCCGGGATGGCAGTGGATCGTGGGAGGTAACTCAGATTCCTCTGGAGGGGCCAGTGCGGGGCCCTCTGCACAGACTGCGCTCAGCCCAGCACCCCTCCTCCTCCCCGTCGCCTCACACCTCAGAGGCGTCCAAGGCCTGAGCTTCTCGGCCCAGTGAAAGCGTGCTCTGCCCTGGCTGGCTGGAGCGTCATCCCGTGCACCAAAGGGTTGTGGGTTCGAGTCTTGTACGGGAAGCAACCAATCCATGTTTTTCTCACATTGAAGTTTCTCTCTCCCTTCCTAAAATTGACAAACACACCCTTGCGTGAGGACAAAACAAAAAAGAAGAGGGGACCTGGGGTGGAGAGGATGGCGGAGGAAGAGGAGCTGTTGCTGAGAGACTGGGGAGGAGCTGGCGGCCACCATGGGGAGAGGCACCTTCCACTCCACCTGCACTTGGCCCGAGGGCAGGAGGTGCAGGCAGGGAACTTGAAAGTCAGGTGACTGTGTCAAACCTGCAGGGAGAGGTCAGGCCCCACCCAAGCCCCTTGGGTGCCACTCTCTGGGCCTGGGATGGTGGTGCTGAAAGCCTCCAGGACCAGGGCCTGCCCGCCTCCCCACCTCACGTCAGTCCCGGCCCGAGATCCACGTGGACGTCCCTCCTGCTGCTGGACGGGCCACGCTCACCCCCACCTCGTCCTCGCTGGCCCCCCATGAGCAGAGCTTGGCCGGGCCGGCTCAGTGCCCACACTCAGGCTTGGCGCCGAGGGCACACAGAGGGCGGGCAGCCCCCGAGGGTCTGACAGCAGAGCCCTGAGGGGCCCGTGCTGGGGGGGGGACAGGGAGGGGCGCTCTGCTCCGAGGTCTGAGGGGTGTGCGCCGCCCACACGCGTGGCCCTGCACACGGAGCCTGCCTGGGCCCTGACCCCTCACGGCTGAGTGGTCAGCCGTGCAACTCCATGCCGGGGCGTCTGGGAACAGATGGAGGCAAAAACCGTGCGTCAGCACAGCACGAGCTCTCACAGTACCCCACCTGGCTGCGACCCTCGGCCCCCGCAGGGCAGTGCTGGTTTGAAGGCAGACCCCCCAACGTGATTGTCATCCTGCTGAGTGGGGACCAGAGGCGCAAACCAACCCCGAAACCTCACCAGGTCCGAGGAACAGGTTTCGGGGACAGAGACCTGGGTGGGGCCCGCAGAGGTGAGGTCTGGGGGACCGGCACCAGGCCCTCACCTGGCCGTGGCACCTGCCCCTGCTTGGCAGCTGCATCCACTGCCCCTTCCGAAACCCAGGCAGAGAGGCCGCTTTGTGTTCTGACCTGCCAGTCCCCCATTGGGAGGCTGCCCAGCCCCACCCCGAGCCGGGGGAGACCAGCTGGCCCGAGCTGGCCTGGCCGGGCATGCAGCCTGAACCGCACAGCCGTGAGAGCCCCCTGCTCCACGCGGAGTGGCGGCGGTCCCACCCTCCAGAGAAGGCAGGGTTTAGGGGCCTCAGAGCCCTTCTTCTCTCTGTTACCTTTACCAGCGTGGTGAATGCACAGAGGTCTCTAGAGGGAAGCTTCTAGAAGGGAGGGGCTTGTGGAGGATGCCTGAGGAGACAGGCTTGGCCGCAGAGAGAAGGGGGTGCCTCCAAGGCAGAGGCGGCCTCAGGACATGGGCAGGGCCCGGGGTGCTGGGGGAATTCAGAGTTCAGCCTCCAGGCCACAGGTGAGGGGCCACAGGGTCCCCAGACAACCACCTTTCGGATCTGCCCGCAGAGGCGTGAGCCAGGCAGCAGCGTGGAGGGGGTGGGAGGGGCGCAGAGGGACGGCCTGCGGGCCACTGCCAACTTCTGTGCGTCAGATGACCCGGCCTCCCCAGCTGGGGACGGAGAGGGAGGCGCGTTTGGGGAACATTTAGGCGGCAGTGAGGGTGACTAACGGGAGGGCTGCTGGCAGAGGCGCTGAAGGTGACCCTGAGGTCTCCGGCTCACATTCCTGCATAGGTCAGATGCCTTTCAATGAGATTTCTGAAAAGAAGGAAAACACAGAGGGGAGAGGGTTCCGAGCACAGAGAAGGGGCTGCAGACATGACGGATTCGCCTTTGACACACTGAACTTGAGGTGCCTCTGGGATATCCCAAAGGGGCGTCACCCGGGGTCTAGGAGCCTCAATGTCTACAAGGAAGTTTAGGGAAAGCCAAGAACGGCCCTACTCACCCCCAGGGCTGTCCACTGTCCAGCCGTGGGAGGAGCACACCCACAGGGACGCTGGGCCGGGACGGTGGGGCAGGCCTGTGGGTGGTCTCCCAGGACCTTGGAGCAGGGGTCCGTCTGTTCCGCGGCCCCAGCCCCTCGCTCACCAGGCCCTTCCCCAGGGGGAGAGGGGAAGGGAGGTGGAGCTCCTTGCAAGTCAGGGGTGGGAGCCCAAGGGGCCCCAAGCCACCCTGGGAAGAAGTGGTGCCCCAACGTGGGGGCACCTCACCCACCCAGCGCCCTGACTGCGGCAGAAGGTGGTTGCTTGTGCGTTCTGGGGGTTGCGGGTACGGCAGAAGCTGCTCTGACAAGAAGTGAAGTGCACAGGGGGTGCAGGGGGCTGCAGGCGGAGGCAGGAGGAAGGCTTGACGGGGACAGAGCTTCCGCTCTGCCGGGGGCAGGTCTGCAGAGACCCCCACAGCAACGTGAGCACACTTAACTGCCCGCGCCCTTCGGAGCTGCCAGGCTTCCCATGCGGTGGCTTTTAACCACCAGCAGCCTTGGAAGCACAGTAAAGAAAGCTGAAAGAAAACATTCCCGAGCTTGGTAACATATTTTAGAAGAAAATTTGTATGGGAGAGAGCACCTGAGAACGGGAAAGAGAGGGAAGGGGAGAGTCACCAGCTGAAGGAACCGGGTCTGTTGTTTACCTCGGAGTGGACACCGCGGGGCAGAGCTGGGAAGGAGAGGAGCCCCGTGCTGAGGGCGAGTCTGCCCCTCTCGGGGGTGCTGCCCCCCTGCACCATCCCACACACGGTCCCAGGCAGAGCTGCACACGGGGTCAGGGAGGGGGCGTCCACAGGGCGGGCCGGGCACAGCACCCAGCACCCATGAGAATGCTGTGACCCACGTCCCACCTGCTGAGCCCGGGGACCAGCCACTGCCCTGGCCAGGCGGGGAGGCCTGCATCTCGTGAGTCCAGAAAACACCCAGCGGCCCGAACCCCGCCCTGACCTGCCCAACGCTGGCCTCACCCGGCTGAACATGACGGACAAAGCAGGGGACTGTCCCTGACGGCTGCAGCCCCACCCGGACGTCCCCCCACCCAGGGCACTGGGGGCTGCAGGACACGCACATCCAGAGCTCGAGAGGTGGGTGGTGGCCAGTCCACTCGGTGTGGGTAGCCGACCAAGCAGCTCAGTGGCCAATGAATTTCTCCCTCCAACTCAACGAGCTGCCCATTAAGCCCTGGAAGCAGGTCACAGGGACAGAGCTCCTGGCACACGGCCCCACGGATGACAGGTAATGGGGCAATTAGGGGAGCAGTAGGTTCCCCCAAAAGACAGAGCCCAAACAGGCTGCACCCAGGATGACTCCCGCCACCCCACACCCACTTGCTCCCAAAGTCACCTCGACTCATCCGACCAATCCCAGCCCGCCGTCAGCACACAGAGACCTGAAGTGATCCCTCCCGCTCAGGGCCGGCCCCTGGACAGAGCTCTTCACGACGGTCAGAATGAGGCGCCTTAGTGCTCGCTCTGCCCTGCACCTGAGGCAGGAGGGAGCGTCCAGCACAGGCTCCCGAGGGCCCTCAGTGGCCGCGGGGGCGGGAGGGGGGGTGCACGTGCACTCCCAGAGCCCAAAGCAACTGGTCAAGGGAGTGGATACCACAGAATGGGTATCCTAGCATACCACAGAAATGACTCTATGCTTTTCCTGTTCGGTGCTAATTAGCTGCTCCTGACCAAGCCCTTCCCTAACTCTCTGACTAAGACCCCTCTTGCCACTGCCTCTCACACCCTGTTGGGCCCCACACCTCCGTCTGCTCGCCAGGGTGCCAGGCATCTCAGGGCGAGAAGCAGCAGGCTGGCTGAGAGGAAGGATGGTGCCCCCGCAGCCGCCCCATCCACGTGGACCTTGGCCTTTAACCAAGGCCATGCCCCCAACTGGGAACAGCTTCCCTGCGGTGTTGGGGGGGGGCCCCGGAGGGCCCAGGGCAGCCCCGCCCCCAGCGCTCACCCGGATCCGGCGCATGGCAGCCACGATCTCCACTCTGCTGTTGGGCCGCGGCACGTCCAAGCTCCCGACGTACTGCGGGGAGAAAGAAACGCTCAGTGAGAACAGGGCCAGTGCGCGTCCCCAGCGCGGCGCGAGCCGCAGTGGACGGGCCTTGGGGGGCCGTCCAGTTCATCACCCCATTTTGCAGCAGCCAAACAGGGTGACTCCTTCTAGCTCTATGTATCAAAAGCACACGAAGGGGAAATTTTGAAGCGAGATGTCAAAGTTCTTCCTCTGTCATCGCAGTCTTCCCCAGAGGCGCAGCACCGACCCCAGCAGGCTCCAGAAAGACCCCTGAGCTGGGCTGGCACAGTGGCCTCCCTCCCTGCGACACGGGGCTCCAGGGGCGATCCCGGGAGAGGAGGGAGAAGTCTCCTACGCAAACCTGCTGTGCACAGAGTAAAGCACCCCAAAAACCACATGAAAGGAAAGGGAATTTTTTTCAGTCGAAAGCCAATCACAGGGGGCCCTGGGTGTTTCGGAGAGCTCGCACACTGAGCGAGCTCCCGACTGGGGGAAGGGACGGGCGCTTTGTGTTTTATTAAAACTCCTAACCGGACTGCACAGAGCGACGGGCCGGGTAGTGTTTAGGGTGCGAATGACTCCTCCCTGGACACCACTCGAATCGCCCAGGAATGTGCAGAGCGGAAGAAGAAAGTCCGAGCGGCACAGCCCGGCGTGCGGCTCCGCGTGACAGCGGACAAGACGTACCAGGACACGTAGGGTGTTTGCTCGGTGTGACGAGGCTCACACCGTCACTCTCACGGCTCTGTACCCTGGTTCTTCACTCTAAATACAGCCTGGGCGTCTTTCTTGGCCCAAACCCATCCCAGGCTCGGCCTCTCCTTCTGACACACACATCACATGAAGGAGCCCAGGGGCTACCCCAGAACTCAGCCCCAGGGGAAGCCGGCACCCCGAGCAAAGGCGGCGTCCACGGGGGTAAGAGCGGGAGTCAGGACGGGTCTGTGGCTACGGGAACTGCAGGCTCTTCCTGAGACGTGGGGCAAGGCCGGCCCCCAGCGAGCAAGCAGGCTTTCAGACAGGAGCCCCACCCGCGGGGCTGCCCGGCACTGACCGGCGGCGGTGCCAGTGCACGGACAAGAGCAGGCTGGAGCGGCCGGAGGGAGCAGTGGGCCCACGGGCTCTGGGCCCGAGGACACCCTGCAGGCGGGTCCCGGCCCCTGTGTATAAGAGCACAGCCGGATCAACGGTGGTCGGATCCACTGTGGTCGGTGCTTCGCCCTCCGGGCGCTGCCGTGACCCGCAGGGCCAGGCACCACACGAGGCTGGGTTTCTCGGCCACAACTGCCCGACCTCAAAGGCCCTCTGGCCAGGGGAAGCCCCCACGCTCCCCTCTGACACTCGCCCTGACAGCTGTTGGGGTCCACTTGGCAGTCAGAGCCTCAGGGCCCTGTCCCCTCAGCTCTCAGGGAGTGCCAGGACCTGGTTGCCAAGCAAGTTCACCGTGGCAGGTGGGCCTAGGAGTGTGCGGCCCTGACAGCCAAGGCCTGAGCACACCCGCCTGGACGGCACCCGTCCCACCTGCTCCCTCTGCCCAGCCCACCTCCTCCTCCTCGGGAAGGGTGGTGCCCTGGGCTGGGAATCCCAAAGCATCAGGAAATGTGGGGTGCAGGGCACAGAGGCACAGCTCTGGGCAGGCTTCCTCCTGAGGGAGCAGAATCTGCAGGGGCAGAACACACCAGAGGACACCTGGTGTCGGCCGTCCACCGGGGCGACCTCTCTGCCCTGAGCACCCAGAAAGGGATGGCCACGAGGAAGACGCAACCCGCGGGGCAGTCACCATGTGAGACCCTCTGGTCAGGGTATCTGTGGCTTCACCTTCCAGGTCAGCAGGCGTTAACTGCAAATGAGGTTCACCGAAGGGCCCCGGTATCTAATCCTCCAGGTTTCTGGGCAACCTCAGCCTCTGAGCGAGATAACACCTCGCAGTTTTTTTTCACTTTCTTGCTTCCACCCTGTTTCCTGGAGACTGACTTCGGAAGACACACTCAGCTGTAGTGTCCCCTGATACATAAACCACATCACGAAAGCAGCCTGATGTGACAGCTCGACGGTCACCAGTACCCCCGCCACCCCTCGACCTGTTGGCCTTTCTGCCCTCGCGGTCTTCGGGGAATTCCCTTTATTCACGAGTGTTTCCGGAGACCAGAAAAAGACACATATGAACCAGAAATAGACGCATCAGGTGATTCTGCATCTGACCACGTTGGAGCAACTGTGTCATCAGACTGGGCCCCTTCAAACAGAAAACAGAAGTCTGGACAGGATACAAAATAACTGTGGAGAATGTCAGTACAGAGAGTGAACACCAGTTAACAACGATGTACCCACAGTGGCCCGACTGTAACAAGTGCGCCACGCTGAGTAAGAGGCCGATAACAGGGGAGATCGGGGAGGAGGGTCTACGGGAACTCTGTCCTTGGTACCCAATCTTTCCTTAATCATAAAATTACTCTTAAAAAATGAAGTCCATGAATTAAACTCTAAAGGCACTGGGGAGACCCACACAGGCAGAGACGGGCACTCGGTAAGCGCGGCGCCTGCCCAGCACACGGCCCCGCGGCACAGCCCACAGCCGGCACCGGCTGGAGCACAGGCCAAACGGCTCGCTCAGACACCTGGCGGGGCAGGCACCAGAGACGGGGCAGCCCCCAGAGACGGGGCAGCCCCAGGAACGCCAAAGGGAGGCAGACACCTCACAGGGGGGTGTCCCAGAGGGAGCCCGCGTATCCGACATCCACTCCACCCCACCCAGGTCCTTGGATGCCCCTGAACGGGACCTGTGCACAGCAGACTGCACAGAGCCCAGCAGAAGGGACGGCGGCGCCCCTCCGGAGAGGCGGATTCAGGACTCAGGAGCAGCCAGGTAAACTGTCTGCTGGGTCTAACACCCGCAGTGTTCAGAATAGGACGGCAGACTGTGTCACGGGGCTGGTAGCCCTGGCTGACCCGTGGAGGACAGGCCATGGGAAAGGCCACAGGGCCCTGGGCTGCTGCAGCAAAAGGAGAGGCCCGCAAGTGGACGCAAGGTAAAGGTCCCTGGATCCCGGCCTTTCTGGCTCTCGGCTTCTCTCTGCAAACCGCTCGTCCCAGGGCCACAGCCCACAGCACCCTCCACACGAGGAGCCAGGCCCTGCAGTTCTCCGCAGATGGCGGAGGCGGGGCTGGTCTCCCCAGCTCCTGGTTTCCTTCCCAGACTGCGATCCCACCACCTCTCCCACTCTGGGTCCAAACCGGCCTGGTTTCTACTCCGCCACCCTGCCTGCCTGGTCACTTTCCTTGGTCTCCCGGCCACACTGGGTCGTCTCTCCCAAAACACACACAGTCAGGGAGAAGCCTCACTCCCGCTGTTGCACCTAGAAATCACCAGGGAGGCAGCCCGTCTGAGTCATCCCTTCAGTAGCCATCTGTGCCGACACCTGCTAAAAATCAGGGTCACAGGAGCAGAGACGTCAAAGCCAAAAGGAATGTTAGCAGTCAGGTCCAAGGTTACGTCACAAAAGGGTTCAACGAGAATGTGTGACCAGTGCTGGGGAGGTGGGCACCCAGCCAGTGCTCACAGGGCTCCCATGTTGAGCCACCCAAAGGTGCTCCCGTGTCTCCCTTTCCTCGCCGGCACTCCCATCTGCGCCAGGAGGGCTGCCTCGTCGCACGTGCCCAGCTGCCCCCACAGCACCCTGGGGGCCCCTGGAGGGCTGGGGCCTTGCCCCGAGTCCCGAACCCCCCGCCTCAGAGCAGGGTGGCCAAGGGGCTAATGAACCCACGACCCATGGACACCGCCCGGCTCCAGGCACCACCGCGGCCGCCTGAGCCCTCCCTGCAGAGCGTGCCCCTGGGCCCAGCAGAGGGGGCAGCCCCTCAGCAGGAAGGTGATGTGCCCTGGATGGAAGGTCTCGCATCGTTTAGCATCGAAGGAGGCGGTACTGAGTGCAGCGGCAGCGGGACCCTGATCCCAGGCCTTCAAGTCACACAGGGAAGCCTCCCTGCGCTGTGACCAAGGGTCAGTGGCCACACACAGAGTTCCAGAGCCTGGGCCACGGACTCTTCGGGGCGGGAGCAGGACAGGAGCAGGCAGAGAAGAAGGAGCCTGGGCTCTGGATCTGTCTGCATGGGAACCTGACCTCTGGTTTCTGGTTCTCTAAATGGGGAGAGGACCTGGCTGCAGAGGCCCTGGGTGGCGGGACGACACAGTGTCACTGCTGGCGTGGACCTGTGGCCCCTCTCCACTCCCCAACCAGGTCCGCCCAGTAGCACACTGCACACCGGGCTCGCGCAGCAGAGCTGTGAGTTACGTTCATCCCGTTCCTGGGTTCACTGCGTCCCCTGATGAGACAGCAGTGACTGGTGCCACGGCAGCTGTCACCGCTGTGCCCTGAGCACACAGCACAAGACCTGGCCCATCCAACAAGTGGCTGAACTGGTAGGTCTTCCTGCTGTTCAGCAAGAACCTGTAAGATGCCATCTAGTCGTGGCCCCGCCTCCAGGTGGCCCCAGACTCCTCCGCCCCCACCCAGTGGGCCCCTCCCAGAGCCATCATCACAGACTCCTGCAGAGACTGTGAAGACACGGTCCCCCAGGCGACCCAAGGAAGCGGGAGGCCTGACAACTAAGTCACAGCACCAGCTTCTCTCGCCGAGGTGGAGAGGAGGGGCTGAGAGAGCCCTGGGGACAAGGTCAGTCCATGGGAAGAGCCCACCACGGAGCCAGTGGTGGGGGCAGAGACCAGGGCAGACAGGACTGTGAAGACCGCTTCCTGGGGAGACGAGATGGAACAGACATTACGGGACGGACATTGGCCCTGGAGCTTCCCCCAAGCTCTCCGGCTCCAACAAGGCCGGACACCCGATGTCCAAGGACTGAGGGTTCGGCTCAAGGTCACTCAGGGAGCAGCAGACTTGGGGTGAGACTGTGACCCAGGCAGCTCCAGGCAAACGCTCGGTGGGAGAGTCAGATGAGCAGCCCCTGGACCAGCCCCAGCTCCGCCACAGGGAAGCCGTCCTAGGGACCGAAGCCAGCAGGTCGACCCCCCAGCACGGCCACCACATCTGTGAGCTGGAACCTTGCAGAGTGGCCTGGGGATCCAGTGAGACCCTGCAGGAAAACACACGGCCTCGCAGCTTCTTTACTAGAAAGTCACAGAGCACTTCCTACTCGCCAGGATCCAGGGGGACACAAAGCAGAGAAGACATGCAGGACGACAAGGAATGAGCGGCTCTGCCCCAAGGAGAACCGGGCTTGGAGAGGAACGCAGAGGGGCCCAGACGGGGACGGAGGGGCCCAGGACGGGGACGGAGGGCCTGTGGGCGGCCATCCTGGGGACAGGAAGAGATGCGCTAGGGAACGGAAGTGAGACGGGCCGCACCTGCCTAAAGCCCCGCAGGCCTCCCGTTCTGTTCGGAGCGACGCCAGCATGGGTTCTGCTCGCTCCTCAAAGATGTTTCTGAGCAGAAAGTGGTATTTCCACAAAGATTTCTGCAGAGTGCTGGAAAGGTTCATATCACACCCCCCGGTGCTGAGCAGACAACCCGGCTAGATGCCCCCGTTCCTCCCACCGGAGGGCCTCATCGCCCCTTCCCTGCTTGCCACACACGAAGCCTTCCCAACAGTGCCACGTGTCCCCTGCGGTCCCTCCAGCCCCGAGGTCTCTCACACTCACCCAAGCCTGTGAGTCCCTGACACACCCTGTCTGGTCTTGTCCTCAGTGGCCAGTGCTCAGGGGCACGGAGGACGTGGCCTGCAAGGCCGCATCAGCCCTCTCGTCCCTGGGGTCCCGGCGGCTCCAAGGAGGACAAGCAGGGATGAGCCCAGGGCCACCTGCTAAGGATGTCTTGCGAGGACACTTGTGAGCGGTGTGGTCACTTGGGTGCGCAGAGCAGGGAAGACCCCAAGGAAGCAACTCTCACCATATTTGCGAGGACCAACCAACCCGTTTGTCCGGAGCTGCCCTGGTCTGAGCGCTGTGGCCTCCACATCCCGGGAACCGGGGCTGGGCACGCCCGTCCCTGGCTGGTGGCCCTCGGTGCTGTGTCCCCCCCCCCCGCCCCTCCGCCCCCAGTGGCTTCACCTGGGAGACGGTGAACGTGCCTGGCCTCCGGGGTGCTGCAGGTGCCAGCAGCCCTGCCAGCAGAGCACACCACCTCTCCCGTAGTCACGGGGAAGGCGGCAGAAACAGGGAGGAGAGAAGACCAGCCCCTCGGGGGGCCCAGGCAGGTAGGCTCCAGGGACACCCTCTGACACCACACTCAGCCACCAGCCTGCTCCTCCGTCGTCTGCCCGGGACAGACCGGGAGCCAAACGGACAGAGTACAAGGCTGCTCGGGGCCTAAGACAATGACCGGTGAGCACACACCAGTGTCACATGCATTTCTGTGCAAATGCCAAGAACCGCAGCCACCCCCCATCACTGCAAAGGCTTATCGTCCTGGGCCATTCCGCCCACACTTCCACGCCGGAGGGAAACCACACGCACTCGGCACACGGGCCCCTCCAGGCTCCGCCTGCTCTCCCGCCCGTGCAGAGTGACTGCGAGCCTCGCACCAGGGGCCCACGGGGACGTATTCTGAGAAGGACAGAGCCCGACAGGAGCACAAGGTGGCGCTGCAGTGACAAGGGCAGGAGACCCAAGCAGAGGGCGGAGGGGCCGATACCCCGATGGTGACAGTCACTGCCAAGCAACAAAGCAAAGCTGGGCCTGCCCCCCGGGCACAGACTCGCCATCCCCTTGGGAGACACAGAGCCTTCCCAGAGTCCAGTCTGTGCCAGCTCCGCAGACGGAACAGGTGTCCCCCAGCAAGGTCAGAGCCACAGACTCAGGACACCTGTGCCCACCGCTCCCGCCTCCAGCACTGGAAGTCCTCCAGAGAGCCACAGGAACTCGTCTTCCCGCCTTTCCAAGAGCCTGTCCCTTCCCCTTGCCGCAGGTGAAGGCCACATGTCTCCATGGCACGAAGCGAGCACACTGTCCATCCTTGGGAGCCTGCCGCGGACCTGACCCAGCCAGCATGTCCCCTAGCCGCGGCCGTTACCACGAGGATGTAACAACTAGAACCACACGCCGCCTAGGGGCCAACAGCACACGCCGACAGACTCGTGCTTCAGCCAGTCACGTCCCGCACTCCCCACTTGGGGTGGGGCTCCGTCTGTCCAGGGGCACGGAAGCGCATCCGCACCCTCCTGAGACGGCCTGGCCGGGTGCAGGCTGGAGGAGACGGGGCCTGAGGGTGGGCGGGCAGCGGCTGGGGGCCCGGACCGGCATGGCCTCTGGGCAGCTCCCGTGCCACACGCCCTCTCACGGGAGATGTAAGGATTCTGTACAGCAACCTGTGATCAGGTTAAATAGCAGCTTCCTGGGTGAGGGGCGGGAGGGACGATGGGCCCGAGAGGCAGGAGGGACAGCCCCACAGTCATCAGATGCGGCCCATCAGAGGGGGAGAGGAGTCCAGGATGGGCTTCAGGACCCCTTTCACCTTCCTTTGACCTTAAACTTTCCACCCCTCGCCGCTGAGATGTGTCATCCGTCATACCTGTGCTCGTGGTGACTCACCCGGCAGAGCCGCGTGACTCCGCAGGCTCGCCGCCATGACAGCTGCCACCTGGGCTTTACCCCATTCAACCGAGTTCCTAAGGTGTCCCTTCGAACTATGTTCATTTTCCCTCCCCCGTGGAGTAGGTACAGTTCTGGGAAAACACCTTCTCTTCCTTCCCCCCCTCTGCCCTGCTCCCCGATGTGACGCTCGGAGCAGGGACCAGGCCCGGCCCTACGTTCCGCTTCGCATCGACCAAGCATGTGCGTGGCCCTCGGCAAATGCCACTTGCTTCCGCTGGCCACAAAAATAACAAGGACGATCTGTAAACACCTTGGCTTCCTGTCGCTGAGAGGACTGAACCGCACTGCAATTGAGGAGAAGCCGGAGCACTTGGTGAGCACCCACCTCCGCCGTGCAGGCTGCGAGGGTACGGCGATGAAGACCAGTCGCAACAGGTTTCTCGGGGGGCGTCTTCCATGGCAGCCCAACTAAATGCTAAGGACCACCCGATGCCCCAGCGGGACGCCGGCAGCTACACAAACACCAACTACGTACATACCGCTGTCAGGTTACCAAACAGAGGGATGATTCCGAAATCTAGTTCCTATAAAGCATCACACTTTCAGAACAATAACCCAGGATGGCACAACGGCCCCATTTAGACTTTCAGAGAAACCATAAGTGGCCGCTGGGTTCAGGCCCAGTGGGGCCGACAGGGGCTCCATCAGGAGTACGTGAGACGCATAAAGAGGACCGGCAGAAAGGCCTGCGTTGGCCGGATGGGGACGTGACCAAACGCAGGGACCGGCCTCTGCTGCAGTCGCATCCATGCGCCAAAGCTCAGACTCCGAGAACAGATGGGCGAGCGGACTCACACACGGGCAGTCGGCTGGAGAAGGTCGGAGGTACGTGGCCACCAGAGGACGAACTTGGAGCGGAAGCAATGGACCCTAAAGACTCGGCCGACATGTGACCCCGTGACATCCCCCCCGCTCCTGTCACCAGACCTCGCCGACACTGAAGTTTCAACCGTGCCAAGTCAGAAGAGGCCACCGAGGACGGGCAGGAAAGGCGACGGCTGAGAGAACAGCCAGAGCAAACAGGAAGCCGGGGCGCGGGCAGAAGCGAGCTCTGGGCTCAGAACCACCGGTGTTGGACCCCGGCGTCTGGCTCCGGGCCCGTGGCTGGGGAGCTGGCTGGAGACCAGAAGCCCGGGTCCCAGTCCCCACGCTGTCCTCAGAGTCTCTGCATTGCTCCTGCGTGCTGAGCAGAGGAGAACGAGCTGGAGTCACCATCTCGCACCCCGAGACCCCTCCCGACCGAGGCTTCTCCCCTGTCCCACCGCGCCTGGCGCTCAGGGAGGAGCCTATGCTCCCCTCCACTTCTCTCCACCAAGGCCACGTGTGCTCCCATCTGATCCAGGGGAACAGAAAATGACCCCATTTCGCATCCACCTAGCCTAGTTTCCCACCGGGACCGTCCCTGGCCCCCCTGCCTGGGAGTCACCTGGGACACACCCTCTCTCCAACAAGCTCCACGTGCCCAGGGCGTCTGAGGCACCGCTTTCCGCCGCAGGGAGCTGGGTTTGAGGTGGTGCACCCAGGACCTCTCCCTCCCGGGGCTATACCTTGACCTCCCACAACACCCGCCCCAACCCCAGGATCTGAAGGTCTCGGCCAACCCTGGCATGCACACCCTGGGGTCAGCGTGTCTGGGACACACATGTGCCACTGCACCAGATTCAGTGTCTCCGCAGTCGCCAAGGCCTACCTGGTGCAGCGGCGGTGCCCCGAGCATTCTCACTGGCTGCCTCCTGCGAGTCTGGCAGGGCCCCTGCAGACTGCTCCCTCTGTCACAGGGGAGCTGCCTGGGGACTGGTCCAAAGCCATGGTCGGAGGCCTGGGACCCTGCCGCTCTGCCAGGGACGTTCCGCCTCTCTTTACCTTAATTAGGATCAGAAAAGACGCCAGCAGCTCACAGTGGAGCCCTGGAACGGCCCCTAGAAAGGGCTGCCCTGCTGAGGTCGGGCAGCAGCTAGATCAAACCGAGCGGATGCCCCGGGGAATGTCCCCAAGGGCACAGTGCTCCAGGCCGGCCTGTTGACCAGTACCCAATGTGGTGACAGGACACTGAACAGACAGGGGACCGCACGGTGGGCCACCGAGTGATCACGACCGACAGAAGAAACGAGGTCTGTCGACAGGGAGCTGCGCTCCCTTGATCAGGGGAGGAGACCAGGGGGACAGTGGCACGGGCACGTGTGGCCTGGGCCAATGAGAGCACAGCATTCTGAGCAAGATGTGTTCCGGGGGAAGCTGCACCTGCCTCCACCTGCCCTGCAGCCTTTCCCCCACCTGCCACCCCCGGAACGCAAACGCACTTTTGGAAGAAACCCCACAGCACCCCCAGCGCCCCTCACTAGGGCTCAGTCCGGGTAACACGTAGGGAACCCGCGTGCTCAAAGACCAGCTCAGCCAAGACCTGTCTGAGCCGCAGCTGGAGCGAGCTCAGGGCGTGCGCCGTGCCGGGCCCAGGGAATGTGGGACCCCCGACAGGACCGGAAATGCACCAGGACGGGCCAGGGGTTGGGGGCTGGAGCACACAAAAGGCAGCGTCTCCCACGTCTCCCGCAGGACACCAAGAGGCAACCACCCCGCAGCAGATCCGCGCACATAGGTCCCGGAGCCACAGCTGTGCGGAAGGTGGCGACACAGTGGCCGCACCCAAAGGTGACCATGGCCCAGCTCTGGAGCAGGGGACAGGGCTGTGACCGCAGCCGCACACCTCAGAGGCCGGGCCCACATTCCAGAACCTCCCATGGAGGCCCATCCAATTTCTTGATCCTCCCCCTCCCACCACCTCCCGCCTGGGTGCCGGACGTCCTGTGGGGACCGGGGGCCCAGGGGACGTGCCCGGGCGAAGCGCAGTGCGAGTTCTCACTATTCGAAGCCACGTGCCTCTCGTTAGGACCCCACACGCTGACGGTCTCGGCCGTGAGTCGTTTAATTCTCCTTTTTTAAAATACTCAGCTGAGGACATTTTTTCATTGCTTTCAGAGAGAAGGGGAGAGAGGAAACATCGGTCAGTTGCCTCCCGCGCGCCAGGACTGGGGACCAAACCCCAACCCAGGTATGTGCCCTGGCCAGGGATCGCACTCACAGCCTCTCGGGTACCCGAGGGCGCACCACCCAAGCGAGCCACCTGGCCCGGGCGTGCGGCCCCATCCCTCACAGACGGGCCTCACCCAGAGTAAAACTGGCGGCACTGACCTTCTGAACACCCCTCTTCCCTTCCGGTTCCCACCTGCACCTGGTTCCCACCTGCACCCTAGGCCAGCTCCTCCCAGGCCTCTGCAGGGCCCTCAGCCCAGGTGGGTCGAGCAGGGAGGGCTGCAGAAGGAGGGGCTCGGCCACCAGGGCCCTGACGCACCCAAGTCACCAGGTCAGTTTCAAACGGGATAGATCACAGAGGCGATGCTGTTCTTTCATACGTCGGCCTGGCTGGGACCCAGGCCACCGTCCCTTAGACACAAACCCAGGTGTCGCTGCGACAGCGGATGGACCCTGTAGCCCGGTAGATGGACGGGAATAAAACGTGTCTCAGTGGCTGCGGGCAGGTGCCAGCGTGACGCCCGGGACAGGTGCTCTGCACACCTGCAGACCAGGCAACTCTGCAGAGCCCACTGGACATGCCCACCTGACATGACCCATGGCTACGCCGCAGCCCCCTGCAGCCAGCACTGTCTCGTCCGAGGTCCTACCCCTGACACGGAGCATGGCATCTGGCTCACGGCAGAGCTCTGGACGAGCCCGGGACGGCAATAATGACACTGTGCCCATGAGCCCCGCCCACCTGATGCTCCTCACGGAGCGTCCGCTTGGGGGCACACCCTTTATCAAAACAGCTCCGGGGGCCAGCACACAATACGGTGGGGGGCTCTGGAGTCCCAGGAAACTGCCTCCCACTGGCTGAGGGATGCCACGACCCTTAGTGGCTGGGTGCCATTTCCCTGCCTGCGAGTGGACACAAAAATAACTCTCAAATACAGGCTCTGAAGACCAGACACAGTCATTAAAGTGTCTGAGAAACTGCGAAAGCCCACCAGCCAGGTGGGGAGCGGGCAGCAAGGCACGCAGAAGATGGAGGAACGAGTGTCCCTCCCACCCCCCCCACCACTTCTCCCTCAGGGCAGAACACACCTGCCCGTGGGCGTCCCTCATGCGGCGCTGCCCTCACGGTAGTGAGGGTGCAGGTGGGCGTGGGAGACGCAGAGCGAGGACCCGGCTCCTCCCGACCATTTCTTCTGGGAAGCCTGCACCCTCTTCCACGGAGGTGGGCGCATTGTTCAGCGTTCCATGACTCGCAGAATTTCAGCTTGCTCACCTGTCCACGTGTTGGTCCCGTTTCTCCAGAGACTCGTTCAGTGCGTGTATATGTAGCACAGGTCACCTGCCAGGTGCGGGAGTGCAGGTGTGAGCCACTGCGACCTCGGCCGCAGAAACGAGAGACCACTAGACAGCGCGTCGGTTGAGGCGCATGCGTGTGAGCCTGCTGAACCATCCATCGCAAACCCCTGTCCGGAGCGGCCCAGAGCGCTGGCAGAGACACCCCCTGTCCTTGGGAGTGTCACGGCCACCGGGAGACTGGCCACAGTGAGTCTCCCGGTGGCATGGAAGGCTCCGGGCGCTGCCCCGAGGCTGCCGTCGGGGCTCTCACACTGCGATGAATGCGGCACACGCACCGCCCCATCCGTGCGCCTCTATTTTGAGAAAACCCACCAGCTGAAACACCCACGTCTTAAACAACAGCGTGGACACCCTGCAATTTACTCCACAACAGGCGTCCTCCCAGGACAGCCGTCTGTTCGCTCGGCACTCCACGCGGCAACAACCGTCCTGGTCAGGCGGGCGGCCCCGCCCATCCCGCTCTCCTCGGGGTCAGCAGCAGTGGGAACACGTGGCTGCCAAGTCTCTGAGCCCCTGTCCCTCGTCCGTAAAGCAAGGAGCTGACTTAGAACCTACATCTCAGTGACCCTGACCCTGTCTCCTCTTCCCACGTCTGCCACAGACAAGCTGAACAGCAAATTAAACCTTGTGGACAGCACCCAGCAGAATGTGGTGACAAGACAGCCCCACAGCAAGGCACACGCAATGGGGACAAACCCCAGCAGCCAGCCTGACGCTGGTGTCCCTGTGGAGCGAACTTCAAGGCACAGGCCGACTCTGAAGGACAAGCCAGAGGGCCCACAGCTCCCAGAGCCCACGCTGGGCAGCAGTGAGCGGCAGACAGACCAGGAAAGGGTGGGCCACAGCGTCTGTGGGGCGGACACCGGCCCCATGGGCTCTCGGGCAGAGGAAGCCGCAGGCGGCACCCAGTGCGGCAGGAGAGGAAGAGACAATTCAGGTACGAGGGGAGGGGACAGCCACATTTGTCTCATCTGTGGAGGACGACAGAGAGGATCTGTGAAGTCAGCAATGCTACCGAACTTACCGCCCTTTAAAAGCGCAGGGACGGACGTTCACAAAATTGACAACAGAGAAGTATCAAGGTCAACTCCACCGGCGTTTTCATAAAAGAGAGAACAGAAGCAGAGCAGCACCTCTGGGGACGTGTGACAATGCAGCTCGCCAAAGACACAGACTCAACGACGGACAAACACGCGAGCTTACAAACGAGTCCACAATATTTTAAATTGTGCAAGACATCAAGGGATAAACTAGAAGTAGGAAAGTTCGGAAACAAAGTACCAGAACTCAAGGGAAAGAAAAACCAGAAATAGAAAAACCACCTTAGAAATGGACATTAACCAGCACGAATGCGGGAGAAAATGACCCTGACAAAGACCTCGGACACAGGGAAGGTCCCAAACTGAAAAGCAAACACAGGAGGGGCCCACGGGGACCTGAAGGGGACGCCGCGGAGGGCAGCCAGGAGGCGCTGGCGTCCCACGAAGGGGGTTCTTGGAAAACCAACCGCCCCGCACACGGTCGCACGTGACGACACGCTGTGGCAGACGTCACTGGTGTGGGGATGGACACCGCACGGGTCCTGGCCCACGGCCTTTACCCTTCCAACCCACCTGCCAACGGGGCGCCACCCCCGCCAACCGCCCCCTAGCGTCACCTGTAGGGCTTCGCACCAGAAACCCACAGAAAGGGCTCTGGCCTAGAATCGGGCCTGTGCGTCGGGGCCTCGCACAGACGCCCCAGTTCCGAGCACCTCCACTCTCCCGGCTGCACGCTGCAGCCACCGGGAGCCATGACGGCGAGGGGGCTGGGGCCCTCAGCCCGGCACGTGGGGTTAGCATGCGGGGAGCCGGCATGTGCGTCCTCTAAGTTCTCCGGTGGCCCTCATGTGCGGCTGGGCTGTAGTGGGCGTTAGCAGAAGCCAGGTGTCTGACCCCTGAACACCGGGCAGCGGTCACTCCCGGAAAGGCTGAGGCCCTGGCGGGCCTCTTCCTGCCTGAACGCCTGCAGAAGCTACGGCCGCAGCTCAGCCCTCTTCTCCTTTGCCTGTGAGAGTCTGACCCTGTAGGATTCTGCTGCTTTTCAAAACGCTTCTCTTTTGGCTGCAATAGAGAAAAATGGATGACTAATTCTTAAAATACTGATTCATAGAGCAGCAAAAGGTGTGAATATTGGAGAATGGAGGACAGTGAGGAGTGAATCTGCTCACGCACAGTTCCCCTCCAGCCACGTTCTGGTGCGTGGCTCAGGGAGAAGGAGCTCTAGCCCCAGGCACCAGGGCACGTGCCTGGCTGGGACACCCATGGGCTGGTCCTGGCTGTTTGTCCCCATGCATCTGTCAGCCAGCATGGGCACTAAGTGACTGGGATGTGGCTTCCCTAGGGACCGGGGTGGTCTGCGGGGGATGGGGGAAGAAGAGACAGGGTCAAGGTCACTGAGATGCAGGTTCTAAGTCAGCTCCTCACTTTATGGACAAGGGGCTGGGGCACAGAGACTTGGCAGCCACGTGTTCCTGCCGTAGCTGACCCCGCGGAGGGCGGGATGGGTGGGGTAGCCCACCTGCCCAAGATGGTCCTTTCCACGCTCCAGCCTCTGGGCCCTGGGGCTCCCCGCTGAGCACAGGGCCCACTGACTGTGGGAGGAGAGAGGGGACAGCTGCCTGCCCTCCCCGGTCGTGTAGGCAGGGCACCGACTCCTCACGCACAGGAGGTGAGTCAGCTGCCTCAGTGTGTGTTTCAGACATGTTTCTCATGAAAAACAACTTCAAGCTGCTGCTGGAAAGAGGAAATAGGGACTCACTAAAAGCCATCTCAGTCACGAGCACCTGACACCCACAAGACCCTGCGGAGGGCGGGACTCCACGGGCCCCATCACGGCCACAGAAAGCCCAGACGTGCAGTCGTGCCGTATGGGGCCTGTGCAAAGGCACACAGACAACCCCGCGGCGACAAACCAGACGGAACCCTGCCATCAGGGCAGGGGGACGCACGCAGGCCGAGCTGGGGGGCGGGGCAGAAACGAGTCCTGGACCTGCCAGCCTCAGGAGACAAGCGTGGGGCCAACGGAGACGTCCTGGCTGGCAGTTACAGAGGCAGCTTCGGCCCCGGGCTGGCTCCCCATCGGGACAGGGAAAATGAGACCCACACCAGGATCCGCTCTGCCATCTTGCCAAGGGACTGGCTGGGAGGGCAAAGTCACCAAACTCCACACCGTCTGCACAAAAATCGCTTTGCAAAATACAGTTGACAGGTGGCCCACAGCACGGCTCGACCACAAGTGGGTCGGGGAGGCAAAGCACATGACCGCCCTGGAAAGCCCCGTGCTGGGGACCCCAGCCCCGGGCGGCCCCAGGTGAAAGTGGTGAGGGCCCGGCCGTGTGTGCGCGGCGACAGCAGCGTCGCTGGACGCACCTGGGTGTCAGGCGCTGCGCCACACCCTGGAAACGCAGAGGCGAACCAGACCTGGTGCCCGCGGAAGGCTCTCCCAGGCCAGAGGGCACCAGGAAGGGGAGGGCCTGAAGACACAGGTACCGCAACACGGGCAGGTGAGTGCTACCAGGGCACCCACAGTCGCCCATCCCTGACTTGTCAGCGACTGAGAGTCCCTGCCTGGAGTCTGCACACCAGCAGCCTCCACTGCCAGGCAGAGGTCGGGAGGGAGGGAGGCAGGGGCGTCCTGGCCGCGGCCGGCTGGGAACGCCCACTGCTTTCAGAGCCCCCATGGTGCCCACACAGCCCTTTCTCACCTCACGGAGGGGCCCCTGCAGACACAGCCTTGTCCTCGTCGCTCTGGCTCAACAGGCCTTAAACGGCCACGTTCCAACAGCCTGATCACCTGCATCCTGAACCACACAGCTTCAGGTTCCAGGCCACTCTGAACAGGGACAGCGCCCGGCAGGGTGTTAGGACCCAGTGCAGCTGAGGGCCAGACGCAGAGGGCGGTGACGGTGAGCAGAACTACCTCTGGCCCACCCAGCCCTGCAGACACCTTCGTGTCACCCAGATGTAAGGTGTTAAAGCTTTGCCAAGTGAGTGTGAACAACTCGCTTGGATAGAGGTTCCTGGGAAGCGAGGGCCCCTCCTCCCCAAGCACAGCCTGGCCCCACCCACCCCTTCCTGCCCCGCCCCTCGTCCTGGCTCAGGCTCACACCAGGACCTGGGCACCACTGATACATGTACAAGGTGTGACTCGTGTGCATATACCTGTGCTATGTGCATGTGTACCTGATGCACGACCTGTGTGTGCATTCATGTCACGCAAGTGCATACAAACGTACAGCAAATACATGGCCACGTACACATACATGTACAAGGTGTGACTCGTGCGTATGCACCTGTGCTATGTGCATGTGTATCTGATACATGACTCGTGGGTACACGCATGTCACACAAGCACACACAGATGAACAGTGAATACATGACTACATACACATACACGTACAAGGTGTGACTCATGTGCACACACCTGTGCTGTGTGCATGTGTGCCTGATACATGACTCACATGTACACACATGTCACACGGGTGCACACAGATGTACAGTGA
Source organism: Desmodus rotundus (assembly GCF_022682495.2). Taxonomy (NCBI): domain Eukaryota; kingdom Metazoa; phylum Chordata; class Mammalia; order Chiroptera; family Phyllostomidae; genus Desmodus; species Desmodus rotundus. The sequence continues at coordinate 101,255,576 of NC_071398.1, forward strand.
ATACATGGCTATGCACACACACGTGTACAAGGCATGGCTCACGTGCATGCGCCCGCTCTATGTGCATGTGTGCCTGATACATTACTCGTGTGTGCGCACACGTCGCGTGAGTGCATACAGATGTACAGCGAATACATGGCTGCGTGCACATGCATGTACAAGGTGTGACTCGTGTGCATGCACCTGTGCTATATGTGTGTGCCTGATACATGACTCACGTGTACATACGTCACACAAGTGCACTCAGATGCACGGCGAATACATGACTACGTACACATACATGTACAAGGTGTGACTTGTGTGTGCGCCTGTGCTATGCATGTGTGCCTGGTACATGACTCACGTGTACACACATGTCACACAAAGTGCACACAAATGTGCAGCGAATACATGACTACGTACACATACGCTGCATGAGCATATTTACATCATTTGCCAGAAACACTGTTTTCTTCCCCGGTGCTTACAAGACGGAGCCCCTCTCTCAAGCCTGGCATGTCAGGCCTCCCGGGGTACATGTCTTCCTGCCTCTCTGTCATGCCTCCGTTAGCCACAGTCTTCTCGCCCCCCACCTTGGCAAGAGTGGCTGCAGCCTACATGGAAAGCCCGCTCTCCCCCTCAGAGCCAGCTCCAGCCTTTCCCTCCCTCCCCCCACAGCCCCCCAGGAGCTGCCACCCCCTGCCCGGCTCCACGCGGGACTGTCCACACTGAGAGGAGCCTGCACCCCTTGGCTACTCCGGAGGGGACACAGGCCCCAGTTGCAGCCCCTCCCCCTCCCCCAAGGGCGGGAGCTTCCTGGGCAGTCTGGCAGGTCACTGCCCACTCCCCAGAGCACTGCGACAGAGACGCAGTTAAACCTTAAGGATCACCCGCCGGTGCCCCTGCAAGTCCCCTGCCAAAGTCGCAGACTAAGCCCCTGACAGCGGCTCCTCCACACACTGGCCTGGGCCTGGGAAGGTCAACAGGTGAGCACCACCCCATCACAGCTGCACCCCACGAGCACGCGTGTGACCAGAATTCAGGGCATAGTTGCACCCCACGAGCACGCGTGTGACGAGAGCTCAGGCAACATCTTGGTGCAAAAACAAAAAAAAAAAAACAACAAGGGCTAGTCCCAGCACTGAAGCCGAGGTCCCAGTCCCCCCCGGGACTGGCCATGGAGTGACCCTGGGGAAGCCACTGAGGCCTCAGCCTCCACCATGGAGCCGCTGGCGGGAAAAGCTGATGGCTCCTAACCACCGCCACTAGGGTCAGACCCCGATCTTCCAGGGCCTCCCCCGAACTGGGTCTGCCTGGCCGCGGGCTCCTCACCGTGCTGCCTGCCCACGTGGTCTTTAATGAAAACCGCGCAGTGCGCACCCGCCACTTCCGCTTCGGGGGAGATGGAGCAGAGGCACGCTCACCGGTTCCCCGGCCACCGCCGCCAGCGCTGCAGCTCTGGGTGCAGAACGCGCGTCAGAAGCCTCCGGAGGATGGAGGGGTGGCAGCCAGCCAGCGGGGACCCCCGCGACGGGACGAGGCCCAAGACGTGGGAACGCCGAACAGGCAGGCGCGTGGGGCCCCCGAGGAGGGCCTGCTGTCTCCAGCCCAAGGCCAGGGAAGGGCGGCCCCCTGGGCAGGACACTGCCAGGCGCCAAGAGCTCTAACTTCAGCCAAACACGGGGAAAGCCCGGGCCCCACCCAGCCCCATCTCCGCGGTGGTCACCGCGTGGGACGCTGCCCTCGCTGGGCTGTGGGGTGGCGCTCTGGCCATGCCTCCCTCCACCCTAGCTGCTGTCTCAAGGTGTCCTCCCCCCCAGGCTGGGGTGTCAGAGGAAGCCCAGTGGAGCTGCACAACTCTGGCTACCAGCCGGCAGGAACGAGGCGGAGCCCCCTGGGCCACCTGAGCAGCGGGAACGAGGCCTGCCTGGCAGTCCCAGAGCACCATCCACCACAGCCAATGACTGCCCTAGACCACCAGCCCCACCCGCACCCCCGGGCCTGGGGCAGGGGCGTGTCCCTGAAAGAGAAGGCTTAATTAAGCTCCATCTCTCCTAATCTCACACTCCTAACGCCCTGGTTGCAGTCACAAAGCCCTCCCCGCACCGGGAACCAGGAACACGTCATCGTGAAGGAGGAACGAGGGCACCAGCACAACGAGGGCAGGGGTGTCGGGAGCACCTGACAAGGACTTCAACGCCCGCTGCCTACAGATGCTTCCACCAGCAGCTGTGAACGGGCAGCCAGCTCCGAGGACTCAGGCAGCACCTGTGGCTCCCAACCTCAGGCGTCAGAGTCGCCCGCCAGAGCAGACGCGGCCGGCCATGCCTCTAGCCCGGGCCTCTGCGGCGCTGCGCCGGTCCAGGTGGTTCTGGTGGACACCGAGCTGGAGGGCAGCTGCTCCTCTCATCCAAGGGATTTGTGGGGCACCCCCTTCTTTGAGGAAGCTGCAAAATGCTCCCCTGGATGAGGGAAAAGATGCATTTAAGTGACCTCGAAGCAAGAAGTGAAGTTTCAATCCGTGGAAAAGCAAGTTTTGACCACACTTGAGACATAAGTGCCGAGGATACAAGGTGTGTGACCCGTTGCCAAGTTGAAGGGCCGAAAACACAGGGGTCTTGGGGACCAGGTTGAAATGCAGCTTCAGGACAAGTCAGTGCGTGGGGCAGAGGTGGGGAGCAAGGAAATCCGTCACCTGCCACTCGGCCCACGGGAGATGTTAACCTTCCGGTCGTCAGAAAAAGAAAATGCCTCCGTGTGAGTGCCTTTCCCATCCACAGAGCGGAAACAGAAGGGGAAGCGGTCATACTCGAAGGAGGCACACAGCCAAGGAGCCGTCCCGCTGTGCAGGGGGCAGGTTTCCGAGCAACAGGCAGTACCTCAGGGCTGCAGGTGTTTAGCATGAGCACGGACTGTCCTGGGGGTTCCTGGGGCTCTGAGCATGGAGCTGGTCCCAGAAGTGGGGTGGGGGATGTGGGAGAGGGCCTGTCGCTGACAGGGAAGATGCTGAGGGAAGAGGACCCCCGACCACTGCCCCACGATGTACGGACTGGAAGACGCAGAGCAGGGGCCCCGCGAGGAAGAGCACCGTGGGGGAGCAGGGCCTCTCGAAGCCTGCCTCCTGCCCAGCTCTGCTCACGGGTGCCCCACTCCCACATCTAGAGTCCAGCAGCGGGACCCCCTTGGAACAGGCCAGTGCCTGGGTCCCTGGCGTAAGTGCAATGGGAGGGGCTGAGCCCCCCACCTTGAATAGACCATTTGCCTGTCTGATCCAGCCTAGGAAGATGGGCCTGTCTCCTCATCTGCAAAATGAGAACAGCGCCCACCTTCCCGGGGCCACTGCCAAGGTTAAATTAGTTAACGCGAGTGACACGCTGAGGACCACAGGGAGCACGTGGTGAGCGCCTGGTAAACACCAGCTCTCGGGGTTTTCGAAGATACTGCCCAGCTGTTACGAACGTCGCGGCCACGCTGCCTGGGTCTGACTGGGGTGCTGTCCAGCACTACCTGTGCGCGGGGAGAGGTTCCCCCACCTTCCTGTGCAGCAGCTCCGCCCGGGAGGCTCGATCTCGGCCACTAAGAGGATTAATCGTGTCATTCAAAGAGCTTGGCATAGTGCCTGGAACATAGTGAGTGCTTTTTAAATGATGGTGCTGATCGTCTTCTCTGACGTGGACAGCACCGGGCAGGCTTGTGGGGAGCCCCCTGGGCCTCGAGGAGCTGATGCCCCAGAGCAGGAGACAGGCAGCACCCGTGCCCGCAAGGGAGAGTGGCGCAGGATGAGGGTGTGGGGTACTTCTGCAGGCGCACAGGCGGCACCCACGCTGACGGAGTTCGGCGCGTTCCGAATGCCTTCTGGGTGGCACGTGCCCCCCCCCCCAGCCACACCACGGTGGGATCCCCAGGTGTCGTCAGCTCTCAAGGTGCCCACTTCACCGGTGCCCCTGACAGCACTGCAGCTCAGGGATCGGGGTGGGGCAGCTCTGCCCGCCGTTCTCCTGGGCAGACCCCAACGGCGAGACCCACGCGTCTCCCTGAAATGCTGCAGAAAACCCACCGCGGCGCACACAGCGGGTGGAGGAGGGGATCCCGGTGTGTTCCAACACCCTGGGCACAGGACTTCCTGGAAGTGCCACTTTAAGTGACATTTAAAGCAGCTTCTGCCGTGCTCGAAAGGAAACACGGTGCTGAATTTAAAACTGAAAAGGGAAATGTGAGCACCGCAAGGTATTCCTCAGTCCCACGGTGCACGATTCCTTATGCTTAAGGAAATGTTTACCCGAGGAACACAGAGGGTGAGGCGAGACGACGTACTGTTCTTCGGGTTCTGCGGTGGGTAAGCCCAACGAGCACTGCGAGGCTGGGCCGAGGCGACAGGGCTGCCCCGGGGCTGGTTGACCCCTTTCTGCCCCCTCCCCAGGAGGCGGGCGGCCATCCCCAGCCCACAGAGTAGGGGCCGTCTGATCCGCAAGTTTAGGGATGAGAGCTGCACTGCAGGGAGATGCTTTAGGCAGGCACGTGAGAGGAAGATGCTACCAGCCTCTGACTTGCAAATGAGCAGAGGATCCCAGTCCCAAGGTCAAAACCGCATCTTCAACCGCAGTGTGTGGGACTCAGGGACGGTGACGACAGCAGCCGGTTCCGTGCCGGGCAGTCCCACAAATAACTCGCTTCCTCCACTCACCAGCCCTCTGAGGCGTGTGACATTCACGTCATCTTTTTACAGATGTCAGTGAGGCTTAAGTGACCCGCACGAGGCCACTCGGCAAACGGGGGACAGAGCAGGGTCTGCAGCCCTGCAGAGCTTAGCTCCTGAATGCGTGCTATGCTGTGCCGCCAACCATGCTCACCCATGAAAACTGTAACGTGGCAGATTAAAAGAAAACAATGAAGCGGAGGGAGGTATCACTTCAATAATGAGACGACAACTAGGTTGAAGATACGTTGTTACCTCTAAATGACACTCATCTACTGAAATTGGCCACGTGTTCCACAATAACGACTCTAACTGCATGTCCGTCACCAGAATTCCATGTATTCAGGAAAAAAATGCTCCTTCAGCGCTGGCTTCACAAGGTGGGAGTGGGTGCCCCATGGGACCCTGCGTGGGGCCCCTGGGAACTAAGAGGTACAGGCCTGAAGCCAGAGCAATGTCAGGCAGGAGACGGGAGCCAGCAGAAGCACCTCCCACCCCTGGGTGACACAGGAAGGCCCAGCAGTCCTTGTTGGGAGCCTCTTGGAAATTATGCACATTCATTCAAAGTGCATTTTCTACACGCAAGTGCAGCACTCAGCCCGGAAGGGGACCCTGGCCGTGACGGTGGGGGTGAAATCAGACTGGCAAGCGGCTCTGACCCACAGCAGGTCGGTCAGTCCTTTTGACACGGGGGAGGGACAGGCGGCATCCAGGTCTCTGATGACATGTGGGCGGGCCTGAGAGACAGGCAGGCGATTGCAGGGGCGCTAGGGACCGATGAGCACTCCTGCTGGACGGAGCACAGGGGCACTGATGGGGGTGTTCAAACCCAGAGAGCCCTGGACGTCACGCTAAGACCTGGGGATCTTCTAGAGGTTCTGAGGAGGAGAATAACGTTACTACGTTTCAGGAAAATCCACGGCGAAGTGCATCAGACGCAGGGGAGGCCTCCGGGGGCTTTACTGAAACGTGTGTGCGGTCGCCCAGCGCTGTGGCTGCCTTTACTGCTTTTGGAGTCCGCACCACCGGCACTTCCTCCCGTGGACACAGAGCCTGTGACTGTGGGCTGTCCGTGGGCCTGACGCGGGTGGGGGTCCTCCGAGGACACTCGGTGTCAGTGCAGGGGAATGCACAGGGAGCTTCTGCAATGTCGCTTGTCCTGTGCACACTCGTGCAGTGGGACTTCCACACCCCCGGTCCGGATCTGACACCCACGTCCCCTGCCCTGGAATCTGAGCAGACCATCGGCCTGATGTGCCCAACAGAATGCAGCAGAAGTGACCCTGTGTCACGCTGGAGGCCAGGCCTCAAGAGCTCTGCCTTCACCACTGCAAACACCGCTTCTTGGGAGCCAGCTGCCCAGTGACGGGGCCACTGGGCCATGAGGACCTGCGAGCTGCCCGAGGAGAGAACCACCACGGGGAGGACCGGCCATGGGATCGGCGCCTCTGCGACCTTCCGGCCCAGCCCTGCCATAGCCCAGTGCAGCCCCACGAGTGACCCGGTCAGCGGCACGCCAGCAACACAGCTGGGCCGAGCCCTGCCCGAGTTCCCGGCCGCGGGTCGGCAGCACGTTAAACAGGGGCCGTGGTAAAGCCCAGGCTGGGAGGTAGTTTGTGCGGCAGCAATAGGTAACTGAACTCAGGCTGGAGGGATCCGGAGAACGAGAGCGAACCCTGGTTCTGTGCTTACCAAGTTATGTGACCTTGTGCCGGTGACCTGCCCTCCCCCGGACCTGAGTCTCCTGCTCGCCCAGTGAGGAGGCTGTGCGAGGGGGCCAAGGGGCTTTCCACTTCTGGTAGCCCGTGCCCCGCGTGCGCTAAGAGCCACTGCCGGGGCAAAGTGCCAGGGTGTGAGGACTGAGCGAGGCCTCGCCGGGGCAGCCCGTGGCTCACAGCGAGGGCCCCCAGAGCATCAGCCACCGTCAGCACACTCTCGCCAGCTCTGAGACTCCGGACAAGTTCGTCACTCTGAGCCCCGTATTTTCACCAAGGAAATAAATGCACATGCCAGGAACACGTTTCCACACAAGGAAACTCCTCTGCATGTGCAGGTCCCGTGCAAGTCAATAACCACCTACAAGTGTAAGGCTCACAACTCAGGAACCCGCGCACCGTCCCACTAGATGTCTCCTCCTCGCCCGGCCAGCAGAGGGTCGGCGGGTGGCGCTGGCCACCAGGGAGGCACACTGAGACAGGGAGAGGGCCACGTGACCCACCACGGCCAGGGAGCGGGGCCTGTGCAGGCCGCTCCCAGTCCAAGGGGGCATCCGGGAACAGCCCAGTGTGAAAAGTTTGGAAAATGTCCTACATCTGAGTGTGAGGGGCCCGTAACCTGAGACAGCCGCACCGGCGAGCCGTGGGTCAGTCGGCTGCCCGGCGCACAGCGTCAGGTGAAGCAGCGTCAGGTGTGGGAGTCTGAGGCCCCAGGCCCAGGTTCCCATGCACGGCTGCGCACTAAAGCGGCCCCAAGCCCCCAAGCATCCCTGGGGATCGGACACGAGGCGGTCCGCTCTAGAGACGCTGTGAGAAGCATGCCAGGTCCTACAGGTGAAAGCGTCTAGGATTCTGCCTGGTAGCTGAACATGGTGTTCTTTTTTTAAGTGCCAGAACCTCTGACACCTAGGTGCCCTTCAACCTGGCCACAACCTCTTGACCTCTGCGGAGCCCTGGAAACGAGACACCACTATCCAGGCACTCCCTCCGCGGGGACTCTGCCAGCCTGCCAGCCCTCGGGAGGAAGGCCCTGGCTGCCCCCCAAGGGCACCTGTCAAGGCAGCAGCAATGCACTTACATTGAACAGCCTGCGTGTGTCCAGAACAAGCAGAGGTGCTGCGCATTTAGCCCCACCCGTGCTGCAACTGTGCGGCTTCACAGGCACGGCCCGGGGAGTGGGGGGGGGCACGGAAACTGGGCGCACACGGGACAGGAGAGCTGCTCCCACCTCTGCAAGGGTCTCAGCTGATGTGGTGTGAATGTGCAAGTGCCCGGCATCAAGCCTTCCGACCCGGGAGGCAGGACCCTGGCCTTGGAGCCCTGTCCCTCCTCCCTGCCTCGCCACACTCAAAGCTTCCTCCCTGTGCTCAGCTCTGCGCTGGGAAACACAGCCCCGACCCTCAGGGGCACCCCCTCCTCTTACGGAGCATCGCTGGGTGGGAGCCCAGGGAAGTTACCATAGGAACCACATCACGCAGCCCCCAGACATCGCTTAGAAAAGAAACCGGGAAAGGGAGGGCAAGGCCCAGCAAGTTGGAGGCAAGCCGCAAGCCCAGTAGTTCCCAAAGTCTGGACCCCATCACCTGCATCAGATCTCATGGAATGCCCCCTAAACACCCACAGTCCTGGGCTCCCCCAAGAGTCATCGAATTAGACCTCGAGGCTGCAAGAAGCAGACTTTTTAATGCCTTCATCTAGTGATTCTTACGCACGCTAGGCTTGGAGACCGAACTGGGACCAACTGCGGAGACTGTGAGAAAGGAATAGAAAGGCTCAAAAACATTTTAAATCTGATCTGTCTCCTCACCCTCATTCTTGCAAAACAGAGCCCTAGTGAACCCAACCAGACAGACGCCAAGTTCCCAGTTTAGGTACATCCAAGAAAATTAAGTCGTGACGGTGGTGGAAACACATAATTTAAAATAAAAAAACACACACACACAAAAAATCCCTGCTCACCAAAGCAACAGGCCTGGACAAAAATTAACCCAAACATCCCTTCCTAAACCGACCAGATCTATTCTGAGAGAAGCAAGATAAGATGTTGGCAGCAGCCCCACTCCAGTCCCGCCATACCCAGTGATTCAGCTCTGTATTCCACCCCGGGGTTTGATGTCCGGGGGCAGGGGCATCCCTGCTCTAGCCAAGACAGTGGGGGGAAAGTTACTCAGGGGCAAAAAAAGAGGCAAGATTCCCAACTCACACATCTCCGAGAGAAGGAAACAAATAGTGTGACCAATGGCCCTGGGCCCGAGTCCACGCTCGCAAGAGGCTTCACGCCTGCCACAAAGTGGGCACGTGATGGCCCATCCCTGCCAACACCTGCACCTACACAGCCCTGCAGGGGAAGCAGGGAGTGCCGAGCAAAACTACCTCCCCACGGAAAATGCCACCTTTCCACAGGTGATGGGCACTCTTCCCCGGTGATGGGCAGCGGGAACCCCAGCTGCGATTTTAGAAACCAGAGCTCCTAGCTCTAAGAAGCACAGCGTGGAGGGGAGGGGTGGGGGAGGGGGGGAGCTTATTCACACCTGAGGGTCCAGAACAGAAGCCACCACCCACCCCTCCCCAAGGAGGCCCAGGCTCAGGCTCCAGGCTGGGAATCTGGTCACCCCCCTAAATTCTGCACCTGCAGCTGGCTCCCTGCAAGCTGGTGAAACTTAACGTGCCACAGAACCAGCAGAAGGGTTGGTTCTCAGCCCGCCCCCTTCCATGACTGGCACTTGCAAAGGAGTCTTGGCAACCCCGGCATTTGGGAAGGATTGACCTGGGGCCTGGCTCCCTGGAGTCTCAAACACACCCTGTATTAGTTTCCTCAACCCGGAAGCAGGTATTCCCCATTTGAAAGGCGTTCTCGAAAGCGCCTCTCCCTTGGGATCCCGGCAGGTAAATAACACCAGAGCTTCCCTAAACTGGTTCTAAGGGACCAGGTGTCCAGGCTGTGCTCACTGCCCACCCCACCCCCCCAGGCTGTTGGGACTGATCTCCCCAGGACAGGGGTCTGGAAATACGGCCATCAGTTTTGGGCCAGTGAGGAGCAGGGTCTGCAGATGGGAAGGGGGAGCAGGGGGGTCTGCAGGTGGGAGGGAGGGGGGAGGCCCAGGGTCTGCAAGTGGGAGGGGGCGAAGGGGGCTCTGTGGGTGGGAGAGGAGAAGAGGGGTTTCTGCAGGTGGGAAGGGGAGGAGGACGGGGGTCTGCAGGTGGGAAGGGGAGAGGACGGGGTTATGCAGGTGGGAGGGGGCGGAGGGGGTCTGCAGGTGGGGGTAGCAATACCGCTGCAACTTTGCCAGCACACCCCAATTCAGGGCAGGAGCCGCGGACTCCACACCGACAGGGGCCCCCCTCTAGCGGAAAGGCCCCTCGTCCGCCCGCTCCCTCCCCCCTCGGTCCGGGCTGGACCCCTCCGCCCGCCCGCCGCACTCGCCGCCCGCGGCGGGCGCCCTCACCTTGGCCTCGAAGCAGATGCCGTGCTGGAAGGCGTCCTCGTTGTGCAGGGGGATCCGCAGGTCGTGCCCGTCGTCCACAAGGTTGTACTTGGTCTTGCTGGGCATGGCGAGCGCGGGCGGCGGGAAGGGGCGGCGGGACCCGGGACGGAGGGAGGGCGCCGGGCGCGCGGAGGGCGCGGGAGCCGGCGCGGCGCCGAGGCGGGCGGTGCTGCGGCGCGCAGTTCCCGTCGCGAGGAGGCCGAGCGGGAGCAGGGCAGGCAGCCCGAGACCGGGAAAAAAAAGCGGCGGCGGCGGCGGTGGCCGAAAGCGCCTGTCACGGAGACGCCGGCTCAGCGCAGGGCGGCTCCTCCTCCGGCCGCGGAGGCCCCGCCCACCGCCACCGCCCCGCCCGCCGCCGCCGAGGCCCCGCCCCGCAGTGGGGGCCGAGCAGGTGCGAGTCCCCGAGCGCCCCTCCGCGGCCGGGCCCGGGCTCCTCTCTGCCCGGCGCCTGGGCCGCAGGAACCCAGGCCGGGTCCGGCTTTTGTTTCACTGTCGGGTTCCGGGCGGGCGGGGCTGCTAATAGCTGCGGCGGCGGCGCCTGGGGTTTTTGTTTTTGTTTTTGTAGCGGGGCAGGGGCGGTGCTTATTGTTTTGTTTCCATGTTTTACCGGGAAGGCCCCAGCCTAGTGGCCCCAAGTTACCCACATCATGCTTCCGAGCGGCTCCTTTCCCCGCAGAACCGAGACGGGCCCAAACCCGGCCTCTGGCGCGTGCTTTGTCCCCCTGAGCAGGGCTGTCTGGCTTGTGTCCTGGGGGTGGGTCGTGAAAATGGGGCACGAAGACCGGGAGAAGCCACAGCCGTGTTCGCGCCTTCTTCCTGAAACGCCATCTGTAACTGGGTACAGATGAAAAACGCCCGTTTCTGGGGGTGGATCCCTCTGTCTGTCTTGGGGAAAGCTGGAGCTCAGTTTGCCTGTTGTTGAGAGGCCTGTGCATGCCTCTCCTTTAAATCCGAGTTTTTCCCCATGCCAACTGTGCAAACGAAGGGGCCAGAGGCGTTAGCGACCCAGCACTCAGCCAGCATCTGTCAAACCCCGTGGGCAGGGGCCAGAGCAGCTGTCATTGACAGGCTTATTACCCCAAAATCACCAAAAATCAAACCAACCAGAGCAAAGCCAGCCCAGCCTGAGGTCACCGAGACCTAATGGCCAGCTCTTCTTGGGAAGTCACCACTTGAACCACGGGCACAGTCACCGGCGACAGCCTGCACACCAGAAACCCTCAGTTGCTTGTTGAATAGACGAGGCTGGGAAACATCCCAGGGAAAGCGCCTGCAAAGGGCACATCTTCCCACACCATTTGCAACATAAATTTATATAAAATACACTATTTCCATCATTACATTTCTCATCTTGTCCTTTCCGTATGTTGCCAACTCCCTGCCTGCTGGAATCACTGGTCCAGGTGTAGCGTTGGCTTCGGCATCTCCTTGAGTAAAAGCAAGCTGAGGGCTGGGGCAGGTTAACCATGTACATTACATTGGACAGACTTTATTCTATTCCTCAGTATTAGTAAGAGCCAAAAATAATCCGCACTGAGGAAACACGCCTCTAACCTTTTTATAAATACAGGACGTGAGTCTAATCAGGCTCATTTGACTCTTTGAATGTCACCCCAGCGTTAACATGCATCGCAAGGTGCTCTCCAAAACCCGGCACAGGAACATCGTCCAGGCAAGACCACAACTAACTGCTTCCTTTACATCTCACCCCTCCCCCAGTCTAAAAAGCCCGCTGCCTCCTAACGGCCTTCATTCCCTGGACTGGATGACCACAGCTTCAGATCTAAAGCTGTGACCCATGTTTGCCGACGAGACACAAAGGCTGAGCCCCCAAAGTATTTCAGGGTCTAGTATTCAGAGACTATAGCAGAGTAGACATCCAATAATTAGTTATGGAATCAAATGATAATTAGACCTAATAGTCGCTGTGCTTTCTCTATGTGACATGTGTCATCTCCATTAATGGTCACAGCAGCCCTAAGGTTAGCCCCATTTTGGAAGAAACTGAGGCACAGAGGCATCACCTGACTGGCCCAAGGTCACAGGCTTAGGAAGGGGAAGGAGCCGAAACTGGACTCCAGTTCTGTCCAGAGGCGTTCCCGCCGGGGCGGGGGAAGGCGCAAAAGGCTCTTGCTGCAGGCGAGACACACACGTGTTATGTAGGTGTGTGCTGCTGCTGAGCTGTGTTCATCCCACTTGCCAAGACAGAATGTTCCAGAAGGAGAGGCCTGCTCTCCGCTTTGGCCTCCACCGGCTCCAGTGTCAACTGCCGAGGCACAGAACGACCTTCTGCCGGGAACAATGGGCGTCCAAAGTCATTTCCTTTTTCAGCAGTGACTTCAATCTTGTTTTTACACCTTTGAATGTGGTTGGCAATTGACTTTCACCCACAGCGTTTTCAGATACACACAGAAACGAATCGAGTGCTATTTCTTACAGTGAATGACAAGCATATGTATCACTTTCCAGAGCCTTCTGTATTTTAACCTTGCATAAGACAATTTTAATCTGAAGTACATGTGATTAAAATATAAACTGCCAAAGCATACAATATTTTCTGTTAGATTTTATTAAAACTTTGCTTCAAAATAAATTCAAAACAAATCCTAAATCACAGACTTTACAAGCGGAAGTTACACAGTGACCCTCTAACCCGGCTCTTTCATCATAAAGACCAAAAAAAAAGCCTCAGAGAGATTAAGTCATTTTCCTGGCCGTCACTATAGGCTCGAGCTCCGAGCTCAGAAACTCTCCATCACACAATGATGAGTTATAAATTACTTGACAGCAAATTTATTTTTAGCCCTTGTTTCAGGCGGAGAAAATGAATTCATTTTTGACCGTAAAATGCCTGCTTTGCCAGCTGCGCATGGCCTGTGGGTGTCTCGCATGGCCACATGAGGTGGGTGCACAGATGAGGACCCCGAGGCTGCGTAGATCTCGGAGCGACAAGTCTGAGGACCTCAACAGAGAATTGGCAACAAAGAACAAAGTGTGGCCCTCGCTGGTGTGGCTCAGTGGATTGAGCACTAGTCTGCGAATCAAAAAGTCGCTGGTTCAATTCCCAGTAAGAGCACATGCCTGGGTTGTGGCCCAGGTTCCCAGTAGGGGGCACGTGAGAGGCAACCACACACTGATGTTTCTCTCCCTCTTTCTCTCCTTCCCCTCCCCTCTCTCTAAAAATAAATAAGCAAAATCTTTTTTTAAAAAAATGAATGAAGAGTGTGTCCACTTGCTGGATCCCCTCAGACACCCACACAGAACTCACAAAATGTTTGGGTAAATAGTAACTTCAAATTGTAACAACCCACAATGACTTCCTCCTGTCAGATAACACTAGCTCCAAAGAGTTCAAGTTTTTGTTCCACGACATCATTTTTACCTGATGGTCTCTGCCTGGGTCACAGAGAGCAAGAGCCATGTGCCCAACTTAAAGGTGGCAGTCCAGATGCTATGTGATTTCTGTGCAGAGATAGGTAGGAAGACAGACAGACAGACAGATGATAGACAGACAGGTGGATGGACGGTTGGAGGTGGTGGGAGGGGAGAGAGTCCTCTCTCACTGATGGTCTCTAATCAGAGTCCGGTCAGTCCTGGTCTTTCATTCTATAAGCAGTAATCTGGGATGTTCTCCCCATAAAAATTGCCCTAAAAGGTTCTGATGCTGACTTACATGTTTTTCCCCTTAATTGAAACTGACTCCCCCCACGTCCACCCCCACACCATGTATCACAGGCCGCGGCTGTTTCCGGGGGGTCTGCAGGCTGCCCCCCACATTCCCTCCTGGGACACCCAGGGTCCAGAATACGATGCAGGGAGAGGAGAGGGGTCTGGGGGTGCCGAGCCGCTCTCGGGTGGCTTCTCCTGACCCTCCCTCCCGAGCGGAGGGACCTCCTTGCTTTTCCAGGGCAAGTTCACAGCTGTGTTTCTTGGCCTTGTTTCGTATTTCAGGTGAGAAATACTTACTGACTCGACGGCTTTTGCTTCGAAACCTTTTGGTCACAGGCAATAAAACCAGTGTTAACAAGGGTGGGCGCTCTCACAGCCTCCCAGGGGTCCCCGGGGACGTCAGAGGCACGCACCCTGCACAAGACCGACACCTGGCCGTGTGCAAGGTGATGTGGCTCGACCGTGAGAACCAGAGGCACCACCTCCGAGTGGCACGGGAGGCAGGGAAGGAGGGAAGCCACCAGGACTGGTCTGGTCCAGCCTGAGCCTTCCCGGGGTGAGAGGGCAGCCCTGAGTGGGGACACGTGTCCCCATGATTAAGCCGCTGTGGAGGAACTCTGGGCCTGGAGCGGACGGTCGGATCTTCCGCAGAAGAAGAGCGTGCAGTCCCCCCGCCGGCCACGTGGCTCCCACCCCACAAACGCCCAGGGAGGGAAACGGGTGCAGCGTCAGCAACGCCTCCCACTGGTTTCGTGGGTCCAGAGCACCCCCAAGGCGCCCCCTTCACCGGCTTCCACACTCTGCTCCCCCCAGCGCGGCAGCTCAAGGACCAGTTACACTGTGTCGGGTCTGGTTTGTCGGCTGGTTTCAGCACCCCCAACGGCGAAGCAGCTTTGTGGAGAATTTGCTTCGGCTGCTCTGCTCAGGATGGGTCTTAGGACCCTCCCTTTACCCCTCCAAACTTAGATCTCTAAATCTCTAAGTCTGGGGCTATTTCCATTTCTTATCTATTTAAAACCCAAAGGAAGAGCCCAGCTGTTCAAGTGAGAGCCTGTTGGCTTGGCTAAGCCCACCCCGTCGCAGCGATGGGTCTCGTCGCTCTTTATAAACCCACGTCTCCAGGCACAAGTGTTGCAGGAAGACTATGGGAATGCTTGGGGATGCAACGTAAGTTTGTGGGTTTGGTTTTCAGGGGTTTTTTTAAAGATTTTATTTATTTATTTTTAGAGAGAGGGGAAAGGAGGGAGGAAGAGAGGGAGAGGAACATCAATGTGTGGTTGCCTCTCACACGCCCCCTACTGGGGGACCTGGCTTGGAACCCAGGCCTGTGCCCGGACCGGGAATCAAACCCTCAGCCCTTTGGTTCAAAGGCCGGCACTCAATCCACTGAGCCACACCAGCCAGGGCTATAAATTCATGTTTTATTTTCAGATCTCTCTTTGGACATGTAAAGCTTTTAAGAAGATTTGTAGCTGCTTAAAAAGTAGAGCTTTCTTCAGGCGCCCCACTGGTGTGCTTTAAAAAAACAAGGAAGAAAGAAAGAAAAATACAGCTGTGTGCTTGCGCAGGTATATGGGACGGCGCTTGCTCGCCCAGGCTGCGTCGGCTGCATGGGGCCTCCTGTGTCTGGGGAGCCGACTTCTGATTGGCATACTGGGTTCTCCTCGGGGCCATAATGTTGTCCTCTGAACCACACACGGGGAGTGGCACCAGCGTGTTCTAAGAACGACAAGCATTTCAGGAGAACGAGGAAATCGTGTGGCCTTTTCCAGACCCAGTCTTAGCAGGTTTCCGTCATTAGCAGCGGCGTCCATGCCTTACAAGGTCTCGCAATCTCGGTAGTAAATCCCTCGGCATCTCCAGCGGGTCCCCTTCCCACGCTGCTCGGAGCGTTTTCCCGAGAGCGTGCCCAGGACCTTGGAACTGGCCGCCCGTCTGAGCAGCTGTGGGGCCGCTCCCAGCCAGAGGTAGCCTCTGTCACCTGAGCTCCACTCAGGCAGGCCCACTGTACCCACAGCCACGTTCAGTTCAGAGCAAATGTTTCTCAAGTCCATTCCTTTCTGTAAAAGCAGCCCAGCCTCAGAGCTAGGACAGAGAGTGTGGGTGGGGTGGGATTCTTAACGCGAATCTGTCCTCCATTCTGAGTGCTGGCACATCACTGATGTGCTCCCGGTCTCGTCACGGGCCTCCTGGCGGCCTGCCCGTCTGTGAGATGGTGGCATCGCTCCCTGTCACTGATGCCTGAGCACCCAGCCATGGTCCAAGGAAAGTCCTCGCCAAGCTGGTGGTGGCAGGAGCTTCCTAGGGAGTCGGGTGGGAGGCTCCTGTGGATACGGGGCTTGCCGATGAGAACAAGGATGAGCCTGTGCGGAAAAGCCTCCTTCCAAACAGTTGTTCACCTGTGTTTGCAGGAGCCAAAAGGTGAAAACATCTCGCATATCTGTCGACAGGTGGTGCGCAAACAGAACGGTCCCTCCACGCTGTGCAATATTAGTCAGCCTCAAGAAATGAAACTGGGGCACAGGCTGCAGCGTGGAGGACGCCGGGCTGAGTCAGGAAAGGACAGATGCTGTGTGACACAGACCCTCCTGGGCAGGGCTGTTGGTGACATTGTGGCTCGAGCCCCCATTTCGGACACAGCTGGGCAGCGGAGAAAGGGGGTCTGTCCCTCTGGAGCCTGTTCCAGCATTGGCAGGGACCTGTGAGATCCCCATTTCCCCCCCTTGCCATTCGAGCTCTGATGTCACC
This sequence comes from Desmodus rotundus, assembly GCF_022682495.2. Lineage (NCBI taxonomy): Eukaryota > Metazoa > Chordata > Mammalia > Chiroptera > Phyllostomidae > Desmodus > Desmodus rotundus. The sequence continues at coordinate 101,271,868 of NC_071398.1, forward strand.
CCGGCCCCCAGCCCTGCCAGACTTGCTCCTCCTGGTCCTGCTGAGCTCCATGCCCAGGAGGGGACACCGTCAGAGGCTCCAGGACACAAGACTCTGCTGTTCTATCCTTCCCCGTTTTCCCTGGCGCTTAGAGCGATTCTAAGCACTGAAGGAAGATGCCTTCTGGATCCACTCATTCTGCCCCACCCTTTTCCAGAACAGGGAACTAAAGCCCAGAGAGGCCAAGTGACTTTGAAAGGCTGCACAGCTAGCTGGTGGCCCAGCTGGACTTGAACTCAGGCTTCAGTCCCATCCTGACCCGGCTGCCCTCTTTGCCCACCACGCAGACTTCTGCAGGGATAAGCAGGCGCCCCCCGCACCCCCCACCCCCCCCACCCTCCGCCCTGGCTTCCAGTTCCCCAGCCCTGCCGGCCCAGAATCCCAAGTCCAGCGAGGGCTGCTATAGCCAAGCGGTCTCTGGTGCCCTCTGGTGGCAGAACTGAGAAGGGACAACTGCTCCGCTTACAGGCGGGAACCCCCACAGCCTCTATCCTGCAGAATCCACCCCCCCTTCCTTTAGATGTCGTGACCGTGACCATGACCGTGCTGGCGCACGTGCAAGTTCATCTGAACACAGACTGCCCCGTGCTCCCAAGGGCCCCTCCAGAACCTGAAGTTGAAGCGTGAGCGGAGCAGGGCCAGTGAGGCGACTCCCTGCGGGTGACAGGGACGTGGTTTCCTCCCTCTGGGTCCTGAGTGTCTCAGGGCCACCTTCTCACCGATCACAGGAGAGGACGAGGGTCAAGGCCCCGAGTGGGGGGACCAACCAAGCGTGAGCTGGGGGCGGGGCCCCTGGGGGAGGAGCCGGGAGGCCTGGGAGTCCCCAGAGAGCAATGGCAACCAGGGACACCCACGCTGTGGGCCTCCCTTCCACCCAGAAGCCACAGGACCTGCTGGCGCCGTGTTTGCCGCAGAGCGACATGCAAGTCCCGGGGCCTTTCTCTGCTGATCGCCCACTCAGACAGTGGTGCCGTCACCTGTCCCCATGGTGCGGTTTGGACACTTACCGCATGTGGCTGCGGGTCTGACTCGCGGATTCTCCAGTGCGGCCAGCAGTGGCTGCGCGCCTCCGTGTAACAGCACTGGGGGGGGCGCCGACCATCTCCAAGCCCCCGCAGGCCACGCTGCGCTCCCGGTGCGCAGGTCCGAGCCCTGTGCATCTGCGCAGGGTAGCTGCAGCTCGGACGGCATGGCCACGTTCGGACCCAGGCACTTGGGCGCTGGTTGGGAGTGCCGTTCTCACACAGGGGACCAGCAGGCTGCCCCCCACCCCCCGGCCCCCTTCCATCCTCGCCTCACTCGAAGGAGGTGGTCACGTGAGTCAGCGGTCGGGTAGCTGCTGTGACCACCCGCCCAGAACCTCAGTGACTGACACGAAAAGCTTGTTTCCCACTCACCCGAGGGTGAGTGTGAGCCAGGAGCCAGGCTCCTCCCTCATCCACGCTGCCTCCGGGCACAGAGGGCACACTGTGGCCACATGACTGACCTGTGCCACAGCTGGGGAGGCCCAGGTGCACAGGCGTCCCCGGACAGGTCTGCCCTGCTCACCTCTCACATACTCGATGTCCTCAGTGACGTTGGCCTCCCAGAAACACATGGAATGGTTCCTCCCCGTGGGAGGGACAATAAATCAAGCTTGGGGACCGCAGAATGCAGAATGTTAGGGCTCAGAGGGACACCCTGGAAACGAGTCCAACCGTCTCGGCAAGCAGGCCAAGCTGAGGCCGTGACTTCCCGGGGGCCCCGGGGGGCCCGTGGCCCCCAGGCTCACACTAGCCAGAGGGGCAGCGTCAGGGAGATGCCAGGGCTCCTGGGTGGGACGTCTCACCGCCCTGGCTTCTGCAGGTGGTTGCTCTTCCATAGGCGTGCCCCTTTGCACATCTGGTGTTGGGGAACCTCCTGGAAGGATGGCATGTGGGCGAGGGGCTGACGTGGGGTTTCCAAAGTTAGGTGCTGGAGGGTGGGTGTGAGTAACAGCCGGAGCTCAGAGCTGGCTTGCCCCTTGCAGGCCGCGCCTTTCTGTCCTCGGACCCAATGGTTAACCTTGTGCTTCGGTGTCCCCGACTGCGGCTGCGGGCAGCAACCCCTTCACTGCAGGATGGCAGTGAGCATGACCTGCGATGCTGGCACCTGGCCCTATCAGGTGCTTGGCCGTCCGGAGCTGTGGGGACACCGTTTCCAGTGCACGCCCCCGGGGCGGTGTGGGGCGGTGTGTGACGACGCACAATTCTAGGTCTGAACGAAGCGAGGCTCCAGTGCTGATGGCTGCTGAGCAGCATGCAAGACTCACACCTGTCACTTTCAGGTGACGGCTCTGAGTGGCCTCCTCCCCGTGTGAAGGACGGGAGGGGGGACTAGAGAGGGGCAGGTGGCATCAGTGAGGTGGAGGGAGAGGGGAAGGAGGGAGAGGGGAAGGAGGGAGAGGGTCTCCCTGGGTTCATTGGAACCAGCGTGAACCGGGTGTCTGAAAGGAAGAGGCAGCTGCAGAGGAAGGCCAGAGAAGGTGGGCAGGTGCTGAGGCTCCAGCCGAGCTTCAGCCACTCGAGACGTTTCTCTCCTTGGACGGGAGCTTGGCTCTCAGGTCGCATGGCTGGGTTTCCTCTCATCTGGAGTGAGGGGTGACCTTGGGTTTTCACTCTGACTTGGTGTCAGGCCAGGGGTTGCTCTGGAGTGTGCCATCTGTCCTCCCAGAGAAGCACCCCCCCGACCCCCCACCCCCTCTGCACTCAAGAAGCATCTCCCGGGCCAGACGGGCCCCAGCTGCTCTGCCAGCAAAGACGAGCTGGCAGCCGCCCTCAACCCCAGGCTCCGGGAACCCCTCCGGAGCCGCTCGCACCTTAGAATGTCCCCTTGTTAAAGTTTATCCCCGGAACCAAACAAGCCCCAAAAGGGGAAAGCTTGTCGACCCAAATCTCAGGGAACAGAATAAAAAGCAATGACTTCTTCTTCCTCTCCTCAGATAAGGAAGGTGAGGCACAGAGAGCCCCCACTAAGTTCACGTAGCAAGTCAGACCCAGCAAAGATGACACCCCTGTAACAAAGGGATGCTGTGCAGTCACATACTCACCGTTCAGCAAACACTTGGCAACAGGGCGGGGATTTTTACATAACCCCGATCTCCGCAACAACTGGGCAATATTCGAAAACGAAGGCTGGGCGGGGAAAACCTGCCCAAGGTCCCCCACCGGACGAGTGGCCAAGTTCAGATAAGCGCCCAGGCCTGCGGTTCTGACGCCCCCACAAAGGTCAGGGGAGAATCATCTCTCCTCTTCCCAAGTAAGCTTCACCTCTTTGCCAGGGTCTCCATGCTCCATGCTGGATATGACTGACTTACCCTTTCTGAAGCCTCCTGTGACCTTTGATGCCCGTGACTCTTGGGCTTGGGGTCGAGGTTCAGGCCTGTAAGTGTCAGTAAAGAACACAGCAACAGGGAAGGCACTGTGTGGTCCCAGTGCTAGAATGAAGTGGCCGGCCCGAGGTCAGCAGTGACTACGGCCACACCAGATCCCATAGCCCGTCTGTCGACCCCAAAACCTGGGGTCCCCTGTGACTCCTGGCTGCCTGATAAGCTACAACTGAACGACATTGTCCACTAATGGTGTTTGGCACCAATTCAGTGCCAGCGGGAATCCCCAGAGGAGGAAACTGTACTCAGTGCAAACAGCTCAGCTGTGATGCGGCAAGGCCCCTCCCGGGCCACACAGCTGGGTTCCGCAGTCCACTCTGCTCTGTCTCCCCTGCTCTGGTTCACTGCTCACCCACAGGGAAAGTGCCTCTGGGAGCTCGGGGGAAGCTGGCTTTATAGAGAGAAGCCCCTGCCCCTGGCCCTGATTGGCCCATCCTCATGCAAATGAGGGCTCTAAATCCTCAGTTAGATTGGTCCAAAAGGGACTGTCCTAATTGGTCAGAATGGAGCCACTCAGATTGGTCTGTGAAGATGCTGATGGGGTTAAAGCTGTGCATCTCTGACTCAGTGGGGAAAGTCTCCATCCCATTGGTTGAAACAATTCCAACAGCCCCTTCATAAGGGCTGGTTCAGCAGCAGAACCACAGAGGCCGAGGCTGGCAGGTTGGCCTTTGGCTTTTCCCTGAAGGGCAGCCTGTTGGCAGTGGCTGCCAGACCCTGGTCATTGATTGGAGCCTGGCTAACCCCAAAGAGCCCTTCTTGGATGATAAACATCTCGTCTCAAGGTGCACAAGTGTCGCTGGTCTTGAAATCATGGCCTTTCACCTGGGGGCCTCCGAGTCTTCCTGTAAGGGTTGTTATTACGCTTCTGTCAATGATGATCACTTATTTGCACTGAAGTCTTCTTAGTTTAGATTATCACATGCTTACTCTTCAGCAGAAGAGGCAGGCGTTTAACTTTCTCCAGGCCCAGTATTCACATCTCCCACATCTTCGCAGGGGTCGGCTTTGTCCAGTACTTCCCGGTGACAGGTGTCCCTGAAGGCGCAGCACCCTTCCTGACATTCACAGAGGGTCACAAAAGGGTCTCCAATGGACATGGTAACCGAGTCTCCGTGTTGAGAGGGGATGCCGTCGTGAGGATCACCGAGTGACGGAGCCCCTGAGGCTTGTCACAAACCAGAAGGCAGCGCCAGCTGCTCCCTTTGACCACTGCTGGCTTCCCAGCAGCAGCCCCCCCCCGCCCCCCCCCCCCCCCGCCCCACAGGGCCAGAGACTTACCAGCAAAGCCCTGTCTCCGTGTTTAACATTCATTCACAAGCGCCAGCGGGGAGTTCAACAGCTGCCCTCTGGAGGGAGGGGGGCCAGGACCCGGCGCTGCGCCCAGAGCGTAGCACCGAGGCAGCGCCAAGTTCAAAAGCTTCCAGTCCGCGGGGCGCTGCCCGGGGCAGAGGCCCCTCCCTCCAGGCCAGCACCCTGCGCTCCGCTGGCCTCCGGCCTCTCTCCTCCCCAGCGCGCACAGGGCGCCCACACATCAGAGACCCGGATCAGGGTCATTTCTCTCCCTTCTTCATCTGCGGCCCAAGGCCACCCCGCCCACCCCGCGTCGTGGGCCCTGAGCCCCCGTGGGGCGGGTTTGGGCGCCCTGGACTTCCCGGTCTTCCTCCGCCCCTCTGCTCTGCTTGCTCCCCGCCTTCCCCCCTGCGCTGCCCCCTCCCCCTGCGCGCTGTCACTGGCTGCACCTCCGAGGCCGCACAATAGAGGCTCCGCCCTCGCCCTGCAAGCGCTGGGCTGCCTCTGCGCCCAGCAGTCGGCGCGGTCTGCCTGTGCACCCCAGGCTCCCGGCCCCCGGCCCCGGACGACCCCAGGCTCTCCGCTGCTGGTGGTGCACGCACAGCCCGGACCCCTTCGTCCACCCCCCCCCCACCCCGGGGCCGCCGGGCCATCTCCTGCTTCCCTCTGTCCCGCTCCACCGGCGCGCAGTTCGGGCTGCTCACACCGGAGGGAGATGTCCGGGCAGTCCGGGGCGCGCCCGCCTGCCGCGCTCGGCTGCACCCGGCTGGAGAAGGCACTCTGAGCGCCCCTTTCCGACTCCAGGCGAGGGACCCTCTCGCCTCCGTCGCTCCCGACCCGGACCTTCGACGCTGCCGCCGGCAGCCAAGCCCCTTCTTGCCGCCCCCATGGCCAAGCCTCTGCTGCTGGTTCTGTGCCTGGCTCTGGGTGTGGCTCCAGGCTGCCCGTCCAGCGCGTCCCCCGCGGGAACCAGCGAGCCCCCCGCAGGAACCAGTGAGCCCCCTGTGGGAACCAGCGAACCCCCCGCGGGAACCAGCCAGCCCCCGCTCGCCCAGACCGTGGCTCCCACGGAGGCTGAGACCCTGCAGAATGAAGCGGACAACCAGGAGAACATCTTGTCTCAGGTACATCCCCAGCCACCTGCCTGCGCCCATGACGGTGTCTGCTCCTCACGGATCAGCATAGTTTCATGGGGAAGGGACACAGGTCTCTCCAGGTGATGGAATCAGGAGAAAGAAGGGAAAACCATGGAACCTCTCAGTGCGGGGCTGGGGACAGCAGGGCCACCTCTGGCCTGCGTGGCTGTTTGTCCGACCCGGAATGTGACCGAGATGGATGTTGGGCAGAGTTGGGTGGTGGGACCCAGGGGGGACATGTTTCACGGCAGGAGCGAGACACACGGGAGAAGATGGGGTGACTGTGGGCAGAACGGCCACAGGTGAGGCCCCCCCAATGCAGAGGGAGCTGACTGGGGCGCAGCGTGGAATCGCAGACCACCCAGGGCTGGCACGTCGGGTGGGAGGTGCGGGTGACAAGTGACAGCTGATAGCGACGGGCTTTGTAAAGTGTCCCTTTTCAAAAGACTTGCCTAGTTTTCTGACTCAATCCTCATGCCCCCGTCCCCCAGTCTGCAGCAAAGGACCACGACACTTGGGCCGGTTAGAGCTGAGGGGGGAGCAGAGCCAGGGTCCCAGCAGCTTTCCAGACCCATCCACCGTCAGGGATAGCTCTCCCCGGGCTGTTTATCTCGTGTTCCCCAGAGCCGGCGTGCTGATGCGCGGCGGGTGTCACCGTGACCTAAGCAGGGGGTGGCAGAGAAGGGGCCCCCGGGCGGGCAGCTGTCAGCACCTCTGCCAGCCTGGCACTGGTCTCCTGGGCCGTCCCTTGATGATGAAGCTTGTAGGGGTCCCACACCGCCCTGCCCTCGTGCTCACCCCTACATCGAAGAGCAGGTGCCTCACACTGGGGCTGTGCGGAGCGAGTTTTCCTGAACGCCCGGCCTCTGGAAGGCAGGGCCCCCACGGGGTCTCAGGTCCGCAGGTCCCGGAAGGACCTAGGCAGAGTCTCAGAGGGCCGCAGGCGGTGCACGGGCGGCCCTGCCGGGCCAGTCACCCCGAACCACCCCGCCTTGGTCCGCTGAGCCACTCGGTGTCTGACCACAGCCTTCAAACAGCTATCAGTGCTAGAAGAAACCCAGCCTTTGCAGGAAAAGCGTGGCCAGCCTTGCTCCCCAGCATCCCAGGAACGTTTCCACAGCAACAAGCTCATGACCTGCCAGCCGGGTCATGAGCTGCACGGAAGGGACCGGTCTCCGTGCCTGGAAAGGGAGCCTGGCTTTGGGGGCGCCGGGCCTGCTGGAGGGGAGCAGGAGGAGCCTGTGCCCCTGCGTGTGCCCGCCGGGGAGGCCTGCTGTGGAGGGTCCCGGCCCGGGCAGGCTGGTGGGGCCGGGCTCTGAGGAAATGGTTTGCATCGTGGAAGCGAAAGGGCTGCCAGTTTGCATTCCTCGCTCTGGCCTGGAGTTTGGGTTCAGAAACTGCTCTAGGAGCCAAATAAACCCATAAGCTGAGTAATCCTTGCTGACTTCTCCACCCAGTTCCCTTCCTCCACTGTAACCCATCTTTCGAGGCCCAGATCTAACACCACCTCCTCCAAGAAGCCTTCCTGGGGCCCGGATGGTGCACTGGGCCTGGGCTGAGCTCCCACTGAGCGGAGCACTCAGGGGGGCGTCTCTGCTTTGCTAGGACTGCTCCTTCCCTCCCTCTCGCACTGCAGTCCCTGAGCGCTGGCTCGGCCAGGCCCGGGTCCTCACCTCTGGGCACGCGGCGCTCAGTCAGCGAGGATGGTGAGGGCGACGGGAGGAAGCGGTCTTCAAGTCGGAGTGTCAGCGAGCCCTCTGTCCGTCCACCCGTCCCATCTCCGTTCCTCCATTCAGCCACGCCTGGCTCTGGCTTGGGCGAGGACTGTGGGAAGGACGGAGGGTTTTGATGCAAGGCTGCGGCCCCTGGAAATGTGCGGCTTCCAGGGGGGAGGCAGCCACAGGGGCGACCTCAGGGAGCTGCCACGTCAGCAGGTGGCGTTGCGGTGACTCCTCACGCCGCCATCAGACTGGCCTGAGGCCTCTGGCCACGCGAGCAGAGAGCCCTCTGCGGGGGCCTGTGTGAGCTCCCTGCCATCCTCCCGTCTGTCTGCCCGTCTGTCTAGTTGCTGGGAGACTATGACAAGGTCAAGGCCGTGTCTGAGGGCACCAACTGCCAGTGCAAGTGCGTGGTGAGGCCCATGGGCCAGGACGCCTGCCGGAGGGCGCACACGGGGGACTCCCGACAAGAGGACTTCTACACGGTGGAGACCATCACCTCCGGCCCCGCCTGCAAGTGCGCCTGCATCGCGCCGCCTTCCGCCCTCAACCCCTGCGAGGGGGACTTCAGGCTCCAGAAGCTTCGGGAGGCCGACAGCCGAGACCTGAAGGTGGGACCGGCTGGGGGCGATGCTGTGGGTGAGGGGTGCCCGAGGGGCCCTGGAGTTGAGAGGCCCAGGGGACGCGGGCCTTGGAGTAAGTGGACCTGCTTTACCTTTACCCAGACTGGTCACTTTCAGTCCCCACGAGCAGGGGAGGTGCCGAGAGCCCAGTGTGCTCGCCGACCCTCTGCAGCCTGGGAGGCAGGGCCTGGGGGCAGCTGCCAGGCCCTGCAGCCAAAAGAACTTGGCGTCCTTCCCGGGGACCGCTGCCACGGCGAACGGTCACCAACACGCCCCCTGAAGAGGCAAGGGACACACACCCAGACATCAGTGTGAGCACTGGGTAACACTGGGGACGCCGGGGTCTGGCTGTGACCCTGCGGTACTGGTCCCCTGGGGCAAAGAGGCTCCGGCCTGCCTGGAGCGGCCTGTGGGCCTCCGGGGCCTCAGCTGGTCCCTGCTGTCCCCCTTCCCTGGTAGCGTGGACAGTGGGAGGAGCCGAGTTTGGGAGTCAGACAGACGGGTTCAGAGGGTCACTCTGCCACCACTTGCATCATCTTACTCGATATTTACTTGTCTGGCCTGAATCCCCCCGAAAGGAAAGTAGGAACAATAACACCGTCCTTGTGAGGGTGAGCTCAGAGCCGAGGACGACCATCAGCTTTGTCGCTGGTACCACGCACACGCGTAGCATTTAACGAATGACCGTAGGATGTGCCACTGGGCTGGCGCCTGGCGCTCGCTTGTCACTGGTGGTCATTGGTGCCCCTTTCAGCAGAGTGCTGTTGCCCCGGACAGCGAGGGTCCCGGGATTCGGCCCCAGCCCTCGGAGCTGCGGTTCTGCCCCAAAACTATGTTCTGACCCAAAGGCCTAGGCCCAGGTCTAGGCCAGGATTCTGGGGGCTGCTGGGACAGGCGGGCAGAGCCAGACCCCATCGCAGTGCCTGAGGACCAGGTGCCCTCCGAGACCTTGCCCAGGGCACAGATGCCTCTGTCTGTGGGGAGGAAGGGGACCCCCCCCCCAGTCACAGGCGTGTCGCACACGGGTTCTCCCGCTAATGGCGAGGCTGGGCGCTGGGTGGAGACTCACTAGGAGGAATAAACTTGTCCTCGTGGGGCCCTTCCATCGGCTGACCCAAGACTCCAGCACACGGACACGCCCATGCGTTTGCGTTCGCCCACGTGGCTGCCCAACCAACGCCAGCTTCTGAGGACCACCTCTCAGGTCCCGGCAGGGCCCCCCTGCAGCCCTGCCCTGGGGCTGACGAGCCCCGTCCTTGTCCCGCAGCTGGCCACCATCCTCGACATGCTGGAAGGGGCTTTCTATGGCCTGGACCTCCTGAAGCTGCATTCGGTCACCACCAAGCTGGTGGGGCGAGTGGACAAACTGGAGGAGGTAAGGAGGGCCCTGGGTCTCCCTGACTGAGCTCCTGGCTGAGCTCCAACGTGTATCGAACTTCCATCGTGTTTTTGCGGAAGGCGCAAACCCTGACCAGACGTAGTAAGCCACTCCCATCTTTGGAGAGAAAAAATGTCCATCAAACACGCATCCAAAATTACGCCAAGTTGTTGGTGAAATATCATATAAAGACCTCCCTTTCACACAGAAGAACCACACTGCCGCTGTGGCTGTAGTTAAGGCCGGGCCCCCCCAGTGTGGACCGTGATCACAGAGGCCTGGGGCTTCTCCGGGGCACCCTGGGGCCAAGTCGCCCTGCTTCCCGGGTGTCAGCCTGCATCTGTCCTGCTCTGGATGCCCAACAGCTGTCTGCTTGGGAGCCACTGACTGTGGCAGCTGGCGGCCCCACCCCCATGCTGGCTGCCCATGTCTGTCAGCTGGGGTCAAAGGCACTGGGCCGCGTCCCGGCTACCCTCACAGTCTCAGTACCAGCTGTTTCAGGGGCTGGAGGCAGCTGTCCCTGGCCACCTGGTCACTGTTGTGTCCTGGAGGGCTCAGGCTGAGCTGCAGGGAACTCCAGCCCCCCAACTGGGGCCCAGCGACCCCCACACTTGCTCACGTCATTCCCACAACAAGGAAGCCTGTTCCCGGTGCCCAGCCTGTGCTCTTCAGCCAGGCCCTGAGCACATCCATCCGCCTGCTGTGGGTCAGGCAGCTGCCGGCTGTGGGGCCGCACCCGCTGCGCAGTTGGGGCCCTGCTCCGCCCAGCTGCCGTCTAGCGAGCTCTCCTCCAGGTGTGTGGGTGTCTCTACAGCACACGGCTTGGGTCCCCACCCTCCTCCCTGCCCCTTTCCACCGGCTTCTCTGCAGCCGAGATCCAGGGCCTCTCCCACTCCACCTCACCCCCAGGTGCCAAGCTGCACATGAAGCCCCCGCTGTTGTCGGTCCCAGGCCTGGGGAGGGAGGGGGTAGCATCCTTCCTGCCCTGCCACTCGCCCCTGTGGTGCCCGTGCTGTGGGCGTCTCGCCTGGTGCCCAGGGCAGCTCCTCCCCCCACGCCCACCCCTGCTCCGCTGCACAAACAGGACGTCCGAGAGCTGCCCGAGCTCAGCACCCCGGTCACCTTTCCCAGGTCCAACGCTTTCAGCTTAGTCTCAGCCAGGCACGCACACACCTGTCCAACAGCTGGACAAGGTGCAGACAGTCTGCCCAGGGACAGCTTCCCCCACGTCCTCTGGCCCGGCCCATCCCCCGCCCGCAGGCCCAGTGGCGCTGGCTCCTTCGAGCTGCGCTCTGACTGACCGCTGCCCTGTGCGCGCTGGGCCCCGCGTCCACCCACATCCACTTCCCCCTGCCCGGTGGCTCTGCCCAGTTCTCACACTTCCTCCTCTCCGCTGTCTGTGAGTGTGCGCACCGGCCCTGCCCATCCAGCAGTGCGGCGGCTCCCGGCAGGGCCCCCGTGCCCGGTGCTGCCCCTCCAGCTCATGGCACCTGGCAATGCACGTGCTCCGGCCCCAGGAGAGACCCCCAGGTCTCCTGCTGCCAGCCCGTCTGCTCTCCTCTGCCTTCTGCGCCACTCTGCCCAGGGATCCCCCACGCGGCCCACCGGCCCAGCCGCACACCCCGCACGTGTCAGGGCCACAGCCCCCTGCCAGGGTGGGATCTAGAGCGCCCCATGTGGGGGCGTCCCCTGTGCCCCTGAGAAGCGCCCCCCACGGGCCCTTGGTGTGAGGCCACTGCCCAGGGAGCAGACCAGGATGGCGGCAGCTGGGGGCGGCCGATGGGGTGATGTCACCGCCAGCCGGGCGTTCATTCCGGACGCCGGCCCTGGGCTCTGAGGGCCGGGCTGCCTCCAGCCCCGTGCTGTGCAAACCCAGAGGTGGGCATGTCACTGTCCCGCCGTGGGAACCAAAGACTATAAATCGGTGACGAGGGGCCTCTGGGGGTGTAGCAACGCCAAGGAATCTGAGCTGCTCAGGAATCGGTGGACCTTGTCTGGGCACCAAGGTCACTTATGGCCAAACCCCCGGTCCCCAGCGTGGAGTCCTGGGCCGTGCTGGCAGCGGAGGTGGACACCCCTCAGTCCCCGCCCCCAACACCCGCGTCACTGCCCTGACTCACTCCCAGCACTTGTCACATGCATGGACACCCGGCGTGGTTTACCTCCCGGGTCTTGAGCCCTTGTCCTCATTGAGGGTCGTCGCTAAGCGGGGTCCTCCTGCGTCCCGCCCCTTACCTGAAAGCGTCATCGATGAAGTTACACATCCAACCTGACCCCACGGTGCTTCCGCCGGCGCAGGATGCGTGAGTCACAGAGACCGCGGCCCAGAACCGCAGGGACCCACCGGAACCCTGAACGCGCCCTGCTCCTCTGAACCGCGGGCTCCCCTTCCCGTCCTTCCCAGCAGCAGCCGTGCCCGCCGCTCCCGCATTCGGGCACAGACCCTCCCGTGTGCAGGTCACCTGCCCGAGGGGGCAGCCGGCTCGGAACCCGGTGGGCGGGGCCTGATCCGGGGTGGGCGGGGCCTGCGCTGCTGCCTCCCTGGCCAGCACCCCTGGTGACAGGTGACACCTGCGGTGGCCCTTGCACCGCTCATGCCGCGCCCTCGTGTGAAAACTCACAGCCACTGAGTGCGCCCACCCCCATGAGCTCGTTTGCACCTCGCAGCCCCCACGGGGAGGTGCGCGTGTCCCCACCTCGCCCGGCACAGGTCCAGCAGCGGCGGCGTTGGGGTGGGAACTGGAACGTTCCCTCCTGAGTCCAGGCTCCCAACCACTGCACGTGGCCGCCCACACACCTGCCCGCATGGCCGCTCGCACCCTGGGCCGACTTCTCCGGCTTTGTTGGCTTGGCTGTGCCCCACGCAGCACACGGAGCCCTTCTGCTGCAACGGAGGGTGCAGCCAGTTTCCACAGAATCCTTGGGCTCCTCCCCGCAGCTCTGTCGGGGCCCCGGAGCCGCTGTGTCCAGGTGTCACTGTCACCTGGGCTCGGGGGTTCAGGCTCCTTCATCTGTCCAGGAGACATGGGAGCCAATCCACCCTGTGCTTCACCTGCTTGCTGCCCGCACACCCTCCTGAGCCCCGCGTCTGAGAGCTCAGATGCCCGCAGCAACCTCAGAGCGGGGTCAGAGGGGGACAGTGCGGACCTCAGTGCCGGGAGCGTCGCCGAGCCCAGAGGAGGAAGGGCGTCCTCGATCCGGACCACTGCCCTGCTGCCCAGGCCCTCTGGGGCCTCCCAGATGCCGCCCACAGTGCCTGGGACCTGGGACCCGAGAGCCAGGACCTGGGGCCTGGGTCAGGTCCTCGGCCCAGGGCTGGACACACTCTGGGGTCCCAGTGGCCTCCCGGCTGGTGTCTCAGCCTGTCTGGTGCGTCTCTGAGCCAAAGATGTCAGCCAGCTGCCTCCTGCTTGTCTTCAGGGCACATTAACGAATCGTTTTAAATGTTTTCCCAGGAAGTTTCTAAAAACCTCACCAAGGAAAACGAGCAAATCAAAGAGGATGTGGAAGGAATTCGAGCTGAGATGAGCAAGCGAGGCAAGGAGAACTGCTCCCAAAACGCAGGACACAGCCTCCCAGACGTCCGCTCGGCCCTGCAGAGGGACGCGGCGGCTGCCTACACACACCCCGAGGTACAGCCCCAACCCCGGCGTGAGCCCCCACACGTGCCCCAGCTGTCGGGCTGGATGCCTCTGCAGGCCTAGGCCGGGGGGTGGGGGGTGGGCGCTGCCCCACTTCACTCAACACGGAGGCCCAGGGAGGTTCGGTGAGCCAGGTTGTGGTCGTCCCTGCTCGGTCAGGAAGCAGTGGCGGGGGTCTCAGACCTCTGTCTCTGTCCACTCTGCTGCGCCCCCGGCACGACGTCACCCACGCATGACTGTGATTTGAGTGACACCCAAAGACCCATTTGCTTCAAAGTGCCTCCCTGTTTGCTGCCCGTTGGTTTTGGCTCCAGTGACTAAGTTGTGCCCACATGCAGGTGGTTAAATGTCACCGTTTCGGTGTGAGGTTGTCCCCTAAGTGGATGCCGAAGAACAGGTGTGCATTGGGAGCTAACCCGAGAGAGTGGAGGCGGGGCCTGGGAAGGAGCAGGGATTCCTTCGGTGCAGGTCAGCGTGGGAGGGGTTCCCAGCCCCTAGGGAGCAGCCGGGACGGCCGCCTACTGACTTCCCCAGGGCCACCGTTCGGGGGCAGACGGCAGAGTGTGATGGCAGGTGTGCCATGGAGGGGTCATGTGGGGCCGGGGGCTGCCACCACGAGGGAAGGGCTGGGTGGCTCACACGCTGGGTCAGGCAGGAAGTCAGCCTGGCCTGTGGGCCCGGCCGTCCCGGGAGCTCCTCAAGGGGTGCCGGGAGGGCAGCGCCGCGGTTCTGGGAGTCGGGCACGTGAGCTCCGAGGGCAGGGCGGCAGGCAGATCGGCCCCGAAGAGAGCGGGGACCCTGCCCAGTGTGTGACTCAGGGCAAGGCCGGTTCCAAACCAGAGAATAAGTACAAGGCAGGCCTCGAGCTTGCTGGCTTGGCCTGTGATGACTACTTTGATGCTTTCTGGAAATATCATATTCCGCCAGAAATCACATTCACTCCCATCTCGGGGAGTCCCGGGCGTGCTGGCTCTGTGCTAAGTCTGCTGGGCGGCCCTGGGCAGGGCTGAGCTTGGGAACCTCAGAGCCCAGGCCCTCCAGGCCGGAAGGGAACCGGCCGCACCATCTTGGCCGGGCCAGCAACCTCCGCCCACCGGCTGCCCAGGGTCCCCGGCGGCTGGGCTGAGAATCGCCGTTGCCCCGATGACACATTGTGTGGTGCATTCAGGAACCCGCTCAGATTTCCTGAGGGCAGACAGCAAACCAAATCAAACACAGACTTTTCTCCTAGCTCAGCAAAGCCCTGTCCCCTCAGAGGTCCCCAGCCGTCACCCAGCTGAGGTCAGCGCAGTCTGCCCAAGCCGGGAGGTAGGGACAGAGGCAGGGCCCAGAGGGAGGAGGGGGCCCAAGCTGGACCCGGCCTCTCTCTCTGTCTCAGCCGTCTCTCCAGCGAGCCCGAGCTGCTGGACGAAGTGGAGGTCTGGGCTCAGCTGTTGCGCTCAGGGTTCTTGTGGGTGATGTCATGGTTTCTCAGAGTGGGGGTGACAACGCAGGGGGCCTCTCTCCAAGAAGGTCTCTGCCTGGAGGGCTGGCGATGGCTCTGGGTGTGGGCGGGAGAGGGGACAGCTGGACGCCAGGAGTTGAAGTCAGGCGACCGAGCCTTGGATTCACAGAGGGGGGTCAGAGCTCGGCGGGGCTGCTGCCGCCAGGCACTGGGGAAAGTCCACGCTCCCTGGCCGAGCCTGTCCGAGGTCTTGCTCCATCCCCCTGGCTCCGAGGGGGAGCCGCCGCCCCACCCGCCCCTGAGAGCCCAGCATTAGAGGCAGCCCCTGGGGTTTGCCATGAGGAAATGACAGCCCGCTTCGGCAATGCAGGGGGACGCCCGGGCGGCAATTAGAGGGCCCGCGGCGTCTGAGTCAAGGGCTGGGGCCTTGTTCGCCTCTCAGGCTGCTCTGTCCAGTGGGAACCCAGGGGTCCCCGGGCCCTCCAGGGCCCAGGGGTGTGGACGAGGTCCTGGGGGGCCGTGGGCCCTGTGGCTTCACGCACCCAGGAGCATAGGCCCTGAGGGCAGGCACCCCACAGAGAAGCTGTGTGACCGCAGGTGCCCCTCTCAGCCACTGGACTGGCCATGGCTGGAGGGCCCAAGACGCGGAGCCCTCTGTCCTCCTCTGAAAAACAGGGACAATGGCACCGGCCTGCCCCGGTGCGGGAGGGGCAAACACTGATGGAAAGGGGTGTGTCTGACCTTAATCGGTGCTTGCTAAAGGGGAAGTGTCGGGGGGTAGGAGCGGGGCGGGGCCCGTTGCCGGGGCACAGGTCGTCAGGTCCCTGACTCCAGTACTCACCCACCACTGCACCCAGGAGCCAGGGCCGCCTGTCGGTCACTCCCGTCCCGGGCAGCCCAGTGAGGCCTGGGTACGGCAGGGAGGAGGACCCCATGTTTTGTCCAGGCCCGATTTTAAAGGTCCCCCCAAGGGCCTGATTTGCTCCTTCCTATGCAGGGTGAGGAGCTGGCCATGGGGGTGGGGTGCGTCCCTGCCACCTGACTGTGACCCCCAGGGGCCTGCCCTGCTCCCCAGGGCTCTGGGCATGTGGGGACAGGGTTGTTTCTGAGCGGCTCTGCTCTCCAGGTGGACTTCAGTGCGGTCTGCAGTGACGGGGTCTCAGGGAGCGCCAGCTCCTCCTGGTGGGAGGGGCCTGTCGTGGCTTCCGTGGCTCAGGGCTGGGCTGGGCCACACCCCTGAGGTCCCACACCTCCTGACGGGCCACTGCCCTGGGGAGGCAAGCCCTGGGTGGCCTTGAGGCTGAGCACAGCACCTCCCAGACGCCGCTCAGTCCCTAGTCTGCCTGTAAGCGGGAACGATGAGACCAGCTCCTTCCTGTGGACGCCTCGTTGGGAGCTGCCAGGAGGGTAAATCGGTCACGCGTGTGAAGCAACGGGACCTGCCTGGCTCCGAGATGCGCCCACAGGGCGGGCCCCGGACATGGGCGAGGCCTGGGCTCCGGCACAGCCCCACACCGCCACCTGACCCTCTCGTGTCCCCTCGGAGGAGGCGTTCCTGCAGGAGGCCACCGTGTCCCAGCATGTCAACTCCGTCGAGCTCCCGCGGACGCGGCCACTGGCTCCACCGGAGCTGCACAGGCCACAGCGGCCTCTCCACAGGCAGGTGCACCTGCGGGGCCGGCCGGCCTCCAAGCCCACCATCATCCGGGGCATCACCTACTACAAGGCCAAGGACCCCGAGGACGAGAACGACATCGAGGAGCAGCGTGAGTTGGGGTCTACAGGGCCCCTGGAGGCCATGCCGCCAGGGTGGCCGTCTGTCACCCCACAAATCCCCGCAGTCAGTCCCCCATGTTCTCGCTGGGCCCTGGGCCAGTCACCTGACACCCCTGGGCTGGCAGAATCAGAGGCTGGGAAGGGGCAACTCCCTCAGCTCTCGCCCCGCCCAGGCCCTCCCTCCGCCCTCTGCCTGTTCCCGGCAGAGGCTGGCTGGCCCGAGTCCCTCGTTCCCCGACCTCTGCCCTCCCATCCCAGCAGGGCCCAGCCCCGGCTCCGCTTACCTGGCCGCTGCCCAAATCATTTTGCCCATTTTTAACTGTGCTTGTTGTCTTTTTAATCACTGACTGAGTACCCTCTCAGTCACACAACTGACTTTCTCCCAGGACAGTCCTCCCGGTGGCCCATGTCCCCGGGGTGAAGCCCGTCTGGGCCCTCCTCCCACTTTCCCCGGGGTCCCCTCAGGGCTCTATCCCCAAGTCAGGGCGTCCTTTGGGGGACGGAATTCTCTCACTGCCCCGCCCAAGCTGCCCGCCCTTGGCTGATGGCCGTCCTCTCCCACCCCTCTCCCCCAGAGGACGAGCTCTTCAGCGGGGATGGCGGCGTGGACCTGCTGATTGAGGACCAGCTGCTGAGACATGACCACCTGCTCGCCAGTGTGCCCCGCAGGGCAGCTGCCACCCGGCACAGCGTGGCCATGGCCACTGGCATGGGCACCGAGGCCACAGCCCTGTCCTCCGCACGGCCACATGTCTCCCCATCGGCGCCTGGCGTCCTGGACCCCACTGTCTCTGCTGTGGCTGAGCCGACCTCCACGCCCACGTTGGCCACGCCCATGGCTTCGGATCCCCCGGGGGAGGCGGGCCTTGCACCTTCCACTCAGGCCTCACCCACCACGGTGGCCCACACAGCCACCCAGCCATCTCCGACCCCAGCTGCTCCACCTGTGGCTCCTGGGGATACGTTTCTGGGGACCACACACTTGGCCCTCGTGCCCCCCACCACGGTCAGGACAGATTCGCTGGAGAAGGAGGCCCTCACTGCCGGGCCAGGCACGGCCCTTGCCAGCCCCACCCCGAACCCAGAGGAGGCAGACGACATCCGGAATGTCATAGGTGAGTCCTCGCCACCTAGCCCTGGTCAGCTCAGGTTAACAGCCGGGCCTGGAAACAGGTTGGAGCCAGGTGGTCTGGCTCCTTCCTTGGGAAGGGCCAGCACTTTCGTGACGTCTTTGACAGCGACTGGCTTTGGCACCCGGGGCTGAGGTGTCCAAAGGGCACGACCTTCCCGAAGTGTGTGGGGACCCACAGGGCTCTCTGGGCCGGGCTCGGTGCTGTCGGCACGCGTGGGTCCCAGGTGAAGTGAGCGATGTGCCAAGGGCACTTCCTTGCTGCTGTCTGGTTTCCACCTGGCCCTGCGGGCAAGGCCGACTGGGTGATGGTCCCCCAGTAATGGCGGGTGGGCGGGGGCACAGCCCACAGGGTGGTCTCAGGTCCTGGGCCTGCAGGAGCGAAGCTAGGGGCTGAGGTCCCAGGGGGCCGTGTCTGGGGGTCGAGACGTCGGAGGCAGCCTGAGGGAAGCACGGTAGTGGCAGTTGGGGGGGGTGGGGAGGCTGCCGAGAACAGCGGCAGGAGTGAGGCTGAGACTCGTGGGGGTCGTGCCACTTGGGGCCGAGCCTGCCGGGGTGTGAGTGGCTGGCCAAGGCTTGGAGGGGGCTTTCTGCCATCATCCCAACCTCCCCTCCCCCCTCAGGAAGGTGCAAGGACACCCTGTCCACAATCACGGGGCCCACCACCCAGAACACCTACGGGAGGAACGAAGGGGCCTGGATGAAGGACCCCCTGGCCAGCGACGAGCGGATCTACGTGACCAATTACTACTATGGCAACACTCTGGTGGAGTTCCGGAACCTGGAGAGCTTCAAGCAGGGTGCGCACCAGGGCCCTGTGGGCTCACCCTCCCCTCTGTCCTCTGCCACCGCCCGGCCAGCGCTGGGTGGGGCTGGGGACGAGAAGGATGGCACCCTGACGGGGAGGGACCTTCAGGGAGCAAGCATCTCCACCACACTCCCTGGCGTCCTTCACTCTCAGCTCTGACCTCCTTCCCGCCCCAGGACGAGGGGTGGCCTGGAGCCCGGACCTCCTTTCCTGTGGCTCTGACAGCGGGCCACCTGCTCACGAGGGGTGGCATCTGCGTCCGTCAGACAGCGCCCTGAAGCGAGGGGCTCCGGTTGTTCCTGTGGGCAGATGAGGGAGCTGGGGCCTGCGGGGGTTGAGCGATTTGCTATAAAAAGTAGAAGGTGGGGGCGGGCAGGACACACCTGGGTGCAGACCCCTCCCGCGTCCCACCGCCCTCCGGCCGCCCACCCGGCTGAGCCCGCCCTGTCCTCCGCAGGCCGCTGGAGCAACTCCTACAAGCTGCCCTACAGCTGGGTGGGCACGGGCCACGTGGTGTACGGCGGCGCCTTCTACTACAGCCGGGCCTTCACCCGCAACCTCATCAAGTACGACCTGCGCCGCCGCTTCGTGGCCGCCTGGGCCATGCTGCACGACGTGGCCTACGAGGAGGCTACTCCCTGGAGCTGGCAGGGCCACTCGGACGTGGACTTCGCCGTGGACGAGAACGGCCTGTGGCTCATCTACCCGGCCCTGGACGACGAGGGCTTCGGCCAGGAGGTGATCCTGCTGAGCAAGCTCAACGCAGCCGACCTGAGCACGCGGAAGGAGACCACGTGGCGCACGGGGCTGCGCCGCCACCTGTACGGCAACTGCTTCGTCATCTGCGGGGTGCTCTACGCCGTGGACAGCCACGACCAGCGCAACGCCAACATCTCCTACGCCTTCGACACCCACACCAACACGCAGATCGTGCCGCGGCTGCTGTTCGAGAACGAGTACTCCTACACCACGCAGGTGGACTACAACCCCAAGGACCGGCTGCTCTACGCCTGGGACAACGGCCACCAGGTCACCTACCGCGTCATCTTCGCCTACTGACCGCAGCCTGCGCGGACGTGCTGGGGCCACTGCACCTGGAGTGTGCGCACATGCGTGGTGTGTGTGTGCGCGCGCGCGCGTGGGCATGCATGGGTGTGAGCGTGCGTGTGTGGATGGGTGCTTTTCAAAAAATATATATTATTTTGTGTAATGTAAAGTGACGACTTGGGTCTATTTTTTTATATGGGTTGTAGATCGACCCAAACGTGTGTGTGCTGGTCTCATCCTCCAAGGTTTATATTTTTGTGCAAACGGCTCCTCCTCTGACCAGTGACCACCTGCCTTCCAGCCTCCGCCCGCCCACTCCCAGGTCCCTCCGCGTCCACAACAGGAGTGAAGACGGCGGGAGGAAGCACTAAGGGGAGGGGAAATGTACTGGAGAAGTTCTAAAAACCCAGAAAATGCTTTTTTAATAAAGAGGAATTAAAAATGAGCCCCCCAACACATTTCTGCTTCGTGCTGATGTCTGTCCAGGGCTGGGCCCCTCACTGGGCAGAGATACCCAAGTCAGGGACCCTGCTCCTCCCTCCCTCCCTCTCCTCCTGTGGCCTGGGACACGGGGCTGACGAAATGCAAGGCAGGGTGACATGACCCGGTCCCTGTGCCTCAATTGTCAGTCTGTCCCCACGGCCCCTGGACATTCTCGCCCAGCCAGGCTCTCCACCCCACCCCCAGTCCCAGGGGGCCACAGTCCCCCAGCACACAGGCGGGGCACAGAACTGACTCCTGAGGCCATGGGAAGACAAGTACATTTCGTCACCACTGTCCCCACGGCCCCACCCCCATGCGTCCTGCGGGCCCTCTGCGGCAGAGGGACTTGAGACAGGAAGCGGTTGTCCACAGTTCAGCCTGTACGTGACTCTGTAACAAATCGGATCTCTCTCTTCGTGCCCGCTTGGGAAAGTGGGGATCCACCCATGCCCCCCACCTGTGTGTGTGTCCTGGCCTCTCCCGGTCCTGTTCTCCTCCCAAACTCATCATCCCGCACCCTGGTTCCTGGTTTCTGTCCCTTTTCCTGGCTCAGGCAGAATGTGCAAGAGCCGACGGCCTGGGGCGCTTCAGGAGTGGGCTGCGGGAGGCCGGTCCCTCCGCACCGAGTTTCCCTCGGGAAGGACGCTGCAGCGCAGTACCCCGGAGCTCCCTGCCGTGGAACCTTCCCCAGAGAGCAGTATCAGGCTTCCCTGGGCAGCGACCTGCCCTGCGGTGAAGCGTGGCTGTGCGCGCGAGACAGAGGCTGCTGTGGGGAGGACACGGGAGGCTGGCCGGGCGCCTGGGGCAGGGCCTGGGGGTTGTTTTCCGGGTGACCTCAGCTGAGCTCTGGCTGGCGGGCAGGCCTGGCCAGGGGCACCAGGGGAGTCTGGCTGTGCCTGGGAATTCGAGCGCAGCCAGCAGCCACAGGGCCGGGACGGCGGAAAGCTGGTGAGCTTCCCGGAGGCACAGAGCTCGGGCTCAGAGGCCAGGCTGGGGCTGGAGGGGCGGGAGGCCTGCCCACTGCCCTCAGAAGCCCAGCTCCACCCTCAGGCCTCCCGGAGGAGCCCCATCAATGCCACCAAGGGGCTGCTGTGCGCGTGGGGGCCAGGACAGCAGACCCAGGGCCCATCCACCATCTTCACCCCTGGAGGCTCTCAGAGAGCTGTCGCTCTGCCCCTCTCTGTCCCTCGTCCTGTGTGGCCCAGCTTGGTGGCCCCGGTGCCCCCATGGGCTCTTGGAGTTCAAGTCCCCGTGTCCCCCACAGGCTGGCCGGTCCGACTGAGTGGCTGAGGTGTGTGCCCCAGGGGAGCTCTGCAGGAGGAGCCACGCGAGTCCAAGGAACCACCCAGGTGCTCCAGCCAATCCTAGCAAAGCGGTGCTTTGAGACGCAGAACATCCCCGGGCACCAGGGGCCTGTACGGGGCCTTCCCCAGCCACCACCCGACTGAATTCTCCCTCAAAGCCCTCACCCCAAGGCCACTGCAGGAAGGATTACCCAGCCCACCAGAGTGCCCGTCCCTCCCACCTCCCCTGTGCCTGAGCACCCCGTCCCCCTGGCTGCCCCCAAGTCGCTTCTGCTGCACATTTCCTGCCCAGCCTGGCTGGCCGTGGCTGGAGGACATCAGTGTCCCCATTGGAGCTTGACCAGGGCCGGGCTCAGACAGGCGGACGGATGTGCTGACCTTGGGCTGCCACCAGAGCTCAGACACAGGACTGGTCACACACAGGGCTTGGGACCCTCCCAACACCTGCTAGAACCCGCCAGGCTCCAGCGGCCCCCAGGCACTCCCTGCCTGCGACAGACACCCCTCACTGACACCAGGCCCTGCTCTCGGTCCCCCGCCTCCCCTCGGCCTGTCAGGGGGGCCATGTCCTCCGTGTACACGGCCAGAGTGGACAGGACCGACAGTCCCATCCACAGCTGCTCTGCAGGACGAAGGCCCTGACCCATGACCCTGACTGCATGCTACTTCTCCTCTTCCCTGGAAACTGCAGGCCAGTGGCTGGCAGCTCCCGGCCTATGGACTTGTTCCCGTGCGAGGCCAGGCCAGGCCTGGAGCACGTTCCCACAGGAAACCACGGGCTGGGAACTCGAGGGAGCACTCACGACCGCTGGCCAGGCACGCAGGGGCGGGGCACGGCCGAGCGCCCTGGAACACTGGGCGGCAGCGTCCGAGCGAGCGCCCAGGGCTTCCCGGACTGTGGGCCGCACCTCGTCCTCTCAGGAAAGCAGCTCCAATGGGGAATGCTGATTACAGAATTTGGGGTGGGGGGGCTTCATGCCCAAACTCCCCACATCCTGGGCCATCTCCCAGTGAAGAGGGCCCTGCCAGCCAGGATGAGCAGAGCTTGGGGCCACGGTGTGGCCCTGGGGCAACCCCGGGGCCGCCCTGCAGGCTGCGAGTGCTGAGCACGTGGCACCACACAGCCTGCTGTGCCCCTCATCTGTGAGGCCTGCCTGGGGGGGGGGATGCAGTGCGGGCACTGCCCCGAGGGAAACCCCCCAGGCAGGTCCCAGGATCAGGGCTGGTGCAGGCGGCAGAGGGACAGGAAGGAGGGGTCCTGGTCCTGCTGCTTCTGCTTCGAGGCCACAGCTGCTCCTGCACCCCCCTTCCACCCACCAGGGCCCCCTCCCCCATCTGCACGTCTCTTCCACCTTCAGGGTTTCCCCTCTTTTGCAGGGACAGAAGCCTGGGAGAAAATCCTGGCTGTTCCTGGGCCTGGCCGCCCTTCCCCCTCCCCTTTCCTCCCTCCCCCTCCCCCCTCCCTCTCCTTCCAAGAAAATGCCATCGCACAGAAAGCTCCACTTTCACAGCTCCGGCTGTTTGCGAGCGTTTCCCCGGCTCTGACACGGCACAGGAATGTCTGACTTCACCTCCGCCAGCGCAGCCTCAAGTCGGCCCGCCCCCCCCCGCCCCTCCCCCTGCTCCTGCTCTGGTGACTCAAACACAGCTTTCTTGTCCCCAGAACCCGCTCTGCCCTCACCTCCGGAGACCTGGGACACAGCTGGGTCTTGGGCTCAAAGACAGCTTCTCGGTTCCAACTTTCGTGCCATTGGAATGACCGGGGCAGGGCTGATAGTCCCAAGCGAGGATGGGCCACCCCGGAAAGTGAGCTTGGATTTGGGGGGTAGACAGCAGCATTTTCACAGACCCGCCCCCCAGCTGAGTCCAGTGCGCAGCACCGTCTGGGAGCCACAGACACAGGCCGCAGGGAAGTGGGTTGGAGCCCACGGCCAATCGACCAGTCTTCAGGGCTGCAAATGGGAGGCCAGGGCAGAGGCCTGTCCTCAGCCGGCCAGGAGCCTTCTCTGGGTGTCCTGGCTGAGGTCGCGGGGCTCTCCGGGGTGGCCGCTCCCTCGACGGGCCTAGGAGACCCCTGACGCAGCAGAGGGGGCAGTGCCTGACGGACAGCCATGACCTGCAGGCAGGCTCCCTGCCTCCTTCCTGGACACAGCCCAGCCGTGGGTGCTCATCTCAGACCAGGTGCCCTCCGCGGGGCATGCCCCCACCCCGCACAGCGGGGTTTTCCCAGTGGACCCGTGGGCCTTCAGAGAGGGAGGCACAGGCACTGCTGAGCCCCTTAAGGCCCAGCCCTGGGCGGGCGGTGTGCCCCGGCCTCCTCTCCGACAGGCACCTGTGTGGGTGCTTCAGACACTCGGATCGGGTCCTGCTGCTGGACCAGCCTCAAGCTGACCCGACGGCTCTCCATCAGGCCAGAAAACTGAGTTCTACTGAGTTCTGAGAGCTGTGCACCTGCAGCCCTGCCAGTCCAGGGCCCCCCAGCTGTGTCTGCACATGGCCAGACTGACGTCACAGGAAGCAGCCACGGAGCCCCCTCCAGTCCCCGCCGTCCTGCCTCTGCACTGGGCAGCCTGCCCATGGACGTGCGTGTGGGGACGAGGCCACCACAGGCCACCAGGACAAATGCCTGGAGACAATGTCCATCTGTGTCTTTCCAAATAGTCAACAATCCAACTCGACAAAAAAACACCAATTTAGCCTCAAATGCCCAAAGTCACATTACAAGCACAGTGTCCACTCCCTACTGGGGGCAAATGACCGGATGAGACAGGCCCCTGTCCTGCAGGATAAGACACACAAGCTCCTGCAGACACGAGAGTTAGAACATGGCGGGGGGGAGGGGGCACTACTCTGGGAGCAAAACAAAACCCAGCTGTTCCCTCCTGGGTCCCCACACACCCCGCCCCTCCCTGTACCAGCTGTGAATCTCAGAGTAGGGGGAGGTGAGCCCATGTGCCGTCAGCTAAGGTCCCCGGGAGGGGCCCCTTCGGGCCACTGGAAGCCAGAGGTCGAGGGTTCCCGCCTCCTTCCTGCTCACACTGTGGAAGGTGAGTTCCCAGCCCCCCAGCTAAGCATGGGCAGCAGCAGGTGCTAGACAGTGTGGCCCTCGAGGCTGCCAGGCTGGAGGGCACGTGTCGGCCTGACGTGAACATGTCACAAGCGGAAGAGGGTTCTGGCAGCTCTGGGGATGAGGGGTGAGGCGGTGAGGTTCACCGTATGCACCATGCAACCAGCGACCACGTGCGTGGGCAAGCTCTGTGGCCACAACAGACACTGGCCACGGACCTCCCACCCGGAGCCCAACTGAGAGCAGCAGGGGTCAGAGAGAAGTCACCGCACAGGCTCGGGAACATGCCCTCCCCGGTCGCCGCCTCGGTGCCATGGGAGCACAGGCCCTGGAGGCGGCTTTGGGAAGTCTGAGGAGCTAGGCTGGCAAGTGCTCGGGGCAGGGTCCGCTGTCATCATGGAGTGACCCAGGGGAAGGACACTCAGCCGTGTGGAACATCTCCCCAAATGACGAACGCAACTTGGGAGACTCACAGCAAGTGCCGCTGGTAAATTACCAGGTATGCGCCGAAGGGCCTTCAGCTTGCGGCACCATGGGCTGTGCGACCCCTGTCCCCGTGGTTACCCTCCGAGACCCCCACGTGGGCTTGTGTGGACTGCATCCCACATCCAGTGGGGAGTCCCTCGGGGCAGGGCCGTGGGAGCTGGCAGCCAGGCAGGGGGCTCCAGCTCCCCACTCCCTCCAGTGGCTTCGCTGGTTCTTCGCTCGTGGATCACCTCAGTGCCGAGTCTTCGTGCTGAGCCCCACTCCTGCCTCCACCCCAGCAACAGCGGGCACAAGGCCTGTACGGAAGATCTGGGACAACCAAGGGGACGTGCCCTCCGGCCACAGTGGAGACCCCCCTCCACCGCCTGAGAACCTGCTCTGCAGGACTCGGCACCTGGGGCCCGGCTTCCTAGAGAGGCCTATCACCAGGTCTTCAGAAACACGCCATCTTGCTGCTCAGAGAGGCTGGCATCGCCATCACTTTGTGCTACAAGTGCCCAGAGCTGGGAGGTGGTGGTGCTGCCCCTTGCTGGTCCTGTGACCGACTCTAAGCACCGGCCGAGGCGGCAGTAGCCGTGGTCAGTGGACGTGAAGCCGTGCCTGTGGACCCATGGGCCTCACATTAACTGCTCCTCCGTGGTGCCAGCAGTCACCTGGGAGAGGCCTCAGTCCCCGCAGAAGGAGGAGGTGCGAGACTGGAGGCAGGTTCCCCCAGGCAGGACTGCAGTTCACGTGTCGCGACACCAGGCTGCAGAGGAAAATTCAGTAACTCCGCCTGAAGAGCAACAAACAGCATGTTCCCGTCCCGTTAGCAGTCACTTAACGCAAAGACTCGTTTGAGTCTTTTTTCTTCCTCACAGAGACCAGAGCAAGGCGAGTTTGGGAACTTTATTCACGTTTCAGAGAACCACCACTGCACCGTGAAGATGGCCAAAAGCACGCACTCAGGCGCGTCCCTGATTCGCCCGCACGGGCGGGCGGCGCACCTGCCCTCCCCCTCTACCCACCGCTGGTCGGCGTGGACCCGGCCTCGGAGGGAGGACACCGGCCACACGGCACCTGTCCCGCCGCCCCAGGGTCCACGAGCCCTTTGATGGCCGCCCAGCTGCACGGCCAACAGGATGGTCAGAACACGCCGCTGGCGCCTGCAGCCCCACCCCACCGGCTCCTCTCCAGGTGACCAGCCTAGAAGCCAGGGCTCGATGTCAGTTAAAACGTCCCGTGTGCATTTGCCAAGGTCAGCCCGCTAACCTGTCTGGGATTATCACCCTGGGGGACACAACGCGCCTCCTGGTTTATTCAACTAGTGGCCCCACCTTCGATGCTGGGACAGGCAGCAAGCCAGCAAGGTGCTTGCTGACCTTGGCAAATAACCAAGACTCACTCACTCCTTGGTTCCCACGGAGCACTGTGGCAAGTCTCCCGGTGCGCTGAGTGCCTGATGCCCAGACCGGTAAACCAGTGCTGGGTGTGGGGCCCGCTCCCCAACAGGGGCCCCAGACACACCCACACCAGGACCCAGCGCCCCCCCAACCAAGAACCTTCCTGCTCCTTTTAAATTCTGACACAGTGCCCGACAGGGGACACAGGCGTCAGAAGCAGCGGCCAGAGCCCCTGAGCCTCCAGAGGAACCCTTGCTTCAGGCACAGCCACTACAGACCGAAGGCGGCAGGTCACTCAGACGCCCTTCCTGGGAGGAGGGAACTGCCGTGTCCCACTTGGGTACCGGCAACATCCCGGGGGTGGCCCGGGATTCTGTTTCCTGGAAAATTAGAAACCAACCACAGCCCCTGGGAGGCGTGTGGGGAGGAACTCCCCCATCCTAAAAGTTACTAGACTAGGACTGAAATTTTCTTACATTCTACTTTCTTTCAGGCCCTATTTTTGCTTTTACAGTTATAATCAGTATTCACACTAGCAGCAAAGGTCTTCGATTTCTGTGAATGAAACGACTCCTTTTGGTGAGGCTGAGGGGCCCACAGGTGCCCGTGAGCATCCGTCTGCAGCGGCACGGGTGAGCGGGTGAGGTCACTCCGTGCGAAGCAGCCGGGAGAACGGAAGGCCTCGCTCCAGCTCTCAGTGGTCACTCTCAAGAGGGGCTTGTGAGTGGAGCTGCCTGGAGCGTCACCGTTAGGAAGCCGACACAGTGACGTTTTCCCTGGGATGCTCCCGTCGAGGGTCACAACCTGAGTGTGGGGGGAGAAGGGAAACAGGCCATGGGGCAGAGATGGCTCCGGATGCCAAGGCCGTGACGAGTGGACGGGAAGTTTGATCAGAACTGCGTCCCTTTCAAAGGACAGAGGAGTCGGCTTGAACCCCCAGGTCCTCGTCCGCTTCTGAGTGAGGCGTGCCCAGCACATGACCCATCACTGCCCGCACACACCTCTGCCCGCTTACTGACAGGACGGGCGGAGGAGGGCCCGCTCGGGGCGATCAGAAGGTGCCCTGGGCGCTGACAGACGTGGGGACATTTCACTCACAAGCGCGCACCCGCCCCACAGTCTGGTGGGAATGTGCAGACCACCAGCACCAAGAGGAGCTGTCTCGGGCCTGACCCCCCACCCACCCACTTTGGGAGGCCGCACTCTCCTGCCCAGGCCTGACCCCCTTGACGCTCCCCACTCGGTGTCAGCATACGGCGCCCACCATCCAGCCGAGAGATGTGGGATGGCGCGTCCCCACGTCCCCAGACAGCAGTGTTGGTCAGCCGTCCAGAAACAAGTGGACCTGCCCCTCCCTGAGCTTTTCTCAGCTCCTCAGGAGCCTTCGAACTCCCACTTACAGATTTAGTAAGCTGAGAGCTCTACACACATGCCCACACGTGTCTCCCGAAGGCTGGCCGCAGTCTCCAAAAGGCAAGCTCCTAAAAACTGAGCCAACACACCAGCCTTGTTTACCAGCCAGGCAAAGCGGCGCGTCCCCGAGCCACGTGATGGAAGTCGGGGGGTGACAGGAAGCATGCAGGCGCCAGGTGCTCCGCGCCAGCCACTCGTTCCCGAGACTCTGTCCTGAGGAGAATGTGACCCTTGCCCCAGGGAGAAGGGGGCGCCCCGCCTGTTCTGATGTGGCCACACAGGGACGGACCAGCCCTCTGCCTCCTTCTCCTGATGCCTCTCTAGCCCCCATGTCGTCCCAGCAGGGCAGTACTGTGGCCGGATGAGGTCACGAGTGACACCTTCCTCCGACAAGCAGGTCCATGAGCACAGGACATGCCGGGGACAGATGGACCCCATCAGAGCCATACGGAGGAGGGGACGTCTACGTGGTCCACGCAGGGGAGGAGGGCGCCCAGCGCCACTCACCCGCTGCGCACCCCCACGTGGTCACTGCCCGGCAGCCCTGTCACAGAACCGTGTCTGGCTGACCCACAGCCCTAGGCCTGCAGCAGGGCCCCCGGCCTGAGAGGTCATCACGGCCCCAGCAAGAACAGCCTGTCGGCACATCACCAGGATGCCGGGTCAGACGGGCGCCACGTGGCCCCCGTCCTGTGCTGGAAAGGGGCATGGCTGGGTCACATGCCAGCTTCCTGGGGAGAGAGCAGCAGGGCCACACCCCTCACAGGTTAAACCGAGTCCTCGGAAAGCCGCCCGCTAGCCTGGGCAGGAGCACCCAGACCACAAGGTGCGGAGTCCACCAGCAGAGCCGTGGCTGCTGCGCCGTCTCTCAGGGAGGGCGGTGCGGACAGGAGGGGACAGTGCAACGGAGGGTCTGAGGGAGGAGGTGAGGCAGGAGGCCCAGTCCATGGAGTGAGGGGCCGGGGGCAGGAGGGCAGCAAGGAAGACACCTCAGAGACTGAGGGCAGTGCCCACATACGGCGGAAAGGGAGTGAGGGCAACGTCTCGTCTCTGCTTCTTTTCTTGAACCACAGGGGCTGCCCCTCGCCACCCAGCAGGAGCCCTGCTTGCCTGGCTGCACAGTCAGCCTCTGGGAGTGCGAACACCAGCGTTCTCAGGACACGACGTTCTCGTCTGCTCAGCCTGACGCCCCCACGAGCCCAGGGGCTGAATGTGGGGTCACTGTCTAGCAGAGGGGGTGGCGGGTGGGGACTCTCGACGGGAAGGGAGGGTCTGTGTGTGCGGAGGCCCTGCAGGGCCCGCACAGCGAGCAGAGAAAAGACTCAGCCCAGTGGCTGCTGGTCATCAAAACAAGTGGTAGCTGTGGCTCCGACCGCAGACGGCAATCGGCACTCCCAGCGAACATTCAGTGTCTGGTCACAGGCCCACCACCGGCCTGTCCTGTCCTGCTCATTCTCTCAACCTTGCTACCTGCCAACCCCCAGCGCTCACCCGTGTGCGGGGCAGCCACACTCTCCGAGGCTTCCCCTTCCCTAATGTGCCACCACGCTGTGCTGACTCTGGGGGTGCGCTGGGCCATCCAGGCTCTGGAACCTGGTTTCCAGGGCACGCAGTGTGCAGGGCGGGTCTGCACGGACTCACGAGGAGCGCGTGCTGACGTGTGCGGGGCAGAGCGGGTAGTGGGGCCGACTCACAGGAGGTGACTGAACACGAATCACACACACAGAGGGGGAGCGACTCAGAAAGATGCAGGGGTCTACTTGACACCACGCCAGAGGGGAAAGGGCTACACGCCCCGTGTCCAAATCCAGGGCCCTCCCAGGCGGTGAGGGGGCAGGCGTGGAGATGGGGCAGCTCCTTTTCTGTGCCCATGAACTTGATCATGGGGCGGGTCCTGGATCAGACGCCACCAGGAAGGCTGGAGGAAGCACTCGTGCCCCGCCCCCAGCCTGCGGGGGTCCCACTCGGTGCCTGCATGGCCCGGGGCTACTGCAGCGACTCGGGGATGGCGCTGACCACACGGGCTGCCTCCGGGGCTGCGGGTGGGGCCCCGAAGAGGCTGCTGGTGTGGTTCTGCTGCTGCTCCCGGAGGTAGGGCGGGACCGACGCGCTCTTGATGTGCAGGGTCCTGGTGTCCATCACCTGGCAGTCGATCTGCATCATGACCTCGTGGTCCTGCCCGTCGATCACGTTCTCTGCAGAGACAGCGGGGGGTCAACAGGACGTGCGATTCTGTCCCCAGCCCAGGTCCCAGGGACACATGGACCAGCGTGCAGGGCGCGAGCCCTGCGCTG
The DNA here is from genome assembly GCF_022682495.2 of Desmodus rotundus. NCBI lineage: Eukaryota > Metazoa > Chordata > Mammalia > Chiroptera > Phyllostomidae > Desmodus > Desmodus rotundus. The sequence goes on from NC_071398.1 coordinate 101,301,735, forward strand.
GCCAAGTGCCCGAGAGGCCTGACCTCAGTTCTACCCCCAAACCACCTCCCTGGCTCGGGGGGCCCTGGGAATGCCGTGGTGTCTGCGTGCCGCCCATGTGCTCCCACAGGCTGGGGCGCAGGGAAGGGCCCCTGGCAGTGGGAGGAGCAACCGCCCAAGGACCGGCGCCTGACGTGCGCAGTAAGGGGACCTCGGTTTGCCCAGAGAGTTGAGCACGGAGCCTGCCTGATGACGGCCCTCCTTCCCAGAGACCTCCCCTCCCGCCCCCGCCTCCCCTCGGTCACTCCAATTCCACACCCGAGCCCTGGACTCCAGGGGCAAAGGGAGTTTCCCACTGCGGGACTTGCAGGTGCGAGGCAGGCCGCCTGCAGGAGGACACAGGAAACCCACATGCAACTGCTCCGGGGCCGCACCCCGCAGGTGCTGAAAGACAGGTGCTGCCTCCACTCCCGCCCCGCAGTGGCCGGGGCTCCCGGTCTGAGGGAGAGGTCACATGACTTCCTCCTCTGCCGTTCGGGGGGCGCGTTCCAGTGACCCCTGGGCCTGAAACTGACAAGCACTATAAACAGTAACAGCTGGACACTCGCAGGAGGACGTGTCAACGTGGCTCCTCGGCCTGCGTTTCTGTCTGGGAGGCCAGCGCTGGCGGGGGGAGGGCGGCCCAGGCTTGGCCTGTGCTGCCTTTTAGGGAGACGATACAGGGCCAACCACATTGTAAAAGTTAAACATCTGGCTTCTCTAGGACACAGCACTGCGTTTGACAGTGGGAGGCTTTCTATTCCACTGTCTTGTTTTACTGACACTGTGCGTGCCAAGCGACATAAATCAGGCGGAAGAAAACCGAAGTCTGACATCGGATCTTCTGACTCTATCATGTTTGGGGATATGCGGCCACGGAGCATGTCACTCGTGAGGCCAGGCGGCCGGTGGGGCCCCTCTCACCCAGTGTCTTACGGGTCTCAAGCTTGGGCCCTGGGGGTCCACGGCTCCCAGGGACAGCTGTGCAGTTTATGGAGAGGCGCTCCGTCAGCTCAGGGGGTCTGCTATCCCCCCGAGTTAAAAACTATCAGCCCTGACAATCCACCCCCTTTGTCTCGGGTGGATATTCTATTTAAGGCCAAGAGCAGACACCGTCCCTCCACTCCCACTGGCTGGTCATCCGTTCCAGGTCTAACAGTCTCCACTGAGGGTGCACTTCTGGTTCCAAGTCCCACAGACATCTCCTCCTGCAGTCGGAGCCAACCCCCCCGCGCTACGCCCCTGGCAGCAGCGGTCCGCTCTCTGTGGCCCTAGCGTGGAACTGAGCGCCAGGGTCCAGCTCTGCACCCTCGCCACGGCCACCAGCCCTTTCCCACCCTTAGGGAATTAGCTCCGAACGCCCGTCCGTGAGCTCACGCTCCCCATCAGAGCGTTTTCTCTCCCGAAGAGGAGGGGATGACAGACAGACAAGCTACACGTGTTCTGGGCGGCAAGGTGCCGCCTGCCACTCCCTTTTGGAACCACGGCCCCTCCCACTTTAGGAACACTGAAGCCTTGTGAGCATGTGTGTGCACGCAGGTGCACGTGGGAGCGTGCGCACACGCTGGGGCACAGGCACCTCGACGATGGCCACACGGGGACTGGAACACGTCACACGCCCTGGTTTTTGCTGCTCCCCTGGACTAACATGCACCAGCGCTCGGCGGCGTCCGTGTCCACCTGCGGAAGGCCTCAGGGCCACGGGCCTGCGGGGCCAGAGCTGGTAACCAGGCCTCCCTGGCCCTTCAAATGCCCAGAGGAACTGGAAAACGGGAACTGGGAGCCCCGGCGCCTGGAGGGAAACTAAAGCTGCGACACAGGACACCTGCCCCGCCCACCAGCCTCCTCGGCTGGGCCATCCTCGGGGCTCTAGGTGCTTCTGCACCCTCAAACCTGGAGGCGGCTGTCCTGAACTCAGCTGAGAACTGGTCACCCACCGTCTCAGAAAATCATGTCACCTGAGGCGGAGACACTCTGGGCCCCACGCGACACGGGGGCGTGCTTGTCCGAGACGCCTTCTGCTTGTAACACGCAATGCCTGAAGGCTGCGCACACTCAGTCGTCCCACGGTGCTGAGCTCCTCCCACAGGCCGGCACGAGGGCACAGCAGTGAACCGGCGGGAAAACCCCGTCCTCACCGAGCTTCGTTCTCGCAGCACCAGGGTGAGAGGGCGAGAACTCCAGGGGGAAAGGAAAATAAAAAAGCTGATGGCATGTCCTGGGTGGCACCTCGGACTCAGGACTCTAGCTGGCCAGGCCACGTGGCAGGGCAGCTGCAGGGACGAGGCCTTGGCTGTGGGTGGGGCTGGGAGCATCCTGGGCGCCCCGGGCACTGAGCTCAGCAAGACGCAGCTTGAGACAGGCGTCAGGAAGCTGTGTGGCTCAGCCGCAACGCTGGGGATAAACACACTTCACCTCTCTGACCTTCCACCTCCTCCCCCTCACGAAGTGCCTACTGTGGGCACAGCTGCTGCTCTCGGCTGGAGTGGAGCGTGCGCAGGATGGAAGCGGGGAAGCAAGCGGAGCGAGCCTGGAGAGGAGTGGGGAGGTACTGCCAACGGGGAACAAAGCTCCTGCCAGCGGGGCTGGACGGAGTCTCAGGAGGAGGGTCAGGCGGGCGGGGACACAGGCGGAATGCAGGGGCAGGCTGTGCAGCGTGGGGGCGTCAGGCCGAGGGGGGAGCAGCAGAACACGGACAAGTCCTGGGAGCCAGCAACCCCGGGTCCAGCCAGACCTGCCGTGGCCCAGCACTTTGTGGATGGTCACGGTGTTGGCACCATCCCGTGGGGGCATGAGGGGTCAGGAGCACATGTGTAGGAGACGCCGCCACTCGCATCGTTAACACGGTGACTGGACCTGCAGCAGGGACCCAGTGACAGCACCCAGGGGAAGCTGCTGGGAACAGGGTAGACGCCTCTGCTCGTGGTGAAAACATCGCCCGGGGTCTCCAGAGCTCCAGGACCCAGTGTGGAGGCAGAGAGAGAGAAGGCAGGCGGCCGAGCCCAGTGAGCCGGAGGCATGCAGGGGACACGGCCGTGCCCTCTCCCTCCTGAGGCAGGCTCTCCCCAATGGCACCCTAACAGTGCCTCCTCCGTGAGAGCCCTGCCCCTCCCCGGGCGGGGCCCCCACACGGCTACTGTCAATACCCTGGACCCGGGCAACGGTGAAAACTGGGCTGGCTAGCACCTTAGAAAAGGCCGGCCATAGACATTCTAAAAAGAACCTGCCTTTCTAAGGCTTTCCAAAAAGGAAGACATTAAAGCAAGAAGGCTTTGCCACCCCACCCCTCCCACAGGCCAGCCCCTAGCCCTAACCTGTCAGTAGGGCCCCTTCAGCCCACCCTGTCATATGCCACCCACCAGGGTGCCAGGACCTGCAGCTGGGCGGATGGCACCCCCAACCACGAAGGACAGGCTCTGCCACATGTACAACGAGGGCACCGCGTGGCGCAACCTTCCCAGAGCCACATACGTGCTCAGCCTGGTATGGACTGTCGTGAGGGGACGACGGTGCCAAATTCACGGCACAACCCCGCAGCTGGGGACTAGCAGAACTCAGCGTGTGGGGCCCTGCTGGGGGCGTGGGCAGGGCAGATGTTCTCTCGGGGGGGGGGGGGGGGTCTGCGCACACGATCCCACTGATTCAATCCCACAAACATGCACTCAGCAGCCTTCGCGCACTGGGCACCGAGCTGGGCGCCCGGAGACGGAGATGAGTAAGGCCTGGCCCCAGACCAAGGCATCTGCGGCCTGGTGAGGGAGGCAGCTATGTAAACAGGACGGCGCTCCCTCAGAGACACTTACGTGTGTGCGTGGTGTGACGGGAACCAAGAGAAGGGCCCCCCCACCCCCTCCCAGCCTGGGGAGCAGGGGACAAGCAGGACCTCTGACAGAGGTGACGGTGGAGCTGAGCTCGAGGTGCTGGGCCCACTCTGAGGCAAGTGGTCCTCAACGGGGGGGGGCGGGGCCGGGAGCCAGGCACGATGCCAGGAGGCAGGCTCCACACAGCTGTCGCGACTGTGGGGGCCGAGGGGCGGGTGAGGGGCAGCAGGGCCTGGAGTGCGCTCTGACGTCCGTGGGAGCCACCGCAGGGTGGAAAGGGCGAGGGCGACGGGACCGGCAGGCCCTTCACTCGGTGGCCATGGGGCAGCCCAGCCTCGAACCTGCTCTGTCCTGACTTCGTCCTCTGGAGCTGAGGGCCCCGTCAGCTGCGCAGAGGTCTCCCGTGCAGAGGAACGAAGCGGTTTACGTGTTCGCGGGAAGCGTGGCACTCGATACTTACTTTCATGACACAATCAACCAAACTCAGCCTGAGGCTGCCTACTCCACCGGTGAGGAAGCTGGGGGTTCTGGGCCGGCTGACCTAGCCGCCTGCCGTCACAGCCCCATGCTCTCCAAAAGGCCTTGGCACAGCCGGCTGGGGAAGAGGTACGTCCGAGGAAGACCTCACATATATGGCAGAGAACACAAAAACCAGAACGACCGCCACCAACATGGTCTAAAATCCACAGCTTCTGTCCCAGGCACCGGGCTGGTTTGCTCACCGGGGAGCCAGATGCCACTGTGCATGTGGCTGGGACGGAGGGAGGGAAACCGCAGCTCTCAGCCCACCAGCTCTGGTGGCACCGGCTCCTAGACGTCCAGGGAGCAGGCCTGGCTGTGTCCTCCGTGCGGAGCCTTCAGATATGACTGCAGCCCAGTGTGGCTCTACCTGGCACCGACCCGCTGAGGCCGTCAGACGGTCAGGGCCACTTTAAGCCACTGTGTTGTGGGGTCATTTGTTCCAGCAAAATGTAAAGGACACACTAAGCTGCCCCGACAGTTCAACGGAGCAGGTCAGTCACCTTCTTAACAGTGGCTCAACCGAAAGACACTGAACAAGGCTGATGCACATTTACTCAGCCTGTAGGAAGAAAGTTCACCTTTACAGCAGTGCTAAACGCCTGATGTTACCATTGGCTCGAAAGGGCCAATTTGGGAGGGAGAGTCAAAAAACCCAAAAGGTTCTATCGATGAGAAGACTCAGCCAGAAACTGAGAAACCCCAGTGGCAGGGGCAGATGCGAACGGCTGGCTTCCAGGAGATCGGAGCCGAGTCTGGGGGACGAGGCTGCAAGACAACACCAGTTCTGAGAGTGGCCGCAGGGTGCAGAGACGAACTGATGTGTGGACGTTGGGCACAGGTCAGACCCACAGCCCCGCCAACTGGTCTCCCTGACTCCATGCCCCCCCCAGGCCGCAGGCCCGCTGTGCTCGCTGTGACAGGAGCTCCGGGAGCGCCCACACGGGTGGGGCAGCCCGCTCAGCACCGCACATGGACTGAGGAAAGTGGCCCAGAACGGGGGTCCCCACCCACTGCCATTTCCTGTTATGCCATAAAGTCTAGTCCTACTTTTAAAGAATTTCTCATTATGTCACAACTTTAGACGTTTAGAAAAGGTAGCAGAAAGTTCCTGAAACCAAAATGTCACCCAAGTTAAGAATCAGGTCAGCTGACGAAAGTGGAAAAACAAACCACAGAGAGTGACACTGCCTGCAAACCACACCCCTGATGCGGAACTGGTGTCTGCGACACAGAAGGAACACCTGCCACCCAATCATTTAGACGCACACTGCGATTTCTGCGACGAGCTGAGACGTCCGCCCAGAAGAAGTGCCGACGGCCCACCCAGGAGACAGGGCCAGCGCCCCAGGCCACCAGCCACTCCACCTCCTGCCCCCAGCACAGTGTGACCAAGACAGACAGCGGCGGGAGCTGCCAAGGAGGGGTGACAGGGCACCTTCGACACGACTGGTGGGGACGCAGAGGGCGCCATCAACTCACTTCATTTGCTTCCAGTGCACCACTCGCCCCGTCTCCAGCACTGAATCACTGAGCCACACAGCCCAGCTGGCCAGGGCACTCGGCGCTTCCCAACTGCCCCGCATCATACAAACGTGAAGAGCCTCGAGTTGCACCCTGAGATAGAGCTGCTTCTGAAAGAGACAGCACAGGAAGTGGCGGAGCGATAAACGGCGGGCATCTGCACGCAGGAACACCGCGCAGCAGAGGCAGGAGGAGCTCCTCCCCTTCGCGACAGCACGGATGCACCTGGAGAGCACTGCGCTGAGGGAAGCGCGCCAGGCACTGGAACACAAACACCGTATGATCTTACATGTAAGGGGAACCTAATCAACAGAACAAGCAAGCGAGCAAAATGGAACCAGAGACGTTGAAATTAAGAACAGACCGACAGTAACTGGAAGGGAGGGGAGAGGGGAAGAGGTGGGAAAGGGTGGTAAATGAACATGTACAAAGGACCCATGGACAAAGCCCATCGGGGGTAGGTTTGAGGGTGGGAGGCAGGGGTGGGTAGGGCGGGGAAAAGTAATGCTGGGAAAATGAAGACAGCTGTATTTGAACACCAATAAAAATTTTTTTTAAAAAAGAAAGAAACACAATATTCGAATTCATTATCATAAATGCAGTTTAATCCGCAAATGTTAAACAAGGCATGTGATGGCTTAAAACCTACCTGAGAAGCAGACCACTGAAACGGGAGCCAAGAGCAACGCTGACACACTCAACCAGCACTTCCCCAGCCACAACTCGAAGCCCCCCGCCCCGCGTGGGGGATGCCGCTGTTGCAGGCAGAGGACAGCTGCGTGGGAGGCGGGGTTAGTTCTCCGGGCTCCTGGAAGTTCACTGTCACCCACAACCGAGCCCATGGTTCATTCCCTTTCCAACTCACTCAATTAAGTAGATACTCGCTGTCAGCCTGTCATGTGAGAGCCCACAGGGGACGTAAAGACCACCTGCCTCCCCACCTCCCCACCTTCCCCCCTGAGACGACGTCCCGCCCACAGGCCACACATCAGCGTGAGGGTTCCGTCTTCCCGGCCGTGACCCTTCCCAGAGACGCCGGTTCCTGGCCCCTCCAGCCCTCCGCCGACAGCGTCTGTCTGAGGCTTTCAGAAAGCACAGCTCTCCTTTCCGCCACTCCAAGGCCAAACTCACAGCGCTGCTGCTCAGGTGGTGGCCTCCTCCCTCTCACCTCCTTCAGTTAACCTTCTCTGAAGGTTCCCGAGGCTGCTGGCCTTGGTCCCAAAGGCTCGGGCCCCTGAGCATCTGGCTCTTGGAGGGGGCTGGTCCCAGAAAGACCAAGCCATGATCAGAAGCTTGGGACCCGCAGCCCCACCCCCATTCCCTCAGGAAGGGAAAGGGGCTGAGGAGGGGCTCCGAGGTCACAGGAGGAGGACCCCAGGAGAAGGCCTCCACAGAGCCCCAGGGCATCCACATCCCAGGAGGGCAACGCACCGGCTCCCGGGGGCAGGGGCTCCTGCACCCAGTGGGTCGCTCCTAGCTGGCAGCCTGCATCCTTCACTGCGCCCTTTAATCACTTGGTGAGCGCCAGCTTGGTCTGCCTGAGCCCTGTGAGCCGCTCCAACCGAGGACAGGGCTCTTGCAGCCCAGAGGATAGGATAGGCCACCTGCTGCGACACGGAGGATGGGGGCCATCTCCACACCCGGAGCAGGGCGGGCCCTGCACGTCCCCAGCCTCCGCCCCTCGAGGGTCTCCGCGCCGAGTGTGCGTCTGTGTGCAAGCCTGCTTTCCTGCCCGAGCATGCGGTCTGGCTAGAGAGGTGCAGCAGTGAATCCATCAGTGAGAGGGCGGCCCAATTATTTTTACCATTAAACATGTTTGGGTTCGAACGCAGACTTGGTCTGCGGGTCTGGGACAAGCCAGTTTAGGGAAATGACTACGTTTATGGACTAGGGAACGTAAAACAAGACTTCTTAGGGTTAGAATGCATGGAAAAAGCAAGCAAACTCCGAAACCACCATCTGCTGGATTTAGATGGGGCGCCTGCACTTGAAGCACTTTGATTAGGCAGCGTCACTGTGGAGAGAGCTGGGGCTCAGAGGCCCCAGTTTGTTCTTCATGTCTCAATAAAGTGGTGGAAAAGCTCCCGGTTTGTCACGGAAACTCCAAACCAGCTGTGACTGTGTCTACCTCATCACGGACATAAATACTTCACCCTGTGTCGGCCACTGCACCAATGATGTGCTCCGGGTTGAAGAGCCATCGGAGCTGGGACCTGAGCGCAGTGGCTGCCACTCCGAAATGACGTGGCCCAGGCGCCCAGTCCTCTGTGCGCACCTGGTCACAACTGGACAGGGGGCACCGTTAGAAACCAGCACCTGGGCTACAGAAAACTGGTTGCAAAGGACTGTTCAGGAAGCTCTGTAACGGTTCTCTTAGCAACTCAGCCCCTCAGCCGTAACTAAGGTAAAACTGTACGGAGGAAGGCTAAGGGACACCCCGGGGTCACAGCCTGTTGGGCCAGCTGCTGTCCCTGCAAAAAGCACACAGTACTGGAGCTCGAGCTTGCCAAGCAGGTCTCTGAAAACAGACTCGTGAGATCCTGAGACGCGGCTCGGTCCTGGACACGCCGCTGGTTCCGGACTCTCCAGGACATAGATGGTCCGCGCTGAGTTGCTCAGGACACGGAAAACAGAGACAATCGGGTTCTGGAAAGTTCGCAGGGGCGCAAATCAGCTCCGTTGGCTTCGATAAATGCTGACCTCTAGCTTTTACTAGTTGAAAGCTAAGCCATTTGTGTGCATAGAAGCAGATTCCTGCCACAGGGCAGAAGTGGAAGGGACCTCACTGCCTGGGGCTCGGGGCCGGGCGGGGCAGGGGCCCGGAGGGCAGCCTCTCCGAGTCAAGGAGGAACGGACCCTGGGAGACGCAGTGCACACCCAGCTAAACGGCGTGAGTCTTGTGAAAGTTCCTGCAGCTCAAGCAGCTCGTTAGCAAGTCAAATACAAAAAGACAAACTACTCATGGAAAAAATTACCCATGTAACTGCCAGTAAACCATAAATTATCTTTCTCAACACAGCGATACTAAGTGTCCAAGTCCACACCGGCAGGCTCCCCCACTTCACGTTGCAGATGTGCTCCCAGGTCCGCTCGGTGGAGGAGGGCTCAGAAGCGGCCACGCTGAGGGGACAACCAAACGTCCGTCAGGGAGGAGTTCGACAAGGACACCAGGTGGCTTCAAGGAACAAGAGGGAGAGAAAGCCAGCTGGAGAGCGAGGGGCGGCGAGGAGCGGCGGTCTCTGTCCCCGGCGTGGCGGGCGTCCCCGTCCAGCTGCCAGCGCCGTAGATTTTCCCTCTGACACGTCGTTGGCCTTTTCCCCTCTCTCCACTCCAGGCCCACAGTGACCTCAGCCCCACGGCCGCCACGTCTCCGAGCTCATCGCTGCAGCTGCCGTGTGCTGCCTTCCCCCGATCTCCTTTCTGCTTGCAGACCACGGCCACAGTGACCGTCCCCCAGCAGCACTCCTGCCCGCAGTGTGGGCGTGTGGTCAGCAGGTGGAAGCCACTTCCTGAGCTCACTAATGACCTGAGCCCCCAGCTGCACCATACACTCCTGGTCTTGCCTCCCTAGCACAGGCCATCTCCACGGTCCCCGCCCAGACGCCGCGCGTGGCCCCACTTGGTGCGCGTGGCATGGGGCAAGCGGCATCTCCTCCTCCGCCCGCCTGGCGCCATCGCTTCCACCCTAGGGGGACTCGTGCTTTCTCACACCACCAAGTGCCCAAACACGACACCCCGTCTCTGAGCCTCCCTGGAAGCTGGGCGTGAGCACCTGGCACACAAGCAGAAGTCCGCTAGGAATTTCTGGACAATACTGCTTTCCTGAGAGACGCCCACCTTCCTCCATGTTCTGTCCAAAGCACAGATCAGACGGCTTGAGCTGCAGCAGACGCTGCGAGGCCATCGGGAGAGGCCCAGAGAAGGCGGCAGCCTCAGTACCGGCCCCTGGAACCGCCAAGTCAGCACCAGCAGCCGGGCGGGCTTTCTGCTGCGACGTCTCCACAGCCAGGGAAGCCACGAACGGCAGGGCTTCCCGCCACGTCACGTCACGTGCAGCCACAGCAGGCCTGTGTGAGCGCCTCCTCCTCTCCTCGTCCTCGGGCTCCACGTGCCCCTCCCCGGCAAGTCTCGTCTCCCCAGGCTCCCGCTGACCTTCACCACCCAGATCTCCACCTCGCACCGTCTTCTAATTCCAACCTGACACCACAAGCACGGGACTCACGGCCCCCCAGGACCTGCGTGACCTCTCTTCCAAGAAGCCCGTCAGCATGCTGTTTCTGGGTTAGAACTAAACCCCCCCTTGGGTCTGGACCAGCTGGCAATGCGGCATCAGTGGGCTGCGAGCCGAAAAGAACCTACTTCTACCAAATCTTCACGACAACCAGAGCCACACTCGGCCTCCCCTGGTGACTGTTGTCACCCAGCGCAACCCACGGGCTCGAGCCGGAAACTCAGGGCTTTTTGAAGGTCTCACGTAGCATGTCAGTAAATGAGGACGCTCATCGCTGCATTTGCTACGTAAAATTAACAGGTCAGTGTGTGTTTTGAGAGGAAGAAACCCTCTGCTCAGATGGCCAGTGGAGCTCCACCCGTGCCTGTGACAGTGGGCCAGAGCTCAGGTGGCGCTCACGCTTCCCGCTGAAAACTGAAGCACAGTTTCGGACTCCACTCACTGGCTGGACTCGATTACACAGCACTGAACGGCGGGAACTGCAGCCCACGCACAATGTTGCAAACACACTTTAAAAACAGGTGGCCTGTGGGCCTCGAGGAGAAACAGCTTTCTAAGAGCAGAGGCACAACTGCCAGGCACGAGCGGCCAGCCTCCCTGAGCACGAGGCATCTCCCATGGAATGCTCCTGAGGGTCTTCTCCGGGACAGTGCCTGGGGGAGACCATCGCTGAGGCAGGCCTGTCACCCCCGCCCTCCGACGGTCACTGGGTCGGTTGGTGTCCTGCCCTTGCTACATCCTCTCCAACTAAGGTGTTTCATTGCCAGTAAGTTCTTCTCGGTTTCCTTTGCATGGAAACGACTCACAGACTAAGTGTCATTACCGTGTAGCCTTGAAGTTGCCTGTTCACCTACTTGGGCTCTTAACAGCGACACAGTGGAACCAGCTGGTTTTCGTTTTATCCCTCAGTGCCACACCGACCGTGTGCACAGGGGGTGGGGGGGGTGGGGGGGAGAAGGGCGGCAGCTCAACCCGAACTCAAGAGCGCGGGACAAGTTACTGAGCAACCTGCTGCATTCCTGCCCTGACGGGACACCCCCACAAAGGAGCGGCCGTTAAAAAACTCTCCTCTCTGCCTATTTTGCTGGATTATTTATTAAGACTGAAAGGAAATGAGCAGTTTTACCACAACATAAGTGGAAATAATTTAAAAGTGGGAAATGCTGACTTTAGTGCAAAAACTTCCAGAATCCTGTTTTAAAAATAGCACTTTTAGCTCATCGTCCACGGCTCTGCCAACTGTCTGCAGTCATTTTTTTTAAAGCTTTGTTAAAGTGTAGCTAGCATTTTATTTTACTTCAATATTCAATAGTCTTCGGTGTGAAGACTCCCTCAGACGCAGAGAGACTTAGAGAATATCGGGGCAGAAGTGAAAACCGGGACGCACACGGCATAACCACCACTCGGCATCGGCAATGAGACTCTCACAGCGCGGACACGCGGCTGTGCGCACGCCCCAGGACAGCGCTCCCGCGGGGGCCCTTCCTCACACATCTGGGGGTCAAGTGTCCGAATGTCCGCAACCTCCTCTACGTGGCTCAAAAAACACATGAAATAAAAGAACAGACAGAGATGAAGAAAATGTGGGAAAATGTTGACAATGGGTGAAATCTAGGGAAAGGGTCTCCAGATACTTGTATTCATCTTTCAAACGTCCCGTCGACTTGAAACTTTTAAAACTAAAAACTGGAGGACGGAGAAAAGAGGGAATTGTCAGCCGTGCAACCCATCGAGAGGCCGGGGAAGGGAACAGAGGCGTGGCCTTCGGCTTCAGCAAGAGCCTGGCACGGTGGCCCTCCTGCAAGGGACTTTTGGCGCAGGGAGGGGTAAGAATCGGGGAGGAGAGGGCAGGACGGACAAGTCATCCCTGCAGGTTCCACTGGGGCACACAGCAGGCAGGGGACACGGACTCCCAGTGTCCCCCAGGATAGAGCTGATGGGACCAGCCAATAGGAAGGAGCTGCCCCTGGCGGACAGGAAGGGCTCACAGGTGAGAGCAGAGACTCTGACCTGAGAGGAACTGGGATGCAGGTCCACAAGGACGGAGTAGCCTCAGAGGACAGTGACGATGCTGACAGTGATGGCAGGGAATGAGTGGCCCCCAGCCTCTACTTTGAGTGTGGCCACACCACCTGAAGCACCTTCCCCGACTCTAGTCTCCCGGCAGCTCTGGGAGGGAGGGCGGTGTCACTGCCATCTCCCTGGCAGACGAGGGTCCCAAGCCAGCGACGCCCAGCCCAGCCTGGCTGAGGGCCAGGACCCTCGTCGGCCAGGGTGGGGGAGGTGGTTGCTCAGCATGGCCTGGGGGTTTGAGGAGAGAAGGATGGTCTGCAGGCAGTGGGGACAGCTCCTTGGGGTTAATAGCTCTGCTGGCCTGGCGAGGCTACTGCCAGCTGAAGACAGAGGACAACTGGGTTCGGCGAGGGTGGGATTTTCACAGACAAGTGGGACCCAGGATAGAATTAGCCAGCAGGGGAGGGGAGGGGCTGAAGAGGGACATGGGATCTAGCTAGGTACGGGGGCACATCTGTCCACAGCAGGCACAAGGGACGCAGAAAAAGTGGCCAGGCCAGAGGACAAAGGTCATGAGGTCAGGAGTGGGTGCTGGCAGCACAGGGCTGGCAGAGACCTGTGGGGTCAGCACGAGGCAGAACACAGCAACCAGGAAGGAACAGGGGTCAGCTGCACACCTGAAGGATTCAAGGAGGGAGGTGGCGGAGGGCGGGGGAGATGTCATGAAGGCTGCAGGAGGGCAGGGACGCTGTCCCCTCCCCCCATGCCTTGGGCTCAGGGAGCCTCAGGTGGGAGCAGCCTTCTCTCGAGCGGGCGAGGGCACAGGACGGGACCTGAGGATGGCCCGCAGTGTGCACGCAGCCCGTGATTCCTGACTTGGAACCTGAACTTTCCTAATAGGTTACTACGCCCTAAAGAGAAAAAAACAAAACTATTTACAAAGAAATCCAAACCACATTAAAAAAGAAATGATTCTCCAATGATTGTATTTTTCAAATCCATGGAATGCTTGTTTCCAAAACTCAGCGCCCCGGCCAAGACGTACAGAGCCAGCGGCACTGCTCTGCTTCTGGCTTCCCGGACACGGGCGAGCTCACGGCTCTTGCCCAGCACCCTCCTGCACAGGGGCCACTGTCACGGCAACAAGGCCGCACGAGCCCTGACCAGCCACAGCTGAAGACAGGAGCATTTCGGAGCCAAGGACGAGGACTTGCTCAGGTGGAGAAGCCCAGGGGCCGGCACTCTGAGCACAGGGTACTCCCTGAGCCTGTGGTTTGCAGCGCTACCTGCGCACCCGGGGTCAGGCCGCGCCTTCACTGCAGGAAGGTGGTGCGCTCTTCGACCTCACGGTTTTGGTTTTCCACATCGTCCTAAGTGCCTTTGGAAGACTAAGAACATGTTGGCGTTCTTTTACGCTTTAACAAAAAACTGTGCTCGTGGCTGCAAAGCGCCCCCCACGCACCTCCGCCAAGCTGCTGCAGTCCTCTGTGACCCCAGGCGCCCAGAAACTGTCCCAGGTGCGTTCCCAGGACTAGGTTTCACTGGACTCCGCCCAGCCTGCCAGCGTGGGTTCTGTCACTGTAGCTGATGGGTTACTGCTGACCACAACTGCACGTGGACGGGGCCAGCTGTGGGCTCCTTCAAGGGCTTTCCCGCTCGTCCTCCTCAGACCCCAGGAGCCTTTGACACCAGACACAGAATTCCCGAGGGTCCCGCTGCCCTGACATAGGGGCCTGAGGTGGCAGCCAGCCTCCCACCCCCGTTTTCATTAGAGCCCGGTGTGACACATAGGAGCAGCGGTGAGTTGGCCCTGACCTCCCCTCGTTCCCAAAGCACGCCGGCACTGGGCGGAAGCCGGTTCCCTTTTCCATGGGAACACAGCTTGAAGCAATCTCTCCTTTGCTGCATTTCTTTAGTGCTTTGTATGTTCCCACGGGGCTTGCCTTCTGGAGTAGAGATTTCTGTTTGTCTTATTTTTTCCTTCTCGAAGATGTTAAGCAAGTACACTTTGCCTTAACATCTTTGGACTGTCTTTTATTTTTTCTTTCTAAACGCTTACCCGAGGATAAGTTTATTGATTCTAGAGAGAGAGGAAGGGAGAGAGACAGACAGAAGCATCCATCAGTTGCCTCCTATAAGCACCCTGACCAGGAATCGAACCCACAACCGTTTGGTGCCCAGGACGACGCTCCAACCAACCGAGCCCCCCGGCCAGGGCCACCTCTGGACGCTCTGGAAGCGCCGCAGTCTGACTCCATTCTAGTGAACGGCCAGCACTGACGTGCAAACCGCAACACGACGCTGTCAATGCCAAGTTCCGCAGCACGAGATGGACCAAATACAAAAGGCTTCTGAGGTTTGGCCTGGAAATGATACCACCATTTGCCTAATGCCGGAAACTGCTCTGAGTTCTCAATCCCAACCCCAACTCCCCTCTCTGGGCTCTCATGCGGCATCGGGACCCAAAAGGTCCCAGGCGCCAAGTCTGCACAGTCAGGATGCTAACTTTTCCACTGTGACAAAAAAAGAGAATTGATTTTTCTTTCAAATATATGCTAATTTAAAAAGTAATCTAAATCTTTTAATATTTAGAAATAGTATAAAATTTAAAAATAATATCCTGTGGGAACAGTGGAAAACGGTTCAAAGGTAACGCACAGACATATACGTGACCAACCGAACACTGTGAATGTCTCGCAGTCAACCCAGAGCGTCCCGGCTCACACCGAGCGCTCTCACGCTGCCTGTGAGCCGGAACTGCCACTCACCGCTGACGTTTATGGCGGGCAGCACGATCGACATCTTTGGCCTGGCGGTCTTGTTATGGGTGGTCGCTGGCAGCAGCAGGTGGTCCTAAGGGCGACAATGGACAATCTGTTAAACAGGGGCCCAGTTCTGCACCAGGCCAGAGTCCGGGTGTCCAAGACGCCAACATTCAGGGGGATCGCAAATAATGAGTTTCCAGTTGACCTTGACCTAGCGAAGACGAACCTCAGGCCGTCTCACAGCTGCTTCACTCATTACGCAGCAAACAGGTATCAAGCGTCTGTCATTCCCGGACAGAACGCTGGGACATGCCGGGTTCTGGTGAGGGGCTCACTGCAGGACACCAGGGAGAGTGCTGGTCATGTGGTCAGATTAAAAGATTTTAATTGCGGTTCTGCTACGAAACAGCTTCTGATCTGGGTCTGTCTCCAGTCCCCAGAAATGAGGGGCCAGTCTAGACACAGTCAGAGCACTCAAGTTATCTGCCCAACAGTCATTTTCAAAGTTCTTTTTTAGGAAGACAGACATTTCCCCCCCAAGAAACTCGTGATTCCAGATCATCACCACACGCGGCGAGATGGAAGCAGGGCTGGGCCTGGCTATGTCACTCGGCCTCCGTGTCCCTGTGAAGCAGCCACAGGTGACACACTTCCGTAAGCTACAGGTCCGAGTGACTAAAGAAAGTGCACACGGCTCACTCTTAAAAAGCAGAAATGTGTGTCGAGCACAACCGTGAGTAACGCTGCCAGCCCCCAATGCTCCCGGGGTGAGCCAGGGCCTCCGAGGGTTCCGGTTCCTGCCACGCAAACACGGAAAGTGAGAGCAGGCCCAGAGGCATGTGGCTTCACAATGGCTGGAGTGAGTGTTCTAGAAGGGTCTGTCCCTCCACAGGTATACCAAGGCTGAGTAGGACTTACGATCGGGTATTAACTACTATCTCCAAGAACTCCTTCTTCCTGTCAACAGCAGGTATTGTCACAACAAGAAGAAAAAGACAAAGGCACGTGACAAAGACGTTTCCATGGGGGGCGGGGGGCCAGGCCGACCTGACACCGCAGAGACAGGCGTTGACCCTCCAGCTGCTCGTTCCTCTGTCTGGCTGTCTCGTCACCACTCTACACGCTCGCTACACGGGACTCACCAACACGGAGGCCTGACTCGGCAGAGAGTGACAGGAATTCAGCGCAGCCTAGCTCAAAACCCACGTGATTATGAAATGCAGTTGTCAGCAAAGCTAAGGAAAAATCTAGAATGTGAACACAGAGACGAGCGTACGTGAACAGAACTGGAGAGCAGACACCTCCTGTAACTGCGTGCTTTGCCTCATTCAGGGCGACACTTCCCAGAGAACACGTTTTTTTTAAGGGGTGAAGATGAATGAGCCTGGCTCTGAGGTTCCAGCCCGCAGGGGGCAGTGTTTTTAAATGCATTGTTAGACACCAAGATCGCAGATTTCTGAGAGTGAGACAACATGGCAGTCAAGAGAAAACAGCATTTGCTGATCTTCATGCCTCGAAACTTACAAACCCTATAATTAAGACATAATTGAATGAGAAAACAAACTGACAAACTTGCAAGCCCCCCACTAAGGCTACTGCAAAAATAGACAGTCAGATGCCGCCGGCCGTGGGCTAAGGAGGGCAGGCTCAGGCCGCAGGCTCAGTTCCCAGCCGAGGTCTGGGGGCCACGCTCAACCTCGTCGTCAAACAGGATTTCCTCATCACAGTACCTCCTGCTTTCTCTTCACTACATTTCAAACAAAGGGGTTACTTCTGCAAAACACAAAACCAAACCCCACAAGTATTTACGAAAAAGAAGGCTCACAGATGAACGTGAGCAGGAGCCCCTCCTCAGGGAGGGTCTGGCTGTGCCAAAACCCCTCAGTTCCATGCAATCGGGGTCCCTTTGATGACCAAAATTCAGTTACATTTCACACAAACTTAAGAGATTAGTCTCAGATTTCTCTAAGTTTGTAAAATTGAAAATATTACAGCCTGTTCTGGTTTAGAAACATTTCAACGTCTCTTGAATCTCACCGCATGAAATAACTGCGTAGGGACATGCTGATTTGTGGCATTCCGCCAGTGTGGGTATTTCTGGAATATCTCTTTTAACATCGCCTCAACAGCTGATGGTGAGGAGGGGCAGGGGGTGGGGCGGCCAGATGGGGGACAGGAGAGGCTCCGCTTCAGATCCCGCCTCCTCACGCGTGGCAGGGATGACGCTGCGACACCTTGGGGTCTAAATTTCTTCATCTGCAAGATTAAGGGGGCAAGAGTACGTCTCCACCCCAAAAGTCTAAATGGAAACTGGATTTACTCAACAACTCCAAAATGCTCACCGCTTTGAAAGCACTGTTATTTGAAGTGATGCCGATGTAAAACTCTGTAAAGGGAGACTGATAAATGCCAACAGGCGTGGCCGAACCGTGAAAGGGACCTGGTTCTGGTGGTGGGTTCGCTCCTGCTCGCCGCCGACCCTGCTCTGACAGAGAGGTCACTGAGCCCGCCACCTGCGCTGCAGGATTGGATGTTCGAGCTCCTGGGATCGCAAAGCTTCCCGCATCCAAGCCTGGGAGTGACCTCGAGGAACCTGAGGACGGATCACAGCGAAACAGCAAAGAAGCAACTCGCACAAACGTGCAGGTGCCACACTCGGAGCACCTGCCGCTGGTGGGGTGGGGGTGGGGGTGACCCCCGACACGGGCGCAGAGCCCCGGCTGCCCGGGACAGCCTCGGCCGCACCCTGTGGGCAGGCACTGGTGTGTCAGGCAGGGTTGGCCCGTGGCACCTGTTCCTGTGACTGACTGAGTCCTTTGTGTTTTCAAAAGATCAGTAATTTTTTAAAAAACGCCTCGAAGTCAGCGCACAATAGCATCTTTCAGAAATGTTTGAATGTTGACAGGAAGTAGGGTTCCCTCCTACTCGCCACAAAGCATGGAAGCGGGAATTGTTTTCTTTGGAGAGGCAATTAAATGCTCTTCTTTGGAGGGGGCAGGGGAAGCACGGAATAATAAAACGATCACAGACACGAGGAGAGTCCCACCAGGGAGCCCCAAGTTCACGGCAGAGTGAAGCCCTGCCCTAAATACCCAGAGGCCTCAGTCTCTTTCCACACTTTTCTCAAAGCCCCGCCTCCGACCACAGCCTCGCAGGAGCGTCAGGGAGCCTCAGGAGTCCTCGAAGTCAGAGGAAGGGGTTTCTCCGTCGCTATCTGAACCTGAAGGCCCTCGTCAAGTGAAACGATGCCACGGGTAAGACTGGGTCGCAACGCAGGTGTTCATCCTGTAGGGAAGCGTGTGTGGCCTGCGCTGCGATGACGCGAAAGCATCACGCGTCTTCTTAAATCAGTGACACCCACAGGAACACCTCAGTAACTTCATCCAACTAGTGGGTTATGGGGGGGTTTCTCCCTGTTTATTTTACAAATTTTTGAGCAATGAGATAGTCCTTCCGAAATAAAGACATATTGAAACCTTATCACAATTATCTATTAATGGTTGAGATCGTATGGTAAGAACTGTGTATAAACATGAAAACTCCACAGACTATTTTAAAAAATGCTGCCTCAAGAGACCAAACATTTATAAACAATTCAGTAATTTTTAAAAACTTGAAGCTCCACAGCTTAAGAACTTTGAAATTAAGCCTCTTTTACTTAAGAAAGGTATTTCAAGGGGAGTGAGAGGGGGAGAGAGGGGGGAAAGGTACAGAGAATAAGTAGCATAGATGATAGGTAGAAAATAGACAGGGGGAGGGTAAGAACAGTGTAGGAAATGCAGAAGCCAAAGAACTTATAAGTATGACCCATGGACATGAACTACAGGGGGGCAATGTGGGAGGGAGAGGGTGGGCAGGAGGGAGTGGAGTGAAGGGGGGAAAACGGGACAACTGTAATAGCATAATCAATAAATATATTTTTTAAAAAAGGTTCAAAAAAGAAAGAAAGGTATTTCATTCAGTTCTTAAGCCAGATCTACCAACTGAGTTTCCAATCAAATTTGAGTCGGTAGCTCTCATGAATTACAAAAAGAATTTAAACTATATTTAATTTCAAAATGAGTCTTTAAAATCATTTCTTAATAGCAAAAATCAAAATACACGCTCTCTAGTCAGCTATCTTTTTAAAAGGAAAAGAGGGATTTAAGTACTAAAGGGAAATGATTTATATTGGGTATTATGTTTTTATAACAGCTCATAAGATATGTTTATTATTATAAAATTTTGCAACCATTTGCAAGAAAGGGGAAAACCACAAAGGGCTTAACCTTTGCAGAAATAGGGTCTCCAGGAAAGTACTGCAGCTCCACTTGAGCTGGGTGCAGTGTCAGAACAGAGAGGCAAATGCAGATGCCAAAGGCCTTCAACTACGAAGGACGCGCCTGTTTTCTCGGTCGGAGGCACGCCTGCGCATGAGAAGCCATCTGCTGCAGCCTGGCCCAGGATTTGGCAGCTTAGAGCAAAAGGAGCCAACAGCAGATGAGGCTCCACCGTGTACAGAACAGACACTTCACACCTTAGAGAGCCGTGCTGGGGATCCAAGCGGGTAGGGCCCTGCCTGGCACTGCTGGCACACGCCTGTGCGCCCACGCAGCTGCTGCCTGGTATGAGTGCACCTGGGGGAGGCAGGGCGAGGGAAACAGGGAGCACTCCTGGGGGTGGGGGATGTCAAATGCAAACAGACGTCTTCCTATTAGGCAATAACTTTTGTTGCTGTTTTTTAAGGTCAGATTTGAAAGCCTCAGGCTTTGCAGGAGTTCAGCAAAATTCTAAACTTGTGTTTCTTGTGGTTTCATTTTTCAGGAGTTTACTTTGAAAATAACGTTTCCACTAAACCAGTTTGCAAATCTCCCTAATCTCTGTCGGCTAGAAAACACAAATACTCATATCCGTGCTAGTAGTAAGCACGAGGTCCCTTCTCCATAAAACACAAAAGCCAGAATTCCAGGTCCTCAATGAATTCACCTTCATCATCTTCTCACTGCCTCAGGTGAGACAGAGAAGGCAGGCGAAAAAGCAAAGCCGCTCAGGGTCACTAAACGCATCTGGAGGGACCCTGAGCAGCCCCCAGGGAGAGGCGCAGCCCAAGCTCAGAAACGCTTCTTTTTCAAACGCGCAGGAAGGCCCTGTTCTCGCTGTCACACAGACACAGTCTCCTGGCCGCACGGCACGAGAGGGCGACTCGGAGGGGCCGGGGTGCTGTGGGTTGCGGGAAAGAAGGTGCGACGTGAAGAGCAGAGGGCTCAGCAGGGACACAGACGGGCACACAGGAGAAAGTCTAAGTGGGGAGGTGCCACCATGGCAAAGGCCACACAAGGAAGCCGTCTGGGCGGATTCCTCTCCGTTCTGAGGGGGTTTCACATCCACTTCTTCAGAGCATTAGCGGCCCACTGCTGTTCACATGCTCGTCTTCCTTACCTGGCAGAGCTGAAGAACACCGCGTGCGATCACAGTCCGACTGAGGAGGGGGAGCCCCCAACATCCGGGCCGCCCCAGAGCCGCAGCCGAGGCTCACTTCACTCTGCTCGACTGGAGGCCTACAGTGACCTCCACACGCCCCCGAACTCCTTCCCTTGCAAAAACCCCCCAAAAGTGATGACGTAAAAGCAGCAATTTCCTTTAGGAGAAACTTCATGTAACCTTCTTTTAAACACGAGGTTTTCTGGAGGAGCCCCTGACCATTCAATGTCACCAATACCATTAAACAAGACAAAACAAAAAGCCCTTGGCAACAGTTACCTGTAAAGCTGCTTTTAAAACGGTCGCCCTTCCCCCTGGGCCCACCTCATGGCCTTGTAGCAGATGGTTTGTCCCCATTTGCTCCCCGAAAGAAAAATCAAATAAAACGGCACTGAAAGAGGGCTGGCACTGGGCACGAAATCCGCAGTGACACAGCCACCCGGTACCTCGGGCGGCGTCCCAGGGCGCAGGTGAAGCAAGCACAAGGGCACGGCCACCCTGCTGGCCGGGGGCGCTTCTGAGCGGAGCCTTTTCGGCAGTAGCCCCGGCTCGCGGGTAACTCCTGGGCAATCCCAGGCGGCGATGCCGTTCCGGGTGGGTCGGGTGGCAGTGCCACTCCTGGAACAGGGTGAGAGGGCGAAGCCTACTGGGGACGTCAGCCCTCTTCTCCTCCCCCCAAGCAGCCGTTACTCGGAACAAAGCTTTTCATCATGGTCCAGAGAGGACCTGCCCCATGACGGTCAGCGCCACCGTCCCCGTCAACTGCGGCTTTCACAAGCACATGATGCCATGGGACTCCATGATGCTGACCTGAATTTCATCAGTGTGATACTCTCTACATTTAACTTACACTGTCGTTTACTTTCGTGGTTGTAAAACCAGACAGCCGTATCCAGTCTGTCGTCTGTGTGTCCTTAACATGAGTCAGTGCTGGAGAAGCTCCTCCTTTAAAGAAAAGGACTCTTCCAACGCTGGTGCCGAGAGGCAGCATTCTCCCCCCGAAGTGCACGTCTGCTCCTCCCCCATCTTCCACAGGGCGGGCTGAACTCCAGGCGCCTGGTCCCAGCTCCGTCTGCGGGGGTCCCGCTGGCCTGTGTTTCCCAGAACCGGCCCCGCACCCAGCAGCCTGTGTCCTGCTCCCACGGGCCCGCCTCCCACTCTCCACCAGATCCCACAACCAACTCCAGAACACCTCCTGACACACCCTCTCCTTCCTCCACAGATGAAGTCACAGACAGAGACAGTGTCTGTGGACTGAGTGAGTCCACAAACCGCCGGACAGTGAACGCATCCGAACCAGCAGCCGCGTGGTGGGTCATCTTGGATGCCCCGCATGCCGCCTTGCAGTTCCCATCACAGCGCTGCAGTCTTTGACCTACAAGTCACTTTTCTCCACTGTAATAAATTCCCGAGGACAAGGGTTTCCACTTGTTCGTTTTTACATATACGTGGTAGCTCAATGCCTGGTGACAGTGAATGTCCAACGAACACACTGAGTGAATCAATGAACTAAGGAACAAAATCAGATAAAATTTCTCAGACAGAGCCCGCCCAGCGGAAAAGAGAGGACCCCCTGGTGACTTTTTTTTGTTTCCCTGGAAAACTGCTGACCGGTGTCACCTCCTACACAAGGCCATTCTGGAGCTCTAACAGCTTCCCCTAGGCTGAGGTCTCCCGGGATCTGCAGGAGAGGAGGGAGACCCGGCTCTCCTTTCTCCCACCCACGGCGCGCACAGTTTTCATGCTCCACTCTGACTGGGGAAATGTGGCACTGCCCCACCAGTGGCCACACAGCCCAGACGACTAGTGTCGGTCGCCCTGAGGACCAGTGGCTGCGCAGTGCCGCGTGTGAAAAGGCCCTGCAGCCTCGGGAAGCACCGGAGTGGTGCACACGGGAGGGGGGCGCTGGCCCCAACACACGCGCCTGCTGCCTCCTGATAGCCTCTGGTTCGTATGGGGTCTGTTTTATTTGGCAAAAATACACGATTGCAACGGACTGAGAGAGGAAGAGGTAAGAAAATGCCTAAGCATAGAACTGCTACAGCTGAGTAATAATCTTGTGCTGTTCCCGCAGGTGCCCCAGGGGCCGGTGCACGCTGAACCCGCCCGTTCCAGAGCTCCCAGCGTCAGGAGGTGCAGGCTGCACGAGGGGTCTGATCCCTCCACAGTCATGCCACTTTCAATGCAGCGTTCGCTAGATGGGGCTTCAGCGTTTGGACCAGCACACAGTGTACGATGAGTCTCTAACCTTCTAACTGATCCCCGCCAGCAACAGTACCAGTCAGCGTAACCAATCCCCACCAGCACCGTACCAGTCAACGTAACCGATCCCCACCAGGAACAGTACCAGTCAACGTAACCGATCCCCACCAGCACAGTACCAGTCAACGTAACCGATCCCCACCAGCACAGTACCAGTCAACGTAACCAATCCCCACCAGCACAGTACCAGTCAACGTAACCGATCCCCACCAGGAACAGTACCAGTCAACGTAACCAATCCCCACCAGGAACAGTACCAGTCAACGTAACCAATCCCCACCAGGAACAGTACCAGTCAACGTAACCAATCCCCACCAGCAACAGTATCAGTCAACAGCGAAAAAGGAAGAAAAAAGTCACAGAATTTATATGCCTTGAACACCACGGCCACTCACATAATTTGTTGGATGATGACAGTAGAACTGAGTAAATCTCTTGATAAAAATAAACATTCTTTGCAGAGAGCTGCATTTAAAAGAACTATTTATAATTATAAAAGTAAAGCAGTTATTGAAATAGGCACAACTTAGCATGAATACAGTTTTTTTTGGATAATAAAATTAATTCTTAAAGATCTGAGGAAACCTTTTACGCTCCGAAGATATCTCATATTTATACTTTCTCTTAAAGAGCAACAATAAAGGCACTACTCATTTAAAAAATTCTGGATTGTGGTATTTATTACCACCATTTATGTTCTTAATATAGAACTGTTTATTTCAAAATGGAAGTAAGATTCACATTTGGGAATGGAAAACATGCCTTCTTAGATTTGTATTTTAAACTTGTGTCAGTTACATAAATATATAGTGAAATCCAATAGAAACACTGATAAAGACGGTTGTGTTGGGACTGGCTGGGTTCTAGTGCTGAAGGAGACACCGCGTTCTCCCCAGCGCAGGGGGAGCACAGGGCTGGTGAGATCGCCCTCCGAGGGTGAGGCTTTGAAACCTCGGGCGACCACGCACGCACGGGAGCTGGACGCACCCCTTCCTCCTCCACGGGAGGGCGTTGTATGCACTTACACCTTTTACTAAAAAATTAGCCAAAAAAGCTGACCCCAAAGCCTCAGACTCAAGTTCACCTGAACAGACTTGAACTGCTTTATAATCTGCAATTGAATTATTTTATCATTAATTTTTGATCTTCTTAATAACCTACGGACTTCTATTACACATAAAAATGTCAGGTAACAGGCTTCATCCAAAAACGGGAAATAAGGACTCACTTGCCTTGTTAAACAGCGTCGACAGTCACTGAACTGATGCTGATGTAATTGGTTTTCAATCTGTATGTGATAATGTGTCCACGTTATTAATACTTACAGGGAGACAACACCGGCTTTACGCTACACACGGCAACAGTGTCTGTTGTGTCTCCGGGGTGAAGTCCTGACACGTCAGGCCTCAGGCTTCTCCGGCATCGACGTGGAGACGTCAGACTGAAGGCTGCACAGTTTCTTTCCACTCGCCAGCTGATGTCACTGAAGCCATCAAAATCGATGTGTGTAGGCGATCTGAATGAACCCTGAAGACTGCCGAAAACCTGGTATCGCTGTTAGTTTTCTATGCGTAATCTAAGTCTAGCCATCACGGGAAGTGAACATTGAATCACAATCATACAGGAAATATTCAAAAGAACCCTAAGACCCCCTTTTTAAAGGCTATTCTGCAAGGCAGTGCACTCCTGAGGGAGACTCCGGCCCTCTGTCTGTGTGTTTGGAAGGGCCCCTCCTTTCTCATGTGTAACCCCCTCTCCCAAAGGAAGGAAGGGCAGGCCTGAGCCATCCACAGCCAGCCTTCGCGAACCTCGAGGGACAGAGACACGGGAAGGGAGGCCATCGCCGCAAAACCTTGAGACGTCACCCTTCCTGCCCGCTTCTGGGTCCCTAAAACTGCAACCGTATGCTCCGGAGGTCCGCCCCCCGATGAGAGAAACAGACGTGCACGGAACGCTGCCACGTGCCAGGTCAGCGCCAGTGCTCGACCTACTACGTCACCGCAACTTCTTAACCTGCAGAGAGAGAGGCGACCATGCCTGCCACTCCGTTAGTGATGAGGCCACTGAAGTCCTGCAAAGCGCCTCCCCGAAGCCTCTCGAGTCTGGAGGCGGCAGAACAATGCTGGTGGAAAGCCAGACTCCTCTGGCCCACGGCCCCGCCCACATGGCCGCCTACAAAAAATGCTGTATCAGCCCCAAAAGCTATTTTCTCCACTAAACCAAAAGGCAATGACTCATAGCTGAGTGGGAAACCGTTTTTCTCCTCACTCCTGAACAAGGCTGCGCAAAGCTCCAGGATAACCTCTCTCTGCCCCGTGCTCTCTGCTCATTAAGCCAGTGCCTACAACGTGTGTGTGTACACGCGTGTACAACACACACACGTGCACGATACATACTGTTTTAAAAAATTCTAGGTCTGACTCTCTTTCACTAAATAAAGGGAAAAACCCAGAAGATTAGACAGGAAGTGGCAGGACATGCCAGTAAGAACTTCATTTTTAGCCCCTCTTTGCCCACTCTGCTGCGTGTCCCCAGCACGGTGGCCGACGGAGGCGACGCTGCAAGTCTGTCTCGTCCGGGCTCCAGAGTCTTGGTTTGGCAACAGCTTCTGCTACCCGTGACGCTTCTGCTGTAATTATCTACAGTACATGTTATGTTTCCAGAGTATAAAAATAACACTTCCCTGGTTAAGCATGAAGACGGGAAGCTTGAGGTTGAGGAAACTCAATCACAGGGTGCCGTCCTAAGGAGCTCCAGCACCACGCACGACCTGGCACGACAGTCAGGGCTCACACACAGAGCCGCCAGCCCGGTGCAGACCTGGCACTCCGCTTTGCTTTCATCCTCCCAGCGAAAGCTGCTGGGCGAAAACCAGCACTGACCATCACCCGCCACTGGGCACCCACACGCAAAAAAGTGAACTTTGATGCGTCCCCGCACCGGTACAAAAATTACTCAAAACGAATCACAGACCTACATGTAAAACCTAAAGCTGCACAAATTTCAGAAGAAAAAGTGGGAAAATCTCTGTGACTTCAGATTAGGCAAAGATTTCTTAGGGTAACAAAAACACAAACCATACAAGAGCTCGTGAGTTGGACTTCATCAACGTTAACAACCGCTGCTCTTTGAAAACCACCAGGGAAGACACAGAAAGACCAGCAACAGCGTGGGAGAAAACACGTCCAAATCGCACGTCTGACAAAGGACTGGATCCAGAACACAGAACGAACTCTCGGGTCAGTTATGCGAAAACCACTCACTTTGAGCAGACACTTGTGGACCGAAGAAGAGACACCACAGTGAACAGGCCCATGAACCCCCAGCTGAGCGGGACACCGTCTGCTGCGTGGAAGGAGGTTGAAATACTGGCCAACAAGATGCAGACTGAAGCCATGAGGCAGCAGCACACGCCTCTTAGGAAGGCTGAGCTGGAGACGACCGGCCGTACCAGGCGTAGGAGAGGACGCGGGGGGCCCGGGCCCCTCTCAGTGCTGGTGGGGACGCCACGCAACGCAGCCCCTTTGGAAAACTGTGTGCCAGATACTTCAAATGCTAAGCACACACCTGCCGTGTGACCAAGCCTTGTGCTCCCGGACACTTACACGCGAGGAGCAAGAGCACAGCGCCTATGACGTCCTGTCTGCAGTGCTCACAGCGGCCCAGAGCGGCAGGTGAGCAAGCACGGCCCGCGGCGCGGCGCAGCGCCACGCACGGAGGGCCGCACCACTAAGACGGCAGCCTGCTGGAGGAAAACACACATCATGTAGGACCCCTTCGTACAAAGCCACGTTTAAAAACGTAAAGGATTTACAGTAACAGAACACAGATCAGCGTCACCTGGTGACAGGAGAGCCCTGGGAAAGACGGGAGAGCCGGTCACCGTGGCCACGGTGCCGCCTTCACAGACAGGAACAGACACCTCAGAACTTCCCGGATGCACGTTTAAATGTGGGCAGTTTCTTGTGTCAACTATACCTCAGTTGCGGCTGTTTTAAAAAAAACTAACCCGCCACGGAAAACAGTAGTGAGGTTCCTCGAAAACTAAAACTAGGGCTGCCCCGTGATCGAGCAACCCCACTTCTGGGGATACACGTGAAGGAAATGAAACCACTATTTCAAACCACATTTTTGCAACTGCAACCAGTCTCCTTAAGGAACTTCACGCCTGCCACCAACCCAAGACAGACTCACTCTTAGTAGAATGCGGGTCACTGAGTTCCCTCCAAAAGTACGTGGGATCAGGAGAGAAATACCTATGAAACTCAAACCGAGCAGCAGAGGCCTGTTTATTCTGTAGACACGCTTCAGCTTCAGTTTAAGATTTAAACTGTTCACAGTACTGGCCGCGGATGGTGTGACGGTTCACACACACGAGCTGTCCATGAACCCTGTCCGTGACAAAGCAGGCGTTGTGCAGGGGACGACATGCCCGCCGAGCACACTGCACACCTCACAGCAGGGCCTCTACCCCGGCGCTCGGCCGCTGATACGCACCCGAGCTCAGCCTGGCACCCCGTCTGCTCAACACCCGCACTGGCACGCGTGTCTCTGTCCTCACAGGGGTCTCAGCAGGTGCGCAGCTGCGTGCAGAGGGGCCCTGGCCTGTGTGAAGCGCATCTGGACTCGCTGTCCCTCAGAGACTGGCTCCTGGGGTTACTGTGAGATGGAGAGGGCCCCGAAAAAATTGCTCAGGACACTTGTCTGCCGCCACCTGTGGCAACAGTGCAGGTTAACTTGGAACCTGGTGCATGGCTGGTAGACGTGGTGCCCCGTCCACTCACACACCCCCTGCGAGACACCTGCCCTGGCCTGGCTCCATGCTGCACACGGGGGTAGGGCAGGTGCCTGGGAGGGGTCTCTGCCCTCAGGGTGTGCAGGGCCTGGCTGGGAAACAGGCGCGAAGTGGAAGTCCCCTGGTTACTGGTCGGAGGGTCACGCCTCCAAGCCTGAACCGAGCTGCCCTGGCGAGCTGGTGGCTGCCGTGCTTCCAACTGGAGGCTCCCAGAGCCCACCCGCCACAGGTCCTTCGGAGATCTGCCTGGACGCCTCGGCGCCTGCACGCGAACGTGTCCCCCCCCCCCCGCTGCGTGTCAGTGTCAGGCTCGCCGGGCGTCACAGTTAAACAGAGCAGAGTCCAAGATGAACACATCGCCACACATCGGGCAGGGGCGGCAATGACACAGTGTCTCAGACCTTCATCCAGAGCCAGGTCGCAAATCAGCCACTTTTCCCAATGACCGGGGCGGCTGCCCCCCAATTAGGCTCTGCGACAGCAACAGAGACCTCGCCCGCACCTGCCTGGCCTCACCGGCCGCCCTGCTGGGTTCTGCCTTTACTCGCGGAACGGCTCCAAGGCCGTCTACAGACAAGTTACATCAGAAATAGTTCTACTGACTTTTCTGTTTTTAAAACTCTTTGCCTTTATTAAAAACCAGCTCCTTACGTAAGACTTAGAAGATTTTTGGTGTGTTAAAAAATATTTTAAATATTATTTTATTTTTAAAAATCTGCTTTTAATTCCATACTTTTATTTTCTCACAGTCCTACTGCGAATAAGCAAACGAAACCTGTTCTCACCGTCTCTGTGCTCTGCTGCAAGCAGAGAACACGGGTCCAGACGCGGAGCACAAACAGGCCGCACGCCTCTCCCGCGTGCCCGGGTGTGAGTGACCTGCGACGGTCTCTGCTCACCTCGGACACCGCGCGGGGTCCTGGCCCCCCGTGCTGCCAGGTTTGTACCCCCAGCCTGCTTCCTGCACAGCCTCCCTAGCTGCCCTGGCTGCCCTGGCTGCCCTGCGGCACGGTGGTCCCAGGCTGCCACTGACTTCCAGGCTGACACGCCAAACGAGGCTTCTCTGCTCTCACTCCCGGCGCTCTGTGGCCTCCGTACTGCCAACCGCCTCCACTTTGAACTGTTCTCCCTTGACCGCCATGTTCTAAAATAAAAAGTCTTTCCTCCTCGTCCCACCCGCCTCCCTCATCCCCACCGCCTCCTCTGCTTCCCTGCTGGTGCTTCCTCCTTCCATGCTGTTACTTTAAGGCACATGTGGCTGGATTTCCACAGGACCTTGGTTTTGGTCTTGACCTCTGTGGGAAGTGAACCTAAAGCAACTCGAAGTGTGCTGTAAACAGACAGATCAATGGCAATGAAATCCTAGGTTAAATTCTTAGGAAGGTAAGACATGTGGGTGGAAAAGTTCCATAAGGGCGATGGAGGGAAGCGGTCAGAGAAGCACAGACCCTAGAGCCAAACTTCCACTCGAAAACCGGTCGTGGTGGACGAGTGAGTCAGCTTCTCTGTGCCTCCGGGGCCCGTCCATGGAGCGAGGCCCGGGCTGCACATGCCTCCAGGGACGTTCTGAGGGCGGCAGACTGGCACATTGCAAGCACGACAGAAGTGACCATTAAATCCCGAGACCATCAGCTACTAAAAAGCCAAACTCACTACTGTATGGGTCCACCTTGCAACTTGACACTTTGTTGTTCTGCTGCGGCTGCTTTTCAAACCCATTGAAACGCACTAACTGCAAGAGACCGAGTCCCTTAGAAGATGAGAGCTCTAACGCGGCGTTCCGTCACGCACAGAGGACACCCCCGCCGTCCGGAGCTGGACGGGCAGTGCCGTCTTATGGCAACTTCACCGTTTTTCAGATGAGGGCCCTGGGACAGAGAGACCTCGATCTGTCCCCAGTCACAGTGCACGGGGCGGGGGCAGGGCCAGAGAGCGGGTCTCCAGTGTCTGCGCCGATGAACAGTTTACAGAACATTTTCCCACGTGCTCGTGCCGTGAAGCAGCACTCTCTCCGAGGACGCAGTTCCGTGTTCAGGAAAGGTCTCCCTCCCCACCAGGAAGTTCTGAAACACGACAGGGGGCTCTCAGCACCTCCCCTTTCTCAGGGGACTTGGAGTCTGTCAGGAACAACTCGCTCTGCAGCGGAAGGTCCATCGCCACCACTGCAGATGACACATTGTTAGGTTTGCACTGTTATTCAGGTCACAAGAGTCATTTTGAACATCCAGTGAGAGACACTTCCTTCTTTGTTTCTGCAACCCCCAGCCCTGGAAACCTGCGTCGTAGGGCACAAAAAATACGGGTAAAAGGCACGAAAGCGCAGCTGGAGTACCAGCGTCTGCCAGGCCCGAGCCAGCAGTCTGCAGCACCGCGCACTGGGCCTGTCCTCTGCTGAGTGGAGTGAGCAGACCCCCCCTTCCCCCGAAAGCAGGCACCCTGACGGGGAGTGTGCACAACAGCCACACTCCCCCGAACCTGACACGCACCCTGACGGGGAGCGCAGACAACAGTCCCAGGAGGAAGACGGCTCGTCAGAGCGCAGCGGTGAGGACCTGCCGCGAAGCTGTCCACCGCTCCCTTCCTGAGACTCCTGAGACGTCATGCCACTCGTGAGCCGTATGCAGGTGCTTTGTGCCCAGGGGTGGTCTGCACACAGGCGCAGCTACAGGGCTACAGACACACCACCAGCTAGTTCAGAGTTCACAGCAGAACAGTCCCAACGACAGGGTTTTTTCTGGTACTAGCAGTCGGTCACAGAGCCAAGGAGCCAAAGCTAAACCCCCAAACCTCGGCAGTAACTCGCATTTAACGAGGAGCTTCAGATCCAACTCGCCTCGTCCGGGGGGCCTGGCAAGCCACACAGAACCCGCGCCGGACACAGTGCCTCACACACGCACGCGGCCAGTCTTCACGGTGTGAGGCTCTGCGGCGCCGGTCGTTCCAGTGGTGACTGTCTTGGCTAAACTCCTTTGTTATTAAGAAACCACGAAGGTATTTTTTCCTATTGTTTTAAAAAGAGACCGGAAACTCTCGAAGCCTATTAATCCTACGCCCTGGGTTGAAACCCGAAGCTACGTTATAGTCCGGCCGGTAGTTGTTCTGCGCTGTAGTGAAGCGTTCACCTAATACAGTGCTCGACCAGCAAACTGTCCCGCAAGCACCCCGCGCCCCCCAGAGCGGCAAGGACGGGCGTCCCTGGGGGAGTGGCTCCGGTCACAGACCTCCAACGGGCAGAACAGCCCATGGGGACAGGCACTGTGGCCTCACCGCCCAGCTCTGCCGTGGGCTGCGCGTGTCCCCCACTGGCCACCTCACCACTCCTGGCCTCATCTCTGGTCTGTGACGGCAGCGGGAACACTCGCTTTACTACGTGTGAGGTACTGACAGGGTGAAGCAGGACAGGAGACCTGGGACTATGCTGGGCGGCACACGGCGGAGGGTGTGGGAGTCTGCACGCCACAAACCAGACAGAGGAGGGACGGGCATCGCTGACCTCAGCAGGAAGGCCCGGTGCGACCGGGGCAACGCTGCTGCAGTGTGAACACCGTGCGGTGGACCCGAAGGAGCGGGACCTCAAGGTACTTAACAGCTGTCAGGGGGAGGGCTGCCGGGGGCTGGGTGAAGCAGGGGAAGGGGAGGCAGAGAGCACAGATGCCAGGATGGCGACAGTGAGGACCAGAGGGTGAAGGGGGTGGATGGTGACGGAATGAGGCCTGACTGGGGGTGGCGATGTGTTACAGACATGTACCCCTGACACCTGCATAATTTTATTAACTAACGTCACCCCAATGAAGTCAACGACAATTTAATAATACTCAAACTCACAAGGCAGAAAGGAAGCGTACATCAAAGTAGTAATTGGGTAGCATTTTTTACCTATCAAACTGGTAAGTCTTTTTATCATAATACCTACAGTTTGTGGATTTAAGTAAAATGGGTAGTTTCCTAAGCAAAATTGATACATGAGGGACAGTATTAAAATACATATCAAAATCCAAAACAATTAACTCGAAAAAAGCCTTCTAAAAGAAGATTTTTTAAAAGTCTCTCTCCTGAGATAAGACGTTCTTTTTAAAGCAAGTACCTTCCCAAAGTCACACATTCACATCTTTTATCCGGCTGGAGAAGGAGTCCCGCTAAAAGGCCATGGAACTGCAGGTGAGAAAGTGGCCGAACCCCAAGGCCCAAAAAAAGAGGGTCTGTGCCTCTTCCGAAGGAAACTATAAACTTACTGCCTAGGATTACTGAGCAAATTCCTCTCGCTTCTCAAGATTTTATATAAAACTACACACACCAACAAGTTTCCAAGGAACAGCGCACAGAATGCAAACATGCCGCTCCTCTAAGCCTGTGTCCACTGCCAACCCGGGTTCGTTCAGGACGCCCCCCTGCTACTCTGCGGCGTTCTGTCAGGGGGCCTTCCGTGGGAATAAACTTTCAGAACCAGTAACTTCACCGTCTGCCCTTCTGCACTAAGTAGCGCCTCCCCTATGCTTTGTCCCAAGTTCCACGGGTCCAGCTCGTGCTGCCTGAGTGCAGACAGACGCTAGACACCGTCCCTTCTCCAGCAGAGCAAGCAGCGAGGTCTAACAGCAATCCACTCCAGGACGCCTCCACTGAATGTTAGTAACTGAGGCTGCAGGCACCTCGCGGCGGCAAGAATCAACTCTGTGAGGGGAACCCAAAGACCCTGGAAGTATCATCTGGAGGGCGGGCCCCTTGTTGCACAGGCTCCCTTCTAGGTGAGCGTTCCAGAGACCCATCAGCACCAGTGCGCCAGCTGGCAGTGCCGCGAGAGGCTGCGTCTGCTCCAGTGGGTTTTTTGGAAGGCTCTTTCACCGCGTTTGCCGCTTTTGTGACGGGTGATTTACGAGTGCATCTGCCCACACCTCGCTGAGTGTTGAGCAGCTTTTGACCCAAAACGGCGTGACCTCTGTGCCCCACCCTCCCTAGTCACCCAATTTCACCCCAGGTGACTTTTGTGTCCGTGGACGGAAAAGTGCTCCTAGAGAAACGTTTTGCCGACGTGGAAGAGGTGAAACAAAGAGCAGCAGAAGCACGAAAAGGCCTCAAAGTCGACGAGCTCAAGAGCTGCCATGAGTGGCGGCGCAGCGTCCCGACAGGCGCACCGCATCCACTGCAGAGAACTCTGAAGGCGACTACGTGTAGCCACGTAAGAATACACACAGCTCCTCAGTGAAGAAATTCCATCTGGGGTGCCCCTGGTACACTTCACCCAGGCGATGTCTTCGGTGGTGCAGCTTCCATCCAGAGACAAGAATAAGGTGACAGGTCGCTGGCTCGCTCCTCTGACGGAAACCTCTGCTCCATTTCAGCGCTGCTGCGGTCACCGCTGGGGGCAGTGACACAGGCTCAAGTTTCTTTCAACAAAACGACTGCGTGACTCGTCTGAGTGAAGGTACCTGAGCGGTTCTGAGAAGCTGGCACCAGCACGGGCCGGGGGATGGAAAGCAGGTGACCCTTGCTGCTGGGAAGAGGCTCACACCGTCAGTGAGAAGGCGCGCCCTTCGGGTCAAACGGTCCGGGGCCCATCTGAGAGTGCGTTCACGTGCAGCCCCCACCCTCGCCTCTCAGATGAGAGCCCCAGCTCCGAGAGAGAGAGGCCAGCCGCACTCCTGGGCTGTGGAGGGCAGGCCCGGGGCTCTCAGGGCAGCTCCCCCGAGGGGACCACCACACGCACCTGCAGAGGCCCTGCTGTGGGGGCTGTGGGGGCTGTGGGGGCTGTGGGTAAGCCGCAGGGAAGAGACCGCAGTGGGATCCCAGGGGCTGCTATGGAGGTGGAGTGAGCACACGGCTGCAGGGACCGGGGCACGTGGCGGTCACGAAGCAGGAGACCACGGGCCCTTCCTGTGCCTCTTCAGTGACAGCAAGACGCTACCATTGCTGGAGGCTGCCCTCAGAGTCCACGCACACAATACCGTTAGTGAGTTCCTTGTGACACCAGGAAGGGGCACGATGCCCAGAAAAGGCCCTCCACCCGGAAGACCGACGGTGCCGGGAAGCAGGGGACGCGTCTCTGAGGCCGGCCCCCGGCCCCCGTGCAGGCTCTCGCGGTGTGGTGTGTTGTGTTGTGTGTGTGTTTCAAACAGGTGAGAAGACAAGTGAAGGGTCTGCTTTTGATTTGACGGGCCGGTACTGAACACACAGAATGTAAGAGAAACAAAAAATGTTCCCCAAGCCCTGGCTGGTGTGGCCCAGTGGATTGAGCGCCAGCCTGCAAACCAAAGAGTCGCAGGTTCGATTCCCAGTCGGAGCACAGGCCTGGGTTGCAGGCCAGGTCCCCAGTAGGGGGTGTGCGAGAGGCAACCACACACTGATGTTTCTCTCCCTCCCTTTCTCCTTCCCTTCCTCTCTAAAAATAAATAAACAAAATCTGTTTTTTAAAAGAAGTGTTCCACAAGTAGGCATCCACCTCACCTGAAAAAGGAGTATCAAAAGGAATGGGGATCACGGAGATGTGACATTCACAGACCACTGAGCAACAGAACCACCACCCAGGAGACAGAAGTCCCCGTCCCCAGTCAGCAGAGGACAAGGATGGGTCTCAGTGTCTGCCACAGTTTTGATAACGCCAGCGCGTCCTCCCACCTTCTTCCCCTGCAACCACCTTCGTGTCCCACTTGACCGGAGCTTCATCCCCCGTCTGCTTCTGCCCCAAGCTCCCGCGCTCACTTTGTTACATTCTTTCATGTGCGCCTCCTTCTTAAGGGAAACATGCTCACTAAACTTCACTGGATTTTTTCTTATTATTGTATCAGTTATACCTCAAGGTGACTTGGAAGAAAAGTTATTTTCTATCACACTTGCCCCCCGCCAAAATCATAGTAAAACAGTCCAAGAGGAGAAAAAGAGAAGCCACAAGTGGGAGACGAGCTGTGAAAGCCTGGGGCGAAACTCCCAGGAGAGAAGGGACAGCAGGGGGCGCACCCACCTCAGGGTACAGTAGCCATGCCCCTGGGGGGCCGGGGAGGGGGGGATGGGGCCTGGTGCAGGGAGCAGGCAGGCTGTGGGGGCTGCGTCCTGCGTCCGGGTAAGGGGCTCATCACACCCAGCATCGCCACAGCCAGCTCTCACTTCTTTCCTTCACGTTTCGGCGAGAAAAAGAGGCACAACCCAGGGCTTGAGAAACAAAGTCCTTCTCCGTGACACGGTTTGTGGTCATTATGGTAACATTCATTCTTCACCCCACTGTCAAAACGAGAAGGAAACAGGACACTGTCTCCAACCACCGGTGTCTAAGGAAATTCAGGTTCGTCCTTCTCTTCGCTTCCTGTAAAGCACGGAGACGCCAGCAGCGATGGATCAGGAACGGAGAATCCCAACAGGCGAGAGTCCTGTCAGGTCCCCGCCGTGAGGGGACAGTTTCTACAAGGACAAGAAGGTGAAGAGCGGCACCGATCGCCCTCCACCAGCACTGTCCACGGCAAAGGCGCGAGAAGTCGCTTCCGCAAACGCAGACCCGGGCGGCACCCACTGAAAACAGCGCCATCCGCCTCTCTCCGCAGCCACAGCCCCTTCACAGGCAGGACCGTCCTCTCCGGCAGGTGGTGCTCTCCGCCCCAAGACACGCACCCCGGCCCGGACCAAGCAGCTCAGCGGGCGCCCTGCCCCTCGGCGGTCAGCTCTCTGGGTGTGATGACACCTGGTGGAGCACACTCTGCTACGCGCACTGCAGCACCCTTGTCTCCACGTCCGCCCACCGCGTCTCGTCTTCCCGGGCCGGATCCCATTTCTGCGTCTCCTTCCTCTCCACTCAGTCTCGTGGACCTGAAGGGCAGCTGCCCCTGCTGCTGACGTGGCCCCGCCCAGGGCCCCGCACAGGGGTGTGCAGGGCTGAGACCCTGAGGTGCCATCACCAGGGCCCTCCACTGTCCCAGCGGGCGTCACTGAGAACCGCAAATGCAGGGCAGGCTGGGCTCCCTCACCTCCAGCCCCAGAGCTCTGGGCGCCTTGGCGCTCACACCGCAGTAGGGACCAAGGGCCTCAGAGCTGCGGTGCCAACAGGAAGCCGGGAAGGCGCCCTGGGCTCTGCTGCTGGAACACGCTTATTTATAGCCACACCTTGTACATTCGTCTCAAAAATGAAAACCTCAGACACAAACCACGGAGGACTGCTGGCTCATCATTTGCTCCTGGTTTAACACACAGCGCGGGCACCTGCACAGGGCAGCCCCACGAAGAGGGCGTCTTCCTCTTGTAAGAAAGACACACGGCACGCACAGCGTGTACTCCATCTGGCCACCACGCATGACAGTCAAAGGGACTCATGTGGACGCTAACTGTGAGCTGAGAAACTTCTAGCACCTTCTGCACCACGGAGTCCATGTCGCTGAAGGACAGAAGAAGGGACCACGGACAAGACATCCCACGGCCACTACTCTCACCAGCCCACAGCTCACCCGACACCTGCCCAGCGACGGCGACATCTCGTTAACTGACAGCCACCCCCAGGCCCACAAAGACACCTGGGTGCTGTCCCTTCTCCTCTGCTGGCACACACACAGGACGGCCACGTGGCCACTGGGATGACAAAAGCATCAGGAGGGAGTCGATGTTCTGTCAGAGCAGAGCCCCTGCCCGGCACCAAGCCCGCATGCGCCCTCGCGGTGGCGGCCAGCCCGGCAGGTGCGCAGTGCTGAGCCGGCTCCTCTCGCCCCACAGCCCCATCCACACCGGCCATCTCCCAACACTCTGCCCAGTGCCGAGGACAGTGCAGGCTCTCAAAAAGGTGTCCTTTCTCCTTTCAAAGGCACTTACCCTCCGAAACGACACGACGTAAAACGTGTCCCCCCGCCTGCGGATGGCGTCGAAGAAGTCCTGGTAGCTCCTGGGGGAGGCGTGGTACACTTGCAGCTCGTTCCCCGCCTTCCTGCGGAGTGAGAGGAGGCAGCGTTTTCACACCAGGAGTGTCGCGTGCCCCGAGAGACACTTCCACTCCACACCCACATCTGAATTATAAGAATCTCAACCAAATATTGGTAGCATTTTGGCAGTTTTTTTAAACAATGTTGTGAAAAGCCCGAAGTCAGGAGATTTGTAAGATCCCATCAGCTGCAGCTAAAACTCCATTTCTGAATCGAGACTCTAAAATACCCCAGGCAGCCCTGTGAGTTGTGAAGATCACAGAAGAGCCACTGGCCGGCACAACTGGCCGGCACGACTGCCCGTTTCCGGCACCAAGAACAAAGTCCGAGGACAGCACCACCCGCGCGGTCGGCCCTGCACCGTCAGCCCTGCACCGTCAGCCCTGCACCGTCCCGCCTCTAAGGCTGCGGAAGGGAAAGAGCTCAGGATTCAGAACACAGCAGCCTGGCTCTGAATTCCTGTGCTCGTCCCCAAGGGCATCCTTGGGGAGACGCCCATCGGAGCAGCTCTGGGGTCCAGGGTGAGACAGGACGGGAAGCACCTACGGGGCCCCGCCCCACAGCTATCTCTCGCCAGGGCTGGTCAGACGTGGAAAGTGCCACAGCGGCACCAGCAGGGTGACCTCGAACCACAGCACCTGCCCAGAGCCGCCCGAGGACTGTGGTGTCGACACAGGTCTCCACAGCTCCGCACAGTAAGCTGACACCATAGGTTAAAGGACAAGTGAAGAAAGAATGCTTATTTTCCTCCAAAACAGCTTACTTTTTTTCTCTTATATTACGTTCTTTCATGGTTTCCCTGAATCTTTATTTTTTCAATTTCTACTAAGAGGAGAAAAGAGCAGCCAGGAAGGAAAGTCTATGGAGTCGTGAGAGCTCCCCTGAAACCATGCCGTGTGCTGCGGGGCCACGTCTGGCAGTGAACTCGCACACACAGCTCGAGATCATCCACGGCACCTACGCATCGTGCACACGCCGAGCTCCACTCTCCTCGGGAAGAGCAGGCTGAGGTCCCTGCAAGCTCCTGGCTGCTGCGTGGTCATCGACAACCAACGTGCAGCTTGTTTCCCTGCGGCACCTTCTGGAATGCGGGTGTGTGGCTCATGGCCACTGACCGCACAGTGACTCGGGCCAGACTGAAGCTCCCCTGACACACCGCCCGGCCTTCCTGAGCTGGGGACACCTGCACTCCAGCACATGCAGGACAGGGCAGGTGCCAAAAGGCACAGAGGTGTGAAAACATGGCACTGCCACGTCTGCGCAGGACACCTGCAGCAGGAGGTGGGGCGCAGCCCTGCTAGATGACCTGGCCCGGGCCGCAGGCTGGCAAGTGAGCACAAAAGCATTTGGAGTGCTGAACACGTCCCTGCAAGCCCGTGGATTCCCACACACAGAGCCCAAGGGTAGCGAGGCCCACCCGGCTCACCTGATGTCGGTGGTCTCCGTGTACTGGACGGCCAGGAGCTGCGAAGGCAGGCCCTG
This sequence comes from Desmodus rotundus, assembly GCF_022682495.2. Taxonomy (NCBI): domain Eukaryota; kingdom Metazoa; phylum Chordata; class Mammalia; order Chiroptera; family Phyllostomidae; genus Desmodus; species Desmodus rotundus. The sequence continues at coordinate 101,339,510 of NC_071398.1, forward strand.
TTGCAGTGCACCCTGGAAGAGAAGGAGCGGCAGGTGCCACAGATGAAGGCAAGCGAAGGTCTTCCAGCACCGACCCACTCTGCATCTGCAGCCCCGAGCTCTCGTTGCCGCCACGGCCGGGCAGCGCTCCTTCCCGAACAGCCTGGCGAGGCGCCAGCAGACACGGAGCCCTTGGGCCACAGTCTGGGCCAAGAAGCGTCTCAGGGAGACCAAGGCATCTAAGACCCTTCCCATTCAGATTTCTGTTTGAGATCCCCAAAGCTTAGTTCACAAGCTTAGGTATTACAAGTTTCAGGGCCAAGCCATGTAAGTATTATTGAAAAGATAACAATTTATGCTTGCCTATAACAATTATTTTCCCAACGGAAAGTTCCTGAAGTGTGGAAGGTCCATCATGAAGCCTCTGACCCTGAAGCCACACTGAGTGGGCACAAAAACCTTCACGCGTAAACCCCTGGGGACGACGCCGTCATCAAGGAGAGCTCACCGAAGCGAGCGAGGCGTCTGTCCCCACACGAGCCACACCAGGCTGTGAAAACCTGACCGACAGAGACGGCAGGCAGAGAGAAGCTGGAGCTGCCACTTGCCCATCCAAGGGTCACACCCCTCGACAGAGAGACCTGAAAAACCGGCCCTGAACGTGGGCACCGGCAGCTCCAGGGACCCAGCAAAAGGCCCAGTCAGAGAACACGTGAGGCAGACGGAAGCACGAAGGCTCACGTGGGCCACGGACTCCACCCGCAGCACCCGATCTCGAGTGCCCCGCACCAGACAGCAGGCTCCGTGCGGGGCGGACAGCCCGCCCTCGGCCCTGTGCTCCCAGGGCTGCAGCTCAGCCGAGCGGCAGACACCTGACGAGTGACGCGCGGACGACACCCGACTCCAGGTCCACACAAGAGCTGGCGTCCACCCAAGAGCGGGGCTCCCTAAGTCCAAGGACACTGTCCACGGAGGGGCCTTTCCTTCTCCACGGCCCTATGTTTCAACACCCTCTTTCTGAAAGGCCCTAAGAACAAAGAACGTGAGCAGTATCGTTTATCACGCTGCGCGAGCAAACACATGATGTGGATGCCGTGAAAGCGAGTCTGTGGGAGAGAGCAGGAAACAGCAGCGGGCTGTGCAGGGAGCCCACGGCGCACAGGCCAACCCCATGCCAGCGACCCCGGGCTAGGGCGGGGGCGGGGTGCTGCAGGACGCCGTCGGAGGCGGCTGAGGGTCGGACTCCCCGAATCTTCCAGGGACAGGGCGCCCAGCTGGGGGCAGCCTTCCCACAAAGACAGCAACCACTCAGCCGCTGCCAGAGGGCACATGCAAACTCACCTGAAGGACACGGGCTTTGTGCTGATGGTTCGTCACCCTTCTCGACTTGGTCCTTTCCACCTCATGTCTGTGCACCCACCATCGGAGTTCATGATTTAACCTAAGAAACAGCTTCGTTAATTATGCACATTACACAGAAGTAAAGATGAGAAATAAATTTAACCACACTCCACAGGTTCCAAAGAGCATTCCAGGTGCCTGAGGATTCAGTATTGCCGTCTGTTTAGAAAAAGCGAAGACGCAGGTAAGCTGTTTTTAAGAAGGCATGAACTGTTATGTGGTGGCCTCCTCACCCTCGAGGGCAAAGTGCAGAGAGAACCGCAGCTAAGCACCTGCCCGGGAGAAACACGCGACACAGAGGTGTTTCCACAGGAAGTGTCCCCTGCTTCGGCCCTGGGCTGCATCCCCGCATCCAGACGGGCAGGGGAGACGGCCACAGGAAGCCCAACAACAACAGGTGCGTTACAACCTTTGAAAATCACCTCTTCTGTGGGAAGGGAAAGAGTGAACTCAAATGGTCGGGAAGAAAAAGAAATTTCTAGGTACCATAATCCAAGTTTTCCAATTTTCCAACCAAAAATTTTAGAAGCCGAGTTCTACTAAATGTCCCTTTACTTCCCTTACTTCCTGGAGCAGCTTTGAAGCCGCTGCGACTGCATCTACTTAACTGTAGCTACTACTAATCACAAAACACCGAAGCGGTTTCTGAGGTTCGAGGACAGGGTCCAAAACCACAGAAAAAGTTCCAAGGAGAAGCAGGTGAGGAAAGGCGCACCTGTGCAAGTGTCTCCGGGGTCACCTGTATCCCAGTCACCGTGTCCGCAGCGCTGCGGTGTCACCACCCGCCTGCCTAACGCACGCCCGGACTCTTACCTTACCGCCCCTCTGCAGTTTTCGGATGGGACGTTTCAGGCTGCACCCCCGCCCCCCACGGAATGGAGGCACCGAATCTCTCAGGCAGAGGGGGCACGTGACAAGCAGTGGCTTAGTCCCTCGGTGCCCACCCCTCCCAGGCCACTCAGCGACACTGACCTGAGGGACTCCGTGGTGTTGATCAGGGGCCGGCACGGAGGGGGCGGCAGGTACAGCACGGGCTCCTCGCTCAGCACCATCAGGGCCTTGTCGTCCGAGACAATGTGGTCGTACCTGAAACAGACGTGCACAAACGTGTCTCCTGGTGCCCCGGATTCCTGAGGATTTGGCAATAAAAAGGTCAGCACTCATATTCCCTTGTTACGGACATGGAAGCGTAATAAAGAGAACACCCTGTAAGATCGGAGCAAATGTGCAGATGGCAGAGCACAAATGCCACTTCCCGATTCCCTACAGAGAGACCACGGTCCTCCGTTCACGCAGCCACGGCTGACCGAGCAGTCACCTGATGCCAGAGCGAGGAGACATAACAACACTGGGCTCGCGTTCTCAGGGAGCTCCAGGCACACGGGGTGCTGCTGGCACAGAGGCGGTGGCACGGTACAGGGACGCGGAGGAAACCCCCGACGAACGGGAAGGACAGAGCATGTGACCAGGACTAAGACTCCGTGGTCACCAGAGCTGTGCGACAACGAGACTGAACAGGCTCCTTCAAACTGCACATGTGGCGGGAGGGAGGCCACACACACTCAGCAGGGAAGCAGGAGCGCTGAAGAGCCCAACGAAGCCCCTGGACTCCCGGAGGAGTGTGGGTCCCTAACACTCAAGGGGATGTCCCTCCATGGTGTGGACGCAGGTCCAGGGTACACGGCAGGATGCAGAGCCACGCTGAAAACCAGAGCTGGAACTGGGGATGTGACTGCTAGTTAGTCCCTTCCGTCTGCCATCTAACCCTCTCTCACTAGGACGCCAGAGATCTCTCGTGAATTTCTCTGCGGGGGACGCTCTGGATTTGGAAAATCAGATGTCTGAAACCGAGGAAGTGCGCCAGGCACTGTGCTAGGTGCTGGGGACCCAACAGGGGATGGGGCAAACGAAGTCTGTCTCTGCAGATGCCACTGTGGAAGACGGACCAAACCAAGAAAGCAAACATTACAAGCTCCCAGCCTGGAGGGGGAGCCGGGTGGGAGCCGGGAGAGAGAACCCACAGCAGCACGGAGGTCAGGGGAGAGGGTCAGAGGAGGAAGGGTGCCGGTGGGGGCTGGCGCACGAGAGCAGCCTCAGGAAGAGTGGCTGCGGATGGCAAAGCGGGGCGTGTGAGGAGCGTAAAGGAGGCCACTCAGCTGCGGGGGCTGAGCGCGAGGGAAGGTGGCACCTTCCGATAAGGACGCGCGGACAGAAGGAGACTCCACTGAAGGGGCTTATTGCCGCTGATGTCTACACTAGGCTGTGGCGTCGAGGTGGACTTGGCGGGGACACGGGGGGGCTGGGAGACCAGTCAGGACGGAACCGGGGTGAGCCAGAAGAGGGCGGGGACAGATGCACCAAGGGCGCAGCCGTGAAGAGGGAGACCGGGCTGCATCCAGGTAACTTTTGGAAACAGTATCAACAGCCCTCACTGGAAGGGAGGAGTCACTGCGGCAGAGCAGGGACAGGGACGAGGCCTCCCTGTGTCAAGTGTCCACTCTGCAATGCTGAGACAGGGAAGCTGTGGACACTCCTGCACGCCTGAGTCTGAGATGAAGAAGTATGGGCGGGAAGTGAACTTGAGGCGTCGGACAGACAGACACAGATGGTGTGCTGAGCTATGGCTGAGGCCCCCAGCAGAAAGGACACCAGAGTTCCAGGTCCAGACCTGGGGTGTGGGCAGAGCGGGTGCCCACGGGAGGCAGCAAGCTCAAACACACAGCAAAGGCAGGAAGTTTCCAGGAAGGACGGACCCACAGCCAAGTGTGAGGGAAGACCGAGGGAGACAAAAGACCAGTTTCCACTGGGTTTGTCAACACTGACACCACTGCCCCCGCCCACTGACAAAAATAATCTGGTGGAGGGAAAAGTGACCAAAGGTAAGAGACTGCACGCATGCCTCACCCCCACGGGGAAACGCCCAGACGTCCCTCCCACAGCCCCAGCCCTGCCCGGGAGAAGGGTTTGGGACAGAGAGACAGTCTGCACCCGTGACGGCTGCGCACACAGAGGGCGATCGGCCCAGACGCCAGTGCTGAGGTAGAAGGAGAGAGTCGGCCTGGAGCGCTGGTTGACTCTGCACGCCAGGCGAGGCCACAGGCCACCCTGAAACCCGAGAACAAACGCAGAAATCAGGTCTGCACACTGCCAAACACAAGTGTGACGCCCGCCAGACAGGTCCAGAACCGCGGCTGACAGTCCGTCTCTGGTTTCTACCTCTATTTCCATGTGACAGAGTCTAGTAATGATTTCTGCACATCTGTGGTGACTGGCTTTGTTCTATCAGCCAAAAACATTCTTCAGAAGAGGAAGAAAAACCTGATAGGAGAAATACCAGGGAAGAAGCCAGGCAGAGCCAAGGGGAGAGACAGGGGCCTCGGCCAGCCTCTGTCCAGAGACCGCTGGGCCCGCATGCCACGCAGGGCGGTACCTGCACAAACCCCACAGCAGAGTCCAGGGCCAGGCTGGAGAGAACTGCAGGGCATGAGGCTAGGCTGGACGGTGCCCTCGGGAGTGGCCGTCCCTTCTCGTTCACGGACGGTCCTGGTCGGAGCCCAGCATCCGGCCGAGGCGATGACTCACACCACCTCTCATTCTCAAAAGCGTCCCGGTGTGGGTGACAAGATTCATGGTCCTCTGATTCTGCGCCACACGGCTCTGAGACCAAAGCAGACCCACTCAACTATGAAGTGACAGCAAAGACAGGATTCACCATAAATTACAGGCCTGGAGTCTACTTTTTATTTGAACCAGTTCTCATAACCCTCCTAAAAAATGAAACATAATATAAAATAAGCTACATTAAAATAATTAATACAAGTTCATGGCAGAGGACAAATAAATCACCTAAAACTTCACTGAAAACAAGTCCGTATTTCAAATGTTCTGCAAACTTTGGTATGTTACTCAGTACTATAATGATGGAAGCAAGAACAGCGACTTACCGGACTGATGCTTAGTAAATCTCCCAAGCTGCTTAACAATAATCTCAGAGATTTCAAGAGACTTGTACGTAGCCAAGAATCTATCACCTCTTCCAATTTTGCCAAGACCCATAACCCATGGGATACACAGGCATGGGGACTCAGGGTGGGGACGGAAAGATGGCTTGCATTCCATGTCCTACTTTGACAGCTGGTAAGTGACAGCTGGGAATTCACCCAGACCTGCAGTTCAACCAGGATGACCCTCTGGGAGGCTCTCTGGGAGCCACCTGTACCGCCACCTGAGCTGTGACGTCAAGTGTGTTATCAGCGAGCTATGCGCACTGAAGGGGCACACCCTCAGCTCCATAAACCCACACACTATTACATTTAAACGTCACTTTTGAAGGGTCTCACACAGACAACAGAACTCAGAATCCCAGGCCGGGGATGGCAAACAGGAACAGATAATTTAGCAAAACTGAAGATGCTATTAAACCCCCGCGACACGCAGGGACACCACTAAGGGAGCAGTCAGGAGGCACCACGGTCTCCGACACCACAGCGTCAGTCACACTCCGCACACTGCAGGGACCGCCACACGACTCCTCGGACTGCCACACACAGCGCAGCCCCGAACAGCACAGAGCCCTGGAAAACGAGCACTTCCTCCAGCCTGCAGGCCCTCGGCCCTGACCTCGAGCAGGGGTGTGGGTGTGACGGTGACACCTGGCAGGGCACCTCCTCTCACCCCGGGACACCCCACGATGAGGGAGATTCAGCCCGCCACGGCAGCCCGTCGGACCTCCCTCTGCCTTGTTAGCCGAGGACTGCACTCCCCGGGGCTCTAGTGACACTTCCAAGCAACAGGGGGAAATGTTTATCAAAAAGGGTACAGCCCCGAAAATGCCCACGAACTCCACTGAGTGGTTAACTTCTGGTTAATGTAACAGAGAAATCCCACCCCCACAGGCTTGTGTCTTTTACTCTCCACAAGCAATATGAAAGTGTATCAAGACAATGTTGAATTGTACCAAGGGAGGAATGGTCAATGAGCATCAGCAGCAGGAACAAACGGCTTTATCTGATCGGGGCAAACAGGCTCGCCACGTTTCTGCCCTCTCGCCCCAGCGCAGGGGAGGAGCCACAGACACTGCATACATCACGTGTGTCAACACGTGACAAACCACACGAAGAAAGCACATACAGCGTAACGTGTATGTATCGTGGTTTTCAAGATGTGTATTAATGCAGAAAAACTGAGGTTCTGAGCCCACATCTGTGCAAGAATCCTAACACAGGAAAAGTTTTCAGAGAGTAAACGTAACCCTTGACCTGACCGCCACAGGAGAACGCACAGCCCACCTCGGCACCCGTGTGCTCTCCCAGCTGCGCCGTCTGCAACGCTGAGTGAGATGTGAGTGCTGCTGCAGAGGCCGAGTCACCTTCACGGCTCCAGCTCAACACACCCTCCTCCTCACCTGTAGCTGTCTTTCCGGACGATGCTGTCAGGTGTGTCTTGCACCTCCTTGGCAGAAAATCCGAGAAGATGCCTCCTTTGATTCGCAGGGTTCACGCTCGGATTCATTCTCCTGGAATCCTGCTCCAGCATGCTGAAGATTCAAACATGCAAAACAGGAAGTGAAACAGCAGTATGGCACACATGCGAAGCGGCGGGCTTGAGCACGCCAGAGCTCCCGCGTGGGCCCAAGCACACAGCCAGAAAACACGCTCACGTGCTCAGACCCACGGCCTGGCATCCCCAACACAGGAGAACGGTCTGCAGACACAGTTTGAAGTGTAAAAGCACCTCGCTCGTCGGCCGTTGAAACGACGTCAGGATTCTACGTCGGCGTCGGCGTGTATGAGGGAGGAGTAAGGAGAGCGCACAGTGAACAAGTTTCAAACTCGGATGCAGCCAGTCATCCGGCTTTCAAGTCCCAGCAGGCAGGCTACCTGATACAGAGGTCACTGCGTCAAATTCTTCTCTTTTTATCTCCTGTAAAAATTTCCTGTTTACTTTCACTTCTTCCTGTCCACTCTCCCCTAACACCTTCATTCGTCTACGTATGTTCTCTGGATGGGCCTCTGGGAGGCACAGAAATGCACACGCACACGCAATGCATGTGTGCGTGGGCATCCATGCAGCAGTTATTTAACACCTCGCACACACTAACCCATCCGTCACGGGCTCAGAAACCTGGCTCATCAGAGCACTTTCGTCACAACCAGTTGGTCTGTGACCCCATTCAGCAGCCACACCTGCTGCAGACCACGCTTCCCCACCAGCACCAGCCCCCAAAATTGCTGCCACAGCCTCAGGACAGAGGTCCAACCACAGCTCCGGTCTCTAGCCACAGCTCCTGCAGAAACTCTCCTCTTTTTGCTTTTTTTTTTTTTTGGCCAAGGGGCTCAGAGCTCTCCAGAGGGCCTTTGTGATACCCCCTCGGTGGCGTCAGCACAGGGGAGCCGGAGTCAGGGGTGGGGAAAAAGTAGGACCCGAAGAGCCTGTGAGTCTCTGCTGCATCATCTACCCACAGGCCCCGGACGCGCTTGTGAAAGGTGACATTCTGAGAAACTCCACAACGAATCTTTTAAAGTCTTTCACTTATTTTTTAAGTTGCTTTTGTCATTTGTCCTCCATTCCCTGTACTTTTGAAGTATTAACATGAAGCTTCTCTTAAGTTAAGTTATAGCCAAGGTAATGGTCCAATTCAGCTCAAAAACCTGCAAACGCCCCAACCCTATGAAATGACCCCACAAACTGATTCTAACCATCGAGTGAGTAACCGCAGGTTCACCTCTGTTTTCACCAACGTCTGAAAGACCGAAGGAGGCTCCCTGTGCCACCAGAGACACTAAGGAAGGGAGTCAGCACCCTGGTCACCAGCAAAAGTACAAAGTCACGTGAGAGTCATGTTGGTGTGAACTGTTAGATTCTGGGCGTGTGTGTTGTGGCATCAGTCGACATCCCTTTTTGCTAATTCTGGAAAAATAAACGTCCAGTAACTTGGCGAAGAGACGGCTCCGAGTCACAGTGCGAGGCACTGCCTGCCTGCCTGTCCTTGTGACCACAGTCTGTGACACTGACACAGGGCCTGACCGCACTCTTGTCACGATCGGCTTCGGTCACCTTCTGGTCAGTACTTTAACTTTACCCTGTTCTTTTAAGATGTTATGTATTTATTTTGAGAGACAGAGGAAGGGAGGGGAAGAGGGAGGGAGAGAAACACCAGTATGTGGTTGCATGTCCCCCACTGGGGACCTGGCCCACAACCCAGGCTTGTGCCCCCACTGGGAACCGAGCCAGTGACCCTTTGGTTCGCAGGCCGGTGCTCAATCCACTGAGCCACACCAGCCAGGGCATCTATCCAGTATTTTAAAACAAACTAGTAAACATTACGAAAGTGGTGGTTCCTGTGTCTCTAGCACCAGAAGCATGCTACCCCCCACTCCTTGCTACCACAAGTCTCGATTGTGTCAAGCTACAAACTAATCCTTACACCAATAAACTCGCTCGTGTTATCCGCCAACGGGCCTGGACAGCGTAGAGTAATAAAACACAACTAATTTCAATTTCCCCGAAGGCCTGGAAAAGAACTACAACAATTACTGAACCTTTCCATTCACGAAGTTCTAAAGGCCAACAACTGCTTTAGATTATTCATGAAGCTACTTCACCCTTAGGGTATAATCTCAGATACCCAGTTTTCATACCACGTAGCTGAGCAACCAATGGCACATCTCCAAATCAGGTCCACCCTCTGCAAACCTGCTTTCTTATGGTACACACAGGGCAACTGGAAAGTCGAGCCACCTCAGCAGGTGGGCTTCCCCCTGGTTCTCCTCCCCACAGAAGCCCCACGCAGCTGCTGCTGTCGACCTGAGAGCCACACCTGACCTCTGAACTCCCGAGATGCTGACCTTCGGGTTCATACACAGGAGTGGGAAAAGCCCAGAATCTGAGCCAGGAGACCTGGGGTTGAGGGGTGACTCTGAGCTCCCGCCCCCCGCCAATTCCTCACGTGTACAATAAGAAAGAAGAAAACATATTTCACAGGGATTTTCAAAAGGTTCAAAAGGTCCATGTGCCCCAGAGGCGGCCAGGCAGTCTGGGGCAGAGCCAGGCGCACTCTCGACCATCCAACCCAGGTCAGACCATCAGCACCGCTGAGTCCAGGCCCGCAGGTGGCTCTGCGCTTCTGTCCTCCCCAGCTCCCTGCTGCTGAGCCCCTGGCCTCACCTCCTGCCTCTCCCAGACCTGCTGGCTGCCCTGCCCTTCACTTTCCACGGTCTGAGGGGCCATCCCCCCGCCCCCGTGTGTTCTGCTCAGTCTGCAGTCCTCACTGGCAGGTAAGAACCCAAAGACCTCTGCTTTGTCCCAAGGCAATGCCCCTCCCACAGGAAGCGTCCCTTTTACCAACAAACTAACAAATTTGTGCCAGAGAAAAATCCAGATCTTTATCTTAGGAAAACGAACTCAAAGCCAGGAAAGAGGTGTGCTCTCATTGGGACAGGAGAGGGTGTAGGCCTCCGGTGCCTGGAGGCTGCGGATGGAGGGCCGGCTGGGGAGCCTGCCCACCTTCTCACTTTCTCTGTTTCTGAAGGGCTCACAGACGACTTCCGCAGGCCGGCAGTGATGGGGGCAGTTCACTGGAAACAGAAATATGACTGAAAAAGCAGATTTCCAACCAAGACAGCACAGCCCCCTAAAGAGCAGCTCCCAGGACAGGGGTTCCCAGACCCGAGAGAGACGTCTGCTGCCCAACCAGCCAAGGGCGCCGGCGCGACCACGTCAGCCAGAGCCCCGGTCTCTCCCTGCAGGGATCGACGCAGCAGCAAGCAGGGCTCCCTTGAGGGCCCAGGCTCCACGCTGGGAGGGAGACAGCAGCCCCTGCAGAGGCCCTGGTAACAAGACTCTGAGACTGGGCCCACGGCGATGGCTCAGGTCCCTGCCGATGGCCTCTAGGACTGAGGCATCTGCAAAGCAGGTCCCCCAAGGAGCCACCGCAGGTGACGACACTTGGAGGAGCAAGAAGGCCTGCCCCGCCCACACTACAGGCGCTCTGGCAAAGGGAACGGCTGTTGTTTCAGGCCGCGAATTACGTGTCTGTGACCCAGGAGCCGTTAAGGCAGGCACGCCAAGCGGCTCTGCAGCGCCCCCGCGGGTTCTGAGTGTCCTGGACTCTGCAGGCCTGAGGGCGTCTCTCCTGGCCTGAGGCATTCACAGGCCCGCCCAGGGTCGCTGCCCTTCCCTCCACGCCCTCCGCAGACCTGGCACCAGCTTCCAGCAGCACTTGCTGTTCAGGTCCCTGCGCCCCGTGCAGGCACTTCTCATGAGACTTCACACTCTCACACCTGTTCTGTCACAGAGGCCTGTGCCCAGCGACCATCCATGTCACTGCCCTGCGTGCCAGGGGTGGCAGGCGCCGCGCCCTCGGAAGGCAGCAAACCTCACAGCTGCCGATTTGAAGTGAGAGAGGCGGGACGCTCCCGTGCACTCCAACGCCCGGAGCCGCCCGGCCCCGAGCCCGCCCTACGGCAATCAGAGCAGGCGCGTGTGCGGCTCGCGCCCCGGTTCTGGGAGGAACTGCTCGTACTGCGCCCTCAGACCAGCACGCAGCGCCTCGTTAGGGTCTGACGAGTGGCTTAACAGAACCTGAAAACCACAGAGGCGGCTGCTCGCACCAGCACCCCATGAAGAACGCCTCCACACGGCCAACCTAGGTCGTTCTGGAAGACACACTCGGTGATAGCAACCATCACGAACGTGGATACCACTCTGGGGACCTCCTCTTCCATTCATCTTTCCCCGTCGTGTTTTCACGTGCCTCTGTTCTAAATTCACACAAAAAACGGGAAGGAAAATGGCAGCGAGGGATGAGGCTAATGGGGATACTGGGGAAGGGCAGGCGCCAGGCGAGGGGGGCGGAGGCCTGCAGCCTCCTGGCCCAGGCTGCCCGGAGACCAGGGGGCGGCGGCACCTCGGCCGTGGACGTGCACACTGACACCAGCGCGCGCTCAGGACACGGGACCAAGAGGTCCACGCGCAGCACACACAGTCCAGGCTGGCACTCGCCGAAACTCACCCCAAAGAGCGAGAGTCAAACGCGGACTGAAATGACAACGCAGCTCGAATCTGGACACAAAAAAGGCATCAATGACAACCTGTCTCGAAAGCTGAACAATACGTAATAATGACACGTCTTTTCCTACATCAGAAAGTGATCCTGTGCGAGCTACCTTAACATGAGGCCGGACCCGCACTCCCTTCGTCACTGGTGTGCTGCGCCACTGCTGGCACAGCGCTAGCTGCGCTGAGCACGGAGAACGGGGGTGAGCAGCCATTCCAGAAAACCACCCCCTGGGCCGTGTTCTGTTTGCTGAGATGTGTGGAAGCGCCCAGCGCACCCTCCAGTCTTCTCTCCCGACCCAGTCTCTCAGGGACGCCCTCCCGAGAGGGACGCGGCAGGAGTTCCCGTACCTCCTTTCCTCTCTCACAGCAACATAGTGGCTTCTCAAGGTCAAGAAGGAAGTGAGCAAAGGTTTCTCACTCAACTGCCTTCGCCTTTCTCACAACAACCCTGGGGGCGGGGGGCGGGGGGGGGGGGCAGCACGGGACACCACCCACCCGAAGGCGGAGCCCACAGAAAGTCAGCCAGCTCTGCAGGTGACAGACTCTAGCCACATTTTAAAGCAAAAGACGAACCCTGCGGAGGCTGAAGGAAGGGGGGCCAGGCGCTTTGCACAGAATGGGAACGAAGTGTGTTGCCGGGGGCGGGGGCAGCCTGGCGGGGCCCCGGGCTCAGCCACTGCAGGTGCTGAGACGTCTGCTGCTTCTCCAGCTCGTGTGCCACTTGGACAAGTGTGGAGGCTACTGCTGGCCAAGAGCTTGGGTCAGGTTTCATTTAAAAATCTGGCTGAACAAAACCACGTACAGCTGGCAGTTTCAATTCCAACATTTGAGTTGCCCAGTGACTTTTAACCCACAGCCAGTCATGACTTCACACAGCGAAGTGGGCCTGGCGACCAGGAGAAAGAGATGGAGCCAGGCCTGGAGAGGGGCTCGTCTCAGGTAAGAGCGAGAGCTCTTCCCGTAGGACGATGGAGAGCTGACTGACTCAGGGCGGCTGGAAGAGACTTCCGTTTCTAACCAGCTCCAGACCCCGGCTCAGCGCCACACCCCCTCTGCTCGCCTTTCCCGCGAGGTCATCTCCTAAGAAAACCGCAGAGGAGCTGGCCCGGCAGGAGTGTGACTGCCCTTCCCCACCCCAGTCCAAGGTCCCAACCACGGGGATTCCTCAGCCATAACACACGAGGACGGGGCTTGGTCAGCCTCCCTCGCTAAGGTGCCTGAAGACCCGGCCTGTTTAGAACCTGCTGGGGACGCAGCTCCCTTCTTTGTGGGAAAGGAGGGTGACGGCCATGATGCTCACACAGAGAGGGGACCCATGGTGAAGGAATCCACGGAGGCCGCCCCGCACAGGGTCACACCGGGCTCCTGTTCTGTCCCAAATGGAGGCCCAGACATGTTCTCAGTCACACCGACAAACCTCTTCACCCAGAGGCGTCTGTCTGGAGAACCAAGGGGACTTCTCATGGGCACCACCCTCTGATGTGACGGGCAAGCACTCTATCGACTGCCACAGGGGACGACGTGGAGGGAGGGAGGGAGGACGGAAAAAGGAAAGGAAGGAAGGAAAAAGGAAAGGGAGGGAGGAAAAGGAAAGGAAAGGGAGGAAGGAAAAAGGAAAGGAAAGGGAGGGAGGGAGGAAGGAAGGAAAGGGAGGAAGGAAAAAGGAAAGGAAAGGTAGAACCAGAGCACTGCCCAAGGACACACGTTCTGTCTCAACAAGTGACCTCGCCCCAGCGGGTCCCACAGGGTGGGCTGGGACCTGCCCCTCTCATGAGCACAAGCAGGGCGGGGACCACGAGAAGCACACACACAGCAGCCCAGCCCGCTGGTCAAGAGGCAGGAGCCACCACGCTTGTGTGAGGAAAGCTGTCAGCCGCTAGCCCTGACCCTGGTCCTGGCCCTGACCCTGACCCGGCCCCCTACCGACACTCACAGTCAACAAAGGACGGGCACCCATCGGCAAGGTGGCGAGGAGCGTTCAGACTGATGTTTCTCCAGCTGGCTGTTAACCGTCTGTTTTGTAAAGAAGGAAGTATTTTTCACACAACTTGCTGTCGGTCAAATTGTATGCTGCTCACAGAACCTTTCCAAAGTTATTTCCATCACAATTAATCTATTTTCCCTCTCTTCCCTTACTTCCCTCTCTTTTCTTCAATTAGTTCAACCGTCCTACAAAGAAAACGTCTCTTCCTCAGCCTCGTGAAACCTGAACTTGGCCACCGCTTGTGCTGTGTCTGACCCAGTTTCCACGTGCTAGCAGGCGAGGGCGTGGGGACGGCCAGGAGCAGCCGCACTCACAGCACAGACGGTCGTGTTACGGAGACAGAATGGCCTCAAAACCGTCAGCGTCTCAGAAAACCTACAACCAGCGAACAACTCGACAGTTTAGCCCATCGGAGGGGCCAATGATGGGAAAGCCTTTGCTGCCGGCTTCCCTTCCAACGTCAACAACAGGGTGGGGCGGGGGCCTTCTTTCCACCTCCGTGCTGCACCTCCGCTTGCGGGCTTGCGTCACGTGGGTGTGCTTCCCTGGCAGTCTGTCTTCCCCCACCAGACGTCCGTCTCCTCGGCAGCTTTCCTCCCTCCCCAGAGGCGCGCTCCCCAAGAGGAAGCTCTGCTCCCTGCCGCCTTCCTCGCAGCCCTCTCAGCCCACCACTGCACGCTGTCCCCCCGACACTTCCTAAGGAGCCTAGATGTCCAGCTCAACCCGTGGTCCTGTGCCACCGCCCTCTCCACTCCGCTCACCCAGGTGCTAGCGGTTGAGTGAGTCTGAGCGGTGACTTCCCACACAGACAGGAGCCTGGGCCCCCAGCTGCTCCGGACCCGTTGTTCCTCCGGGGAGCTCCGCCACGCTGACCCATCTCAGCCTCACAAACTGGACACCAGTGACATTTCTAAAGCTCCGCCCACAGGCACTGTGGTCTGCTGCCGCCACTGCTGCCAGCCAGGCTTCTGCACTCCACACCTTCCCAGGCTCCTCTCCCCGGTCCTGACGACCTCCATGCCTGTGTGGGGGTTCGGGACACCTGCTCGTGGAGTGCCCCTCGCTCTGGCCCTTTCTGGTGTTTCTTCAGGATGAAGTCACGCTGTGCACTGCCAGCCCCGGGTGACGAGCCCCACGCCACGCACCCGGAGGAGCAGGTATGTGCTTCCCACCTGCAGATGTGCCCTGGGCACCAAGACGCGGTCTCCTACTGTCTCACGTGTTCCATGTCCTTGTCCCTCTGCGTCACATCCTGTGAGATTTCTCCAGACCCACCCTCCCATCCACTGCGTCTTTCTGCAAATGTGCCTGTTTCGTTGTTTTAACCTAGGCACTGGTTTGCTAATTTTAACTATTAATGAGCCCACGTCCACATTTTTTTCAGAATGTGCTGCTTGATTCTGAAAGTCTTTTGCTCCCTTGTCTTTTATGTAACATATTTACTTTACAGGTTGTAACTGTTGGTTCAAATGTCTGTGGCCTCTTGGAGTCTCTGTTGTGTCTTCCTCCGGCTCTGTCCCCGAGCCTCGTCCGTGCCATCGGCCTGAGACTCCCGTTCTACCCTCGGCTGCCTGTGGCAATGCTGTCAGGACAGGGGTACACGGGCCTTCCTGCCAGGAGCCTGGGGCACCAACAACACAGACCACCCGGCCTCCACGTCTGGCTTGGTCTGGGGGTCACGGCAGTGGTGTAAGTTCAGCTCAGCCTGCACAAGCCTTGGCAGTGAACTCCCGGGCGAGACCCTCTCTTCCTCTCCCCTCCACTGGAGGCCAACGTGAGGCAGGCACACAGGCGCCCTCTCCCTGAGTGGCACAGTCCCCACTGCTTTCTCCTCTAGCAGCCACACGTGTCTTCCTTTGGAAGCCCCAGCTCTATCTCGGCAGGTAAGGGGGAGCGCCCCAGCTGCCACTCCCTCCCTTGCTTGGTTCCAGAGCTTTCTGCCTGGCTGCCAGACTCCAGACCGAAAGGGGCAGGACACAACTTCATGAAGAACACCTCTGAGCGCCAGCTCAGCACCGGGCTGGTGCCCCCTGCCTGCCCCTGGCCTCCCTCGAGCCCTACTTTTCTCCTCAGCGCAGCCATTAAACGAGGGGTCACAACCGGCTCCCGCAGCTGGTCTGCGGGGGCTTTGCTGCACCTGCAGCCACCAGGGAGCCGAACCAGAGTCCTCAGGGTTTCTTGAAAAAGGGTCAAAGGAAAAACACTTTCTGGTTTAGTAGAGAAGGCGGAGTTTAATGATAATTTTTAAAGAGAGACCTGGATTAATTTTAGTTTCTTCAACGATAAAACAGACTTAACAATTACAGAGTCCACCCCCGGGCAGCACGGGAGGGGGTCCCTGCACTGAGAGTCCCTGTTTTTCCAGGCCACCCAGAGTGGGCCTGGCCCTCGCATCCTGTGCCAAAAGCAGCTGGATGCCTCCTTTACCAGCCACCCATCCGCAGGTCAGAGAAAACTAACCCTTTTAAGTCTGGTTAGTTTATATTCTTCCTCTGGGTGACGACGATTCAGCAACCCAAAACTCTTCAAACCAGACAGTTTTGCTGCACAAACTTCGACAAAACTCTCTGCCTTCAACGCAAGATGTCTCCATATTTCATCCCCAGATGCCTCTGGACACGTTTCTTAAGGCGCAGCCGTATTTGGCAAACTCCGGGGTTACGTGCTTTCTCACCTGGAGCCGTACCAGCAAGAACAGACGTTCGATTCTGCCTTGAACGTCTGAGACAACGCGGACAGCTGTACACGGTAACGCAGCCTGTTCTGAGCGCTCCGCTTCCTGAACGTAAAATGCTTCGGAAACCGCGGACTCCAATTCGCTGTCTGGCCCGACTTAGTTTTCTGGCCTGAGCTCAGTTAGCACTCACAGCCTGGTTTTAAAAGCCCGTACAGCTTCGCACAGAGTCAGCATGTCAGGCTTGCCCACGGGGGCCACAGCTGTGGAAGGTGTGCAATCACTGTCTTCCAAGAGGCACCAACCAGGTTCAGCTGGGGGTCCCTGCTCCACTGGCCGCCTCCTGGCCCTGAGACGACGCCCAGCCTTCCGGTGGAGAGGCCACCGGGGTGGGGTGGTCAGGAAGTGCCTCGGGGCGCGGGCCCACAGCCAGGGTCCAGGCAGGCTGCAGCCCCCGGCGTCGTGGCAGCTGCTCTCGGGGCCATGGGGGCTCGCTGCTCGTGCCCTGTCTTTGGAAGGAACCGTCCCAGTTGTGCAAGTCTCCGGGCTGGTCTGTCCCGCTTCCTCCAACTTCTCAAGCTGCAAAACGCTTCTTCATTCTCCCAGCTCTTCTTGTTGTTGCTTTTCCTCCATCTGAGCCTTTCAACAGGTTTTTAGATGTGAATGCTTTCCTAGAGCCCCAGAGCTCCTTGGCCTTTGGTTCCTGAAGTCTCCACCCATCTCCTCTGGCTGCTCCTCAGGATTCAAGTATTTAAACCTCCCCTTAGCTCCCCGGCCTGTCCCACCCATCTCAGGTATTGAACACAATCCTTGACTGGCAAGGGGGAACCAGCCTCCCTTCCTCCCATGACGGCCCAGGGCACCTGCTCACAGAGATGACCCACCACTGCCTGCCCCCTGCACCTCCGCAGTGGGGAGGGACCCCGACTCACTGAGTGGCTGTGGCTCCCTCCTCTCCTTTCAAATCTCCACAGACTCGTGCGGGCCTCCCGGCACCACAGGCCCCCGCCGGCGTGCATGCATCACAGGCCATGGACAGAGCCTCTAGCAAGGCCGCTGCCAGGGCCACTGGCTCCTGGTTGGCTCCCTCCTTGAATGTGCCCACATCTCGGGGGACATTTGCCTCATCCCTGCTCATCCTGGGTCGCTGGTGTCCATTTGCAGTGTGGCTCCCTGCTCAGGCCTGGCAAACAGGGACGCACTGAGGTATCTCCTGTGTCTGAGCAGATTGAGGAGTGAGCCCCTCCTGCAGCAGAGCGAGGGACGTGGAACGGGCACGCAGTGAGAAAGAGCAAGTGAGAAAGAGCGTGGGGCACATATGTGCCCTGTCCCAGAATGAAATGAAAGGGCGAGACGCGCAGTTGGAGACCTCACGGCTGCAACGGACCACGCACAGGACACAGCAGAGCCCAGAGCCCAGCCTCCGTGTGGGGGGACAGGAGGGAAGCATCTGTGACCAAGGGCACAGCTGGGTGAGGCACCTGCAGATGGCAGCCCCAGGAACAGCCATGTGCTGAGCTTCCTGAAATCACAGGCATAAGAAGTAACGTGGAAGGTCAGGGATGGTCTGTGCAAAGGCACAAGGCAGAGCTGAGTGAGCATGAGCAGAGTGCGGAGCAGGTTCAGTGTCAGACACTGGACACGCGTGGGATGTGTGAAGTGCTAGAGCAGCTCAGACCAAAGGATTTTTTGGTCAAGACTGCAAGTAACCTTTTAATAGAGGAAGGAGTATGACCAGCTGAAACCACATGAAAAAGTAACTCACTACTAATTGGGGGTATCAACGCACTCAGTCACACCACAAATGTTTACCGAGTGACTCCTAGAAAACAGAGAAAAGTCTCTGTGGGGCAGAAACAAAGCACACCGCGGAGTCGACACCACACTGTTCTAGAAGGCGAAGGTGCTGTGGCAGAGAGAAGGGCAGAGCAGGTGACACTGGAGGAGGTGGCCCAGAACACGGCCACACTGAGGCCCTCGGGACGAGCACCCCAGGCAGTAGGGACAGAAGCCTGCTCTCTGCTCAGCTTCCTCGACACCCCCGAGGCCCCGCCCGGCGCGCTCGCTGGCTGGACCCCCTCCCCTGGATGCAGTGACAGCAAGGCCCTTTGTCACCTGGCCCCACCTGCACCCCCCACCAGTCTCCCCCATGCACACTTCCACCAGCACGAGACACACAGAATCTCGCACTTTTCTCTGGACGTGCCAGGCACTTCGTCACTGCACCTTCCACAAGCGTGGCGTCCTCCCCACACTTCACACCAGGCAAACTGCTGCCACGCGCCGAGATGCAGCTTTCTTAGTGGGGCTTCCCTCATCACTACCCTTCGACCACAGCGCCCGAGCACCTACTGGTGTCGCCTGGGCCTCCCTGGGAACCTGCGCACACGCACGCACACCCCCATGCTCTGTCCCTGCTGCCGTGACCCACTGGCACACCAGACACTGTGTGCATCCCCCGCACACGCCCGTCCTCCCAGGGTGTCACGGGTCTCCAAAGGTTTGGCCCCGGCCCAACCCCTCTGTGACCTCAGGTCCAGGGTGTGACTGTGTCTGTGCTGCGTGGGCCACAGTGAGCGGGAATAGGGAAGCTGGTCTCAGGACCCCCGAGCTGTGGCGTTCTGGGACCGCAGCCCGAGTGAAGAGCTGCCCGCGCTGTGAGATGACACCTGAACCACAACCGCTGGGCGGCTGCCAGCATGCAGACTCCCGGCCCCTCTCAGGACTCCCGGGCCAGAAACGGAGCAGCTATCTGCCCGCTGACTCCGCAGCTGGGGAAGGAGCCAGCCCAGCGCCTTCCCATCGCTCACGCTCCGGCACCAAGCCCGGACACAGGGAACCCTGTTCCTGTGAAGGCCCTGACAAGGTAAGGGACCTGCCCAAGAAAGGCAGGGTCACCCAGTGGAGGAGTAGCCAGGACTTGAACTCAGGCAGTCTGAGTTCAAGGCCCTAGATCTTAGTCATTTTTCTGCTTCACCAGCGACCTGTTTGACAGCTTATGCTTCCTTCATGGAAATACGTGAGCTTGCTGCCAGACCTGGGCGAAGACAGGGAAGGGGGGCCAGTCTTTCCCGGCCCTGGTCCCTCTCCATTCTTCTCTAGCTTAGGACTGGAGCTGAAACAGTCCCACCGAAAGCGTTCCTTTCTAGCCGGCACCCGGACAAGCGGCTCCGCACTCACCTGAAGGGCCCGCAGTTCAGGAGCACGAGCGCCAGCAGCACCATCACGCAGACGGCTCTGCGCTTCGGACTGGGCACCTTCAGCCTCTGGTTCTGAAAAGGAGCCGTGAAACACAATCAGACGACATGCCAGCCTCCCAAAAGCAACCTCTAGGGGAGGGTGGTCGGCCTCAGCAATGCTCAAGCAATAAGCAAAACTCAAAGGCGAGCCAATGCCGCTTTTCAGAGACCAGAGCAGAGCCTTCCCACTCCCTCCGCTGGACACCCAGCAAGCTGACCCCCTGAGACACTCCAGCAGCCTGTCCTGTGTCCTCAGCCGCTGGGGCCAGTGAGACAGGGCTGTTCCTGCGGGCAGGTGGCACGGGGAGACGGGACAGGGAGAAGCCCAGCCTCCTGCAGAGGGAGAGGCCACGCCGGGTCCAGGGCAGCTCCACAGGTCCCGAGAGCACCGCGCTGTGCGGGCAGAGTAGATGTTCACCGGCCTGGGAGCAGTATGGCTCGGTGCAAACCCCAGAACTGTGCTCAGGCGGTACCAGGGGAGATAGGCACTTTCATCTGTACTGTTTTCCTTCCTAAGAGGGAAGCCTGGGTGGGACTGCTGAGCTGCGGGACGCAGGAGAGGAGGCGACCTGGGGCTGCGATCAGAGATGGTCAGAAGCCCGCCCCCAGGGCTCTGCCCTCCAGCAGACGTTCAGGGCTCCCTGGGCCCCTTCCTCACTCTGCTAGTTCACACAACTTCATCTGAAAGGTGCCTCTCCCTGCTGACTTCACAGAAAGAAGGGGCACCTGCCCCCGAGCCCACTCTCCCACCAGCACTCACCTCCAGCACCACCTGGTCCAGCTGCCGCTTCAGCGACCCATTCTCCTTCCTCAGCTTCTCGTTCTCGGACAGGGCGGCCCTGAGCCGGGCCTCCAGCCCCAGCATGTACTCCTTCTTCTTCTTGCGGGACTGGCAGGCCGACTCCCGGTTCTTGATCATCCGCTGCTGCCTCCGGAGCACAGCAGTCTGGGGGAGCGACGACGACAGGTCAGAATAGACCGCTTTTACCGTTATTTTAAAACAATTATTCAAAACGTGTTGCTAGTTGTTTCAAAATAGGTTTTTAAAACTACTACTCCAAATGAAGCGAAAGGACTGAACGAGGCTTTCTGAGGCCTAACACGACACAGCTTCTGCTTTCCAGGCTTCTAGATCTCTCCTCCGATTTCCATCTGCAAACTCCCAGAAAGCACCAGGTGTCACCTGCACGCCAAAAAGACCTGCAGTCTGTGGCTCAGGCCCTGCACTGACCATTTTCTGGAGCCACACACCCAGCCGCTGCCAGGCTGCCACCCTGGAGCCACCAGCACCGGAGACACGTCATGTACAAGCCTCCCCACCCCCCGTTTCTCTCTCCACCTTCGGTGGATGACAAGAACTGCCGGGTGCACAGGGGAAGCCAGCAACAGCTCACTCCTGTCTCCTCAGTCACTCACCACACATGGACTATGCGGCCCCTCCCATGCAGGGTCCCCGCCCATCCCTGTGCTTCAGCAGCAGCCTCCGGACCACTTCGACTGTCGGGAATCTCTTCCCGTCCACCACGGCCAAGAAAACTCCCCCCAGAAAATCAGGCCCACGCTGCTCCTGTGTGGGGAACAATGCTAGTCCGGCTCCCCTGCTCCCCAGCTCGGCTCTCCAGGCTTCCGTGCCGTGGCCGCCACCACTCAGGCCCTCACCCCACCTGGCACTGCACCACCGGCTGCCCCGGGATCTCCACATGCGCCTCCCTCAGGCCGTTGTCCATGCCAAGCACTCCCGTCTCCAACGCTCTCTCCTCCGCACCCCCAGTTCTAAGGAGCCCCCACGCTGTCCAGCTAGCCCGCTGGGCACTCTGCCTTGCGCCCCCGCTACCTGAGCACTCCAGCGGTCTCGACGCGTCAGGAAGGTGAGCTCTCCCGCCACCTGGCCTTCGCACCACAACCGCCTGACGCTACTCACTGAGTTACGCCCCAGCACCTGCCACAGTGAAGACTCTCCACGCAAAACCCGTGTGTCGAGTCTTTTACACTAAGTCATGAAGCCCACTTGCTACACCAGCCTCATTTATTTGGGCAGGGGACAGGTAGCAAAATCAAGTCCATCAGAAGCACTGAGTAATACTTCGATCACTGTAAGTACAAAGGTGACTGAATTGCTGACTTCTACATGTAACGACTTGAGAAAATCAGCAGCCTACTGTGGAGTGTTCAATAACTACTCTTAACGAGGCCAGTAAACGAAGGTAGACATCTTAACCCTGGTTTCTTAAACATAACAAGCCGGTCCCCCAGACATTCCCTAGACACAGAGCTGCACCAAAGCCAGGTGGTCTCAGCACCACCATCTGTCAACGCCGACAACCCTTCCTCCTTGGGGTCCAGGAGAAGGAACATCACGCGAGGTTTTGGAAAAGGGTGCTTTTTCCACTTTCATTGTTTTTTCACCAGAAACGTTCCAAGAACGCTGATCTACGTGACCATCTGTAAGAGTTCCCTGGGGAGTAGCCACCCCACACTCCAGCGACACCGCGCACGCAGGCGCACGCAGGCAGGCAGGCACCCATGCGCACACAGCCACACACAGGCACGCACACACAAGCACACGTGTGCATGGACATGCACAGACATGTGCATGCACGGGCACATGCATGCACAGGCCCGTGTGAGTGTGCACGTACACATACACTCACATGTGTGTGCACGCGTACACACTTGCACATGTGTGCACACCCATGCACGTGCAAAAGCCAAGGCAGACGGACGGCTCCCCAAGGCCAAACCCTTCTCTGGACAAGGCCACTCTGTCCCCCTACCCGTGCCTCTCTGCGACCCTCCCGTGGTGAGAATGCCCCCGTCGTCACTGGCCCCGAGAGCCCAGGCGCACAGGGTGCGGGACAGGACGTGAGGCAGAAGCCTCGAAGGGAGAACGCACACTACAAGCCAGGGAGAAGGCGACCTTCCCTTCACAGCTGGTTAGTCCTGGCGTCTGGGAAGGCTCCCAGACGGCACACAACTTAACACACTTCAAACCGGTCGGGGCCTCCGTGACCAACGGCAGCACCTGGTGCGCCCCGCGCAGAGGAAGAACTGGCCGGAGCCACCCTGCGGACGGCCACTGTTCAAACGACCAAACTGAAGAAGCGCGATTCTGACACGAGCCGTGGCCCGCCCATGTGCTTGTGCAGCAACAAGACAGGCAGCAGGTGAGCCGGTGGAGGCGTGTTCACAAAGGGGGGGCTGTGAGAGCGTCTTAAACATGCGTGGCGCCCCCCCCATACGACAGACAACCATCCAGCAACCAAAAGAACCGGACACTTTGTATGGGCTGACTCGGAAAGTGCTCTACAGGACATTCCACGAGAAAAGCGCAGGTGGGACCGAGGCGCGCTGGTCGCCACATCTGGACGAAGAGCAGGAGGCAACGCCATAGTGCTTGTGCACCGAAGAGCTGCCCCAGGAAGGACGTGCCACACCAGCACTGGCGGGAGGGGCCGTGGGGCTGCAGAGCGCCTGGGCATGTCTCCGAGGATGAGTCGGCCAGGGCTGCTTGCAGGAAGAGAAATCGAAGAGCAGAGAGAGATGTATTTACATATTAAGATATAAATCAGAATGTCTTTTAAAATATTTATTTCTTAACCTTATCAAGATGAAAACTGAAAAGCACAGACCAAAGCGGCTACAATGTAAATCTAACCTAATGTGGTACAACAGGAAAGACACTCCTATCGGCCTCCCCTCCCAAAGTTACTGTAACTGCAAATGAAACAAGTTGCCAAAATTTTTATTCAAGGTAAATCTTTAGAAGCCCCTAACTTTCACCTAGAGAGAGACTGCAAATATTTTAACAAAGCATGTTTTTCTTTTATTTACAAAGAGTCCCGACTTGCAAGAAAGCCAAGAAGTGGCCAGCACAGAAGTAACGTCTTCCTGAAACCCGATGCTTTTCAGATCTCCAAGCCCTTCCGGTGGGATTTGCTCCGATGGATGCCCCCACCCTGCAGCCTAAAGCAGCAGCATGGTGTCCGTGCCCTTTTGCCAAAGCAGTCACCCGCTGGAAAGCAGCGCTCGCCGTGGACCTCCGCCCACCCACACCCTGACCAAAGGGCCTGTCTCAGCTCCGCTTGGGCTGTTTCTGAAACAGAAAAATGTCCATTTTTCTAGGAGTTTCTTTGCACTGCTTGGCGTTGTGAGCAGATTATCTTACACCCGTATTTTCCTTGAAGGACACTCCTGTGGGTCTCTGGCGAGTCACGTTACTCCAGGTCTTCCTGTCCCAGGCCACTTCTCAGGGTCAGGTTTCCAGCGAGAAGCCTCAAGAGAGGAAACGCCTGCTCTGGACCATGAGGAGCCTCTGCTCCTGCCCCTGGAAAAGCAGCGTATACCCAAGGCTCAGGACTAGGCACGACGCCCACGCTCACAGCACTAGCGTCCATGAAGCCCTGGACCTCCCCGGCAACACTGTCTCCGGGGTAAGAAGACAAAGCTCCCATCTGCTGCACTAGAGAGTCAGTCCCCTTCACATCACACACCACCTGCGGGCACCTCGCTTCTCATGATGAATCTGGTGACCAGCACAGGAACTCCCAGGGTGGGGGTGGTGGGGAAGGGTCAAGGCCACTGAGTAAAGAATCAGAAAAAGGTGCAAGGTAGAGAGGGTCTGGACCGTGGGCTGAGAGGAAGGCCTGGGCATCCTGTCAGTGCAGCTGCGATCCTGAATCCACGGCCCTCTGCGGATGTCTGGCCACCTCCTCTCCACTGTTCTCATCTGCGGATCTCCACGAGGAGTCCCTGCTCCACGCCGGCCCACTGCGGAGGTGTGCAAAGTAACCCCACCACCTCCTCCCGCGTCTTCGGTCCCAGTAACCAGAACCGCGCAGCTTCATGACCAGAAGCCAGGGCGGCAACGTCTCGTGACCTTCACGGAGTTCAGGGCGGCAGGGTGGAGGCAGGTGCTGTGCAGGAGGGCACAGATGCTGGTCAGCAAGCCTGGGTCCTCCGCAGGTGGTGGCAGCGCTCAGTGCCCGGTGTGGCCACAAGAGCAGGCTCTCCGGCAAGGGCGCCTCGGCCTTCGCTCAGAATGGGCATGAGAGCTTCCACTCCAAGACAGGAGACAGGTTCACTTTTTCCATCAGGACCGGAGCCAAAAACAAACTGTATTTCTTGAAAGCTTGGGTGAGGTTTCCAAGCCTTAAGCAGAACAGATTTACCAGCAAAAGCAGGAAGAGTGAGTTTATAATTTGAACCACGCGGCCATCAGGCAGCTGCAGGAGAGGGAAGGCACGCCAGACATGCACTCGGGGTGCGGCGGCCGCCGGGGAGCAGCCACAGTGGGACGGGAGCCACGTATGCAGCACAAGGCCTCACGGCACTGGCTGGTACACTCTTTCTCTCTTTCATTCCTTTTTTTCCTGCTGAATTCCAACTTTTCACCCCACTTTCTGATTAAAAGCACAAGGAGCAGATCGTGACAATTTTTTCTTTTGGCCATTTTGCATCAGGAATGTACACGAATCCAAACGAACCCTGACTGGACAGGACCCTAACCAACACACACACTGGAACCCCGCTGCCTGCAGCTGCTCCTGGAGCAGGGGTGCTCTGGGCCCCCGCGGGGCTCGGCCAGCTGACAGGCCAGGCTGCCGTTTCTTCACCTGAAGTGAACATTAAGTCAAAACCTCTCCCAGAAACTCACAGGGAAGAACCTGGCTCTCTCCCTCGTGCGCCGGCCGAGGGAAACCGAGCACAACCACCTCAACGCCAGCTCACGAGAACGTTCACTCTACTCGCCGTAGGTCCCCTCTGATCTGCAGGCAGCGCGTGGCCCACTGGCCCACAGCTAACCGTCCTAGGTCCCTTGTACTGCATGCAGTTACACGAAGCTTCCTTTCATAACACCGTCAGCTCTGAGTTCTGAACAGAACGCCAACTAACAGCTACTGCTGAAACCACCGCTCTTGCCGGCTCTGCACCTTCTCCTCAGCCGCGTCCCAGGCCCTTCCTTCACGCACACCTCGCCAGGAAACCCGTCCCCAAGTTCACAACCATCCTCGCAGCACAAAAGCAGGACGGCGGGCGAGCGGACCAGCCGGCTCCCCACCAACACGTGCAGAGCAGCGCCAGCCGCATTGGGCAGCTCACTGTTCGTGTGTTCAGTGCGACAACCAGGCCACAGGGTCTCAGGGCTCGGAGGGACCTTCCTTGAGCCGCCTGCACCTGCTCGAGGGGTCCGCGGGGTGCCCAGGCGGCGGGTCCCCTCTGCGCCGACAACCCGCACGGCCTGCACGGCGGCCCCACTGCCAGCCCTCGCCCCCCCATTTACTGCACCCTGTCCTGCGCCCCATCCCGCGCCAGGTCTCTGCACAGCCTCCCCACCCCCACCCCGGTCGCTGTCTGAACCCTTGAACGCGGACGGAGATCACAGTAACGTTTCCATGACTGTCACGTACAGGTGACCCGTGGCTTGTAGAGTTCGAGTCAGTCGTTACCTTTTATACACCTGAAATATTCCGTAACAAATGTTTCAAATGTCCTAATGCATTACAAAGACAACTTTGACCATTTTCTGTTCTATTTAGGAATTGCCAAGGGGAAACATTCAAACTCATAATCAAAAGGAAATTTTAACAGATTTTTAAAAGTCTTTTTTCATCACTCTTCCCCTCCCCAGGCTTCTGTAAAAAGAATATTCTTTTGTTATTGGTTTTTAATTAAACTATTGTGGAACATTTTTGTTTTTGTTATTGTTCATTTACTTGAAGGAGAGAGGTGACACCCCAACTTCAGCAATGGCACCTTTTCCCGTCTCCTCTCCACACCCCGCCCGTCCCCCTCCCCAGGCCGACCCCAGCACCCGGGCCTCCACCACGGCAGTCGCTGGGCTGCATGCTGTGCCCGCTCTTCCAGCCACAACACAGACGGACACACGTCCAGCCCAACTCTGCACCCCCATGTCTGTAGCACATGATGCTCGGGCTCCGCCCTGCGCCCCAGCAGCACAACGATGGCACCCAGACACGGGACAGGGACTGCTGAGGAACTGCCACCTCCGCAAGCACTGCAGACGGAGGTCAGCACTGGTAGCTACGCAGCTGCGGGACAGCGGGGCAGTGTCACAGCAGGACGGGCTGCTGACGGCTCCTTGAATTCTGGCAGATGGGTCACCAGCAGTGCGAGAAACCACCTCCCACAACTAACGGGCTTTGAAGCGCCTTTGCCACGCCTCGGAAGGGTGGAGTAGCCACAGCAGCAGGCAGGGACGCCCACTTCTACGTTCAGGAAAGCGCGGGGTTTGCTCTGCTGCTCAGAGAAGCCGTGGGGAGGCCGACTGTGTGGCTCTAGCTGCCACTAACCTTTGGCCCATGACGGTCAACAGCTGCTGGACACGAAACACGAGGCAAGCCGTGCACTTTCCAAGAGCGAGGATTAGTCAGCAGGTGCTGTGGCTGGTTTCGGGAAACTTCCTGTGACTTATAAACTATAAAAACCCCTACAACCTGCACGGAGGTTTGAAGACTTGCAAAGACGGGAAAGCACCAAACAACCACCAAGAGTCAGAATCCCCAGAGCAGCAAGCCATCCTCACGCCGAACTTGCCTCCGTCAGCCAAGAGCAACACTGCGTCAGAGCCCTGACCGAGAGCCGAGCCGGCTACAGACTGCGGTCCGGTGCGGAGCCAGGAACAGCTCTCCCAGGAAGTACGGAGCACCGTCAGCGCTCCCGAAGGCCTGGGCGGCGGGGCTGGCCGGACTGCAGCGCGCCACAGGAGAGGAGGAGGGTGAGCGCGCCCTCCCGACACCGCAGGCCTGAGGCCACCTGTGTGGAGGCCCTGGCGGCACCACCCCGACCCTGCCCCCACCGCAGACGGGGCTTACCGCCTCTGTGCTCCACACACAAAACCACCGCGACAGAAACAGGCATGGATTGTGCTCGCTTTCACATCAGGCATTGGAAAAGCACCAAGTGTCAAACTTACGTCTGAGCCCACACTTCTCCCGGTACTCTGTAGGACAGGCTTGGCCACAGAAAGTTTTCCGTTCACTGGGCTACTGGCCACAGGGGCCGGCACCACACTGACCACGTGGTTCGGCAGCTGCGCGGCTCCCCTGGCGACGGCCAGCACGGGCTGGGGAGAGGGCAGGACCCCGGGCGCCCGCAGCTGAACCACTGTAGGCTGGGACAGCACCACGGTCTGACCTACAGGGAGAAAAGACAGGGGTCAGAGGACGCACAGCTCTGCAGCAGGAAGAGCCACTGTTCAACCGGAGGCCTGGTCTGCAGGCAGAGCGACAGGGAAGGGCGCGAAGCCACCCACCCCGGCCTGGCCGGCAGCGCACACTCTCGCGAGGACGCACGTTGTCCAGCCTCAGTGAACCCCACCACGGCCATGCCTCCCACGTGAGCGTTCAGCGTACTTCCCTGTATGTGGTCTCAGCTACACACGTACCGGATGCGCTCAGTTATACAGAGGTATCTCTAACCAAGGTATCAACCTCTGAAATTTATTAGCGCTAAAAGGATTTTTCACGTTACATATAACAAACCTTTCTACTAACACAGAGAGCCACATATGTATTTCAAATTAATGGGACTTAGAAATACTACACCAAAAACATATAAACACAGATTCTTTAACTTGGTGCTTAGAAAAACACAGGGCTACAAATATCAAAAGTGTTAAAGCCTGAGATGAATTCTTAGCTAACAAGCACAGGAAGCGTAAGTCTGTAATTTAAAACAGTGTGCACACAGTAACAGCCCCCACCCCCAAAGACGGCCTACCAGTCTTTCCTCGCCTTCACATTTCACCTCAGTCTAAAGTCAGACTCCTCTGAGCACAGGCTGTCGGTGACCTCAAGGAGACGCCCAGCTCCCAACACTCGACTGGGAAGGACAGCCGGCCCACCAAGCAGCCTCGCCAGGTCCTCAGGACCAAGGGAGCCCGCCCAGCAGCATGAAGGCACAGCCACACCCGGCAACTGCAACTTCACGCGCGTTCATGATTTGTCTTCAAGGGAAAAAGCGCTGTGCTTTCAGACTGCGACAGGAGCCACGCGACACTCAGCCCTGCACTTGGCAGCATCGAGGAAAGTGAAAAACCGGAAGGGTGTTTCAGGACACCTGTGCGTTAACAGCATCTGTCTCCACTTAAAAAAACCACTTCAAATTGGTAAATTGTGAGAAAGATGTAACAGTCATTTCATAGATTTGTAGTATGTACAATTTACTTGAGCGTAAATGATCTCTAAACGTTTTCCCTTGGAATAACTTTTATGAAATAAAAACATAAAATGAGGAAATGACTCCTAAGCTGATATAAATACGCTTAGGCCAAATACATAAGTAAAAATAATTAGCAAACAGCATATGACCATGCGTGAGGTCTTTTAACAACACTTACTAAGAAATCACAGTCAGTCTGGCCCCAAAAAACACACTCGTCCTGATACAAGACACACCAGGCCCCCAGCCTCCGCTGTGCCGCCTTCATGTCACAAACACCACGTCCGGCGCCCGGCGGCTAGGACTGTCTTCTCAGTTCTTTGCGCTGAGAAGCACGTGATGAGAAAAGCACTCGGACCAGAGTGTGGCACAGAGCAAAAACGTGAATGTTCGCCACTGTTACTGCTGTCCATCTGCACAAGAGCTTCCACAGGGCACTGTGCGCATCATCGATTCGTTCCTTCTCACGGTCACTGTATTTAACTGCTGACACACACCTGCTAACCCCCAACTCCTGACACCAACGGCCACAGCTCGGCACCCTCCCGGAGGCCACAGGCAATCCAGCACCCGGGTCAGCATCCGCCCTCGGAGACAGACCCCACGGCTCACGGCCTGACCCTGCCTGCCGCCCGCAGAGCGCCCTGAGCCAGCACCTATCCCTGCCCTCCACTGCTGTGAGTGGCACCGTCCTCCACCCAGAGAGCCCGCGACAGGGTCCTGTCCTCTCTGCCCCCACTCCCTTCCACACCATCCAGGCACTGAGCGCTGGGATGCTGCCCCAGCCTCCGTCGCAGCCACCAGCGCCGCGCACACAGTCGCACGGGTGCATGGGGTGTAGACACAAATGGCAGGAGCTGCGCCAGGCAGACGGAATGGTATGTGCTATGAAACCAGGGAAAACAAGGTCATTCGGCGACCGGGCCAGAAAGGGGGTTTGTAGAAAGGGGTGATGCCACAGCGCCAAGTGAGAGAACTAAACCGGGCCAAACCAGGATGGGCAGGAGGCCTCCAGCCGCCTCCTCGGAGAATGACTTCAGTTCCCAGTGGGAAACGCTCACTGCGGAGGCTCACTCGTGGATGGTGAAGTGCCTCCCTGTATTTCCCTCCTTCTCCCCATACTCCCATGTAAACGGGAGACGCACCCTTCCCTCTGTCCGTCAAGAGAAGCCCCGCTCAGCAGATGGCCCTATGAGAGCAGACACAGGCCCCTGCAGACGCTGGGAAAGCACTGGCGTCTGCGTGGCGTGTCACACTGGTCTCTGAGGCTAGGGCACTGCTCGGAAAGGGGCAGCCCTCTAGCACTCCCCAGACCACAGGCTGCTGAGAACACACCCTCCGCACACCCTCTGCTGTGCCACCAGCCGAGCCAACGTTAGGCTTTCACTCTGTACGCCTGTGTTAACAACGTATGGGAACCACAGTGGGGCCCCGCGAGTTTACATTCGCAGCTTTAGGAGACACAGGCCCTTCTGAGACCCCAGTGAGCACGTGTGGACATGCGCTGTCTCACATGTCACGTCAAGAAGCTCACGAACGCTTGACCGCCACTCTGGACCCCAAGAACACCTGCTCCCCCGGCAAGAAAGGCCCAGCGCGAGGCCCCAGAAGGGCAGGCGTTGTGGGTGTGTCTGCGTCCATCCAGTCTCCCCGGCCTCCTGTGATCATTGCCGAGCTGTCTACAAGCCAGGACACCACAGAGCGGCCTGGGCACCGCATGCACAGCCTTGCCCTCATCACGACCACAGTCCAGAGAAAGGAGCTAACGCCCCAGAGCTGGACAGACGGCCCTAAAAGCAAACGCCACACTGTGTTTAGGGACAGCCTGTACCCCTGCGACACCTCATCCTCCTGGGCCCCGGCCACAACACCCAGGGAACGACGCTGCACAGGTTTCCTGGACTCGGGGGGACACGCTCCAGCACGAGAGCGATGACAAGCACCTGTCAGAGCAGCCACGGCGTGCCAGTGACTCTGCATCTGGACAGTGCCAGGCCTCCACCTGATCCTCGCGGAATCGAGTCCGCGCGGCCCCCTGGTGGACGGCATGCAGAAACACACACGGTTTGGGCAAGGTGAAGACAGGGTTTGGGTCCCAAAGCCAGTCCCGGCCACGTTCACGCCTGAGAGACTGAGAGCCGGGTTCTACCACCAAAACACACCCACAAGACCTGAAGCGGACCATAGTGTTTAAACACCAAACTCTCTTTAAAAACAAAGTTCATAGACACAAAAATCTCAGGATAAAATGTCACCAAGAAAGTTTCCCACGCCTGCTTCTTCATTACAAGTGGTCGTACAAACCACAAGTCTCTCGTAACTAAACCTGTAAGGAAACAGGCGTGTTGGCATGACTGATCTGAGAGCTGTCCACTGCTGGGACAGGGACCAGGTATCAGTCACTTGCCACGTCCCAGAACCAAGAACAGCTCCCGACACGGGGCACGGACACAGAGAGCACCGCGCCAACTAGAGAGCGTCATGTGGCACCAGCCTCGGCGGATGCCAGTCAAGCCCACGCGGCACATGGTACCTTTGGGGGGTGCGGGGTGGATGCTGACGGCTGGCTGCTGCTTCGCCACCGGAATCAGTGTGGGCAGGGCCTGAATGATGATGGCTTTCGCGGGAATGCTGGGGTTTGTTTGAGGCTTGGGTGCTGCTGGAAGCAGTAAAGGCTTGGGCTGAATTGAAGGTTTTGAATTTGTCTGAAGTTTTTTCTTTGGAGTCAGTCCATTTTCTAGAGAAAAACCAAACCACAATCAATCTGAAAACAAGCAAGCAGTCGTAGGAAACAGATTCTATTTACACCTTTCTCTACACTTTGACCGCAGAAGGTAAGTTATCCTGAGGTGGCCTGGACCGCCTTCGGCTAAGTTTAAGCCCGGTGGCTCCAGGCCTCAGTGGACTGAGGAACAGCCCTCAGTCGGGGGCTCTCCTTGTTTTCGCCGAGGTGTAACCGACTCATGACGTCCTATCAGCCTCAGGCGCACAACGCAATGATTCAGTATCTGCATCACAAAATGATCATCATAGTAAGTCTGGTTAGTTAACATCCGTCATGTACAGTTACAGTTATTTTTCTTGCCATGAGCACTTTTACAATCTATTCCCCTGGCAACTTTCATCTGCAAGACAGTGTCAGCAAGCGGGTCGTCGCCGTGCACTAAACGGCCTCCCCGGGCTCCATCCTACCCCTGTGGGTCGAGACCTTCCTCTCGGGATGAGCCGCAGCCTTGGGGAGGGCGCGGGCCCTGCGGAGCAGCACAGCCTGGCCTCCAGCCTGGCATCACGAGGTGACAGAGGCCACCACCCCATGGCCCTCACAGCCAGGACCCTCCGCTCGGGATGGGAGGGGCCTGAGTCCCCTGCAGCCCTTTCACCTCTAAAGACAGAGAGGACAAGAAGGGGACACCCTCCCCGTGCTCCCCACACCAGCCCTCCATGGCAGACAGGCCCAGCGACCCACACAGACCCCCACGTCTACTCCTGAGAAACGGAACCCAAGCCCAGGCTAGGACAGAAGTGACACTGTCGGGAGAGGGAACAGTACCGGTTTTGCTCCTGGGACTGGGGATGGGCTTGTCCTCCTTCGGAGGCTCGGCCGAGCAGGGGCTGCTGGAGCTCTCTCCATAGAGGGAAAGGGGAGACATCTGGGAGGCGGAAGACAAATCCAGCTCCTCCTGCAGCGAAATCAAACAGGAGTTCATGCAGAAGACCGTCCCCGAGCAGAAAGCCGTCCGGAAAGAGAGGCCGGATCCAGAGAGAAACAGAGAGACACTTCGAGACAGCTCCGTGGCAAAGGTGTGACGTATCAGAAACTTCATGCGTTAAGTACCAAGACACTGCAGACAAACCAACACTAATCGTCAATACGAAAGAAAGACAACTCAAAGTGCCAGGTCTGTCCATCGGTCACAGATCTGCTTCTGCACTTCCTCCCAACACACGATTCACTTGGCTCCTGGCCCTACAAACGACTAGTGTATTATGAGGCTACAGTTAAGATGCCGGAACCCTTTCCGCACAAACTCTTGCTCAGTCCGACAAGACCCTCAGAGCAAGTGAGCCCTGCTGTTGTACCCTTTTCTGCCTGTCGGCTCGGGCTCTGTGCCCAGCGCTTGAAAGACGGGCGAGCACCGAAAGAAGTGGGGCTGCTGCGGCTCCGGCTCTGTGCCCAGCGCTTGAGGGACGGGCGAGCACCAAAAGGAGTGGGGCTGCTCTCTTCTCTTTGACGAGCGAGCTGATGACGCAGAGACCTGGGATGATGGTGTTTACCTTCCCAAAGACCTTTACTACGCAGGGGCCCTGTCTCGTTTCGACAGAACGAAGAAGTCAGCCTGGCGCACCGCAGCTTTTCTGCCCTGGGAGAAAGCCATGTTCTGCGTTCTGGCGGAACAGGGCCTTCGGTCTGTGAGGTCACCGAAGAGAGCTGGGAGAGCGAGCGCTCACACTCAGCGTGACGGGACCCCCGCGTCCAAGGCGCCTAGAAGCCTTCCAGGGAGAAGAGCAGGCTCAAACAGTAACAATGAAGATATTTTACAATAAAAAGTGGAGCATAAACACAGTCAGGGGATACAGAGTAATCAGAGAGATGGATTACCACCTGTTATAAAGTAGGAAACCGTTGAGTCAGTACTAATATAAACACAGAAAATCTGATGGGAAAGAAGCTATTTTTGTGGTTTTAAAGCACCTGCTTTATTTTCCCACTTACAGCAGTGGAAGGGAGAGCGACTTCACAGTGGAAGGGGCTGGCAGACGGCCACCGTCCAGGGGGCACAGTGACATCTTCAGCCACAGGACAGCCCAGAGCAAGCGCCACCTCATCCAAAGCCAAGGACGGAGGCAGGCGCCCCTTACGCACTGTGCCGGTCCCGGGCACGCCCCCGACTCCAACCCTGACACACCAGGCAAGCCCCACGAGGCGGGGGGGCCCTCTGCACATGCGCTAGTCTCTGCTACCCCAAGTGACAGGTCTCAAGAGTCAGGAAGGACAAGCAGCCTCCTGTGAAGAGGGCCAGGGGACAAGACGCGCACACGTCGAGGACGTCTGCGGACGAAGGGCAGGAGTGGAAGCTGAGGGTTAGATGAGTCACGGGCCGTGCGTACGTCCCGATTTTGACGGTGACAGTGTGGCCACCTAAGACATGTCCTTTAGTGTCGGAAACAGACACTGAGGTACTGGGGGTGGCAGGGCACCAGGCTGGCATCTTACTCCCAAATGGCCCCAGGGGAAAAAGTTCTTTATAATGTAACATTTCTGTAAATTTGAGATTGTTCCAAATTTTAAAAAATTAATAGAGGCAAAAAGACAGGATAAAGATACTATAACCTCTGAGTTGTGAAAAACTCTTTGAGTGAAAAAAAAAACAATAAAAGACCAGTAATTGGGCTGTTTAAAAAAAAAGTATGCCTGAGGACTAACAGCCCTACCACGCTATAAAACACGTTTAAAAACGGAGGACAGAAAGGCTGCCGCCACTCCAAGGAGAGGCGGACAGGCGTCCTCCCGAGGAGACTCCCGAAGGCGAGCCGCCCAACAGGGACCCAGCGCCAGGACCACGGGGCAGACCCCCAGGGGCGGCAGAGTGCCCTGGGCAGCAGAAGGAGGAGCCGCGCAGGTGACTGCAAAGGCTGCGCCAAGGGGGAGCGAGAGTGGGAAGTGCAACGCAGCCCCCTGGCGGCAGCAGGGAGGCACCGGGCCGGTTCGAGCCGAGGACTGACGACCCGACCAAATCGAAGGCTTCTCTGCGGGGGAAGCTGTGGGCCGTGGGGGCAGAGCCGTGACTGTGCCACCGATCCGGGCAGGGGCGGCAATGACACCGGCACCTGGGAAGGTGACTCCCGGAGACTCGGGGCCCAGGAGGCCTCGGGGTTTCCTGAGCGACAAGACGCCCTGGGTGCGAGCCTCGAGCCTCCCTCCTCCCTCATCGCTCCCCGCCCTCGCCCGCACACCCTCTCTTGGCCTCGGGCTCCCGCCGACAGGAGCCACATCACTTCTAAGGGGCTACCAGACCTTGGTGACGCCCCCGCCCTTCGGGAGGCGGGTGGGCGCTGCTGACACATCTACACCTTCCCAGGTTTGTGGCTGAGGCTCAGTGCCCTCGTCTCCCCCTCCTCCAAGGAGGTGCAAGGGAGGCAGGGAGTGAGATCAGCGACTGACGGGGAAACTGAGTCCCGCAGAGGGGACACCGAATGGCCTCTGCCTCCCTGCACAGGGCCACCTGGGCCCCCCCAGAGGCTGCTACTCACAGGGACATGCTGCGTGGGCGAGGCTGAGTCGAGGGACTGCGGAGAGGACAGCGAGCAGCTGCAGGAGGCCGGCGAGAGGGGCTGGGGCTCCGCCTTGATAGGTGAGACTGAAACACACAGAGCACAGGTTTTCCACCGCACAGCACGGACTCTGCACCACACAAGCGAGAGAGGAGGTGACACATGCTCTTCAAGTCCAGCCCTGGGGTAGCGGGGGCGCCCGTCCACCATCCAGGGTGGACTGAGGAGGGGGCAGCCCACATGCTGTGCACAAGTGCCAGCCGCTCGCTTCTGCCCTGATTCTCCGGAAACCATGGGAGAAATCGGAGGAACAGCGCTGGGAACACGATGGGCTGGCTGAGGGGCAAGGGCAGGAGGAGGCAACGTCCTACTCCACAGACTCGTGCCTTCTGAATCGCACCATACGCGAAAACGATAGCCTGCCGAGAAGTAATTCTGAAAAATGTAACGGGAAAGAATTCTTTTGCAAAGCGTTTTGGCAATATTGTTAAAACTCACAAAAATGTCGTGTCTTTAGAACTGTTGGTATATTTATAATAATTTATTGAGCAGAGGTCACCCAGGCAGCCTCCAGGGTGTGGAACTGGTAAGGGGAACCGAGTCTGTGTCTCCCCAATGCGGCTGCAAAAGCCCTGGTAACCCCTGAGGATC
Source organism: Desmodus rotundus (assembly GCF_022682495.2). Classification (NCBI taxonomy): domain Eukaryota; kingdom Metazoa; phylum Chordata; class Mammalia; order Chiroptera; family Phyllostomidae; genus Desmodus; species Desmodus rotundus. The sequence continues at coordinate 101,374,950 of NC_071398.1, forward strand.
TAGCATGGGACCCGCCACCTTGCCCCCATCAGAACCTCGGACGTGCGGGACTCCTGGTCTGGAGTGCTGTGGGGGCTCGTCTGCGCCCAACACCCCACGTGAGCCTCCAACATCGGACTGCCACCCGACACCACGCTGGGAGGGAGCCGAGCCACGGAGAAAGGCCGCGTGCGGGCATCTCGCGGGCAGTCCTCAGGTCTGCACATCAGCCAGGCCAGGCAGCCGACACGTGAGGCAGGAAAGCTTAGGAGAACTCTGGCCCCCAGGCTACCCCTGCCTGCAAGTCTTCCCAGTGGGGTCAGCACATCACGGAGCAGAGACACCGCTCCTGGTGCTCCCTGTCCCATCCCCAACCCACAGACTCGGGGAACATAACAAAACAGTGGGTGTTCCAAGCCACTAAGTTTATCACACAGCAGTAGTGACCGGAACACTGTCCTTGCACAGCCCAAGTGCCCCGAGGGAAGACGGGCAGTGAGCAAGCCAAACACACACACAGAATGGAGGGGTGAGGAAGTGCAGTGTGGGCACCCACCGTTTATCCACCCTCTACCTCAGCTCTGAGCCCACCAGCCGAGGGCTGAGACGCCCATCATGCGCAGGCCCCGCTGGCTGCTGCTGGGGCCTGTCCGCAGGGACCGTGGAAGGACACCAGCTGGGAGAAGGGGAGGAGGGTTTCTCATCCTGCGTCAGCTTCCCGGGAGGTGACAGCTCGCGCAGGGGCCAGCTTCTGTCTGTGCAGGCGCGCCCCCTCCCCAGCGGGGAGCGCCCCTCCGAGCACCGAGCTCCAAGGTTCGGGTAGCCCCGGGCTCTTTCCTGGACCCCCAAGTCTGCCTGGTTCTGAGGCCGCTCTCTCACAGGGGTATTGTATGTAAGCGAAAACCAGCACGTCTGACACGGGTGCCTTACTCACGTGTGTGACTGAAACAGGCCTGAAAGTCTTATCTCGCCTGGATGAGAATTTCCTGTGTGCACCGCCGCGCCGGAAGTAGGATATACAGTCCCTGCAGTTTCAGCCCATCGAGGGAGCCCAACAGCCCCACCTCGTGAGGCTGTGACCAAACTACAAAGTAAGACGGACCCTCTGGAAGTTTTTCCGGTGACAACAGACCCTTACCTGCACAGAGCTGGTTGTTGATATCCCACATGCCTGTCTCCCACGGCACCAAATCCAAATCAAAATCGAGGCTATCAAAATTGCTTGCCTGTAGGTGTCAAATCAGCAAAAGAATATTAGAAGAATAAAACATATGCCCCTAGACATCAGACTCTCAGATGCAACTTGCCACAGACAGTACAACTGCTGTCACCCAACTGAGCACACAGTTTTCTGAGCCACAGGTTCACCTGGAGCCCTCACCTCGGGGAGCCCAGAGAGAAGCCAACGCCGTTACCTGGCACAGCGGTAACAACCGGGGAGAGCCCGCTGGCCTGACTCTTCTCAGGGGGGCAGGCCAGCACAAGAGTCACAGACACAAGAGGGTCTGCCGTCAGGGAGACCCAGCAAAGAAAAGGAAGCTTTCCCACTGCTGTGAAGGAGAGCAACTCAGAGCCGAGCCCACTCACAGCAGCACCCCAGACAGTGGCGAGAACACAGACGCAGGCGAGAGCTGGGCAAGAATCATGGGAGCTTCACCGGAACCTTCGGATTTACCCCAGTAAGACGGCTCCACGAGAAGGAGCATGCCCATTGGAGGGTGGGCCCCTTTCTCCTTTTCTCTGCTGTCCTGCACTTTCAAACTTCTAAACTATCATTTAATCCAAGAAGATAAAACTTAAGTTTTTCCATTGGGGCCAACAAACCTCTTAAAGGGACTCTCAGTTTCTTTTCACTGAGACGACACTTTTCCCCACAAAGCAGCACACACCGGGCCCGTCTGGCCGACCCCCGCCACACACGTGAACACTCGGAGAACTGCCACTGGACTCCGGAGCCCCCGCGTGAGCGGCAGATCCGGGGAGAGAGCTACCACTCACAGCGTCTGCGCCTGGGAGGCAGGCCCAGAGTGAGCACCGGCGGGAACAGCGCGGCAAAGCCAAAAGGCAGTCGACATTAACTTGATGTGACCGACGGCAGCAGAGGGAGCAAGCCTCCGGCCAAAAGTGAGGATTAACGTAGCAAGTATCACCAGCCACTCGGTAATGACTTGTAGAATAACATTATCGTTTCAAAACGTCCGCATGTGGTTTATTTTTACCGAGAGTGTAACGGGAGAGAGGGCAAACTGTTCTGTCACACTGCCTCTGAGTGAGAGCCGCACACGTTACACAAGGAAAATGTGTGCAAGAGCACATAAAGAAAGAAAAGAAACAGCTACTTAGATCATGCAGAACCACTTCTAAATCAACCTCCTTCGTTTTTTCCTCTCACTTGAACCCACATGTCAGGAAACCAGGCGGCCCAGTCCTTCCAGCAACCAGAATACCCTCCCCATCTCCCCGCCCCTGCATGGGGCTCAGGTGGTGGCCACGCCATCCAGCCCTGCTCGGGACCCTGCCCCTCGGTCTCGGCCAGAGACAAACGCCTTCCCCAGCCTGAGAACCCCTTCTGGCTGGACGGACACTCAGGACGGACACCCACTGCAGCGGGGAAGAGGAGGGCACAGCGGGGGGCCAGGACAGCCCTCAGGGGCGTTTGCTCCGATCCCTCTGTTTCACGCCGGACCAGCCACGGGACCGAAAGGCTGGGTGACTTGTGTGAGGTAAGAGCGTTAACTATGAAACCGGGACCACGTTCCCCCGCATCTTTCCCGTTCACTACACCGTTCACTGGTGACTCAGGCTGCAGAGGCTGCGGAACAGTATCAGCTGCTTGGGCAACCGGCCAGTAGGAAAAGTCAATTGGATCAGCAGACCACATTCTAAGCCTCTCAGGAAAGCAGAAGAACCGCTAACCCATGCACCGATCATAAAGTACGCCGTGTTTCCACTGTGTTCTGTGTCCCTTCATAGTAAAACCACCGCTCAACTGCCCTTTGAGAAGCGTCTGAGAAACCCCCTCAGCAACCGATGCGTATCTCCACACTCAGGTCAACAAGGGCTGAAATCACAAGTGACAGACACTCGACCCGACTGGCACGCACACGAAACCCTGGCCCACGGGAACAACTTCCTCTCGGAACGCCTCGTCCAAGCAAGGGCAAGACACCGAAGAGCCCTCCGGGCCAGAGCGCTGTGCACTCACACCCAGGTGCGGGTCCAGGAGAGAGAGGAGAAAACCCAAGGTGCTTTGAGGACTCAAAGAGCTACAAAAGCTGTTACACAGGCTTCTAGCTACACAAAGGCAACGAGTAAGGGCACACCTGAGCTTCAGAGCATTGCCAGCTCTGGATATGTAACTTTTAGAGACACGGGGAGTGCTCCGTGATGTCTGTGACTCACACGAGCCCTTCACGTCACTGTTTCCATCACACAGCAAAGTTACCTCTGAAAACCAGGAAGGAGGCGGGTGAGCAACTGGGCCACAGGTGGGCGAAGACGACAAGTCTCCTCACACCAGGACCCCCGAAGCTCCCACAGCTCTGAATCCACTGGCTGCCAGGTAGCTCTCTCTCTCCTGCTCACAGCCTCCTAACCTAGACAACCTGCCTAACCCCGCCATCCCGAAACCTCCTTGCACAAGGCAGGGTATAAACAAACCATCACACAAGTCAGTATGTCCCCCCGTAAATACTCACATAAATTCCGTTGGCTGCGTCCAAGTCCATGTCTGTGAAACGGCCGAGCTCAGCAAACAGCGCAGAGTCTGGGGACGGAAGGAAAGGAGAGGGGTGAGCTGCCGGGTTAGTGTTTTGACACAAGGATAAGCACCGCACCCCGAGGCCATTCCTATCATTGACAATGCTGTCATCGATTCGATCCTTGACAAACCCAGCAGTGTGAATGACAACTAACGCAAAGCTGGGTTCTAATTTATGTGCACCGTCCACGCGATTTTTATGTCGTGAACGCAATCTTTACACCAGGGCTTTGGAAACAGGCTTCACGTCACATCACGCTGGACTAACTGGTAGCAACCCTCTGGAACATCACTCCCACCGGTTCTGAGTCTGCCTCTGGGCTCAGCACCAAGAGTGACAGGCTGGTCAGCAGCGAGGACAGGAGAAGATAAGGGCAGCACACGCATCGTGCGTCTGCCGTCCGCACTGGAAGTTACAGGACAACGCACTTCCTACCTGAACACTACAGAGCTCAGGCATCTAAACCATTCGGGATACTTCACCAAGTCTAATGACATCCCGATCTCCCAGTGAGATTTCATCGTAAACCAGGAAATGTGCGGACACAGAAAATAATCTTCAATAAACTAGGCTGAAACTCCCCGGAGAAAAAAGTCAAGATGCTGCTCGCTCTGTGAAGTGTGTTTCCCTAACACGCTCAGAACTCGGACAGTTCTCTGAAGCCGGGCCTGCCCTCCGCTCTCCCGGCGCCGCGGCACCACGACGGCTCTGGGGTCTCCTCACCGCGCACGGGAGCGATGCTGCCCCTATGTCACTAACTCGACCAGCGACACAAGCGTTTCACCAACCGCAACCCAGCAATCCACAAGCAGGAGAACTGCGTGTGGTGCAGACGAACACCCCTCTCAGCTCTCGGGGAGACCACCTTGCACGGAAGGGGCCTCAGGGCAGCCACGGCGCTGAGTGCATGTGAGCAGACCGGGGACTGAACCCCCTTCCTGAATGGAATCCCAATGGCGGGCTCCATCGGGGGATGGCTCACTCCAGGGCTGAAGCAGAGAAAGTGCAAGATGAGACCGGAACATCTCGTGACAGAAAACAAGGAAATTCCCAGAGAATGGTGGGAACATGTCAAAAGACTAAAAGAGCCAGTGTGAAGGGTCAAATCCGGGGAAATCTCAGCATCGAAATGCGAGGAGAGGGCCAGGCCCATGTGAAAAGCACACACGCACACAGGCAGGCTCTCCCTACCGTGCGGTCACACACGGAGACAGGGCGACAAAGATGACCCCGCGTGGCACCACAGGGGTAGCTCAGAGGGGCCGCAGGTATCAGTGGAGGTATCAGTGGAGCCTAGGGCTGCTGGGTGCAGGTTTCATAGGGAACAGGACATGGACATTGTGGCGGATGCTCCCCCCCCAAATCATGGAGCCTTTACAGTGGAGAAACTGGGGAGACAACGTGACCATACAATCAAGGTGACCGTCACCTCGGGACAGGTCAAGGGCGTGTGCAGCAGATGTTCCGCAATCCACTGAGATGAGGACAGCGTCCTTTCCTAGCGTCCCCCATGGTGCCCATGGGACTCCCGAGGAGCCAGGGGACAGACCGAGGTCCAGGGTGCCCTGTACTCTTCAGGACAGTCAGGGCCACAAGAGATGGGACCGCTGAGCCATCCCAGACGAGGGAGCGCAATGCGTGTCTGCAGCGAGCTTCCTGGCCGAGAACGGAAGGGCCCAGGCGTGCAGTGGCTGTGGACCGGACATCAGCACTGTGGTGGTGTTCGCGTCCTAGCTGGGAGGAGTGTGTGGCAGGAACACAGAGGCTCCCTTGTTTGGGGAGACAGTATTATCTGCGGTATTTAGAAGTGATGGCTCAACACATCTCGAAAGAGAGAAACGGGGCAAATGCAGTAAAATTTAACAATTAGGGAATCTGTGTGAAGGGCACACATTAGCTCTTTATACTGTTCTTACAACTTTTATGTAGGTTTGACACTATTTCAAAATTAAAATGTAAAGAATGTGTGTGTGTGCACACGCACAGATCCATAATCCGCCAGCTCATCGCCTCCGCTGCTGCTGCCACCGGCCGCCTGGGCTTCTCCAGTGGCCCCTGCCCTGCTCTTGCCTGTCCTTCAGTCCGTCCGCAACAGCGCGGCTAAAGCGAGCCCCACAACCCTAGGCGATTGGTGGGAAGCGGGGTTTTCACGGGGAGAGAAACGCACTGTGCAGAGGGTGGGAAAGGGCCCCGAGCTGCAGGACGGGCAGGAGTGCGTGCCTTTTGAACGCATCCACCTCCTCGCTCGGAGGTGAGCCCGGGTGGGTGTTCGGGAGTCCCACGCTATCTGCAGCCCACTGTGAGGCGGTGAGAGGAGGGGTGTGGGTGACAGGAAGAGTGAGTGTGGCAGGATGGTGGCAGCTGAATCTAGACGAAGGAAATGCAGGTGATCGCTGCTCAGGCCTTTTAACTTTCCTGTGGTTTGTGAACACTTAAACCGACAGGGGGTCCAGAAACACCTGTGCGTATGTGTGGAGGACCCCAGAAGTCACCGGAGATCCCTCAGAGCCAGGCGTGTCCCACACTGCTGACACTTAGACTTCCCGCAGCGGCGGCGGCAACAGCGGCAGCGGCGGCTGTGGAAGCAAGTGATCTCAGCTTGCTCGGCAAGTTTTCCCGCCTGACCTCACCCTAGCCATTTACCCGTCCTTTCACCAACTTCTCGTAAGAAGGGAAACGCCACTGGAGTCCCCGGTGACATCAGCAAGAGCTCCGGGGAAACAGCGTCAGTGAACACGGCCATCTTTACACAGAGCTCTGCTGTAGAATAGAGAAGTGCAGCAGCAGCGAGAGAGGAAGTAACATCGGAAGAGGGTTTGGGGTTCTACGGGAGAAGCATCCCCGTGTGCGAGCAGACAGGCGGCCTAGGAGTGGAGACAGAGGCCGAAGTGCTCAGCAACAGCCCTGAGTACAGGTGGGGGCCCAGGCGCCCCAGCCGCAGGAGACAGCAGACACGGGCAGATGCTGGGACGCTGCAGGGTGCTCCTCTGCTGCAAAGGGAGGGGCGGGTGCCCAAATTCTGAGGGAGGGCGAGGCCCCGGGACAGATGCTCTGCAGGTAACGCAGAAGGGTCTGTTTCAGGTCGGCACGGCAGATGGAAAGTGAGGCCAGCCGGCACGGCTCACTGTTTTTTTCAGCCACACTCTGCTTTCCGAGGCAGACATGGAGTAGGCAGATTGGATTTAACTAACGTTATGGTTCACCCGAGAAAGAAGGGCCAAACAAGAGAGAGACAAGGACTGAGGCACGAGGGGATGGTGCTGTCCACGGAATTCAAACTGGGTGGGGGATGGAGGCACAAGGGGGTGGGGGGATGAAAAATGGCAGAATCTCCGCAGCAGGGCAGGTGCTTTGGAAGTGGAACACTAGGTGGGGGCGGGGTGGTGAGAGGAGCAGGCAGCCAGAGAGGGACGTCTGAGGTGCAGCTGATGTCCTTGGTAATGGCAAGGGCGGAGGGTGAGGTCACGGTGCAGAGCAGGTCTGGGAGGTCCCGTGCAGAGGGTGTGTAAAGTGTCCTGGGAACACTGAAGTCACCCAGAAAGCGTGACGGAAGGAATGCTGGAGAAAGTCACCATGAGTGAGGAGCTAAAATCTTGCATGCAGTGAGGAGGAGGGGACCGGGAACCTGCAGAGGACTGAGGCGTGGAGAGGTGGGAGACAGCATCCTGGGACGGTGTGTGGTTGAGACCTGCATGCTTCTGGGCGGGACGAAAGAAGGGTCCCAAGGCAGCGGGGAAGAACAAAGAAGGCGCTCGTGGCACCTGCAGAAGCCCTAACAAGAGTCGGAGAATGCAAGCGGCCACCACGCACCAGGGCTTTCGGAATGCAGAGGACTCGGGTCTGGTCAGTGCGAGAAGAAGGCAAACAACTTTCACAGGGGAGAATGTGGTTCAACAGAAACCACAGTGCAGACGGAGCTCCTGATCTCGGTGCGTCTATCTCCCACGTGGCAGGAAAAGGCGGTGTCTGCACAAATGAAAGGGGGCAGGAGGCAGAGAAGGAAGGAGGGGAGGGAAGACACACGGATGACCCACGAGCCTGTGACACCAGCCCTCCACCCTCACGCAGATTAAAACTGCCGTGAGGGCCGAGGACACTGACCAGACCGGCTGAAACCCCAAACACTGACCACACCCAGGCTGGCGGGATGTGGACGCTCATTCATTGTCGGTGAGCATGCAAACTGGCACGGCCACTTCGAAGACAGTTGGCAAGTTCCTTACAAAGCTAAACACGCATACGCTCACCACTCAACCCGGCAATCGCTCCCTGGTCTTTACCCTAATGGTCTGAAAACTTACATCCCTGTACAAAGCTGCACACGAATATTTCCAGCAGCTTTATATGTAACTGTCAACATGTGAAAGCAACCGAGATGCCCTTCGACAGGTAACTGGATAAACAGGCAGAGGTTACATGCTGACGTCCCAACCCCAATGTGACGGCAGCCAGAGGCAGGTGGTCTGCAGGAGGCACCTGGGTTAAATGAGGTCATAAGGGTGGGGCTCCCATCCAATGGGGCTGTGGCCTGCTATGACCACGAAGCTCTCCCCATCCCTTTCCTAACTCCTCCCCCTCCCCTACTCCCCCCCCAACTCTCCATCCCTCTTTTTCTCCCCCCTCCTCTCTCTCCCTCCCAACTGCAAGATCTTCCAGAAACCACAAACACTAGGGCAGCAGCGAACCATCAGCGGCTGCCTAGGAGGGCGGGCGGGCCTGGGGAGACTGTTCTCTATGACACTGTAACAGTGGGCCCGTGACACCACGCACTTGTCGGCACCCACAGCACCTGCCGCTCAGGGTGCGCCTTCAAGTCCGCCATGGACCCTGGCTAAGGAGGGTGCATCGCACCGGCTCACGGCTCTGACACGCGCACTACTGCACGACGTCGCTGTGGGGGGGTGGGGGGGCGGTGGATGTGGAACTCAGGGTGCTGTCTGCTCAGTCACTCTGTAAACCTAAAGCTGCGCTAAAAATTAAGTCTATTAGCCATTAAAAATAACTGTGAAATTCAACTTCCCATGTCCACAATGAAGTCGTAATAATGGTGGAGCCCGGGAACTGCAACAGAAACACGTGACTGAAAATATTTACTATCTGGACCTTCACAGAAACTGTTTGCAAAATCCTGCTGGGCATTTCATCACCCAGATTGAAGGGAGGGGAGCCCCCATCACGAGCTGTCCTGGGCTAATCAGTTCAGTTAAATCAGCCAGTTGGTAGGGTCACAAGCAGTACTAATTACATAAGCTGACTCTAAATTTAACTGCTCAGCTTCTAACAAACAAAACAAATCAATGAAGTACTTCCAGAAAAATAATCCACCGTCTACAGAGAAACACTAGCAGACAGAAGTATTCCACTCGAGTGCCTGCAAAATCCCTCCGACTTACTCAGCACCCGAGGAATCAGAATTACAATGTCCAACGAAGAGAAGGTTGGCGACGGCTTGAAGGGAAAGCCGGGAAAACATGGGAAGTGGGCACGTCCCGGGAGGGCAGTCACCGACTCCACGGCCTGAACGCTCCGTTAAAGAACGTGAAGACCAGGAGTCAGGGTCCGGGTGGGTCAGGAAGGCGCAGCCTGGGGATTGGAAGGCAAACACGGCGCGGTGCCCTCGGGAAGCGCCCCTTTGGAAGCGCCCTGAACAGTCAGCAGTTTACTACGGGAGAAACAGCCCTGACGACCTAAAGTGACTGGGGGTCTGGGTAAGAATCCGACCTGTAGAAACAGCTTCCGGAAGCGGTCTAGACCGTGACCACAGCACAGGCTGCGGAGGTGGGCAAGCCTGAGTCTGGTCCTGCCTCTGCCACCCACGGGCTCCGAGACCAAGCGTCCCTTCCCTCTCAGCCTCCGTTTACTCAGCTGTGGAATAACAGAACCTCGCTGGACTGCTGGGAGGATTAAACACAGGACCGCACTGAGTTCAACAGGGTGCCTCACAGGAATGCCAGATGGCGCCTGCTCCTATTTCTGCTGTGTCCGGCCTGATGAAATACTCTTGGATCCACAGTCTGAAGTTCTTCCAGCAACTCCTAGAAAGTCTACCCAAGGGTCAAAACAAATCCTAATGGTATATAATTTAAAAGAAGTTCTGCCTCTGGAAAACCCAGTGAGGACCTTCAGCTCAATAAATGGAATTGAGCTCACACTCTTGCTACCGGGAACGGTGGTCCAAGGGGAAAGATGAAGACCCCTCTGGTTTACCCCTGAATTCCAAGCTGGGGGATGGTGCAGGCTCAGTAGCCCTTCCGGGACCTACACAATCCCAGATTCCCACGGAAGCCGGAGAGCAGTATCGGCATTAGGACTCGCGATCACAAGCTGGATTTGGTTCCTCCGCAATGACCACATACCCCCTCACCCCTCGCAGCCACAAAACCTAACAAACTCCCGGAACGAACTACACGTAACCAGGAAGCCCCGAGCTTTATCTGGGGAGCAGTGAAGGCTACACGGCCTGTGGGTCCACCCAGGTGAGCGCCCGTGGCCAGGAACGCGGGTCTCTGCTTCTCTGCTAAGACAAATGGACCTCAGCCCGGAGCCACAGTGGACGCTGCCAGACGAGCATCTACTGCACACTCATTCTCGTGCGCACACGCACACACATGCACAGGCACGCACACAAACACGTAGTGCACAGGTGTGAGAAGGGACAGGCACGCGCGCACACGTGCACACACCCACGCAGCACAAGGACAAAGACACACGTGCGTAGACGTGCAAACACACGAGCGCGCACATGTACACGGGAACTGCACACAGGCGAGCGGACGTACAGACGTACACAACACATACACATGTGGTACACAGGGTAGCACGGTTACACATACACACGTACGGACGTGCGCGCGCGTGGACACATGTAGCACACAGGTACGCGCCGGCACACATGCGCACGCGCAGAGACACGCGCACCCACTTCGCGGCAGTCACCCATCCCACACTCCGCCACAGCCCTCCGGCCCTATGCTGCCCGCGAACGACGCCGTCCTCGCCCCACAAAACCCCTGCCTGGCACGGCCCAGGGGCCACAGTGACCCCAACAGTCATTCCCATCAGGAGCCGGGCAGCGACAGGTCGGCCCCGCCCGCCGGACCCCCAGGACCACGGACGAGAGCCACGCGCGGCCTCGCTCCGGCAGACCGTCCCCACCTGTCACCGCCGCGGGCGGGGAGGGAGAAACCCAGCCTCCCGGCCCTTCCTCGGACCCCACTCACCCCAATCTTCATCCGGCCGCAAAGGGAGCCCCGGGCTGAAGGGCGACTCCATGGTGCGGACAACCCCGCCCGCGCCCCCAAACACGCGCTCCGGCCCCTGGAACTCAGTGACTGACTCCGGGACGGCGGCGACCAGCGGACAAAATGCTGCGCAACGCCGGCGCGACGGTGGCCGAGCGCGGACAAACCGCCTCCGTGCGCGAGGATCCCGTGCGAGTCCCAGCGAGAACGTCCCGATCGCGTCGACTCCGACCGCTCCCTTCCGAGCTGGCAGCACTTTCTGTCCCGCTGTTCGAGGGAAAAAGTGAGACACGTGGTAAATAGTGCGTCGCTGAACAAAAGCTATTGATGATATTAAAACAGAAAAGTAAATTCCCTCCCGTAATTCTGAGCACGCCGCCAGGGGGGTACTCGGAGGACCGGGCGACCCCTTCCTAAGTTACAGAAGTGTCTGACCGGCCTGCAGTACACCTGAAGCCAGTATAAAATAATTCCGATGTCCACTGAGACTGAAAAATTAGAAATAAACAAGGAAAAGTGATGTCACATTGCGAACACGCGGGCTGGTTCCCCGGAAACGCCCTTCTTAGGATCTCCCGGCCGCCCTGGAGGCAGGCAGCGAGTCGGGAACGCGGTTTCAAGGAACTCCCGGTCCACGTACGAGTCCTCCGCGGGGTCACGGGGTCGGCGTGAGAAAAAGGCGCCCCGCATGGAGCCCCGGGCCCGACCGCGAGAAGGAAGGACACGCGCAAACTAGCCAAGGGGACAGTCCCCACGCCCAGCACGGGCGGGCGACTCCCAGCGCGCCTCCACGACGAGGTGCATTCCCTACCTTTTCAGGACGGAAACTCGGTTTTGTGCAGAAAAAGAAATCAACTCCGACCCAACACTCAACTGAGTTTTATAAAACAGATTCGAGAACGCAACTTAACATGATTTGTTTTTAACGCGTGTTCAGCGGGCAAAGTTTAAAACACCCTACCTTAAGAACACGTATCCCTTACCGCCCAGCGCAGTCTTTCCCACGGTCAGAAAAAAAAAAAAAAAAAAAGTAAAAAACAAACCGCTTCCCAGAACCCTCCGCGCGCCCGGCGGGGCGGTTGCGGTGGATTGCGTCGTCCACAACCTGGAAACGGCCCGGGCCCCGCCCAGGGAGCCGGCCCTGGGGCCCCTTGCTGGACCGCGGTTCCTGTCCCCATCAGTTAACTGACCGGTTTTCCTTAGGGTGACGTTTATAACAATTTTATGCTCAACCAATTGCACGTCCAAAAATTGTCATGAAAACTAAAGTCAAACCAGCAAAAGTTTTCTATTCTGTATCCACCGAACACCTTACTTTTTTTTTTCACCTCAGTCTTTTTAAAATCACCGTGACTGAACTCTAGCAAGTTTTAATTTTTTTTATTTTTTGTTGTTCAAATACAGTTTTCTGTAATTTTTTAACTTTCAAAACTTTTCTTTTTTTCAAAAAGAGAAGATAATTATGAAACGAAGACTTGTGTACCTATCACCAAAGATGAACAAATATTAACACTCTATTTTCACTTTCCTAATGTAAGAAATTAAACACTAAACACTATGAAGTTGAACTCCGCTTTTCCTTCCATCCACATAGGCAACGTCTATTATGAATTTTATGGGAATCATTCAAGTTCATTTTTATTTTTTTATTTTATATGTTCAATATGTTTTTAGATACATATATTTAGTGTTGTTTGGGGGTTTTTAAGATTTACGAATATGTACTATACTGTATTTTTCACATCACTTTTCTCATTCAGCATCACTTTTGGATGATCTATCTGTGTGTAAACTGTTACATGGTATTTCCTTGAACATATATCACAATTTATACCTTCATTTCCCTGATGGACATATGAATTGTTCAATTTTTTACTGTTACACAAAATGTATTCCTGTCTGAGTCTCCTGGTGCACAGAAGCATGTGTAAGATCCATGCTGGGTCACAGAGTAGGAGTATTAATATTCGCCAAATTAAACCAGTTTACACCCTGGCTGGCAGTGATGAGTTCCCTTTGCTCCCACTCTCACCAACACTGGACAGTCAGACTTTTACTTGTGAAGGGGGCGTCGACGACTTACAATTTCCCAACAAGCAAAGTTGCGGCGCACCTTTCCATGCTGATTAAGCCTTACTTCCCCTTCTGAGAATTGCCCACCCTTCTTTTATAAAACTTGCTGTTGAACTTGCCTATCACATGTACCTCTTTGGACAGCTCACTCCCGCATCGAGCGTGCATGTGTGCAAGCCCCTTCCAGGCCGACACGAGTCTTTGTTTGCAGGGTTTTTGTCTTGTAGGTTTTCCTTTCTGTGCAGTCAACATTTATCCCTTTTTTTTTTTTTGCTTGAGATCTCTGCTATTTCTATCTTGCTAAAGAAATCCTTCCACTCCTGATGTCATTCATATTTTTTAAATATTTTTTTCACAATTTTAGGGTTTTTTACACATTTTTCTAATTTGGTTATTGCTGGGGTATAGTAAATTATTGGTTTTTATACAGTATTTTATATCCAAAAATCTTGCTGAATTATGTGATTCTAATATTGTCTGAAAATTTTCTAGGATTTCCTGTGTAGAGTAACTTGTATGCAAACACTAACATGATAAAATTTAGTTTGTGTAACATCGTGACCTTTTTCACAATTAACCTTCAATGTAGAAAATTGTAAACACACGAGACAAGAACCTGTCACTTGTCCCGTAGAATTGTCCACACTGTCACTCTGCTGATTGTGTCCTCATGGCAACTTGTTCCTGTAAACTGCTGGTTAAATCTAGAACTTCGATTAGATGGTCTTGCTTTTGTTACTTTTCTCTAAAATTTGCAAGAATACCTCCCAACATCCTATCAGGAGGCACATAATTTCTAATTATCTCACTTGTAGAGAAGTTAAGGTTTATCGGTCAGGCTTCTTCCTAATTAAGTCTGCAACTTTTTCTTCCTATTCCTTTGCAACGGCCAGGACCGCCTACTACAGAATTGAAGATCCCGGCAACAGTAAGCCTCTTTTTACCTGGTCCCGACTTCAACATGAGAATTTTAAGTTTTCCCATTAAATGAGACTTCTTTTCTGGATGAAAAATTGAAAATGAAAGCAGTCGGAACCCTGCAAATATGGGTGGGGTGTCCAACTAGTGGATTTATAACCAGTTTAAAAACTGCATTTCATCAGTTGTACTAGATTTTACGCTTTCAGTGAGACATCTTTAAGATAGGTGTCACCCTCAACGGTGAACCCAAGCATAGAACATAGAGGTTAGAAGCTCAAATGTGGGAGTAAGCCAAATCTTGGTTCTAATACAGGTTCAACCATCTGCTAGCGATGTAACTTTGAGGAAGTGACTTACTCTTAAGCTTCAATTTCCCCCGTAAAATGGGAATAACAGGATTGATTTCAAAGGGTTGTTGTGAGGATTAAATTGGATGACACTCGGTAAGTGCTTAGTGCAGTGGCTGGCACGTGGTAAGTGTTCAATACAGGGCAGCCGTTTTTAAGGAAAAAGTGTTGCATGCTGCCAGCCAGGCATTATCCCAAATCCTCCACGGGCACTGTACCACAAAACTCCTCCTAACAGATGCGGCCACCAGCAGCATCTTCATTCTGCACGAGAAAGAATTAAGGCTCATGCAAGTGAAACAGCCCTGCAAGAAGAGACCCTCGGTTTTCACAAGAACTGCGTGCTCGCTTGCAGGAGGAGCCGGAATTATTGGAGCCCACGGCCTGACTTCTGCATCAGTGCTGTTTCCCCCACCCAGCCTCTGAAATGGGTCATGCCGCTGCTCCCAACAAATGTGGAACCCCAAGCGCTCTGAAGCTGATCTCCTAAATACTAAAAAAAGAAACAGTTCCAATGGCTTTTGTTTTTAGAACAAAGGCGAAGGGGTTTTCTTTCTAACTACCCCCCAAAAGTTAACCATTAAAGGACTTTAAATCTGAAAATTCTGTTTGGTGTTTCACAAGACTTCCAAATTCTCATGAAGTTTTCCCCCAACTCATGCCTCACTAGCAAATACAAAATATCCTTCAAAACCATGTATTCTTTGTCCTGTATCTCCGGGTTAGACTACAGATTCCCAGAAGGCAGGGGTTTCTCTAGTCTGTTCACGTGTCACCCAGGGTAGTGCACACTTAGGTGGTCGGTAAACGCAGGGCGCAGCGAGAGTAACGCAGTGGTTGACAAATCATAGTGATACAAGAGCAAACCGCGCCTTGTGTACGCACGACTGTCAACCTACTTTCGCCCCAGCCGGTATTTACTGCACTGACCACTGTAAACTTAAATAAAATCCACGTATGTTCCTCTGTGCCGATGCTGGTGTGGGGCAGATCGGTGTTGACTCGAGCCACACGAAATCGCTGCAACACAACTACGTATTACCTACAGAGACGGCGATTTCATAGGGTTCCACCCGACTGGTTTTCAAAAGCTTTCTACAGGGCAGCATTATGAAGTGTATCGTGAAGACTAGGACAGAAACGGAGACATTTTTTCTCCTAAGATAAATTATCTGACGAGAGTTGCTGAAAGCTCCAGGCTGTATGTTGAGATCCCTCACCAATCATGTATCACAGTCCCACACAACCAAAAACACACTCAGCATTTAACAGGATCATTCTGTTTCTTGCATTTAAGATGCTGCCCATTTTGGTGTCTATTCACGTAAACACACTCACATGTGTAAATATGCAAAATGTCTTAAGAACATGGGCTCTATTTCTCTTTATTGCCTAAGTCTGATTTCACGTAAGTGTTCAAATATCTAATTTGGTCCAATTCTAACTATTTGTAATGAGTTAAAAAATTCCAATTTCCAGAAATCATGTTAACAAGGTAACCTGGACACATTACCTTCTAGTACTCTAACGTGTCAAAGCTTAAAAGATAACTGATTTGTAGCTATTCCACATTTATTTTGTCACTAGAAACACACCTAACATCATTAAGCAGATGACTTAACTAGGCGTCTTCGCGCAGGTAACTGAACTTCCTGAAGTGACAGAAAAGCCACAATGTAACAAGTGTTTCCCTCGGCTTTCCATCTACATTTCCAAAAAAACTCAGACATGCGGAGATTTACTGTCCCTTAAAAGAAAGAGAAATAAATGTCCAACTATGTCCCTACAAATCGGCTTTATGTTCCTAGGCATTAAAGTACATCTGGGCCCTGCCTGGCGCAGCTCAGTGGGTTGGGCATCATTCCCCAAAGAGAAAGCTCAGGGGTTCGATTCCCAGTCAGGGCACACGCCTGGGGTGTGGTCCTGGTCCCCACAAGGGACGCGTGCCAGGGAGGGACCTGTGCAAGAGGCAACCGATTGATGTTTCTCTCCCTCCCTCGCCCTCTCTAAAAATAAATAAAACAGAAAGTATCTGGATTATAGAAGATTTTAATATCAAATAAAGTATAATTTTGTGACCCAAAAGTTCTGACCTCCATATGAAGTATTCTACTTAAACACAGCGTCCAGTCACATCCCCCCGAACGCTGACGGTCCAAACACCAGACACTCTGTGTGAACGGCAAGAGGCAAGAAGCCCGCACGGACCGGACCGGCAAGCTCCTCTCCAGCCAGGAAGTGTCACAAGGTCACGCTTTTCTGGTCGGCAGTCCCAGGGCCGGCAGCACTTTCGCCTCGTCCACCCGGCTCTTATGGATTTGGAAGGCAGGCGTGATCCACCTACCACAGGAGCACTGCTCACCGTACCAGTTGAAAGACCCCAGCTTGGCACTGCATTTCGGGCACAGAAGCTGCAATCAAGTGAACGCGTTACTTCATTCATTTGCTTTTGGACAAAGCAATTCTCTCTGGCAACATAGGATATAAAAACAAGACGCAGCCTATACCTTCAAGAAGTCATGACCTCATCAATGAGATAAGACGGTACCGAGATTTACTACAACAGTCGTGTGAAGAAGCACGTTGTACCCTGGCAGGTTCTCGGAGGAGCTGACTAATCAGAGCGTGAGAGGTGAAACAGAAGGGTCCATGTATGTGGCACACGTGTTGGCCTTTAAACCAGCCTGCGATTGACGATTTCAAACCAAAACCATCATGGCTAAAGGGTAGGAAGTCATGTTAGGATTGGTATGTTCTATTCCTTGCTGATGTTAACGGTCCATACGTTAGTCCTCAGATTCCTACCTATTGAAAAAGAAACAAGCTGACACTCCAGTCAAGTAGATCAATCCAAAAATGCTTAACGAATTTGCTGTATTTTCTCCTAACGTATCTACAGCAAAACTCTAGTTAAAATATGGTTTAAAATGCAAGAAGCAACAAAACGCAGGCGACTCCATGAAGCTGGAAAATAAGGCGAGTCCTCACCTGTCCGTCCATCACTCCCAGCAGGGCGGGCTCCATCCACTGCACGGGCTCCACGAAATGCGACGTGCACGGGGCAGGGCTCCCCGAGACGCCCGCCAGAGCTGGTGCCGGTCTCTTGTGGGCGAAGGCCATGGGCCCACTTCCTTCCTTATGGTCCAAAATGCTAGAACTTCGAAATAAAGACCGCCTGCAACCCCCAAACAAACAAACAACGATGAAATGTGCAGTACTTCCGGAAGGGCAAAACAATCGACACTGATTGTGCTACTTTAATTTCCGATAGTCTCTACAAGGGACCTGACTGCTTTTGCTGCTGAGAATTCACGTTCTTGAAAGCAGATTTAAACTCAAAAGCTCTATAATATTCAGCTAAGCAAAGTCTCCCTACAGAGATTTAAGAAACTGAAGTTTTCGGTACTCTTCAGTTGCAGAGACAAGGTAAAATCTCTGAGAAATACAAAATATTTTACCTGCACTTCCTGCATTTGTAGAGAACCTCATCTCTCAGTCCTTGTGAAACCGTCGTTGGGTCGGCAGCAAAGAGCTCTTGAGGTAGGTTCTGCAGTTCTACACGACAATGAAAATGTGCCCATTGGTTGAAATCAACTCTCTGCGTTTTCAGACAAAATTCAATTAATGTCAAGTTGAGGCGACAAATGCTAACCTCAGAAATTAAAAAAAAACAACAAAAACAAAAAACCAGGCCTCCAGCTTTGAGAAAGCAGGATGAGCCAGGAGAGCCCTCAGGTTCTGGGCACTGGCTGCCTGTGCTCAAATCCCAGCCCACCACTCACAAGCCGCTGTGACCTTGAACAAGGTCCTGAAAGGAAATACTAGGGCCTGCCTCAAGGGATTGCTGGAAAATGAGATAATGCACCAGCTTCTAGAAAGGTCCCAGTACATACTAGCAATTCATACTAACCTGGATACTTCTCTGTAACCTTTTGTAAACGGTATTGCTTATAAATCGCACTGGAGATATCTACGTCGCACCCCATGGCCTGGTATAACTTCAGCTGCCACTCAAACCCCTCATTCATCCTGTAAAGACAAACACAGGTAAGTTTTCTTTAAGTAAATAAAAACATACAACAAAAGCAGAACAATTATGCCAACCAAAAGCTCACTTAGCCAAGGGTTGGATCGTCTGGAGGTTTTCGTAGGCTTGTTCAAAGGAGAGCTGCTCAGTCTTCATCAGAAACGCAGTCATTACAGCCACACTTCGACTGACTCCGGCATGACTTAACATAAAAATAGAAAACAGCAACAATTAGGGAGAAAAAAAAAAAGCAGTACCCTACTAATGGTAAATTTCAGATCCACGTGTCTGCTTCAAACCCTCTGCCTCTGAAATACTACCCATGTGCAAGAGAATTATTCCTTCATTTCCTTACTCCTTTTGAATTGTGAACCATGTGAGTGTATCAGATACCCAAATAGAATTACAGTAACTTTTAAAATCTCATAATGGCTGCGGAACATCTTCTGTGCTGCTGGCTTGAAGGGCCCCTGAGACCTGGGCTCGGGCTACCCTCCAGTCCTCGCCCGCTGTCTCGACTCGGCGAGTTCCAGCTGCTGTGGTTAAGCTGCAACCCGGCCCGACCCAGCCGCTGAGGGTCCCCAAACAGCCGTCGCGGCCGCCCCCTCTCCGCCCAGGGCACAGCTTGGGGACCCCGTGTGTCCTCGGCGATCGTTCTCTCCCGATTCCGCTGCACCAGCCCCCGCGCTCCGGACACACCGCATTCACTCTCCGGCTGGCGCGGGAGCCTCCGGCGCGCCCCCGCCCGCGTCGCCGTCACCTGCCGGGGCCACGTCCGCTGACGACCCTCCTCCCCTGCCCCGCCCCCCCAAAAAAAAAGCTGCAAAGTGAACCCACCGGCCGTGCGCGCACGGCTGAGCCCCCCACCCCGACCCCGCGAGCCCGCTCACCAGCGCACCAGCACCCCGCGGCCCTCGGCGCGCGCCTGGAGCACGAAGGCCACGCAGCGGTCCAGGCGGCTCAGCAGGTCGGTCCCGGGCTCGTCCAGCGCGGGCACAAAGAGCAGCTGCAGGTCCGGCGCCTGGAGGTCGGGCTCCTCCGCGTCCACCGTCAGCACGGCCGTGACGCCCGCCTCCCTCAGGCTGCCCGGCTCGGCCGCGGCCGCCGCCCCGCCCAGGTACAACCCCGGCCGCACCTGCAGCATCCCGGCCGCGTCCAACGCGGTGGCGCCCGGGCCGCGGCCGCGCCTGCCATAGAGGGGGCGGCTAGAGCGGCTAGAGCGGCCCCGCCGCCCGCACTGCGCAGCAGCGCCCTCGGAGGACCCGGCCGTGTGCGGCACTGCGGCCCCGGGGGAGCGCTGATTCCTCACGGACCCCAGACGGACCCCAACTTCGAGCTGAGAAGAAACCTCCCCAAACGCAAGGCTCCGCGGCCTTTTGGAGCTGGGACCCCCCGCCCTTTCCGCCGCAGCAACTCAAGGCGACTTTGAAACGATGGTCCCGCCGACGGAATCAGCGGCATCGTTTCAGGCATTTAAAGTAGAACGTTGCTCCCAATGCTTCTAAAGCCATTTGTTTGTAGTTCCTCTCCCATTATTCCTTTTTCCCCTTGTCGCCCAGTTTTTATTGGTGTGTGAATCTTTTTTGTTGTTGTTGCTGTCTACTGTTCTATATTTTAAGGTATTAATCCCGTGTCTTTTCAAGAAAGATGGGGCCACAGCCAGAGGGAAACCTGGACTTAAGGGATGTTTCCTGTTCTCCCCGCTCACCGCCCCCCACCCCACAGGAAAGACTTGAACCTTTTTTAAAAGTACAGGGAAAACCAGGACAGAGGGAGAAGCCACAGACACAGGGCACCGGAGATGAATTGGGGGGTGCAGGTGCAAGGTGGCAAGAAGTTAAAGGAGCTAGCTCTCTTGTGATGGCTTTTATTTTCTGGGTGAAGAATCCAGTTCACACACTGAAGGTGAGGACAGAGGTTTGAGAAGAACGGCCAGTTTGGGGGGGATGCCTGAAAAGGTTGGAGAATATACGTGGAAGCTGACCTGTGGGATTGTCACGGGCCAGGGTCCTGGACGGGGTGGGTCTGCCTGGCAGGGTCTGCAGTGGGTTCCTGTGGGAAAGAATGGGAGACAGGAGTCCAGGTGATTCTGAGAGCACGTCTATTAAAGCTGGGGACGGTGAGAGGCAAGATCACAGCAGCAGGAGTGAGCCACGTTGGCCTGCGTGGGCTCAGGAGATAAGTTACCCCTGAGACAAAAGGAGGGCCCTCGGGGACGGGCCCAGGGGGTGGGCCCGGGACAAGCTGCACTGCCCACTGCTCCCCTGGCTGCAAGTCTTGTGGAAACCTTTAGAGTCAGGAGAAAGAAAGCAAAAGTCCATGCCTGGGAAAGGGGGTGCAGGTAGGCTCAAGAGAGAGCCCACACCGGGTCCTTTGTCTCCAGGGTCCTATCTGCTTTCTGGAGATGGGACTTGCAGGGGAGGCCTCAGGGAGGGTCTCTACAGACTATTCAACGGCTGTCCAGGTGTGTTCTTCAGTGTGCCGACGCAGCAGAATGCGCGTGCAGGGAGTGTGGGGTCATTCTCGGCCAGGCACACTGCCTCGCGTGCGTCTTGGGTTTGTCTGGCTCTGACTGGTTTGTCGTTTGTTTGTCATTTACTCCCCTGACCCCCCACCCCGTGCTGGGGTCTGGCGGGCACTGATGGGACTAACGAGGCCTCTGTTCTCTCTCCCTGCCCGGGGCGGTTGGAGCTCCTCGCTCTCCGGCTGGGGAGGAGAGGTCTCAACCGTCTGCTCCCAAGCATCCTTGGTCTGAGAAGATAAGATCTTGCAATTTATTATCGGGCGGCGAATTGCTGGACCTTGTTTAACTACTGTGCCTCAGTTTCCCTCATTCCACTTGCCCAGGAATTTCCTGCTTTCCGTCCTGCCTCAGCAGGCAGCCTGTCAGCGTCCAGGTCACGGAGACAAAAGGCTTCTGTGCAGCAAGGGGTGGACCCAGCAGGCCCAGTGGCTGAAGCTCTGCACATTCCAGAAAGCCTGTTTTCTGCAAGACCGGCCTGACCGGCTCCGGGAGATGACCCTGGGGCCTGATAAGGTGTGTGCAGGTCAGACCCCCAGGGGCTGCAGGCCGGGTAGTGACGAGGTTGGGCCTGCCTCTGTGACTGTCCCCCAGGGAAGGCCCTGAACCCCAGGCTTGAGTGAGCTTCCTGTTTGGCAAAATAAAAAAAAAAATACTGAAAGATATTTCCCAAACTGCCCAGTGGTTATTTCTGGGTGCTGGCATGTGGGAGACCTGCTTCAGGATTTGTACGACTTCTCTGTGTAGTTTTTATTTCTTTCAACCGGTATTATTAAAATGGTTTACTGTCAGCAATTACAGATGTTTACATTCTGGAAGAAGGAGGGAGGGAAGCTGTTAAGGGTTCAGGTCCCGAACATTTTGTGAAGGATCCTGAGCTTTCCCTCAGCTTTATTGGTTTTCTGCTCGAAGTGAGCTGTACTTCCTCAGCTCCCTCAAATGACCGTAAGCTCCTTCAAGGATGGAAGTAGGCACATATGTGAATTGTTAATCATCAATCACCCACGGAGCCTGGAGAAATATCGGAAACTGGGCGCATAAAAATGCCTTCCTTGGAGGCTGAAGTGTCTTTTGCAGTTTCTGTATTTGTACTATTGGCCACTAGGTGGCACCATTTCTCCTCCGAGAAGACCAAAGAGAGGGACTCCACCCCCAAAACCCTGAAATTTATTTATAAAAAATTGTGTATTCTTCTTACATAGTTCAACTTCAGTCACCTTCAAAGTACGCTGCATTTGACGCAATACACCTGTCGAGACGTTTTTTCCACAGCTCAAAACCGGTTTTGAACTCATCGATTTCAGTGCTTTTCAGTGCTTCTGCCGTTTCCACTTTGGCAAAACATTTCCCTCTGAGGACTTTTTTCATTGTGGGAAACAAACGAAAGTGGCTGGGGCCGAGATTGGGTGAGTAGGGAGGGTGGGGCACGGGGTCGTGCTGTTGTGGGTGGAAAACTGCTGAACACTCAGCGCGGTGCGGGCAGGTGCGCCTGTAGATCACCCATCGTGAAGTGGGCAAAGGCGTTGAAAGAGTCTTCAAAAAAAATTCACTGAAGCCAAACACAGCCTCTCACAACAACGCCAGCTGGTGCACAGACACAGTTGGGTTCCCAGAACCCTTACCAGGTGGGGGAAGCCTGTAGGACAAGGGGCCCGCCCTACAGAAGATAATCCTGGGTTTGGGGGGGACGCCTCTTGTGTTTTCAGCACCTCCCTTGAAAAGGGGGGAAATGAATGTGGGAGCCTGTAAGAAGAGCAGGTTAGGCCCAGGGAAGGAAACGCCATGCTCAGAGAGGGCGCAGGGCTCCTTCCTGTCGGGAGAGGACATGGACTCTGTCCTTGGGTGAGCACACCTCACACGCACCTCCATTTTACCGCGGCACACCTGCGAGCTTGATAAACCCAGAGTAAGTAAAAAAATTTTAAAGTTGCTAGGAGATCGCCCGGTATGTGGTGGCTTGCGTGTGGAGAAAACACCCATTTTATTCGACATGGCCTGAACATCTCCCCGACTCCCCCCCCCTTTGGCCATAGTCACATGTATGATTTTCATCTTTCAAAACATGTGCTGGGAAACAAGCAGGGAAATTTCCCTTCCCTGGTCCCCTCACCTCCCCATCATAGCCCCAGCTTCCTCTTTCTGTCCCCAGCCTGCGGTCCAGACCCGCCCATACCCACTGAGTCATCGGGGAATGTTTGGGGGTGAAGCTCCTGGACACTCAGGAAGAAGCACATGAAGCATGCTCTGAGGCCTCCAAATAAAAAAGATATAAGTGAGTGATAACACCATAATTCTGTCATTTCGTCTGTGCTTGTGAATAGTGGCGAGCTCAGATTTGTCTCCAGGGCCACCGTCTGAAGCCAGAGGAAAGCTCCGTCTGAGTGCAGAGCTGCGTCTGGCTCCAGCACCTCCTGACCTGTGGCCACGTGCCTTCAGAACAGTGTGTGACTTCTCTCAGCACCAGCTCCTTCCACTGCAAAACAGGAGTACGTGCGGCCACTTGGCAGAGTCCTAAAGAGGATCTGCTCGTCCTGTTGATACCATTGCAGTCTACCTGCAGATCGAGATGAGACAAGGAGCTGGAGAACCTGGGGAGCGGGAGCGTGTTCGCTTCACGAGGAAGCTCCGGCCTCGCGCCCTCGGGGGGTCTAGCACCCACTGTGCTCCGCCAAGGGGGTGAACACTCGTCCCTCCCCCACTTCTGGGACCGGACTCTTGGGGGGCACAGGAGTCAGTCTAACTAGGTGGTGGGCCTGTCAAGGCCTGCGAACGTTTGGGAAGTTGAGTTGATCGGACCCACACTCACATGAAGCATTTGCCTGTTCTCTCTGTGGCCACGGGGGCTCCACACATGAGTTCTGGGGGCGGGAGGGACCCTAAATATGGCAGCGCAGCCATGGGTGGCAGCAGGAAACACACGCTAAGCTGGCCGGAGGCTGGGCTGGACTGGACTTTACTACCGAGCAGAAATTCTGGGTACTGGCCTTTGCCTGGCCCTACTCAAGACAAGGTTGGCCTTTCTCCACAGTGAGACCGACGGAGATGGGACGGTGGGAAGTCAGGAGGGGAAGCCCCTTCGTGGCACATCATCACCAAACCACCCACCTTCCCACGTGGGTCTCAGGAAATCCTTTTCCTTCAGACCCCACAAGAACCTCCACTATCACCAAAAACGCTGTTGGGGGAGAAAGACATCTCAGGCTGAACCCCTGCTCCCAAGGCAGCTCAGAGGGGACAGAGCAGAGGCCGAGCCAGGAGTGGGAGGGATGCTGCCTGGACACTGCAGAGCAGAGAGCAGCTGCTGGGCCTGGGCAGCCCAGGAATCCGATGCTGATGACGTCAAGGGGGAGCCAACCCTGACCACCCACACTGCCGCCACCAAGTCCCTAAGTCCAGTTACTGGTTTAGCACCCGTGCCCTCGTGGAGATGTGCCCTCCTTCCCTAGAAGGGTACTTACTGCCGAGATTCTGAGGGAGTAGCCTCAGCTCCCCAAACACGGGGACCAGAGGGGACAGGAGGGACTTGACGCACATTTGCTCTGCAGGGACAGCATGGTCCACTGACTCGACGAGTCCCCCAACCGACCCCCAACCGACATTTGCAAAGTCATCCCGTTGTGAGACACACGGGCGGGAACTGGCTGTGACACGGGAGCTGTGCTCTCGGTTCCTTTTTGACTCAAGGAGAAGCTGGTCAGTAGTCAGATGAGTGGAGCAAGGCGACCACAGCTGCGCCCGAGTCTGTGCCCGGGGCTGCAGGTCTGTGCGCAGCAGGGACCTGCCCCTCCACTCGTCCCCAGGCACAGAGAAGGCGGGCAGTGGTCACGCTGTCCCTCCCCGCCTTTGTCCCACCCTCGAAGCTCTTTGCTGCCTGAACTCAGTCCCGGGAGCTGTAGCAGAAAGAGCTCTGACTCACGCGGGCAAGCCCCGGACTCAGGTTTTGGATCAGCTGTGCGGGAGCTGTGTGACCTGACCAGGCTCTGCTCGGCCAGCGGTGCCTGCTCTGGCATTCGCTGTGGGACTTTAAAACCATCAAAATCAGAAACCCTGTAAACCTGTGGTCAGCGCACAGAACATTTCCAAGTCCTTCATGAAGCTGCTCTTCGCCCTTCTCACCACCAAATACACCGTGTCTTCTGAGGGTTTCGCCTTTGCTCTCGCCTCTTCCAAGAAGTGTGTCTTTGTTCACTCCTACCAGTAATTCACGCGTCCCCCACCCCAAGACTGAAAATAGAGATGGGCCGGCCACTTACCAGCATTTGAGTTGGCAGAAGGAAACTTCCCCAAAAAGAGGAAAAAGTGGCGTTGAATACTCAATGGAAGTGTTTTTAGATGGTCCCAAAGCGATACAGTTTTCAAGATTAGTTAGCCACCCCCTCCCCTCGATTATTTTTATCTAAATGTATTAGTTTTTGCTCAGCTCTGGAGACACCACACGAACAGGGTGAAGGTCAAGTGTCCATTTGTCTGCTGACAGAGCAAACAAAATGTTGGGACTCGGACAAAAAAAAAGACTATATTTTGGCAGGAGGAAGCCAGTGGCATTTGAGCTGGTCTTTCCCACAGTGAAGGAGAGGAAGGGGTGAGGGCTGGAAGGGTGGTGGGGAGGCCAAGTGATGGCGCAGCCACAGACAGGAGGCCACCACACGAGACACTTTCACTAAACATGCCTCACATGTCCAGCAAAAGTGACAACTGGTCTAACAAAAGCGACTTCACAAGCCCTCCTGGGACATGTGTTCCATCGAGCTGGCCACGTCCAGTCCCAACAGCAGCCTCACAGAGTCGCAGCCCCTGGGAGAGCAGTGGCCCAGCGCGCCCCCAGGGGCCTCATGCCCCCACAGCCCCTTTCTCGGAGGGTCTCCTAGTCCCTGAGTGGGGCCACCTGGTTCCAAGTGGATGAGCCCGGCTGCTCCTACACCTCCAGGCTCTCGAACCAGTAAGGTTGCCTCCAGCCCACAGCGATATTCCAGGGCCCGTAACTGCAGGGGTGGCTTGTCAGCACCTCTAAAAACAAGCAGCTTTATTAACTATGTATCAACCGCAGGGCGACTTCGGTTAATCCTGCCTTGCGTATTTGAAATTTCCATAGAGAGTGGATCTTAAAACTTCTCAGCACAAGAAAAAAATTGTATGTTAACTAGACTTAGTGTGGCCATCTGACAACAGACACAAATACGGAATCATTACACTGTACACGTGAAATAAATACAATGTTACATGTCAATTGTAAGGATGCAGCTGCCCCAGCAGGGGGCAGCAGAAGCTCAGGAAGAGTAGTCGGGTCCTGCTGGCCAGTTCTCTGTGGGAGGAAGGACTAGACAGGCCGGTTAGGGCAACACGCTGAATATTACTTCCCCAGGACAATCCCCTGTGGACGAGGGACCACCTATGGGGTATTAGAGCAGCTGAGTTACATCGGTACGTGGTGAAGCACTTGTCCCCAAGAGGTAAGAAATGGACCATTGGCTGTCGAGAGAGATGTCTGGTGAGATAGAGCTGTCACCCACATTTCTTTCATCTGTTTTACTCAACTTTTTCTTTTGAGTCATTTGGATTAGGGCACAGAA
Organism: Desmodus rotundus; assembly: GCF_022682495.2. NCBI lineage: Eukaryota > Metazoa > Chordata > Mammalia > Chiroptera > Phyllostomidae > Desmodus > Desmodus rotundus. The sequence goes on from NC_071398.1 coordinate 101,401,390, forward strand.
CACAAGTGTACCTAATTTGCATGTGTCACAACTGAGAGGGACTACACTGGGTCCAAAAATTGTCTTACATTAAGCTAGCAAAGACAAATTTTTTAAAAAAGAAAAAGATTCCACACCTTGATCTCCCCCTGACCCAGAAAAAAAACTGTAACCGTAAGTTGGAGGTGAGGACCGGTCTCTCGGTGGGTTTTCAGGCAGCACGCCCCCGGCACCGGCTCCCAGGAAAGCGGCACCCACTAGGCCACACGGAAAACTCCACGCCCCGTGGAGTCCTGTTTCCACCCTCCACCGGCCACGGCCTCAGCCAGTCTCGGGCCTTCCACCTCCTGACCTCTACCGCTGACAGTCGGACGTGGTCTCTAGGTCACCAGCAGCGGTGACACTCTAGGACTTGCCCTCTACTGTCTGGGGCTGGTGGACGCCCCCGGCAGCCTCTCATCACCCCCTTCTCACCCCCCACCTACTGCAGCAGCTAACGCATTCCTACTCCATGCCGCTGGGTGCCTGGTGTTCCGTGGTTCTGGCCACTCTGAAGCCCGGCACAGCACACGGGGGTGATGGTGACTGTCCTTTGGCAGCCTCTGTGGCTTCTGGAAACCAGGCTGAGGGGGTTTTCTGAGCAGCACTAGCCGAGGTCGCCAGGGCCAGGCTCCGGCTCCGGCTCTGGGAGGCTGGTTTCCACTGCTACATTGGACTGCCCGGTCGGGTCATCAGTGTCAAGCAGACCTGTCCCCTCACCCAGAGACAGCCTGGTCCTCCTCACCCAGCTGAGGTCCTGACTTCGGGGAGGAGTTCAATCTCTCTCTGTCTCTGTCTCTCTCCCCCTCTCCCCCCACCATCTTCCCCTCTTATTTGCATCTGTTTCCTTTGCTCCCCACCTAAGCGGGGGGGGGGGGGGGGGGGGGGGGGGGGGGGGGGGCACTAGGTGAGGGAACAGCAAGGTCTCACTTGGCTGAGCAGCTTTCCACCCTCTGAGCCAGGCAGGTGGCGGGGCCAGCTCTCCCTGATGGGCACTGGTGTGGACCTGGGGGCTGTGTCCTCTGGGACTGCTGTCCTCTGTCCCACCCTCAGGGTGGACACATCTCTTCCAGGGGTCCACTGCACCTCCTTCCTCAGCTCCAGATTCACCTCTGGCTTCTCGGTGCCTTAGTCTACCTGCCCAGGTGGCCTTGCTGGGTGGGACCCGAGACAGGCACGGGCCAGCTCTGCCTTTCATGAGCCACAAATACGCACACACCTGGCTGATCCCAGGACCTTCTGGGCTCAGGTTGACCCCACACCGGCCCCTCTATCCCATGGCCTCAGCGCCCTTCAACTCCCCCAGGTGTGAGTCAGGCCCCTTGCCTGTGTCCCAGGGACACGTCTCAGCCCCCCTCTCCCACATTTGGCACCTCCCCTAGGTCCACTAGGACGGGGACTGTGATGGGGACTCTTTTGTGACAAAGAAACCTCCTCTCAGACCCTCCCTCCTGTCTGTGCCATGACCTTCTTACCTCCTTGTTGTGACTTCAGAGCTCAACGCCAGCCTTCCTCCTCCAGCCCCCCCCAGTTTCCTGTGTGAACGCTGCCCCTGACGGCCTCGCATCTCTGTTCTGTCGTGAAATATCGCCTTTGACATCCTGTCACAAGCACAGTTGCCTAACTGTGAAAAAGCAAAATAAAACCCTGCCCTCCTGCCTCTGGGGAGCAGCAGTCCCCGCGGGCCCCACACCTCAAACCCAGCACGGACCTTCTGGAGACGAGGAGCCAGGGCGGACAGGGATCTCAAAAGGAGAACAGTCAAAAACACTGGGGGGAAAAGCAGTTGGAAGTGAACTCTGTCTTTCGGGATAACTAGATGTGTCCCAAGCAGTGTCTTCACACGTCTAAGGGGTCGGCAAGAGCGCCAGGAACTAGGTGTGTTCCAGTAAACCTGGGAGGCCCAGGGAACAAACGTTATAACGAAATCATTTTGCTCATTCTGTGTCAGGGAGGACTTCCAGTGGCCAGAGCCGCCCAGAAATTTCTAGAGACAACAGGGACACTTGTCATCTGTGGGCAGAGGTGGGGTGGGGTGGATCGGACACATTTAGCAATGTTCCAGAGCAAGCGAGCTCCACCTAAGTGCAAAGTCAGCGTCAAATCGGCAACAATGTAATTATCACGGCTTCTAAGAAACTTGTGAGAGTCGCTGCTTACTAGCCCTTCAGAGGAAAGAGGATGTTGCAGTGGGCGGGGGACACTTGGACACTGATAAGCCTGAGTGGAGAAGTGATTCGAAAAAGTCCAAATGGCAGTGAGGAAGCTTTGGGAAGACCTTACCCAGCTGACTTCTTGTATATTTTCCTTTTTATGCATCTGTAAGGCTGAGTTAGGAGTTTTAAAAATTCTATTTCTAACTAAGCCGGAAGGGTTACGGAAGGGTAAGTCTACCCATCTATTATCAAGAACAGAAAGAAAAAGAACAAGCCCTGGCTGGTGTGGCTCAGTGGATTGAGTACCAGCCTGTGAACGGAAAGGTCGCTTGTTTGATTCCCAGTCAGGGCACAGGCCTGGATTGCAGGCCAGGTCTTCGAGAGGCAACTGATCTGATCGATGTTTCTTCCCATCTCTTTCTCCCTCCCTTCCCCTCTCTCTAAAAATAAATATATATATATATATATTTTTTTTTTAAACCGGACATCAATCATGGAGATTAATGGTCTTTGCAGGTGTCGTGGCCGCTGATAAACCAACACGGGAGAACTGTAGTACATGTTCCACGTCGTTCCTGGATCTTCTGTGGAGAACTGCGGTCATCGGGCTTACAATAAGGGCTCCACTTGGACAAAACCCGCGTTTAATACGGAAGGGCGGTCTGGAGCGCATTTCGCTGCGGTAACTGGGGGCCAGAGAGGCAGGAGTTTGGAAGGATGGGTTAGCCTTGCAACAGGGGCACTGAGCCGGAAGTGCGCCGCCCGCTGGCCGCGGCTTCACGCCAGGTTGCAATGCCATCGGGATCCAGTGGGGGGCACTCAGCAGTGCGTAAAGCGCCAAGAGGTTCCCTGGGTGTGTAATGAAGAACTAAAAGCGGGCAGGGCCAGGTAGCTCGGTTGGTTAGAACATAGATCCGAGGTCAGGGCACGTGCAAGGACCAAACCGATGAATGCTTAAATAAGTGAACAACAAATCTCTCTCTCTCTCTCCCTCTCTCTCTCTCTCTCTCCCCCTCTCGTAAGTAAATAGGACTGAAAGTGATGCTCTTATCCCGGAAGAGGGGCGGGAGGATAAGACAAGCTCTCTCGCAGGGAATGTGCACGTTGTCAAGCCTCTTTGATGGTATCTAGCAGTTTACCCCACAGACATGCTCAAATGCGTGCATACGGATGGAGACGTAAGGGCGGACGTGTGGGAACACTCTCCGCAGCACAATTTCGGCCTGGAAACATTTAGGAACGTCCATGGGTCCGTCCATAGGGACTGGCAAGCGTCATCTTGCCCCTCCTCTGTGCTTCCAAGCTTAAACCCTTAATAATGGAAGGCTCTGCTTTCTGCACACAAAGAAGCTTGAGCTCTGGAGGCCCGTGTGGCCCCCAGAGAGGGTGAGGTCCCGCGGCGAGGATGCGGCTGGAGTGCCAGGCGGAGAGCATGCGGCAGGGCACAGGGTGGATGGGCTCTGGGAGCCACGAGAGCATCGTGGGCTTTCCCCTACAGGACCGATTCAAGCCCCTAGAGAAAATCCACTGTAGATCCGAAAGAGCTCCTACGCACAGGGCAGAGTCGAGACAGGAAACCGAGGTTAGCGGAGCAAGGGAGGAAGGCTGGCACCAGGTGGGACTCACCAGGCCCTTTTCTGCTCTCCGATGGAAGATGCAGGCTCCTTGCCTGCTTTCTGGTACGGACGCCCTCAGATTTAGGGTCTGAGACACGGAGCTGATCAGAGAACCAGACAGAGGCAGCTTCCTCCCAGCCCCTCCACCCCCAGCCTCTGGCTGCCTTCCTTGCTGCTTGGGAATGAGCCTGAGACCCACCTGGCCTGCTTAGCCTCCCACTTCCTAAGCACAGTTCTAACTGGAGACAGGTGACGGCAGGGAAGGACATTTGACTGGTCGACTAGCTCTCTTGGGGGGGGGGGGTCTAGTCCACTTGTTTGCTGTCTTACAAAATAGCCAACCGATTCTTTTTTTATGACTCGAAATCCTCTGATTGCTAAGCCTCTTGGCACTAATGCTACCCCCTTCCTGTGCTGATGGGGGTGGCCAGAGCCTGGGGGCAAGGGGAAAAGAGTCGGGAGGAAGGCGTAGAGCGGGCTTGGCCAGGCTGGGCTCGCTGGGAGCAGGGCTCTCAGAAGTGAGAAGAACTCTCACAGGGAAGCTGGGAAGCAGAGCCACCAACCCCTGGTCACCCAGAACCCAGACCTGGGCCCCAGGGGCCTGGGCCGGCCTTCTCAGCGATAAGCCTGTGCCTACTGAGACCCACTCATTTGATTCTTTTTTTCTGATTTTAAACGAGCATCCCCCCCAGTCAGGCTCATCCATGCCCCGGAGAAGGAGGCTTCCAAGCACCCGCCCAAGTACCCAACAGGTGAGAGGACTTCCCAGTGAGACTTGCCGGTTCCAGTCCCGTTCTACCACCCACGATCGTCCCCTGCCACCGTCTCCCTGAAACACCCCATGAGCGCCTCCAGCCCCCCAGCCCCTCCTGCAGCCCTTCACACTCGCTGGGGTCCTTCCTGTCTTCGTGAGCACGGCAGCGTCCTCACGCCGTTCTTCCTCGCCACTTGGAGGTGTCTTGCTTGTCCGCCACAGCTCACCCCATTGCACAGTAATTCTGGGGTGCCCGCCCCTCCCTGGGTCTTTCCAGTGACTCAGGAACAACACGGGGGAGAACAGCACTGAGAAGTGTGTGATGGGGAGCGCTGTTCTTCCGGTTAAGCGCTCACAGAAACGTGGGGAAAGTGGGGCATGGCTGCCTGTCTACCCAGGTCAAGTTCAGAGGGGAGGACGGGGTTGCTGTCAGTCCTAAGCGAAGCTTGCGCAGACCCAGGGAGAACGAGAGCTGCTGAGCACCAGCCCTGCGGGGAGCTGGCGGCCCCAGAAGGCAGATGGGGCTCGCCAGAACGGCCCCGCAGGGACACACCCCAGGACCGCGGTGGGCATGGCCTCTTGCTTTTTCCCTCCAGGTGACGGTACCGTCACCCTGCGGGGGGGGGGGGGGGCAGTGAACTGTGAGTCTAGGTGTGCTGGTGCTGCAGCGGCTCTTCCGGAAGTAAAAAAAAAAACTGCCTAAAAACTAGAATTCAGCGACTTTGAGGATCGGTCTTCAACTTTCCTCCAAGACATTTCTGGAAGCAGTGGCTCCACTTGGTAACTCGTGGCTGATGTGAGCGGGGCCTGCCCGCTGCCACCTGCGGATAGGATGCCTGCCCCGTGGGTCACGCAGGGCTGACCCTTGTAACCCCCGCCCCTCATACGGGAGACCCACACAGGTACCCTTTCAGCCTCTGAAACTAAACCAAATCCAGAACTCTCAGGGCATAAACCCATCAGAAATAGAACAGACTGTCTTTTCAGAATTAGCATGAAGTGATCAATGATTACAGCTTGACCCTAACAAGTCCCAAAGGGTTCAGCTTCCTTAGTGACCTTAATACCAGCAAACTAGCCTGAGCCGAAGTCTGTAGGGGGTGGGCTACTGAAAAGCTAAGGGTGACTCCGGTCGCTTCCAGACACAAGCCCTTCAGCGCACACTGGGCCTCCACTTCCCTCCTGCACTCTGAGGCGGAAGGAAGTGATCAGAGCGAGGCCCGGTGGTTGCAGCTCAAACGCGCCGTGGAGACCCATTGTGGCCACCACACTTTATGTGTTTCTGAAAACCACAGGAAACAAAGGCCACCAACAGATGGCTTTGCAAGGCCTTAGGTGACAGGAAGCAGGAGAGGTGGGGACAGACGGGCCTGGCGAGGGCGCGGGCCGCCCCTCAGCTCCCCACAGTGCCGGTCTCCGGGGCTCCCCGTGTCCCTGCCCAGTGAGCCGTGGACGTTTGGAGTGCTGCCCCGGGCTCGGGGGAGGCCTGAGGGTCCCTCATGTTCCGGACCACCCGGCCCAGAAGGCCCCTGAGCAGCCGTATTTCTTGGAGCAGCAGGTCCACGTCGGATTGCAGGGCTCCCGCAGATTGTTCCATGGGCTTGGGTGGTGCGCAGCCGGCTGGCTCAGCACTTGAGCCTCTACCCGCGGGGTCCCGACGCCTGGCTGAAGTGGCGTTAGGGACGGAGATGACCGACGGGACTGACGTGGACACCAGGGGCTTTCGGAAGGAAAGTGGCTTGTTCCCAGGCGCCAAGGGTGCGGCCTGCGGGCCTGGAGCGGCGGTGGACGTGTCCCGGGAGGGCCCTGTGGACGCACAGCACAGGGCGCGGGCTGGGTGGGAGGAGAGAGCCAGCGCGGGAAGCAGCACGGGCGGGAGCGGGGTGGAGGGGACGCTCAGGGTGTGTACGGCAGGGGGCCCAGGGAGACGGAGTGCGGGGGCGCGTCCCACGGCGCGCGTGCGCTCACCGCGCCCAGGCAGTTGCAGCCACGCGCTGCGTTTCCGGACGCTGCGGGAGGCTGTGGCCGCCTCGCACCAGTGGGACTCCAGCTCGTCGGCCTCGGACTCGGGGACCCTGTACTCGGCGCCCCAGTCGAAGCGGCGCACCGCGCGGCTGTACTTGTAGAAGGCGAACTGTAGCGGCACCGCGCTCTTTCGCGGGTGCAGGCGCGTCTCGCAGCGCACGACCACCCCGCCGGCCTCCGCGCGGCCTGCCACCTTCAGCACCGGCGCCGGGAACAGCTCTGCGGAGACAGTTCCGGCAGAGCGCGCGCGTGGGCCGGAGCCAGCGTCCCCCGAGCCCGGGCGCGCAGTCCGCGGCCCCCGACCCTGCTCTCCTTCCGGGGTCCCGCCAGGGCTCCTCGCCCACCAGGAGACCAAAGAGCGTGTGGGAGGAAAGGCTCCTGAAACGTGGCAAGGAGCCCACGAGGGAGTGAACACCCAGCTCGGGCTCTCCACGGAAGGGGGTCACTGCGCCTGCCTCGCCCGGAGTCCTAGAGGGATCCCCACCATTGCCGCCGCCCCCTATGTGGGGTCCCCATCGGAGCAAGAGCCGGGGCGTGTGTCGTGGGGCAAGGGACACCCGCCCCCACGCCGGCTGCAGGTCAAGTGCGCCTTCACTGAGGAGCAGGAGAGGAAAGCGCACCTGGTCCAGCAGAGAAACCGCCACCGGCAGCTACTTGACCCTCCTCCGCCCCTCCTTTCCCCGCCAGGTTCCCGATCCAGAATTTCCCAGCCCTCGACCCCACCCCCCAACCCTGGACCCCAGGTCTCCCCACCTTGCACGGTCACGGCCACCTTGGAGGAGAACATGGGCGCGCTCTCCACGGGGATGCGCATGGTGCCGGAGCACTGGTAGCGCCCGCTGTCGCTGGCGCGCGCCTGCGGCACCGTGTAGTTGGTGCTGGAGTGGAAGTAGCGCACGGCCTGGCCGTCGCGGTAATAGTGCAGCTTGTACACCACCTTGTCGTACCAGCCGCGGCAGCGCAGGACCAGCGGCTCGCCCTCGAACACCGCGGCGTAGGGCACTTGCAGAATCAGCCAGTCTGCGACAGTCACCACAGAGGGCCCGGGGTCCCGCTCTCCTCCGCTCCCGCCCCACTCCCTCCTGCTCTCTTTTCCCTCCCACCTGCCGATTCCACCTACTAAGCGACAGGTGAGTGGCAGGGAAGGGGTGGGGGCCAAGATGCCCGAGACTTGGTTCCAGCCTCAAAGAGAAAGGCCCGCCGGAGTGCAGGTTAATCTTGTCGGGATGCGCAAGGGCTTCCTACCTCCCCTCTGCCCCTTTACCTCCCCACCCGCAACTCAGGGTGGAGGTGAGTCCTGGGGAACCTGGGCCCCGCTCAGAGGCCAGAGCCCAGAGCTTGTACCTGCTGCCTCCTCCCTTTTAGACGAGGCCAACTCGTCCTACAGGTCAAAGCTGAGACCATCTCCTGCGGAAGGCTCCCTGACCCCTGGGTAGCCCAAGGCACCTCCCACGGCACCCCCTGTTCATCAACCCTGACGTAGCGGAGAACAGGGGGGGCACACTGCTGGTGTTTTGCATGGAGAAGGAATTCCGTAGGCACCGGCTGCAGCCCCTCTGCACTCTGGGCTCCGCGAGCAGCAACCGTGGTGGACCGCTGCCAGCACCTCACCGCACTCACCGCAATTTCCAACCGAGAAACGAGGCGGGTGGATGTGAGGGGTGCGTCGGTGCTGGTCTGCACACTGAGTGATGGTCATTAAGTTCTGGGCACAGCTGTGGCCCACGGGGCCCAGGGGACCTAATAGTCCCTACAAGTGGCCAATCCAGGGCCCCGATGAACACGTTTTTGCGATCGCTCTTATCCTGTAAAGGTCCCCGGGGCCAGTCTCTCCGTTGGCCCCCAGGCACCCACATAGGCGTGTTTGGAATAGAGTCCTGAGCAAGTGCTCTGGCCGCCTGCTAACTTTCTGCTTCCACCACCTGTGACTCATTTTTGGTCTTCACAACACCGGTGGGGGCGGAGAGGACGGACACTGGCCCTGCTTACTGATGGCAGGTACAGAGGGCCGTCAGCCTAGAGTGACCCTGCAGCTGTACCACCCTTCGGGGACCTCAGGCCTGCTTTGCTCTGCTCGCCCCTTGCTGCCTGCCCCACCCCCACCCCAGCCCGGTTCTCTGACCAGTGTCCCGGGTCCCTCGGGCCTCTGCTCTTCGGACCTTCGGACCTAGTCCCATGAACTAGCAGTACTGTTCTTCTGCCTCCTACCTTGGTAGGAGGATGAGGGGAACTTAGGGACAGGCGAGCTTTCCTGCGTGTCTCACACGTTGTCATGCACCTCCCTTCTCCGGAGACTCAAGAGAGCCCCCCCTTTCCCGCCCCGATAGGCATGGCCCAGCGTCCCCTCCGACAGGACATCCAGCATCACCAGAGGAGCCACCCCCCACTCAGACTCTCACCATTGGACACAGAGAGGTGGACCGGGTCGCTGACCGGCGCCCCCCGGGTCTGGCACCGGTACACCCCGGGGGTCTGCACCTCCATGCTCCTCCCGTGAGAGGGCAGCAGCAGGTGGCCCAGGTACCACAGGGTGCTGACCGGCCGGAGCTCCACGACCAGAGGGTGGTGCCCATCGCACCTCAGTGTCACCCGCTCTCCCTTGAAGATGGTGGTCCAGGGCGGCTGCAGAGACAGCGTGGGCTTCTCCAGAGTGGCTGCCAGCGTGTGGGAGGGGCCACGTGGGGAAGAAGACCGTGGTGAGGCCCCCAAAGGTGTGCTCTGTGGTCAGGAAGTCTCAGGAAACCCCAGCTTCCAGGAGCTGGCCCACATCACTAGCCCAACCCCCAGGGGGAGAGACCACGTGGGGCTACTGAGTGCCAGTCCCCCGCCCCCCAGTGACACCCATGTGTAAGTGCCCGTAGGCCAGCTGAGTCACAGGGATGGTGGCTGAGTGGGAAAAGGCACTCTCCCAGAACAGCCAAGGGGGGCCCAGACAGGCCACTCTGGGGTTGAAGGGAAAGGTGTCGAAACTTGGGGTGAAGGAGGCTCAGGACTCACCGGTTTGTCCACTGCCGGGAGCTGGGAAACGGGAGGTAAAGAAGGAGGAGGAGGGAGAGTGCTGGAGATACGAGGCAAGGGGGGGCCGCCCAGACCACAGAGAAGACTCAGCAGGAGTCCAGTCCTGCTCGTCTTCTGCCTCAGTTTCCCCAGCTCCGAGAAAGCTCCTCATCCCTCCAAGACAATGAAGTGTCTGGAGTCGGGGATGGCGTGTCCTCCCAGCACACACACACGTGTACACACGTGCACACCCCAGTCTCCTGCCCCCTCGTGGACTCACCCAGGAACAGGAGGGCTACCAGCACCCACATGAGGTCTGCCCGCAGCTGCTGCACTGTGATGGGGAGGCTGCCTGGGGGGTGGAGAAGGGGCCAGTGCAGACCCCTGAGCGCTGAGCCAGGCTGCATAGGTGTCAGCCCTCAGGTGCCCTGCCGACCCCCCACCCCCAGAGCGCCCTCACATCTCAGGCCAGCCCCGGGGCCTGTACCCCACAGCCCAGGCGCCGGCAGGTGACCCTGCCACCCGCCGTCCATCCGGCCCCATGAGCCTCCGCTGAGGAAGACACAGCCGCCTGGCCTGCAGGCCCACCCAGGGCTCACCACCCCCCGAGGACAGACAGTGGTGTGCGGCTTCGTGGGGCTGACCTCGGGTCCCCTGTGCCCAGGGCTCGCGCCTCCCTCAGAGGAGCCGACGGGAAGAGGCGACCCGGCACCCCAGTCAAGGAGAGAACCATAATGAATTTCCCCTGTTCTCTCCCTTCCCGCAGCCCCAGACGCTCAGAAGTTAGAAAGTCCCCTCTCCTGCCCGCCTCAGTCATCTCTCCCTGTGGCCCCTGCGCCCAAGGGAGCCCTCCTTCCCTGTCCTCCTGGGCGCCCCGCACCCCCGCCCCAGCCACGCCCACCGGCGCCCCTTACCCGTGGCACAGAAGCCCCTACAAGCGGTCCCTCAGAAACCTTGGATGCGACCTCCCCGTCTTCCTGAGCCAGGTGATCTGCCCTGAGCAATGGCGAGCCCGGGTGCTCGGGTAAATAGTTAATGAATTTTCCAGCCTGATAGTGTGTCTGCTTGGGCTGGGTCCCGTCCCCACCTGCGGCTGTTCAGCACGGGCACCTCTGTCCCTGCGAACCATGGCAGGAAGGAGACCATCAGGCCACTCAGTGGAAGACCATCCCCGCCCCTCCTGCCTGGGGACGCCCAGGGCCGTGCTCTGAGAATTCCCTCAGAATGTCTCCTGAGGTGCCAGTCCATGTTACAGATGCAAAGGCCTCCTGGGAACATGGGACCGGTCGTTTCGTTCTGGGGGCCACTTCAGATCCTGTGCCGAGAGCAGCTTCTGATGGAAGAGAGATGGCGTCCCGGAGTCTGGAAAGCCAGGCGGGCGGTACTTGATCAGGGGCCCAGGAGCTGGGAGGGAGGGAAGAGCCAGGTGCTGGCGGCTGAGACCAAGAACTACCTGCTCTACAGCTGCACCCCCTCTCCAGCCTGCCTCCTTGTCCCCGGCCCGCCGGTGTGGGTCCTCCCCAGCCCCCCACAGCGGCCCCAAGCTCTGGCACGGCCCCTGACCGGGCATCTCCTCTGCGGTGAGAATGGGGCAGCGTGACAGCGCGGCCCTCATCCACACCAGGTGACTCTCGTCTGGCTTCTCATCACTCGGAGCACGGAGCTCAGGCTCTTGGCCCGATTCCTCGAGAAATCGGGTCACACCCCAAATTCACAAAGCGCACAGCTGTCCCTGAAAACCTCTGGAACCACCGACAGGGCTCACATCACGCAGAGCTCAGAGTTTGGCTCGAAAAATCCACCCCCCCAACATTTCTGTATTGTTGGCTTTCTTCCAGGTCATGTGGGACAGGCACCGTGTCACACGTGCCTCCCAGATGTCACCTCATAAAACTCACACCTGCACATTGATTCTATTCCCTCGGGTTTTTTAAAAAGTTGATTTTAGAGAGAGAGGAAGGGAGAGAACAAGGCAGAGACACGTGGCTTCGCTGTTACACTTAGTGGTGCTTCATTGGCTGATTCTTGCGTGTGCCCTGCCTGACCCGGGATGGAACCCGCAACCTTGGCGTGTGGGGACGGGGGACGACGCTCTAGCCCACTGTGCCACCCGGCCAGGGCCCATGCCCTTGTCTCTTTGCAGCTTGTCTGGACACACATGTCTCTCGTCAGTCTCTGAGAGTCACCACCACGCAGAGAGGAATCGGCGCAAAGAAAGAGGAAGCGGATAGCGCCGCCCGGGATGTGGGGCCCGTGGGCTGTGGTCAGCGTGGAACCGCACGCAGCCTCTCTGACCAGAGGCTCCCACTGCCTGGGAATGGACGGTCGCCGGCCAACCACAGGGAAGGGGTTAGTGCGGTCCCAGAGAGATTCACGTGTGTTTTTAAAGAAAATCAGTTCAGAGACCAAGTCGTCCCAACAAACCGCCGCAGCTCCACCACAGCGGGCTCGCCGCAGACTTCCGAGTCCAGGGGAGCCTGTGGGGGAGGGGTCCAGCCTCCGCTGCACCTTGTGCAGCCAGGGGGGAGGGGCATGCAACTGATCATAGGCAGAGACGCTGACTTGTGCGTGTACCTGGGAGACCGTGACTTGGGGCAGAGGTAGAGCCACGGCGTGCCAGCGTGAGATTAATCAGTATTTGCGCGGTGAGACTGGAATGGAGGGAGGGAGTCGAAGAGGCAAAGCTCCCGCCCCCCCCCGCCCCCACAGTCGGACACCAAGCTTCCGCCAGGCCGGGGTTTCTGCCCCGGCACTATGGACATTTGGGGTCACAGAATCCTTTGTGGTGGGGGCTGCTCTGTGCATCATAGGGTGTCAGCAGCCCCCCGTGTTCTACTCACTAGATGACAGTAGCAGCCCCCCAAAACTGACGTCTCCAGACATTCCCAAACGTCCCCTGGGCAGGCAGGGAAACATCTCGTTGCTTCGGGGTGGCTGGACCCCACTTGCCAGTGGGTGCAAGTTCACCGGCACTCACCCATGCCCAGTGCTCGGACAGGGCTCCAGACATCCCAGAGATGCCTCTGTGCGCGTGGACAGGACGGACAGAGGGACGAGAGTGAGGTTTATTGGGGGGCTGAGCAACACTCCAGGTGAAAGCCTCACCCGCGTTTGGCAGGACCCTTCCTGGTCTCCAGCTTCAGGTGGCTAGACAAGTCCCTCAGCTCCAAGACCAGGTGACCAAGGAGCGCTCTCACATCCTGCATTTGTTTGAGGAGGACCCCCATCTGGTGGTACAGATGGGGGTCAGGTGTCTGCAGAGGAGAGGGCAGGCCAGCGCCCTTGGAGGGAGGGCTGGGCGGTGGAGGCAGCGGCCCGAGGGGCTTCTCGGCAGATGTCCCTGGAGCCGAGGATTTCAGAGGAGCTGGGTTCGAGGTGGGTGGTGCCACAGAGCTCGAGGGACCTGGATGGGGTGGGAAACACACACACCTGTGCCCACAGAAGCCTGTCTCTGGCCCCGCCCTCAGCTTCCTGTCTGTCTTCCCAGTTCTCAGATGGTCGCTGTGGGGCCCAGGGCAGCTTGAGCCCCTCCTGGTCCAGATCTGAGCCTGAGGCTCCACCCCTCAGCCAGGCAGGAGCGCTCAGCTCCCCACACCTGGTGTGTGACATTCATGCACTTCCTTGTGCTGCGCATTTGGGGGACGCTCTGGAGGCCCCGATCACCTCCCCTCAGGATGAGCCCCTCCGTTCCCTTCTGTTGTTTTTCTTCTCCCGACACGGCCTCCAGTCCCCTTATTGCCCTGGGCAGCTCGTCTGGGTGCATTTCAGGTCAGAAGCAGCCTCCTCAGCGGGGCTCCCGAGTTGGGCCTGGACCTGGACTCCTTGTCCCCCTGTGGACACTGACCACCCACCAGGGCGCAGGCTGTGTGTCGGGAGTGGCAGGCCTGGGGGAGGCAGCTGCGAGGCTGCTCGTCCCAGGTTGGTGCAGGGTCTCCATGGTCCGAGGGGTGAAGCCCCTCCTACCCCGACTCCTGGCTCCTCTGTGTCTTTTGTGAATCTGCTCACACCACCCCTGCCCCGGGGGGCTGGTCGTCCTGCCCCCCCACCCCCCCACCCGCGTTTTCACACATGAGCAGACATGCCCACTCACCCTGCACCCCGACCTCCAGCTTGGGGCTGTGTTTCCACACTTGGCCGTCCTCAGTGACAGCCTCACACCAGTAGGACCCGGAGTGGCCCTGCGCAGCCGCAGGCACCTGCAGCTCCGGGGACGGGACCCTGCTGCGCACCACGCGGCCATCCTTGTAGAAGGAGAAGAGGAGGCGGGCGGCCGACCTCTGCGCGGTCAGCTTGGTCTGGCAGCTCAGGGTCAGTGGGCCCCCCTCCTGGGGCTGGGCTGAGGGTGCGGCTCGGAGCACTGGGGCTGGAAACAGTTCTGGGGAGACAGAAGGGGAGGCAGGGCTCAGGCCTCCGAGGGTCACATCGTCGTCAGAACCAGCCACCTCAGCAAGGCTCCGTGGGCACCTTGCACGTCCCCTGTCTCCCCGCGCCCAGGACTAGAGCAGACCCAGCGATGGGCGTCTCTGACAATAGTCCAGACGCCCCGTCGGCGGACCCTCGGCGTGTGGGACAGAGGGTCCGGAAACGCACGGCCCCTGCGGGGGCTGAGGGACTGGAAAAGGCTCCGCAGGCCGGCAGCGATCCTGCCCCTCCACCGAAAGACGGTCAATGGACCGTCACCCCCACCCGCTGCTCTGCCACGAGGACACTGCCCGAGCTCTCACCCTGGACCGTGACCACCAAGGAGGACGTCGTTTCCGGGCGCCCAGGGCCGGGGCTCCGGAAGACCGCGCTGCAGCGGTAGTGCCCACTGTCTGCCTTCCGCACCGCGGTGATGGAGAAGTCCCGGCGAGGCCCTGGCGGGCCCAGAGCTGAGCCATCTCGGTAGAAGGTGACCTGTGTCAGGGGCCAGTCTTGCCAGGCCTGGCAGCGCAGAGCCAGCGGGTCCCCCTCGAATAGCGGGGTGACTGGGCCTTGCAGAATCAGCCAGTCTGTGACCCAAAGCAGGAGCTGAGTGTCCCCCACTGCCTGCCATGGGTGCCCCCCAGCACCGCCCACCACAGACCCCGGAACTTTCTCTGAGGGCCCCGGGAACCCTCACCCCAACAATGTCTCTAGGGCCTAGGCCTGAGGGCGCCCCAGTCTGCAGGCTGAAGATGTGGAAGGCGATGTGCCATCAATGCCAGTTTGCTGGGGGCCCCTTCCCGAGGGGGCTGTGGGCCGAGGGGGCTATGGGAGGGGGCAGGAGAGCAGGCCCGCACCCGTCAGCCCTTCTCAGGACCTCACCGTAGGACACAATCAGATGGAAGGGCCGGCTGAACACATAGCTCTCTGCCTGGAAGTCCACCTCCCTGGAGCCCGTCAGGTGCCGGCCAGTGTGGCAGCCGCTGTCCCGGGTGCTGGCCGGCCCTTCGCACTGCAGGGGCTCAAAGCTGGCCGCAGAGGAGGGCGCCGGCTGAGCCAGCGATGCTGTGACTTGGAGAAAGAGGGTAGGAGAGGGGTTTCTCCTGCTTCTGGGGAATCCCCCGTTTTAGACTGAGAACAGGAGGACCCTGAAACCATTTCATCAACAGACCCCCATGGGTCCCTCTGAGGGTCTTTGACGTGATTCCCAGGCTGCTGGAATCTTGGGAGGGCTCAGCGATTTGGGGAAGAGGCAGGGGAGAGACTGGTGGGATGTGGACTCACGGGCGTGACATCTGGCTGCTGTGGACACAGGAAACCAGGTGACCCCAGAGCCAGCAGACACAGGACGGGAGGGAAGGGAGGGGTCATTTCGAACCCTGAGAGGCCAGGTTCTTCCCCACAGGCGCTCATCTCACCAACACAAGATTTCCGGGTGTTCGATTCACCCCCCATTTATGAGTCTTTAAGGAACGGGCTTGGGACACGGGACGAACTAATCCAAAGTTTAAAAGGGAGCAGGAATGGGGCAAGGGAGCCAGGAATGTCTGAATCCAGAACCGGTGCCCTTCCTGCCACACCGCTCAGACACAGTCTTCCCCTGGGCCTTCCTTGGGGACTGTCCTCCGTAACCTTGTTGTCCCCAAATTCACTCGGCCCTTGGCCCCTGATTACCACACCCCCAGTAGCTCTCAGTTCCCAGCTGTGTATTGTCCTTCCCCGCTCCCACCTTTGGGTCTTCACTTTTCGGCCATCTCTACTCTGATGTCCTTGTTCCTTGAAATGTCCCTTCCCATGTCCTTCTCTGCTCCAACCCTCTAGTCCCAGTTCAGTAACTAGGGAGTGATGCTCTCTTTGCTCCCAGGCTGAGAGTCAGAGCTACGGATTTCTCACTGAATCTGCTCACCCAGCCTCTGAGCCCCATGGGTGTCCCCAGCAAGGTAATTCCGTTTCTCCCCACTCCACGATGCTTTGGTCCTCTCCCCGCTTCCGGCCCATGGCCATGTGCTCATTCCTCACTCCATCCTTCTCTGTCTTCTCCCCTTCGACCTCTCCCCTCCCACAGTCCCCACATGCCCTTTGACTTTGTCACTTCCTTTCACTGGGCCCCCTCTCTACTTCCTAATTCTCGCCACATCAGGCCCAGGTGCCACATCCTCTCCCAGCTCCCGCCCCCTCAGCTGCTCCTTCTCAGTTCCTCTACTGTCACTCTGCAGGACTCAACACCTTCTCCTTTTTCAACACAAGACCTGGTCAGGCTACCAGGCACTTTCTGTCACTTTTGTGAGTAAGACAACCAAACCCAGAGACAGGAGAAGTGCCACAGTCCTTCAGAGATGGGCCGTGCCTGGACACCCACCCGGTCCTGTCTGTGCACCTGGTAAAACGGATCTGCGACCCACTGTGCGGCGACAGTGCAGGTGCTGAGAATTCCAACACGGGCAGGACAAGGTTGGGAGACAGAATAAAAAGGCCTCCTCTTGCCTACAAGGAACTCTGAGTTTGGTGGACGGCACAGGCCATGGACACATTATCTCTGCCCGAGGAGGGACAGGAAAGAGGGTCAGGCAGCCAAGGGAGCACGGGAGGGCTTGAGGGCAGCATCCTGGCAAAGGTGCCACCAAGGCTGAGGGTTTGGGGATGCTGGAAGTTTGGGCGCGAGAGGGGAACGGGGCCATGAGATGCCCACTTTGACAGAGGGGGCTGGGTGAGCAGAGTTTGGAGACAGGTGAGAGTCTGGCATGAGAATGCCTGAACCCAAGCTGCTGGGGTTTCCTAGAGCATTGCATGCCAGGCTGAGGGATGGCCAAGGCCACGGAGGTCACCCGACTGGGCTGGCAAGGGGCCCTTGTGTCACAAGAAGAAGCGTGGGTGGGCCACAGGCAGAGTGAGTTTCAAGGACACAGGGCTGAGACAGGGCAGTCGGCTGGGAAGTCGCTGGCCAGCCCCAGGACAGTGCAGGAGGTGACCCTTGCCAAACCGGATAACTGACGGTCTTCAGGGCCCGAGCTTGTGGCTGGGTGGCCGCGTGCGAGATGGGACAGAGCGCCAGCTGGTGCTGCGGCCCCGGGAGGCTTGCAGAAGGCATGACTTGTGGGCATCTGAACGCAAAGCTCGAATGCAGCAGGGGGTGCAGATGGGGTTTAGGACTCAGTGGCACAGGTGTGGCAGTGAAAACAATACCTGCAAATCAGCTCACGGGGGAGGCCGAGTACAGAAAGAACAGAAGGGAGGCAAGGAAGCAGCGCAGGAAAGACAGGCTTCAAGGGAAGAGCAGCGAAGCCACCAAAAGGGACAGAGAGATAGATGGATGGCACGGGCGCGGTGGGGCACAGGGGCCGGGGCCATGGGGGACGAGGGACAGCAGCAGTGGGGTAGGAACTCAAAAGTCCGTGAAGGCCCGTCAGCACAGATGTCACTGCCTAGGCCAGAGAGACCCAGTGGCAGCCAGGCCGCGAGCTCTGAGTGGCAGTGTGGACGTGGGGAAGTAAGTGCAGGGGACACGTGTCTGCAGAAAGGAAAAACAGTTGAGATGTCACTGGGGAGGGCAGCACAGCCGAGGGACAGGGACGGCCAGGCTGAAAGGCATTCGTGTTTGGAAAACGCCATGAGTCCTGCACACAGACCTCCTGGTTTCACCCTGACCGGCCGGCACCACCCGGTGGGCCGGGCGTCCTCCCGCAGAGTGAAAGGCGGCCGGCTCAACTCCTGGTCAGGGCACGTGCCCCGGCTACGAGTTTGGTTCCCGACTGGGGTGTGTGCAAGAGGCAGCTGATCAGTGTTTCTCTCCCTCCCTTTCTCCCTCCCTCCCCCGCTCTCTAGAATAAATAAAAGGAAAAAAGAATTAAAAACAGATTCCTTGCGTGTACTCTTCACACTCTCTTGAATGCCGCGTCTTTGGAGGCCCAGGTTGTCCCCGTTCCTCCCCACTAGGTCCTCCTCGGTCAGGCCCCTGCGCCCCCCTCACAGTGTCCCAGTGTGCTTGCTACTCACCCAGCAGCCCCCACAGCACCGGAGGAGGAGAGCAGGCCCCGAGAACGCCGCCCAGCCCCATGGCCGCTGTCTGAGGGTCTCTGCAGCAGCCGACAATGACACCCTGACCTTCGTCAACATGAAACCTCTCAAATTAGAAAGAGGAAGTGAGTCTAACTGTCTCCTCTCTTCTCATCTTCGGCCCATTTTCAACCCTGATTGGCTCCCATCCTTCAGATGGGGCCACGGTGGTTCCAGGCCCCCCGAGTCCCAAGGGTTGTGCCCCCCAAGATTCCAGACTCCCAGGCCTGCCACGATCTGACCGCTGGCCACCCGCACACACTGGGGAAAGGCAACAGTGCTGCCCTTCGCTGGCAAAACCACTGAGGACGGAGGCGGGAAGATGCTGGAAGGCTGCAGAGACCACAGTGAGGACAGGGAGGAGTGTCCCAGTCCCGCCGTCTCCGGTTCCACACCTTCTGTGTTTCCAATGACCGTGACGGTGCCACAGCAGCACACGGAGGCCAGAGGATGGAAATGGCACCAAGTCAGACACCGGCGGGTCCCTCCTGGGCTCCAGCTGTCCCAAACCCACACAAATCTGGCCATGAGTTCCTCGGACTCACGTCTCAGCTCTACCTGCAGCCCATGAGGCGGGTGCCATCTGCGCATGATGCAGAGAAGGCCCCTGGGAAGGTGGAGAGGGACCCAGGCTCAGGCTCAGCCCGAGGCCCTGACTCCAAGGACACTGGAGCTGGGAGGCACCGGGTAGCTGGAGAAACCCAGGGAGACCCAGGGATGGGAGGCAATGTGGAGGTGACAGCATCTGCTCCAGCTCACAGACCACTATGCGGCCCCTCACTGTCTGCCCTGTGCTTGTGGCTCTGCCCACGGGGATCGCCTGCCACCACTGTCCCCTCCAGGCCCTCGGGGGCTGCAGGAGAAGAGACCTGAGCCCTCAGAAATGGGGAAGGTGGTCCTGTGTGAAGGCAGGGGGGCCGGCCTGACCCTTCAGCTGTGAAACCGCAGAGGAGGGCAGACGTGGGGGCACCATGGCCCCGGAGGGCGGATATTTGGCTATCTAAAATAAGCCCTTACAGTAAAGTTTCCATTATCGAGAGGCATGGGTGTCGGTGCAGGTGGCCCTATGGAGCTCAGGGCAGCTGCGCATGGGCCTGTGGGAGGGAGAGAGCCCTGTGGCGACCCAGCAGACCCGGACCCACCCACATCTCATAACCCATAAAACATGCACCAAAAGTGGGTCACGGGCTTAAATACCAAGTGGAAAACTGCACACCGTCTAGAAAAACACAGGAGGACTTGCTCTGGCATCCAGGGCTGGACTTGGTACCCAAAGCATGATCCCTCAAAGACAGCGACTCCCCTGGAGGTGTGAAAACCATCCGTGGGCAGCTTATAGAAATGTTTGCTACTGGGGTTTGATGAGAAGTAATCCTGTTGACATAAATGTCTATATGATTGAAATACTCTGATGGAATTGTGCTTTTCTCAAAAATATAAGAGAAATAAGGAATATTTCACTCCAATGGCCACAGGAGCAGAGAAAACAAGGGGACTACTGAGGAAATGTCTCAGATGACTTTAAATCTATACATATTTCCTTGTGTTAAAAAACACAAAAGACCCTGGCTAGTGTGGCTCAGTGGATTGAGTGCCAGCCTGTGAACCAAAGGGTCACCGGTTCGATTCCCAGTCAGGACAAATGCCCTGGTTGCGGGCCAGGTCTTCAGTGGGGGGCACGTGAGAGGCCCCCAACCACATATTGATGTTCCTCTCCCTCTCTTTCTCCCTCCCTGCCCCCCTCTAAAAGAAAAAATAAATAAAATCCTTAAAAAATACAAAAGTATCAGAAATAAGAAAGAGGATATTAGTGAAGACGAAAAACTATATGAATATAGAAGAGAGAACTACGTACACACTAGAGAGCAAATGAAACAGAAGGCTTGATCAGAAAACCGCAGGTAATCTTGTGAAGAGAACAATAAAATAGATCTCTGACAAGTCTGACTAAGAGAAACGGAGATAAAGGTGCCTCTCTGGTAGTCACCACTGAACAACATTTTATTCAATGTCTGCACAGGAACACTGGTCATGTGTCATAGGAAACTCAGTTACAGGGAACTGAGTTTATGTCCCTAAAGAGGGACTGCTGATGAGCAGCAAGACACACCCCCTGGAAGATCCCGGGGAAGGTTCAGGAACTAGAGGAATCGGGGGCAATGCAAGAGGGGGGTCGGGAATGGTTTTGAAAATAAGGGCATAGCTGGAAAGCCAGCCTTTGGGGCCTTTCTCCCACCCAGGGGACATAGGTGTTTCCAGGTGACTGCTCTGCCCCGCCCCATAGTTTAATTCTCAGGGGAAACGGAACCAGGCAGCAGGTACAGGTGAACTGAGGTGAGGGGAGTGAATGCGAGGTGGGCACGAAGGACATTTGCACCCTGTTACCAGCCACCCTTTCTCAGGATACCTGGCAAGCACGCTCCAGCCAAGCAGGGAGGTAAATCAAGAAACTGGAAGATGTAAGATTCAGGGAAAAGGGGGTTTAATACAAAAGACGGTTGAAGGGAAGTCCCAGACAGTGGCTTGCAGGTGCCAAGAGCTGGAACAATCCACATTCATGTCAAAGGACAGAGAATCCCAGGAGGGGCTTCTTGCTGATGAAGAAAGAGAGAGAGAGAGAGAGAGGGAGATGGGGTAAGAAAGGAAGGAAGGAAGGAAGGGAGGGAGGGAAAGAGAGAGAGAGAGAAATGGAAAAACTACTTGGTTATTTGACCCCATGGGAAATAGTATTAAGCTGCTTCAGAATGTTCTTGAGAGCTCTGAGAAAAACTAAAAATAGGCACATAGAAAACTAAACAAAGGATGAAAATGAAGTAGTTATTATCTCTAGAAGGAAAACAGCTTGCGGGGGAAAGGCGGCGTCATCAGAGAGCACTGTCTCGGAGGTGGGCGCCAGTCAGGAGACTGTGAGGACGCTCGATGGGAGCCCTGGGTCAGGAAGGAGGGGAGGGCGTGGACCCGCTGCACCGCGGCCAGTCCTCGGATCCCACAGCAGGGGAACAGGTGGGTGACAGCCAACACCGAAAAGTCAAAGCATGGTGGTAAATTAGCAGAAGGCATAGTTAAAACTGTTGAAAAATTGCCCACGAGAACAGGACTGAGGGGGTGTGAGGAATGAGCAAGAAGCAGCTCCTTCTTGTTGCAGCTTTGGGTCCTGTTACACAACTCAAACTTACTTTAATAGAAAGAAAAGTTTTATTGAAAAATGAAAAAAGCATTGTCTTCACATATACACTGAAAGACATCATCAGGCACACAGATCACACAGGTGACACCGCTGTGCAATAAAGGTGGGAAATCATAACAACAAAAAGAGATAGTGGGAGTAAACAAAGTAAATCCCTCTAACTAAACCTTGAGTTCAGAAGAAAATAAAACTGACAATGACAAGAGTGTATATCAAATTGTCTGATGGGTGTGGCCAAAACAGCAGTAAGAGGAAAAGTTATAGCCGTTAGTGACTGTGTAAAATCAGCTGAGAAATAAATGAGCGATAGAGTAAATCCCAATCAAGCAGAAGAAAGGCCCCGTCAGGAAGCAAACGAAGGACAGACTGCTCGTCAGGTCGCAAGCTGTGACGAAACGGAGGAAGCAGGCCAACCGCTCGCAAGCCTGCTTAAGACAAGCAGATGCGGGGGCCAAGGTGGTCGGCACTTCAACGACTGTTCCGCTCAAAAGGGTTGAGCCGAGTGATGGCAGGTAGGTCATCTCATTCCTGTTTCTGGTGACAGATTTAGGGAGGAGCGTGTGGCTCAGGGCCGACCAATAGGACGTGAGGGGAAGGTTGCTGGAGACAGGCCTCCTAGCCCCTAAGAGAGAGCTGGGCAGAAGAGGCCATTGTCCCCTACGTCCCCCTCGCTCTCAGGCAGTGACACATCTTCCACCGCCGAGGGCCACACCCAGAGAAGCTCAGGACACCCTCTCCGGACTTTCCATTACGTGAGATAATACACTTCCTTATCGCTCTAGCGCACTGGAATCACGACTTCCTGTTATTTCCATCTGAAGTCACCCTAACTGATAAGAGAATCCTGGGTCTCGGTTCAGAGGGGAACGTGACTGCACACACATCCATTATCGCCCCAAATGGAGGAAAACACAGCACTCAGCTGCATGCCAGCGAAGCGGGTGATTTCCTAGGGAAGTAAAGTTCTTCCAAATTGACTCCAAGAGAGATTGAAAAGCCTAATGGGACTAGTGATGACAGAAAAAACAAGTTTGTCAAAGATCTCTTCTGCAAAAGGTATCCAGCCCAAGTGTTATTATTACAGCAGAACCTATCAAATCTAAGTTGACGCATATAAAGGGAAGTTGGCAGACCTTAGAGACTACAGCAAACAGGGCAGATTCAGGGAGGGAGGCCGTTGGGTCAGTCTGGGCAGCGCCTCTGGGGTGCAGGACCCTGCTCTCTCTGCTCCAGACGTAAATTCCAGGGAAGCAGCACCCACGTGGACCACCTGGAGCGCAAGTCTCCTCTGGAATGAGGGATGACGTCAGCCCACCCACCCATACAGACTGAGGGGGAGGGGGAGCCATTGTGCAAAATCAGCCCCTGTTACAAGAATCGGGGGAGTTCGTTCTGGGCAGAGAACGGGAACATCGTCCACTGTAATCGCACTGGCAAAAACGGAGAGTGCCCAACACTGACCAGGGTGTCGGGAAATAGGCAGCCCGACATGGTGTGAAACATTATATGACCCTCAAAAAGGGGCCATCCGAGGAGTGAGCTCCACAGCCCACTGCCAATCAAAACAAGCCAACCACACACGCCTACCTACAGTATGATCACGTTAAAAACAACAACAACAACTATAAAGATGTGCCCTGGCCGGTGTGGCTCGGTGGACCGAGTGACGGCCTGCGAATCAAAGGGTCGCTGGTTTGATGCCCGGTCAGGGCACATGCCCGGGTTGCAGCAGGTCCCCAATAGGGGGCGCGTGAGAGGCAACCACACACTGCTGTTTCTCTCTCTTCCTCGGTTTCTCCCTCCCTTCCCCCTCTCTAAAAATAAATAAATAAAATCTTTTAAAAATATGTATAGATGCATACCCAAAATCCAGAAATATACACCAAACGTGCCACACTGGCCACCATATGGAGAAAGCGTTATAGGATTGGGGGCCGGGCAGTGAGGACAAAAGGAAACTTCCGTTTTCACTGTTTATGTTTCCGTATTGTGTGAGCTTACACGCTCAGGATAAGCATGGATTTTTGCCTGTGTGTATTTAGGAGCACGTAAAGCCCAATTAAAAAATACAAATACACACACTTGAAATGCCACCTTGATTCTGTCTAGTTCGTGGGTTTGCAGGTGATCTTAATGATCTTGCTTATCTGTATTTTTGTTTTGTTTTAACATCAATGGGTTGTTGCCTCCCGTGCGCCCCCTACTGGGGATCTGGTCTGCAACCCAGGCATGTGCCCTGACTGGGAATTGAACTGGGGACCCTTTGGTTCGCAGGCTGGCACTCAGTCCACTGAGCCACACCAGCCAGGGGTGCTTATCTGTATTTTAATTTTAGTTTTCAAATTCATGTAGTAAAAATGTATGTATAAATAAAATAAAGTGGGCTGCCATACTGTAATTCATAAATAGACTAGACGTGCACCATTTCTATAAAAATGGGCAGGAGTATGTGAACGGAAAAACCACCAGACGACATATGAACGGCTAATCCTCAAACTCTCTAATTCCAAAGCACATAGTTTGGCACAACGTAAGCCCCAACAACCCCATAATCGCGGGGATCACAGCCCAACACGAGTGTGAAGTCTGACTGGGGGACTGTGTGGTGTCTGCTGAAAGCCACAGAGACCACTCGGCAAGGGAAGCTGCTGCTTCCCGACAGCAAGAACGTCGCGGAGGGAAGTGTGTTAGGGTCCCTGGACGACGAGGCCTCTCCCAGGGCACCCACGAACCCCCAGGGAAGCTGTCGGGCACATCCCCAACCTGCTGGGGTGGGGTCTCCGAGGTCACGACCTCCGGGTCACCATGACTGGGGACAGGGCGAGTCAGCAGTCCCCACTGGGGATCCGCAGCAGTGTGGCTTCCTGTGAACAGGTGTCACGAGACAGAGTGATGGATCTGCCAGGGGAGGGAGAGGAAGGAGACATAGAGGCGAGAGCACAGGTTCTCTGGACGAGCAGGGCGCCCCCGGCCCCCTCTCCCCCACCTCCTACCCATCGCCACCTTCCCCAGATCGTCACCAAAGGGAAACACACAGGGCAGAGCACACTCCAACCCCACAGCCTTTAAACGGTAGCGGGAATGCTGTTTTATTATAAAAGTGATACATGCTGTGTAGAGGAAAAGAAAGGAAACCCGCCCCCCAAGTCCCATCACCCCAAAACAGACGCTTTAACACGCTGGCCTGTGCTCCTCCGCGCGTCACACCTGAAATCAGATGTTCACGTAATTTTTCCCGTGTGATGTGGAACGCTGGCACTTCCCATACGGCGACACTGTGTTAGTAAAAGCGCGTTTCGTTGGCTGTGTGGACGTAGGCAGAGGCCAGGTGGCGGTGACCAGTGTTGGGCCGGGGTCGGCGCAGCCTGTCCGCTGGGACCACGCTTTCTGTGACTCTTGGGACAGGAGCCTGGGCGCTCACACAGGGATGAGTCCTGCTCTTTGGGAGCCCTGGGGCCTCTCATCAGGGCGGAAGACTGACCCGGGCCGCCTGGCTTTCGCCCCCACGGCTACACGTTCTGGTAATCCGAGAGCCCCGCGTCCTCCTCCGGGTGCATGAGCAGGGAGTAGGTGATGGTATTCTCGGCCTGGAGAAAGCAGAGGAGCCACGGGACCCATGGAGAAGCCACGGGAGGCAGGGGAGGGGGAGGAGGGGCAGGTGGGGGCTGGGTGGCTCACCTCCGCTTTGGCAGCCTCTTCAGTGTGGGTGAGGTTGGCTGTGGGCAAAAGGAACAGGTCAGCCAGGGCCCTGCTGCAGGAGGGGGCCTACTGTGCGCTTCGGTTGCCACCCAAGGCCAAAGCACTCCGGAGTCCACGAGGCCTCGTCCTCGGTCCCAGCAGGGCAGCTGCCGTCTTCGCCCGAGTCTTCTCAGCAAGTCGCTGTGCTTTCCCAGAGGAAGCAGGCGGCCTCTGGGGGCTGAGGTCTCGGGCAGCTCAGCATCGCACTGAAGTCAAGTCTGAATTTTTGCAATCACAGACTGGAAGGTGAGAAGACTTGGGGCCATGCTGGACCGAGGAAGTGCGCCCTTGTGGGAGCTTCGAGGAATCCAGTGACTCCGTGACATGAAAGGGGAGAGCGAGCGCCACAGCGAGGAGGGAGGGAGGAGGGAATGGCACAAGCAAGCCAATCCCCCCCACCCCAGCTCCTGACCATGAACCCCTTCCCCGTGACAGCAACCTCGGCGTCTGCATGGCGAGGGAGGCACCTGAGACCATGGCAGGCAGTGTCCTCCCAGTGCCCTGGGCGAAGCGTCCCCGTGTGCCATGCTCCGAATTCCCCAGTCTCTGTCTTGAGTACTCCTCCCCTCAGCCCTGCGACAGTCCCAGCAACCCGGCTGTGCCTCTGGGGCAGCCGCAGCCCCAGTGCTGGCTGTGACGTCAGTGCCCGGTGAGACGCATCCGCCCGCTGCACACAGAGCCCAGCGCTGGAGCGGCCCCTGCAGGCCCTTGTCCCCCCGCGGCCTGGCCCACCCCGCCCGAAGCACAGCTGGTCAGCGCCACTTGCTCAAGCCCTCAAATCTGTTGTTCTGCTCTGAGTCACACCCCGGCCATCTGAGGCTGGTCTCCAAGGGCCTCCTCCCCTGACTAACTCTGCCCCTCAGTGCCTCCATGCTCTGGCTCTGAGGACAGTCCGGCAGCCACCTGGAACCTCTCCCCACAGTCTGCCCTGGGCCAGGGCTGGGCGGCCGCCGGCTCTCAGGAGCTCAGACCTGAAGGAGCTCGCGTCCTCAGCAGGGCACTGAACCCACGGGGCGGACGACTCGCTAAAGGTCCCACTGCCCGATAGAGACAGGACTCAGTCCAGCCCTCAGCCAAGAAGCTTAGAAGCGAGCTTCACCCACAAAGCCCACCAATGCCACTGGAGCCCCAGAACTTTCTGTGGCAGCTGAGCCTGAGCAGGCTCCCCAACAAATCCAGGGTCTCCCCTCAGCTGCCTCCTTCCCCCTGAGAGCCCTGCCCCGCTATCCTCTGCTTCAGTCTCAGACCTGCACTCCCCGCCCTGTGCCAACCCTGCCAAAGCCCCCAGAAGACCCAACTGTCTCTCGTTTCCTGCTCTGGAGATTTCCCAGCATTCCTAGCCCCAAGAATGCTGACCCTGGCGAATTCCCACCCCTCTACCTGGCGCAGGTGTGCTGCCCCCACCGCCCAGGCCCGCCCCTGCGGAGCAGTCCTCTTTAGGCCCAGGTGTTAGTCTCAGAGCTGACCAAGCGATTTGAGCCCTGCCCGCCTCCCCTGCCCCCTCCCTGTCCTGGGCGCCATGCTGACCTCACACAAGCCACGTCCTGCTCCCGTGCACCTGGCAGCCCCAGGTGGGGCAGCAGGAGCCCCCAGGGGGCTGCACTCACCTGGTTCCTCAGGTGGGGTCTCTCCCACTTCCCTGCTCTCAGGGGCTCCTGGGAGGGTTGGGAGGGCACACAGGAGGTCAGTAGGTGAGGGGCGGGGCCTGAGTCCTCAGCTCGAGGACCAGGGATGGGACTGGCTTAGGACCAGTGTGGAGCCTTCGGCCCTCAGACAGGCCCTCCGCTCCCACCTGTCACCTCTCCTGCCCCGGCTGCAAAAGGACCTGTTCCATCCAGAGACCTTCCTGGCTTTTCAGTGAGAGGAATTGTGACGATCTGCTCGTTGCTTTTCTTGGCGCTCTCCCTCCCCGCTCAGCGCTTGGCGTCAATTAGTACAGGTTAGGGTGAAGAAGTCCTTCCGCTGCCTCGTTAGTGAGCAAGTGCGTGCGGAGCACCCAGTGGGCAGCAGGCACTGTGCTGGGCGCCGGCCGGCCGGAGACTGAGATGGGCCCCTCTTTCTGCCCACCTCCTCTCTCGGTGTCCCTGCCTCGCCGTGTGGGGCTCACACGCCCTGAAAGCCTGTCCCAGCCACACGGGTCCTCGCCCCCGTGGCTCCTGCCTGGGACACTCGCCAGCCCCATGGCCCCTGCTAACGGCCACCCTCAGCATCACCTCCTGCACGATGACAGTGCTCGCCCTGCGCAGTGGCCACTGTCGTGAGCCCCGTGGCCTCGTCCTCCGCCTAGCACCCTGGGACGGCACTTGTGCGAGTGGCCTCTCGTCCAGAAGAAGAGACTGGGGCTCAGAGGCATTGAAGAGCTCGGCCCAGGACATGTCGCCATGAGCCAGGACCTAAGACGGAACGCAGGAGGTCTGCCCCCCGAGGGAGGGGGGATCCCGTGAAAGCATCCACAACGCACCACCCCACGCTTCTGCCCCCATCTCGGCCTGTGCCTTTGTCCACCACCGCTCTCATCCCGTCTCCGTTTCCCGGGAGGCACGGGGCTCCCTGAGGCACAGGCTGCACTTCTGCGTCTGGGCCTTGTCCCCAGCATCTGGCACGGTCTCCTCACGTGAGCAAGAGGGCCTGTGCCTCGTGGAATGCGTGAGTGAACAAGTGACACAGGGCTACCTCTGAGCGCTGCGGAGCCTCTGGGCCACAGGTAAGGGTTCAGGCCCTGGGCCTGGACCTGGGCCACGTCAGAGCCCATAACAGGAGAAACAAGGAAAAGCCACCAACCTGAGCTCTGGTGCCGCCTGAGGCAGACCCAGGCCACCACGGCAGCCACGCCGGCCACTGCAGCGATGCCCGCGACCACGGCCACAACGATGGTCACCAGGAAGGAGTCACCTTTCTGGCTGGGTGCTGGGGAAGACAGATCTCAGGACAGGCCGCCTGCTCCCAGTGCGGGTCCCTGTGTCTGGGCCACTTACAGGGGCAGGGCTTCTGGCCCCTCAGCCTCACCTGCCCGGGGTTTCTCTCCATGGCTGGGCCTGCGACCCCCATCCCTGGGACTGTCCACTAACCTAAGGCGCACTGCAGGGAGCGGGGTTCCTCTGAGAGTTCAGGGGTTGCAGGGAGGGGAGCCTGAAGCCCCCATGGTGCAGGCACCGTCCCTGCGTCCAGCAGGCATGAGCTGCTGGGCACAGGCTCTACAGAGTGATGGACAGACGTGAAGGCCTCAGCTCTCGGGAATGTCCAGGGGCTCAGGGGCCCCTGTACCCGTGAGGGAGGCCCACTGTGCCGCTGTCCTGGTGTGGGGCCTCTTCCCCTGGAAGCGGACGCTCTGAGCTCTGGCCCGTCCTCCTGCCCTGTGCCCTGGGGGCCGCCTGCACTGCTGGGGTGCTTCCCAGACCTCCACGGGGGCTCCTGTGACCTCAGCCCTACCCTAACCCCCTCGCCTCATCTCCTGCTGCCTGGACAGCGCTCCCACCTTGGACAGTGATGCTCATAGGCTGGGACATGTGCCTCTTCTTCCCGATGAATCCAGAGCAGTGGTACTTGCCGCTGTGACTGACGTTAGCATGTGGGATGAAGTAGGTGGAATTGGCAGGGGAGTACCACTTGGATGTGCCGTCCTGGAAGAATGTGATCTTGAACAGAGGCCAGTTCTTCCACCTGTGGCACCTCAGCACGAGGGGGTCGCCCTCCTGCAGCAGCAGGCGCGGGGTCTGCAGCAGCAGCCAGTCTGAAGGACACAGAAGGGACACGGGGCCCCGGAGGTCACGATTGAGCTCTGAGACCCAGGGCACACTGACCGCGGGACAGGCTGTGGGGAAGGAGGGGCTGAGTGTGGACCTCGGTGCCCTGGTTTCTCCCTCTGGCTCCCTCCTGGGTGAGCTCCATCATCTCAGCTTCCTCGTTGGTGAGGGTGGACAGAGAGACAGGGCACACCGTGGGTGCTCAGGGCGTGCACTTGTCTTCTGCTGTCCTGTGAGACGGTGGCACCACCCCATCCTGCCTGACAGGCCTCTTCGGGGAAGGAAGACCCAGACCCTGGGGTGGAGATGGGAGGGTCTGTTCTGATGTAGGAGACCCATGTCTTTGGGGACAGTAGAAACTCGTGGACATTTGGTGAAAGTTGGGGAGTGGGGTCTTTGTCGGAAGACCTCCGTGTCCCAGGGGGGCTATTAGTCTGCTGTGTGAGTTCCCCCACTTTTCAGCCTTTTACTGAGGAGGGGGAAATGTCAAATGTTTTGTTGTATAGGGAAGAGCACCCAAGAGGGGCGCTTGGACTCCTGAGCTCAGCCCACATGCCACTGCTCCCCGGAGCTGCAGGGTTGGGATCGGAAGGAAATGTTGGCTAGAAGGCAACAGGCAAGGTGGAAGGGGGCCTGGGCTGCAGGGAATGACAACAGCCTCTAGCATGCCAGGCTAGCCCTCCTCATCCCTGCCCCATGTCGGACAGAGCGAGCCCCCTGTCCCGAGGCTACCCCAGCTGGCGGCGTGCAGGAGAGGGTGACAACCGAGCGAAAGCTCAGGGCCACCGCCTCCGAGGGACAGTGCGGAGGGACAGCACATCACACGAGTTGGAACACCCCGCCTCTCCGCTGGGGAGACACCTCCGCCCCCTTCTCTGGCATCAGCACCCCTCACATCCTGCCCCCCAGGGAATGGAGGCCCCTGGGCTCTGCTCCAGGCACAGCTGGGAGGTCCACGCTCCCCAAGTAGGACGGGTGGGGAGGCGGAGAAGGGTCAAGATTTTAAAAAATAGAGTGGAAGCCAGACAGCGGTCGCAGCAGCTGCTGGGCGGCTCTTCCTTCCCTGGAAGGTTCTGCCGCTCCAGGTGGTGAGGGGCCTGAGGGGAAGGTGCGCCCAGGGCCCCGAGGCTCCTGAGGATGCATCTAGGTGCCACTCTCGGGGCGGCACCCTGCTTCACATTCACGGCACTCGGGAGATGTCCTTCTCCAAGCAATGAAAGGGTCTTTCCATCCGTTTCCTGGGAAACGCCTGTGCAGGCCCCTGGCCTTGTAGACGGAGAAGCCATAAAAACATCTCCTCCATCCTCCTGAGGCCAGATGACCAGAGGGTACGGGGATGCAGGGTGGGAGCCAGCACAGCCAAGTGCAGGGGCCCCAGGGCCCGGTCTCCACACTGACTCTCCATGTCCTGGGGAAGAGGGCGTCCCCACAACTGGAGCCCCCTCGACGGCGACACTGGCCCTGGGTCCTGGCACGTCCACTGTAACTGCATCTCAGCTGGACGAGTCCAGCTGGCTTCTTGAAACTCACTCATTTATTCCCCATCTGCAGCCAGAACTGGTGGCCACAGCTTGCAGAACCCACCCTCTCGGAGGCACGAGACGGCCTGTCTGCTCGGCAGACGGGCCATCCCCTCCCAAGGGCTCCTGAATGAGCCTCATTCAGCCCTGTCCCAGCCGCATCTGCTGCAGTTTCTCTCTCTGGTTCTGCTCCTTGTTGGACACAAAAGCCTTCAGTGACATGGGTGGCAGTCGGGGCTTCCCAGTGGCCTGTGGGGGTGTGAGTCACCCACTTGTCTGGACGCCGTGGCCAAGGCAAGGCACTGGCCCAGCTCTCTCTGCTGCCCCCCCGCCCCGAGGTGCCTGTCCTCCTCAGACTCAGCCAACGTTAGGTTTGCCCAGCAGGGGGATGTTGCAGAAGACAGCAGGGACCTGGCGGTGGTGGCCGAGGGACAGCCAGCATTGTCAGTACTGGGGCTGGTGGGGCTGGTGGGGCTGGAGCCCCGGTGGGTGGTGGGGGCCCCTGCTGCTGGATCCCCACCTGTTTCTCCTGAGGCAGGTGGGGCTGTTGCCCAGGCAGGGGACAGGGCTGGACCTGCATGTGGGGGACCTGGTGTAACTGTCTGCCTTAGGGGGCACCTGCACCCTGCTGACCTCTCTGGCTTGTGGGCCCCATGTGGGCCGCTGGCCAGAGTCCAGCTGTCCTGGGCCATTCCTGGGGCAGTTGCCACTACCACCCGCTCCCAAGGAAGGCAACAGAGCCGAGCGCCCAGGTGCCAGCCACTTCCACCTGAGCTCAAGGACCTTGGGGTGCCACTTCCACTGCCTCCCTCACCTTGGCTACGGTGGAGGGACTGGCCTGAGGCCCCAGAGGGAGCCAGAGCCACAGTGAGGGCCTGTCTAGAGGCTGGGAGGGGCAGAGACAGAAGGGCACAGAGGGGCCATGCCCTGCTCAGTGGTTGGACGGTGGCCTGTGAGCTCCTCACTGCCAAGTTCAGCACCTGCACGGCCCCGGAGGCTGACATCAGCACCACCCAGGGGCCTTGGGTGAGCCGGGCAGCCCAGGGTCTGGTTTTCCTGCCCTCAGTTTCTCAGCTAGGGCCCTGGGCACTTGTGGGCCCAGAGTGCATGGGGCTGGGGGCGCTGGTCACAGCAGCACCCACGTAAGAGCGACAAGTGGGGCAGGAAGGGAAATGACCGGGCAGACATGGCTTCCAGCGGCTCACAGCCATGCCTCCCAGGGACTGGCCACCCCCATCCCTCAACACCCACAGCCCTGACAGCAGCGGCCATGACCAGGGACCAGCTGAGAGGCTGGCAAAGGGTGGGGCGGGTGGACACCTGCAGCCTGGAATCTGGTCTGCTGCCCCTGGGGAGCTGGGCCCACTGTCATGCGTGAGCTGCCCCTGCCCCTGCCCCGGGAGGCCCAGCAGGGGACCAGAGCTTCTGGTGGCTGGTCAACAAGTCCTCCAGGGGGCATCCAACTCCTTGCTGGTCCCGTTGGCTGGTGTGGCCATTGGTGGGGACTCGCCTGTCTTGGTGTGTCCCCTCCCCTTCCTGGAGGGGCAGGGCCACCCAGCCTTCCCTTGGGGCCTGTCCCTGGCTGCCAGGCCGAGGGGGAGCAGCCTGCTGTGCACTTTTGAGGGAGATCTGGGCACGAGCTGAGGAGAGGGGACCGGTGACGAGGCCTTGTTGTCCTGTCACCAGCGCACTTCCCGGAGAACTGCCTGCTGCCAGCAGCTCCGTGAGCTCGGCCGCCAGGTCAGCAGAGGGATGGAGCCGCCCTGAGCTGGACTGGACGTGCTTGAAGGGGTGCCGGGAAATGAACCCGACAAGGGGCCAGTGCCCCCACAGAGCAAAGGGGAAACTGAGACTCGGGGCGGAGTGCGTCTGCTTCCACAGCTGGAACCCTCCAGGGCTCTGCCAGGAACGTGGGGCTCTCTGAAGTCAGGGTTTCCTCTGCTTCTCTCACCCCCAGTGGCCTGCTGGTGGCCTTGTCACCTTCTTGCTTAATCAGGACTGAGGCCGAACAACCTCATCATTCTGAGGCACCCCACATGGAAGCAAAGGCGGGGGGTGGGGGCGGAAAGGGAAATGACTGGACAGAAATGGCTTCCAGCAGCTCACAGCCATGCCTCCCAGGGACCAGCCACCCCTATCCCTCAACACCCACGGCCCTGTCAGCAGATTTCAGGTCCTCATCCCCCAGGCCGTCCTGGTCTCCTCCACTGACCGGAAGTGACGTTCAGACGCACAGGGTCGCTGGGGCTGGTCTGGCCCGTCTGACACCTGTAGTCCCCGCTGTCGTTGACTTGGGCCTTAAAGCTGAAGCGGGGCCGGACCTGGGTCGGGATGGGGGTCCCGTCACGGGACCACTGGGTGGGGCCGTCCCCAGGGCCGTGGGGCCCCTGGCAGTGCAGAGTCACGTTGTCCTCCCGCAGCACGTTGACCCAGGGGGGCTCCAGGCGCACCACGGCCTTCGGGAGACCTGCTGAGGGGCAGAGAGAGGAGCCTGAGGCAACAGGACCCGAGCGAGCAGCCTCAAATCTCAGACAGGGGGCTCCTGTGGTCCTGCTGGGGACACCAAGAGTAGAAGCAGCCCTGAACGGAACTGGGTGGCCTGCCGCCCCCCCTCACAGGGCTTGGGCCTCGCTGGGGGCCGGCTGCCCCTCCTGCTGGGCAAGAACGAGGAGAAAGGGGCGGGGGCGGGGCTATGCTCTAGAAAGAGGCAGCTCACCTGGGCACCCCAACCAGCTGGTGTGTGCTCGTGCTGTCTCTCTCTCTCTCTCTCTCTCTCTCTCTCTCTCTCTCTCTCTCTCTCTCTCACACACACACACACACACACACACACACACACACCCCACATCCCTCGTGGGGGCTCACTTTCCTCCCCTGTAACCTGGACTCAGTGGGCAAACCCTCCCCAGAGCTGGGTGACGAAAGAGGGGCAGGTGTGGATGGAGAGCCCAGTGCCTGGTTTCTGTTCTGACCTCAAGTCCTCTTCTGTCCCTTAGGACAGACCTGTCCTTGCCCCCAGGCAGAGAAGGGCAGAGAAAGTGCAAGAAAGGCCAGGGGCCAGTGCCGGGATCCCTGGCTCAGGGTAGGGAGAGCCCCCCACCCACACACACCCCGACCCCCGTGGTCCTGGGAGCCGTGATCTGTGGTCCCAGGAAGCAGCACCTGCACAGCCCCGGGCCCCAGCGCCCTCAGACACACGCAAAGCAGAGAGTTCCTCTGCTCTGGGCCGACACTAGAAGGGCCCGGCTGCTTTTACGGTGGAACTGAGCACCTCCACCGGGAGGAAGGGGGCCGAGAGGGAGGGTGGGGTTACTTGGGTGACAGTGTCTATGCCTGTCCCCAGCACAGAACTAGAGGGCCAAAGCCCCCGGCAGCTGGGAGCAGGGGGCTGAGGAAGGTGGGAGGGAGAGGGCGCAGCTGCCTTACCCTGTCCCCATCTGGGCCCAGGGGCTTGCAGAAGTGCAGGCAGGTGCTGGGAGCAGAGTGGGAGGGCAGCTGGGGGCCGGGGGGCGGGACTCACCATGTGGACTGGGAGTCCCAGCTGCGGAGGCTGCTGGAGCTGCAGGAGAGAAAGTGATGTCACTCGTTGTCACTGTGCACTGCCTCCCTGCAGACCCCCGGGAGGCCCTGCCCTCCTCTGGGTCCACTGAACTGCTGGGGTCGCCTGTGTTCAGCCAGGTGCCACTGAGATCGGCAGGGTGGCAGGTAGATGGGCCGCTCCGCAAACTCACAGTCACCGTGATCCCGAGGACCCTGAGCTGCCATGGGACACTTTTCTCTGATGCACGCGCTCAGCTGCTCCTGGGAGGGACACTCGTGTCCTCCCGCTTCTCAGTCTCCCTGTTCTGTGCGCGGCCCTCTACCCGGCTTCTCCAGCCTGGCAGCTGCCTTCTCCTCACGCCCTCCCCCCAGACCCCACCCCCTTCACACCGCAGGTCTGCTTCCGACTTAGATCTTGGGTCCTGGGGCTCCCTCAGCCTCCTCCTATCTCCTGACCAGTCTCCCCACCTCTGTCTCCCCTAGAGCCCCTTCCCCACTGAGACGCTAGTTATTTCAAACACATCGAAATTGGATCTTGTCACTCTCTTCTCTCGAGCCTCCCATGGCCTTCCTTTGCTCTCAGCAGAAGACGCACCCGCGACCTGAGGGACACACACACCTGTCCTCTGAGCCCCCTTCCCCGCTCATTGAGCTCCAGTCACACCGGCCACCGACTCTGGCCTTCGTCTCTGCCGATCCCCCTGCTCTGCGCGGCTTCCTGTGTCTCTCCCAGGGGCTAAATCATCACACTTCAGTGGGGCCCCTCAGGAAGCTCCACATCATCCTGTCCCAGCGGCTGCCCCGTCCCCGCAGCAATCCCAGGGGGCATCCTGCGGACGCCCCGCAGCCCTTCCCAGGCTCTGTTTGTGTCTCTGCGTCTGTGCGGCCCACTCACGCCCTCGTGGGATATGCTCTCCAGCAGGCCGTGGCTTCAGGGCCCACGCTCTGTGGACCGTTCGTTGAGTGACCCCAGGCGGGAGGCGGGGCCCACGTTACAGCCACGGTGGGGAGTGAAGGCGAGACTCTCACGGGGCAGACGCGCAAGAGGCAGAAGTGCGGGAAGTTGGCGCAGGATGAGGGTCCAGGGTGACCTGGGCAAAGGTTGCTGCGGAGAACGTGTGTGTGGGGGGGAAGTAGGCCATGGGACCTTGAAGGTGTCTTGTTCTGAGCCGGCAAATCAAGGCACAGGTGTCCCAGCAGCAGGTGGAACTGGGACATTGTAGAGGACACGGGCTGGAGTGACAGGGTAGGGAGCTGGCAGAGAAGGGACAGCTGGAACCCCGAGTGTGCAGGCTGGGCTGGGGACAGCGAGGCAGGGGGCTGGCCAGAGACGCGGAGATGGAGGAGGAAGAGGCAGAGTTGAGGACATAGAGAGAAGCCCCCACTGTTCATTCCCCCCACAAACAGCCGTGGACACCAAGTGTTCATGCCCAGCGGAGCCACCACAAGGGGGTCACAGGTCGCTGTGCAGGTCAGGGAAGCTGGCTCTACTGCTCGCCGGTGGGTCCCTAGACCAGAGCCTGCACCGACATTCACTAAATGTTTAAACCAGGCCGTTTGTGGCACCTGAGAATCAGGAAGTACAGGACAGCGTGCCCATTGCAGACGGCCCCTCGGGGCTTCTCGACCATGAGGTGGTGACCTCTGTGTGCGACATGGACCCTGGGAGCAGGAGGCAGGAGCCGTCAGACTGGGTGCTGTAAAAATTGTCATTGAGAAGAATAGAAAAGGTGGCCCTGGCCAGGTGGCTCAGTTGGTTGGAGCGTCATCTGACACCAAAAAGTTGCGGGTTCGATCCCCGGTCGGGGTGCATATGGGAGGCAGCTGGTCAATGTTTCTCTCTCTCTCAAATAAATAAACATGTCCTCGGCTGAGGGTTAAAAAATGGATAGAAAAGAGGACTAGATCCTTGGTGACGTAGCAAAAGGACAAATGAAAGGAAATGGCACAAGTCGCCCGCAATCCGCCCAGGTGGCGGGGACGGAAGCCGATGCACAGTGGCAGGTGGCCAGGCCTGAGTCACGTGTGAGGCGCCGTCACGCTCAGAGCCCAGGGAGAGGTGTGTGCCTCCCTCTGGGGCCCTCCAGAGGTGGATGAGCTGGCAGCTCCAGGAACTGAGCTTGGGGATGGTCCCGGCAGCCGGTCCCCTCGGCGGTGGGCTCTTCTTCCCACCCAGCAGCCCCAGCCCCTGGCCCTGGCTGAGCATGATCAGCCTCCCTCTTGGCCTGAGACCCTGGCTCTCTCCCTGACCAGTGCCCGGGCGCCCCCCACGTGTGAGCAGTGCCAGCAGGTGTGATGGGGTGTCTCCGGTAACCTCTGCTGCCCGATGTGTGGTTAGGGGAGCAGAGAATAGCCACTGCCCCCCAAGTGTCTTCTAGCTTCCTCCCTGCCCCCGTCCGAGAGCCATTAGCCTTCCCCCTGATGAGGAAGGAAAGTAGCCGCACCCCCCCACCCCCCATTCAAGTGCATGTTCCTAGACTTTCCTCAAAGCAGGTTGCTCTGAGGTAGTGAAGGCAGAGCAGGTGCCCGGGGAGATTAGACGAAAGACACTTTAAACCCCCCCAAATTCTACCTCTGTCACACTTTGCCAAGCAAGCCTCAGGTTGTCGGAGCTTGCTCTCCAGCAGCCTGACTTTGCTGACATCCTCGCCCAAGCTCAGCCCCACCCAAGGGGACACGCTGGCCCCGTCCCAGCTCCTCTGTCCCCCCTGGGACCCTGACTCACCCAGGACCAGCAGAGCTGTCCACAGCAGCATGTGGCCCCAAGGACAGCAGGACGGGCATCCAGCCCGGTCACTCGCTGCAGCAGGGAGGGGCCGGACTGAGGGAACCCCCATCACCCCGAGAGCACTGTCCTGAAGGCACCAGCAGGCCAGCCTGGGCTCCTCCGGAGGTTTCACCGGTTGCACCCCAGGGGACGGAGGGCTCTGAAGTCCAAAAGCGGAAGTGAGAAGCAGCGTTTTATCGCAGGCCCCTCCCGCCCTCTTTCCTCTGAAGTGCTCCCTCCCTGAAGATGCAGGGCTTCCCAGAATCTGGCTCAGCCCGGCTCCAAATTCACCGAAATTTTAGAAACTGGGAAACAACTTCCCCCTCTTCCTCTGGGGTCACCTCCGGGCTCAGCTTCTCGGAGAGAGAGGCGATGGTTGTGGGACTTGGCTGGGGGCCTCCTATCTATCTGTCTCCTAGGACAGGTGACTCCGGAGAGTGTGGCAGGCTTATCATGCTTGTAGTCACACCCAGAGGCCCAGACACAGGACAAGCCCTTCTGGAATCAGTGAAGGGCACAGACCCCCCGACTGTCTCTGGGTGGCCTCCATTGTCATAACCCCGACTCCCTTTTAGGGAGTGGGACAAGGATGGAGAGGTGTGTCAGGGCCGAGGCGACAATGGCACTCACCCACACTATGCCCTCCCTCATTCGGGCTGCCACCCTCTCCCACATTCCCCTAACTCCTGTGAGCGCCAGCCGGTCCCGCCAACCCGTTTGCATCTTGAGGGCAGGTGCACGAGCTCGGAGCCCCAGACAGCTTCTGGGGACTTCCGGCTCTTTGCCTGCAAAAAATGAAGACCCTCCAGGCAGGACTTCTCGGATTCAGTGCAGCTGACATTTGGGGCCAGGGACCCCATAGCGAGAACCCACCCCACTTTGTCAGGTGTCTCGCACCCCCGGTTGTGAACACAGACGTGTCCCCTCGGCTGAGAAACGACTTTGGAAAATAAAGAGGATTTGGGTGCTTGCGAGGCACCCATGCCTGGGGTACATCCCCTAACTCTCGCTTCCTTCTCTTGCTTTCCGTCCTCGTCCTCCTGTCCTTGTCGCCCCAGCACAGGCTCCGCCCAGCATCCCCAAGGGGCAGTCAATCAAAGCTCAAGACACTGGCACCCAGGCCTTCGAAGCCTCAAGCGCTGGGCCCTCGGCCCTTCCAGCCCTTACCTGACTTTGAGTGAAAAACTCAGATCTTCATCCAGGAGTGTTTTCAAGTCTTGTCTTTGTCATTGTTTTACTGTGACACCTGCCAGTGTGAGCCTCTGGGGCAGAGTCCTGCACGGAGCAGGGCTTTCAACCAGCCACACCGCTGACGACGCAGTGTCGAGCTGAGGTCTAGGGTCCCAGCTGAAGAGGGCGCCGCTGCACGCTCTGGAGAGCTCAGAGCCCAGGCGGCCAGGGCGAGAGGCGCTGACGGTGGCGTGAAGCAGACAGACTTCGTCCCCCATGGCCCGGGAGCCTGCATCACCACGCTTCTCTCTACCCCCGCCTGGAAGGGGAGGACTGCCATCCGTGTTTCCAAGGCTTTTGCAGAAGGGGAATCTATATGACCACTGGTTTTGCCACCAAGGACCCTGCTGGGTCCATGGGTCCGTGACTCCATGACCTGCAGCGCCGCCTGTTGTGACATCTCCCTGGTCCCTGTGCCTGGGTTTCTCTGGACCAAGGGGAGCCCCCTCTCTACCCCGTCAAACTCCCTAACCCTGGCTGCTGTCAGTCTCCCTGCCTCCAGGTCGCAGCCGGCAGGAAGAGAGAGCGAGCAGCAGCTCCCAGGAGGTGAGCCAGGGCGGATCGCCCCGCGTTCCTACTCCCACGGCCACACCACCCATTTGGGTGGCCCGGCCTGAGTCCGTGTCACCTCTGCAGGACTAGCGCCCCTTCACATCTGGGGAGCTCCGTGTGCACACAGGAGGAAAACGGTGGGAGCTGTGGCCCCAGCTAACTGCCCACAGCCAGGCCGACGCGCCACCCTGGGCTGCACCTCTCAGCCAACTCACACGGGAATTCCCAGGAGGCTTCAGGGTGCAGGAGGTGCCTGGCAGGTCCCTCACCCTCCAGCTCGCAGTAAGTAGGGCAATGCAGCTGCCCCCCAAAAGCCCCTAGACTCTCTGGCCACCATCCAAAGCCCAAAGTCAAGGGCTAGGAAAGCCCTTGGTTGTCTTCTAGCTGAAGAGGGAGGCACCCGTGCTGCGGAAAACACCACTCAGTGCCCTGGATTCGCACTTCGGGGGAAGCCGAGACTCAGCCACAGAAGACCATTGAACACGCCGCTTGGCCTGAGCACGTGGCCTCTTCGGCGAGGTCTCTGACCTCTTCTGTCCAGGCTGGTTCGGGTGGGGGACCATGGCTATGTCGCACCCTCCCAGCGTGGGGTGTCATTCTGCTCATGGTCCCGCCAATGGTCTCCCTGGGGCTCCCCCCTCACAAAAGCTTTGAATGCCAATGCACAGCCACTGGAAACCGGACGGACCCCTCTCGGCCCGGACCCCAAAAACAGGATGAAGGAAACAGTCAGGTGAGGGACTGAGCCCTTGACTTGCCAGCCTGTGAATTCCAGTCCGGGAGCGAACCTGACCCAACAGCGGCATCAGTGATCTCACTACGAGCAAAGGGGGGCGGGGCGGGGGCGGGGCGGGGGGCGCCTTGACAGAGCTCCTTCACGCAAACCAGGATCCACAGAACGGAGGTGGCCCTGACGACCTGGCCCGCCGTGCAAATCTAGAGTAAATCATCTGCGCCAGGTGAGCCAGTCTCGGTCCCCAACCCAGCTGGCCACCTGGCCCTGCCCGAGAAAACCGGCCGGCTGACCCATCGTCATGCCTCCTGACCGAGTCCCCTCTTCCAACTCTCTCTCAAACGTGCTCCGGCCCCGAGTCCCCAGGGAGGAGGGCTCCCCCATCCACGGACGGCTTTCCCTTGAGTAAAGAGCATCAGAATCGTGCCTTAAATGTTGAGCTTTGTCAGTTGATGGAACACAGCACTGAGCAATGGACACAGGAAGAGACCAGAGTTCACAGTCAGGCTGCAGGCACCTGAAGGTCCCCGGAAGGAGCACTTGACAGGTGGGAGGACTCCCCTTGCCCCCCATGACCCTAGTCACAGGAAGCGCTTGTCCTTGGGGAGGCACAGGCTTGAATCAGCACAAGTGCCCCTGCTCTTTGTCCTGATAACCTCCCAAAACTCCACCCCCAACAAAACCTTCTTTTGTCTTTAGCTGAAGATAGTATTTAAGGTGGTGCCTTGGGCCATTTGGGGCAGTTACTCGGTTTCCCCCTGTTTGACAACAGGAGGCTCAGTGTAAGTGGCTCCATTTTTGGCTTTTGGTCCTGATTTTAACAATTCTTAACACAGAACCTGGCATATATATTTAGTCTTTTTCATTATTAAAGATGAAGAGAATCCGGCCCACTGTTCCCAGTGGGGACCGGCGCGGACGGCCCCCCTTTGAGAAAGGCAGGTACCCCCGCGGCTCCAGCTCTGCACACGGAGCGTCCAGCCACTCCGGTCAGCGAGCACTGTTTCTCGTTCTTCCGCTCGGCTGCGTGTCTTTTCTCTTACTCCTGACACCCTGACCACCCTCCAGTCCCTCTCCGTGATTGCTTTCCCCGTCCGCTCTAGGATTTCCTCCTTCCTGCCACTTCCTCAGAGCTGAGCTGCCCTGGGCAACACTACAATCAGCTGCTGACCCCGCAGAGGGAGGAAGTTCAGGCAGGAAGGCGACCACAGAAAGAGAAGCGGGCCAAAAGGCCGCTGGTTGAGGGGTTTTGGCGGCCCCGCCACCAGCATCACTGGCCCAGCCTCGAAAAGCAGCCCCCCCACACCCCGAGAGCTCAGGTCCATGTGTGAAAGCGTCCTGGCCTTTAACAGTCTTCTCAGCGATGCGGACTCTCCGGGCTCTGCGACCAGAGTGAGTCAGGGCGCGGGTTGGGGTGAGAGAGGAGAGGGTCACCAGGAGGCCAAAGACCGTGACAAAGGGGGTTTATCTCTGACGACCTAGGTTAGGAAGGGAGCCACGAGACCTGGCTGTATGTATTTGTTTTTATTTTTACTTTTAAATTCGAGCATGGCTGGCACACGAGACTATATTAGTTACGTGAGTTTCAGGTGCGCAAGGCAGGGGTTCGACGTTTTTGTCCCTTATGTTGTGCCACCTCACCGACTCTAGTGCCCGCCTGTCGCCGTGCAGACCGGTCACGGCATCACTGACTGGAATCCCTCCACCTTTTTCCTGTAGCCCCTCCCCGCCCCCTCCGGCAGCCACCCCTTTGGTGTCTGTGTCTATGAATCTTTTGGTTTGGTTTGGTTTGGTTTGGTTGGTTGGTTTCTTTATATTCTACACTTGTCTTTCTCTGACTTACCTCACTGAGCATAACGCCCACAGGTCCACCCGTGTGGTCGTGCACGGCAAGATTTCGTTCCTTTTTATCGCTGTGCAATCGCGCTGCGGGCCTGCAGCACAGCGTCTGTGTCCCTTTGCGGGTGGACCCGGGAGACCGGGCCTTAGACCAGCTCTGCCGCCACGCGGCCTGCGCCAGGCCCCCCGCTTCTCGGGGCCTCAGCGAGGGATCTGGAAAGGTCGATCGTTAGCAGGTACGACTTTTGCAAACATTTTCTCCCTGTCTGTGGCTTGTCTTCTCCCTCTCTGGTCTGTGTCTTGCACAGAACAGAAGTTTCAGTTTGATAAAGTTCAGCATGTGACTTATCTCCTCCGCGGGTCATCCTTCCGGAGCTGTATCTACACGTCGCGACCCCATCCAAGGTCATCTAGGTTTCCCTCCTTTGTCATCGTTTAGGCGTTTTCATGGTGTTGTACTTTTGCATTTAAGTCTGTGATCTGCTTTGAGACAATTTTGGTGAAGGACACAATGTCAGTGTCTAGATTCACTTTTTTTTTTGCCCGTGGTTGTCCAGTTGTTCCAGCCGTTTGTTAAAAAGACCATCTTTCCTCTATTGCGTTGCTCTTGCTCCTTTGTCAAAGGTCACTGGGCCGTGTTCCTGGGGGCGATTTCTGGGCGCTCTGTTCTGTTCCACTCGCTCATTTGTCTGTCCTTTCGCGGATAACCACCTGCTGTGTGAGAGCTTCGGCCTGCGTGCTGATGAAGACAAGCCCTGACTCACTGCCAGTTCACCCAGTTCAGGCTCCAGACTCTTCGATTCTAACGACCAGGGCGAGGGCGACCACCTTCCGCCACCTGTCGGGACGCGAGAGCTGGGAGCCCAGGTGAGACCCAGGTATGCTGCTCCCACAGTAGAACCCAGACGGCAGGGATGACACCCTACCTGCTCCCTGAAATGGGTGCTACCCGAGAGGGGCGAGCTACGCCAGCCTTCCAGGGGAATGTGGAAGAGGCAGGAGGCAAACTCCTCAGTCAGGGCAGAAGTCCCGGAGGGCGTGGGGTCGGACACAGGTGGAGTGTGCAGATCCAGACCCAGCACAGAGCAAATCATTTCAATGCCGAGTTCCCACCGTGAGTCCCTCTTGTGCGCTGACAGCAGGGTGCTAGGAAAGGACGGGACTGTGAATGAGGGGCGGGGGGAGGGGGTGGATGGCAAGTATCAAAGTCAGAGCTGTGGCTGGGGGGGGGGTTTACAGAAGCATCTCCACGGGGACTCAGGGCCTCAGTGTAGAAACTGGGAAAAAGTATTTTGTACAAGACAGTGGGGACCCCAGCTTAGCACCTATTCCTCCCTGTGCCCCCGTCCCGTCCCAGAAGGAGATCCCTCTGCCACAGAGCAGCGCAGGGGGAAGGTGGAGCAGGTGTGGGCCCTGGCAGAACGGCAGAAGCGAGGCCAGGCAGTCCTGAACCACGGCAGAGAAGTGGCGCTGAGGCTGGCAAAGGCGGCAGATGCTGGGCCCAGGAGAAGGCGCACGAGGGGCAGGGGCCAGCCAGAGACAGTGACTCAGCCGCACCCGGGGCTCAACCCCTTGTGGCCTCCGGGCACATGACAGAGAGTGCGGGGGAGTGGGAGAGAGGAACTTCAAAGAGACGGTCTCTGCCCTGAGGAACACTCAGCACAAAAGGGAAGACAACCCGCACACACAGGAGACAGACAAGCAGCCGGTGTGAGGCCGCCCTGGTCCTCCCCTGCAAGAGCGGAGTGGAAAGGAGCTTTGCGTTTGTGGCTGGCGTTAAAATGTGAGGAAAGTATGAATGGTGGCAAAAATGAACATGGATTGTAGAGCCAAAGTGTGTCGTCCACGGGGCCGTTATTTCAGACACGTCTGCAGGTGTGCTGCCAGGCAGGTCTGAGCGCCACGCTCTGACAGCAGAAGCGTGAGGGGACACGCAAGAACTCAGCAGCTGAGACGGGCACGCTCGCTCCTTGAAGGGTTAGGGTGGTCCCCAAACTGAAATCACGTCTGTGTTTCAAACAGCATAGCCCGCAGGAAGCAAATACCAGCACCAGGCAGCCGGGAAAGCTGGGCTCCAAGGGATTTCAAACAGACCCGGGGACGAGACATTCTGAAGAACCCCCTTGCCAGAGCCTGGCTCCTGCTGTCCCCTCGTCATGGCTGGGCCCCGCTCTGGGGCAGTTTTGATGAGGGCGTTCAAAACGCCCCAATTCTAGACAGAAAACATCCCAACCTTATACCTTAAGAAACAATGAAGAGACACATCAACCAGAAGGAAATCCTAATGACAGTATAGTGAGTACTTACGTATCCATGATGACTCTAAACACAAAGGGACCGAACGTACCAGTCAAAAGGCACAATGTGGCTGGATGGATTTAAAACACAAAACAAGGCTCAACTACCTGCTGCCTGTGGGAGACCCGCTCAGCAATAGACACACACATACACACACACACACAGGGGCCCAGAGTGAAGCAATGGAGGAGAACATGCCACACACGTGGCCACCGAAAGAAAGTGGGTGCAGCCGTATCTGTACCAGAAAAAATACACCCTGGCTGGTGTGTGTCCGTGGATTGAGCACCAGCCTGCAAACTAGGGGGTCGCTGGTTCGATTCCCAGTCAGGGCACCTGCCTGGGTTGCGGGCCAGGTCCCCAACGGGGGGCGTGCAAGAGGCAACCACACATTGATGTTTCTCCCCCTCTCTTTCCCCCTCCCGTCTTCTCGCTCTAAAAATAAATAAATAAAATCTTAAAAATAAAAGAAGACAACCCAATTAAAAAGTAATCAAAAGATTTAGCCAGATACTTCATAGAAGACAATATCTAAATGACCAATTAAGCACAGCCAAAGCCCAGTGCCATTATTTATCAA
The DNA here is from genome assembly GCF_022682495.2 of Desmodus rotundus. Classification (NCBI taxonomy): domain Eukaryota; kingdom Metazoa; phylum Chordata; class Mammalia; order Chiroptera; family Phyllostomidae; genus Desmodus; species Desmodus rotundus. The sequence continues at coordinate 101,445,137 of NC_071398.1, forward strand.
GAAAATGCAAATTAACAACACAGTGAGCGTCACCATACACTGAAGAGGTTCAGAGCACACTGTCCCAAAATATGGCACCTCGGCATGAGGAATAGTTTAAGCTGAAGGAGTTTCAAAAAAGAGGGGGGAAGCAGAAAGTCCCCTCTGACCTGCCCCACTTTGCCCATCTTCCCTACCAGCAGGTAAATCTCCCAAGTGAAAGGTGCCCTCCCTGAACCCGGTGGGAGGGAGATGTCCTATGAACACCGAGGGGGGTGTTGGGGCCAAGGAGACGTATAAACAAACCTCGTTAATTCTTCTCCAACCCCCGCCTCAGCCCAACCCTCTGCCTCCTCAGGTCTTCAGAAAGCCATCGTTTCTGTGGTCAGGGGCACCAAAGCTTGGTGGCTTCTTCAAGCCTGTATCTCTGGGCAACTGTATCTTTGTAAGCATCACATTTGTTTTTCTTCTGTTAATCTGTCTACACCCATTGAATAATTAGACCAGCAACAGCACCTAGAAGGGAGGAAGGGAAAATTTTCCTCCCCTCCAACACCTACCTGATTAGCTAACATTAACAAAACTGACAATAACAAAATATGCCTCAAATAAAACCAAAAAAACAACCCTGCCTCAATATCAGGTGGCTGTCCTGCTCAGAAGCCTTCGGTGACTTCCCATCATTTCAGGGCGACATCTAAGCCCTCAGGACACCAAGGAGCATCTGAGTGTGCCCATCGCCGCCACCCCCACCCCAACCCCACGCTTACCGGGGCCGCGCCTCTTGCCGCTCCCCACCTTTGCCTGCGCTCACCCACACCGCTGTCTGTGAACCAACTCCTGCTCATTCTTCAAGACACACTCCCTTCTCCAGAAACTCTTCCATAAACTGCACACAACTCAACTCTTGTTTGCAGCAAGAGGGGGAGTAAGCCAAGTGTGGCTGACTCTGCAGGGCTGCCCTGCCTCTGCAAACATCTCTCTCGCTGGCGAACACAGGAAGTACCTTGTGCCACATTTGGGGCCCCTTGACATTGGCAGAATGTTGTAACAAACCGACATTTTATTGTTTTTTTGTTTTGGGGTTTTTTTCCTGGACAGAGGAATGTGGGCTGTTTGCTGCTCTCTACTGCCCTCTGCTGAAATGAAGTTGGCAAGGTACCCAGTTTTCAAGAAAACGAAATACAATCTTTTAAAAAGAAAGAAAGAAAACTAAAGATCGGAGTGTTTTAACACTAGAAGAGTGTGGGGTGGGTTCAAGAGCTGGGAGGAGCCAGATGCTCATGTTTTAAGCCACTTGCTCTGCTCTCTGCTTCAATGACTCTTGGCCTCAGATGGTGGCTTCCGGCAGCAGACTTGCGCCATTCGCCCATAGTCTGGCCTCGGGCCCTCAGTGGTGAGCGTGGAATGAGAAAGTGCAGGAGAAAATGAGGTCCCAATATTTAGGGTCTGTGACCCTCTACCTGCTTTGCCCTTGACCTGCACTGGAGCCTGGCAATCCTCTCAGCCCTGGGTGCAACTCCAGAGGAGGGAGCCCTCCCACAGCTCGGACGCTCAGATCTGCTGGAAGCGCCCCCTGCTGGAGAGCAACCAAATACTCTCAAGGACCTGTGAAGGGTGCAAGTGAGGCCAAATCATCTTCTTGGAAAGACACCTTCCACCCCCACCCCCACCCCCAAAGCCTCAGCCATGAAGGAACCACTTGCATGGCTTCGGCTGGCTTTCTCAGCACAGTTCAGCTCCCGCCCACGTCTAGTCCTAGCCCGGCCTCTCCTCCCAGGTACCCCGCTGGTCCCCAGAGACCGCTGTGAGTGCCACGGGCGCCTCACACGCAGAGCATCCCAACCTGAACCTGCGCCCCCAGAGCCATCCGGCTGCACTTCTCTCTACCACGTTTCCTGCCCCAGGGAACGGCAGAAGTCTGGACGTCATCGCAGGGGCCTTCCTCCCTGCCGTAACCCACATCCAGTGTGCCGGTTCTCCTTGCTGAACATCTCAGCCCCACCTCCATTACGTGAGTGAAAAAGTCAAAGAAGTATTTCAAAGAGATGCCTGCACCCCCACATTCGTGGCAGCATCATCCCCGACAGCCGCGGTGTGGAAACAACCCAGACTCCATCAACAGAAGACGAGGAGATAGAGAAAACGGGGCGTGTGGAAACCACACAGACACCACGCGGCAGAACACCACGCGGCCTTAGAAGAGGGGGAATTGCCCTCACAGGTTACAGCGTGGGGGAGCCTCAAGGACCTCACACTAGTGAGACAGGCCACTCACAGCAGGCCAGATCCGGACAACGCCACTCAAGCCTCTGGCGGGTGAACATCACGGAAACAGAAGGCACAAAGCTGGGTGCCAAGGGCTTGGAGGAGGGGAGCCTCAAGGACCTCACACTAGTGAGACAGGCCACTCACAACAGGCCAGATCCGGACAATGCCACTCAAGCCTCTGGCGGGTGAACATCACGGAAACAGAAGGCACAAAGCTGGGTGCCAAGGGCTTGGAGGAGGGGAGCCTCAAGGACCTCACACTAGTGAGACAGGCCACTCACAACAGGCCAGATCCGGACAACGCCACTCAAGCCTCTGGCGGGTGAACATCACGGAAACAGAAGGCACAAAGCTGGGTGCCAAGGGCTTGGAGGAGGGGAGACGGGAGCCAGAACATTGTATCTGCAGAACGAGAAAGCTCTCGAGATCTTTTGTGCCGTTCAAGGACGTGATAAAATGCTTCAGTTTAAAGCTAAAATCAAACCAAAAGAAACTACCAACTGCAAACTGTAAGGAGAAAAAAGAATTTAATGACAACCCCCCAAAAGAGGTAATTTTATTACACAAGAAACTAATAAGGAGAGCAGAGTCCCGATAAATAGGCCAGGGCCGGGAGCCAACAGAGACGAGCAAAGACCTTCCATTTTGCGAGCAGTGACCGTCTGAGTGCACAGATGCTCCCGTGTCCTGGACGACGAAACGCACCCAGTGCACAGGCCCTGGGAGCGGCCGGCACACGAGCAGTCAAAGAGTGTGAGGAACGTGAGGCCCGCTCCTCACCTGCTGAGTGGCTTAAGGTTCAGAAAGAGAACCTGGTGAGGAGTGGATTCAGACAAGTCTTTCGGAAAGAAGTGAGGGAGCACTGTCACAATCTGAGGAATGCATTTGTCTGCCTATAACACTGTAATTTCACTTCTGGGAAAATGGCCTTTGGAACTACGCCAAAATACATTTTTTTTAAAAAATACCATTGCTCTTTACAGTGCTATTGAAAATCATGAAAATTAGGACTTCTGGCCAAGATGGAGGCATAGGTAGACACACTGTGCCTCGTCACACAACCAAAAACAGGACAACAAAAAATTTAAAAAGAAAAAACAACCAGAACTGCCAGAAAATTGAACTGTATGCAAGTCTGACAACCAGGGAGTTAAAGAAGAAACATTCATTCAGACCGGTAGGAGGGGCGGAGATGGGCAGCCAGGCAGAGAGGATTCAGGGTGAGGTGGCAGCTGGCAGACTGAGCGAAGGGGCGGCTGGTGGACTGGGCGGTCCCATATCCACGTGCAGATAAACCGGGAGGAACAACTGGGGAGCAAGACAGACCTCACAACCCAGGGTTCCAGGGCAGGGAAATAAAGCCTCAAAACCTCCGACTGAAAACACCTGTGGGGGCTGCGACAGCAGGAGAAACTCCCAGCCTCACAGGAGATTCGTTGGAGAGACCCACAGGGTCCTAGAACATACACAGACCCACCCACCTGGAAATCAGCACCTAAAGGGCCCAGTTTGCTTGTGGGTAGTGGGGGAAGTGACTGAAAGCCGATGAGAGCCCAGCAAGAGGCATTGTTCCTTCTCGGACTCTCCGCCGCATACAGTATCACAAACCAGACATGGGTTGTCCCACCCTGGTGAATACCTAAGGCTCTGCCCCTTGCTAGTAACAGGCGTACTGAGACAAAAAAAATATGGCCCAAATGAAAGAACAAATCAAGGCTCCAGAAAAATTACAACTAAGCAATGAAGAGATAGCCAACCTATCAGATGCAGAGTTCAAAACACTGGTGATCAGGAAGCTCACAGAAATGGCTGAGTATGGTCACAAAATAGAGGAAGAAGTGAAGGCTATGAAAAGTGAAATAAAGGAAAATGCACAGGGAACCAACAGTGACAGGAAGGAAAATGGGACTCAAATCAACAGTTTGGAGCTGCAGGAAGAAATAAACATTCAACCAGAAAAGAAGGAAGAAACAAGAATTCAAAAAAATGAGGAGAGGCTTAGGAACTTCCGGGACAACTTTAAATGATCCAACATCCAAATCATAGGGGTGCCAGAAGGAGAAAAGGAAGAATAAGAAATTGAGAACTTATTTGAAAAAATACTAGAGAACTTCCCTAATCTGGCAAAGGAAATAGACTTCCAGGAAGTCCAGGAAGCTCAGAGAGTCCCAAAGAAGTTGGACCCAAGGCAGCACACACCAAGGCGCATCATAATTACATTTCCCAAGATTAAAGATAAGGAGAGAATCTTAAAAACAGCAAGAGGAAAGGAGACAGTTACCTCAAAGGACTTCCCATAAGACTGTCAGCTGATTTCTCAAAAGAAACCTTATAGGCAATAAGGGGCTGGAAAAAAGTATTCAAAGTCATGGAAGGCAAGGACCTAGATCTAAGATTGCTCTATCCAGCAAAGCTATCATTTAGAATGGAAGGGCAGATAAAGTGCTTCTCAGATAAGGTCAAGTTAAAGGAGTTCATCATCACTAAGACTTTATTATACGAAATGTTAAAGGGGCTTATCTAAGAAAAAGATCAAAACTATGAACAGTAAAATGACAACAAACTCACAACTATCAACAATTGAACCTAAAAAACAAACTAAGCAAACGACTAGAATCCCAGAAATGGAGATCACATGCAGGGTTATTGAGGACGGGGGGGGGGGGGGGACAATGGGGGAAAAAATAGAGGGAATAAGAAGCATGTCCATGGGTAGGTACAAAATAGACAGGGGGAGGTTAAGAATAGTATAGGAAATGGAGAAGCCAAAGAACTTACATGTACCACCCACGGACATGAACTAAGGTGGGAGAATGCTGGTGGGAGGAAGAGTAGGGGGCAGAAGGGAACAAAGCAGAGGAAAAAACTGGGACAACTGTAATAACATAATCAATAAAATATATATTTTTTAAATAATGAAAATTGGAAACAACCTAAAAACTGTCCAACATCTGGCTTCAGGTGGATTGCTCTGTGTCTCTGCTCTGTCTGCTGGAGCACCCCTGGGCACTGAGAGGGAGGCGTGTGAATCAGTTGGGGGACTTTCTGCAGCAAGTTCCAGAAAATGGCTCTCACAAGGCTTAAACGAGAAATATTTCATTACCACACATATCAAGTTGTCTGAAGGTGGGGTGGTTCCAAGGTTAGTTAATCTGTGTCTCGATAATGCCAGGAGTGGTCCAGATTCTTTCCTCTCTTTGCTTTGTTATCTTTAGCATGACAGCCGCATCCCTCATGGAAGCAAAATGGCTGCAACGGCTCCGAGTACCACATCCTTAAACATCACATCCCAAGCTTGGCAGAGGATCCATTACTTCTTGTGCCCCAGAGTCCCCACAGCCGATTGCCCTTGAGGGCTCCTTGTCCAGAACGGTATCATGTGTTCAGTTCTCAATCACTGGCAAGCAAAGGGGTCCCCAACGTGCGGTCCTTGGACCAGCAGCCTCAGCGTCCGTCCCCTGGACACTTGCTAGAAATGCACCTTTTCAGCCCCCACACCCAAATCAGGAAATCTGAGAGTGAAGCCACCTGTCTGTTTTTCACAAGCCTCCCAGGTGACTCTGGTGAAGCTCAAATTTGAGAAAGGTTCTCCCCATCTCGAGGCTGTCGGCCACCACACATCTAAACAGCCATGTTCCACGCGTAGGAAAGGAGGGAGAAATGGCCACGGGGCAACCAACCCCCAAGAAACGGACGCTCTGATCCTGATGCCCAGTCTTCTAAGGACACAAAAGCCAAAGGACAGACACTGCTCTTCCTGTCCACACATCCCTCGAAAGCTCTTTTGGCATTTTTTCTCCTATTAAAATATGTGAAAAATGTGGAGTGGTGTGTGCCTGTGTGCCTGTGTGTCTGTGGAATTATTTAAAAGCCATGTTGCAGAAAATCCTGTCATGAAATGTGTAAACATAAACAGCAAAAAACGAAGAAGATACAATGTGTGCAGGTTGCTGTGTGTTTACATGAAGATGAGTGTATAGGGAAAGTTCTGGAAGGACTCAACAGTCCTCTCTGCGGACTTCCCGAGGAGGGGCGTAAAGTTGGGGGACAGAGGTCACTTCCCCTTTTACTTTATTTACTTCTGAATTGCTTCACTTTTTGGACAGCGGGACCCTATGAGGGATCATATGCGTGTTTTGAAACAAAATGTTCTCAGCCGTGCCTGCAGCAAAGCCCTGGGAAAGGGGGCTTCCTCCCACCTGCAGGGGGACGTTACCGGTGACAAAACAACACGAACCAGCCCTTCCCTCTCCTGCTCAAAGCCCAGGTTTCTTCTTGCTGTTACCTTTCACCTTCCCCGTAGGTTCTGTCTCGTTTGCATGTGAGTGAAAGCATGAGCTTTCATAATTTATCATTAACTTTAGACCCTGGAGGCGGCAATTTGCTAGTTCTGCTAGAAAATCCCTCGAGCTCCCAAAAGTGGCTTTCCCTGGGGTGTGTAGACAACAGACACTACTGCCTTCTGCGTTGTCTGGAGACTTCCACGGGAAGCCGCGTTCAGAACCAGAGGACATTGGAGGTAGACCCAGTGCGGCCCGGTGACCTCACCACAGATGAAGAAACAGAGGCTGGGGGAGCAGCGAGTGTGTTGACACCGAGCCCCTGTCATTCCGAAACCAAAACTGGTACCACTTCCTCCCCAGCCAGGGCTGTTCTCGTAACACATCCGAGCATTCTGCTTTGGAAACTTTAAGGTTTTGCGAGTTTGGGGGGTGGCAGCGGCAGGGGGCGTCTACGTGTGTCCTGATGTGAGGTAACCAGGTAAGTCAGGCTCACAGGTAGCACCAAGCGTCTGGAAAGCTCTCCCATGTCAACAGACCACAGTGTTTTAATCACTGTGGGCACAGCCAGCAGGCCGTGGCTGAAGGCCCCACACAACTGCTTTCGGTTCTCTGTGGTTTTCGCCCTTTTGCGGCCATCAACCTGTTCCTGTTTTCGGAGTCTCTCTCTTGTCCTCCCCATACGTCCTTCTGCGGGTGGGGGGCACCTACTTCCGGGCCTCTGGGCATCTGCACGTCCCCCTCTGTCCCAGGCTCGGCCTCCCAGGACCCTCGTCTGCACAGCTCCTCCCGTTGGTTCTTCTACACCCTCTGCCCCCGGTAGTGTCTCCACATCTCACTCACAGCCTTCCCCCCACCCCCCACTTTTCGTATTCTGGAAGTTTCGTTTCCTAGCTCTTTCCCTCACTTGACTAGAGATGGAATGGCAAACATTTTTCTTAAGTGATTTTGATGTCTGTTGTGTTCATACTTTAGAGGTTACTATACTTTGTTATGGAAGTGAACAAGTAGAATATTTCCTTAGAAGGCCATTTCATGTCTCGTGGCCCCTCTGTGGCCTTCGCTGCTCATCTCTTTGTGGACGCGTGGTGCGGGGGAGTAGCCCTTGCTCTGGCAGACGTGTGTTCAGACAGAACGGGCTAAGCCGAGCGGGTCTTAGCGAACATGCCGTCTAAGACCCAAGAAAGTCTAAGGGGGGTTCTGCTGTTCCTTCCCACACGTCCCTCAAAGGAAGCGGGGAAAGACGAACACCCTATGAGCTCACCCATAAGTGGAACCTAATCAACAGAACAAATGAGCAGAACAGAAACAGAGACACGGAAATGAAGAACAAAGTGACCGTGACCAGAGGGACGAAGGGAGGGGATAACGGGGGAAAGAAGGGGAAGGAGCCAGCGGAGGGACACAAACAGAGGACTCCTGGGCACAGACAAGGGGGGTGGGTGACTGTGGGAGTGAGTGGGGGAAGCAATCGGGGGAAATGAAGGGCAACTGTACGTGAACAACAATCAAGTTTATACAAACTTCCAAAAAATGTTGAGTGGTGCGTGTTTGTGTGCCTAGGTGTCTGTGGGATTATTGTAAAAACTCAAGTTGCAGAAAATCACGTCACGTGTAAACGTAAACAACAAAAGTGGACAAAATACACAGGCACAGGCAGACGCTTGCATGGATGCAAATGTGTAGGGAAAGTTCTAGAAGGACAGCACGGTCTTCTCGGTGGTCACCTTTCACTCTCTCCCCCCAGAGACGGAGACGAGACCCATGTCCCCCGCCCCTTGGATCTGGGTGGGCTCCTAACTGTCCGACCAGCGCGGTGCCCTGGAAAGAGGAGCCATTCGTCACAGCGGCCTATAAACAAGTTCAAGTACCCTGTCAAACAAAATAAACTCTCCCTTTTCCCCTCGGTCCTCTCCAGGACGTAAATATTCTGAGTCTCCTTTCCTACAGTGTCGCTCGGGGCTTCTGACCGTGAGCAACTCTTCCAGAAGCCGCAGGTATTAGCAAAGGAAAGGGGTCTCCTGGGTGGAAAGTGGAGGCAAGTCAGCTGGTCCGGCTGCGGTGACGACTGAGACCCAACCGTCTCCCTCCGGTGTCCCCTACTCCGGGGTCGGCATCCCAGAGGAGACAAGCAGGGCTGCTCTCTGGCTCCCATAGCAGACGTAGGTAGGACAACAGACCTTTATTCCTCGCCGCCCCACAGGCTGGGGTCCAAGACCCAGGGGTGGGCAGGGCCGGCTCCTCCGAGGCATCTCTCCTGGGCGTCCACACGGCCGTGTCCCCCGTGTCCTCACGGGCTCGTCCCTCTGTGTGTCTGTGTCCTCATCGCTCCCTAGGAGGATACCAGTCGTGTTGCAGCAGGGTCCACCTCAAGGTCCTCTTTTCACGTAGTTGCCCCTTTGAAAGCCCTGCCTCCAAACACGCTCCCCTTCTGAGGTCCTAACCTGGGGGTTAGGGCTTCAACATACAGACTCCGGGGAGATACGGTTTAACCCGTCACACTAGCTCGAGGCGGGAAAAGGGGGCTCTGGCCCCTTTGGTTTCTGCAGTGAAAGCAACCACCACATTCTATTACACTGCTCACAGTGGGGCTCCCCTGGGCAGGAATGGGGTGCTGCTAAGGAGGGGAGGGGCTCCTGGAGAGCCGGGACCACGGCCCACCACACCTTCATAACAGACATTCTTAAGAGGACTAGTAACTCATTGAGACAGTTTTTTATTTCTACTCCATTCTTCAGCCAGAAGTGATCAGGCTTCTGTCCCCAACCCTAGCCCCTGAAGTGACGCAGGCAAAGACCACAGCTACTTCCTTGGTGGCCGCATGGCCTTTTCCGCAATGCTTCACACCAGGAGGGGCCTCTGGGGGGCTGTTTTCCTCACTGCCCCTCCTTCCCAATCTGCTCTGTCAGCAACTCTATTTTGTCTGCGGGAGTGGCACACACAGCGAGAGTGGCCGAGTGCCAATTCTCTGTCCCTGTCCTCTCCCCTGCCCTCCTCTTCCGCTCCCCCTTCCCCTTTCCCAGCCCTGATAGAGAGCACTTGCCCACACTTTATCCCGACCTGGGCCGTCGGCTGGGCTTCCAGGGAGTGTCTTCAATTACAGGGAAAACGGAGTGTACGTTGGCATTTTTTTTTTTCAAATTTTAAGAGAAAGTCCATTTAGAAAGCCACAGAGACAGGAGACGTGAGCCGGCTGGGCTGCGTGAGCTCGGGGGACAAATTCCAGAGGCAGAAGAAGGGACCCCGGAGCTCAGGAGAGGGGACGGCACAGGCCACACCTGGGAAGAAGGGGGCAGGGGGACAGGAAGGCACAGGCATGCTGTGAGAGGGAAAGCACCTACATCTGCATTTTTCCTTGGGAGAGGCCTAAAGCTTTCATCAGAAGTTTAAAACATCAACCATGCAGGGGCCTCCGGAATGTGTCCTTGACGCAGAGCCGCCTTCGGAGCCCTGGTCCCGCTGCCTGCTGGACGCCTCATCTGAAATCACCACAACCCCTCACTCAACCCCTCTCCCTGACCCAGGCCTGCCCCCCCTTCTCTGTCTGCCTGTCACAGGTGCACGCCTCCTAATCCCTGCAGCTGAGGCTGGGCTTTGCCAGACCCTCCCGCATGCCCATCGCAGCCCAGGGCTCACCCGCGCCCTGCCCGCTCTGCCCCCCTCACTCCTCTCCCCATGCATCCCTTCTGCTTCAACAGGACCCCCTCCTCTCACCGGGACTGTGACAACCCCCCCCACTCCCCCTCCACCCGCACTCTCCCCTCCACCCCAGTTCCAGGCCTGCCAGCGGAGTCATTTTAAAACAATGTAAGCCTGCCCGTGTTATTGGACAGCCTGAAACCTTGAGGATCAGTTTCACGCTTTGCAAATGTCCCTCCGAGGGCAGCCCCCGAAAGCGCACACTGCCCACTGTGACCTCCAGGCCCTTTGGCACCGCCCAGCGACTGTGAGTGGAGAGCCTGGGATGTTCCGGGCTGTGTGCTGGGGACACAGCGGTTGCCAGAGGAACCAGTTCCTGCCCTCAAAGACCTCGAGGTCCACAGAAGTGACAAGCTCCTGAGGGAGGCCAGGGGACAGGCGTCACAGCCTAATGTGGGGAAGCCAGGGAGCCCCAATTCCCCTTTGGCACTTGAAATGGTAACCAGCAGGCACAGGTCTGGACAGGGAACCGGCAACCACACGGCCATTGTCCTCAACAACTCCTTGGGGTCAGGGCTGCTGTTTTTAGCCCCATTTTACAGAGGGGGAAACCGAGGCCTAGACCGCTCAGGCGGTGGAGCTGAGCTTCCACCGCACCCTGTTAACCCACTAGGTGCGGCGTGGCACCCGCTGATCTCGGGGACCGTGCCCAGCTCAGCAGACGCGCCAGCCACATCACTCTCTTGTGAGGCCACCAAGGGTCCTGTCTTCCGTACAGACACCTCCCCGGATGGAGTGAGCCACGGCCCTCTCTGCGCACACACAGCATTTCATAAGTGCTCTCGGAGACGCTCTCAGGAGGTCTCGCCAGGAGAAGCTGGCAGCCCCGGGGACAATGAGGGCCGACCTTGGTAAAGGCGCAGTGTGGCGCCTGGCACTCTAGCGTCTCCGGTGGGACAGGGCAGGGCAGCGGGGACCAGCCCTCCAAGAGCATCCCCTTCTCTCACCTGCTCGCCTTTGCCTAGCCTAGAAAGTCAGCCCCGCCCACCCCGGCCACTCTGAGGTGTGTGCCGCCTGCTCCAGAAGCCGTTCCCACTCCCAGCAGCCACGTAACATGTCCTCCCTCCCCAGAGGGCCACACCCAGGAGGTGGGTCTGTAAAGAAGCGAAACTTCTGGGAAGGAAAACTGAAGGGAACGCCCCCCAGGGCAGAGAGCCACTGCGGTCCCTGGAGGCGGCCAGACAAGCAGCTGAGGGGCACGTGGGACACGGGCCGCGCTTTGCAAGATGCGAGTGGAGCCCTTGAGAGGCCGCTTGGGAAGGGCTGCCTGCCCGAGTCCATTAGTCCACAGGCCGTTGGGGGAGGGGCAGCTGCAAGAGGGCTTGTGAGGCAGGGATGGGAACAGGGAAGGACGATGAACTCTACCCACAAGCCAAACAAACAAAAATCAAAACCCAAGGAGTGGTTTTGGCCACTTCTGGCATGAAAAGGGACATCAGCTCCAAGCAGTTTGGTTTTCTGTCTGAGGCCTGGACTGAGGGGGAGGGTGGGCGTGTGGGAAAGTGAGCATGCGCTGACTGCCGGGATCCAGAAAACAGAGTGGACGTCCCTGCACCTCCAGGCCACCCCACACCTCCACCTTCTCCATGAGGAGCCCCCCTGAGCAGCTGTGACTCAACGCAGCCCTGGTGCCATCGGGGTGGAGGCACACAGCCCCCAGCCTCGCCTCCCCTCGCTGCTGACCCCTCAGCCCCCCACCTTTCTGCGGGCCCCTTGCTTTCCCCAGAGCCCATTTCTCCCGGACAGCCAAGTTTTCTTTCCAGAGACACTGGGAGCCTTGCTATCGAATTCACACTGCGAAGCGAGACGAGGGCATGGGCATGTTGAACTTTGAAAGGAAACATTGGTGGAGATGATACTGGGGCGAGGGGCACCTGCAGGGGTCTCAAGGGTGAAATGCCTGTTCCCTGTACTATGGCAGCACCGAGGACCCGGCAGGAAGGAGAAGGTCTGAGATGGAGACGGAGACCCTCAGGGACCGCCCTCCCTCGTCCCCATCTCGTCCCTTTTCCCAGGCTCTCTCCCCTTCCTGATGCTGGGTGGACCCAGCCCCGCCGGGTGGGGTGAATACCCTGAGATTTCCGAGGGTGCCCCACAGACCGTCACCAGGGCCCATGTGGGGCGAAAGGACACACCCCCACTCAGCTTCCCCTCCAGGCACCACTCCCACTGCCCAAGGCTCACGAGTCTGAGGTCAGATTCAAAAATCAATGATGCTCCCGGAGCAGGAGCTTACTGAGTCACGGGCAGCAGGCGAGGCTGCTTCCCTTCTCCTCTGAAGGCTCCAGGTGCCGCTGTCAGGGCCAGCATGTGGCAGCTGCTGCTGCCCACAGCTCTGCTGCTCCTAGGTGAGTCAGAGCGGCCAGTGCAGGGGGATGCTCAGGGAGCTGGGGGATCGGGCCAGGAGCAGGCCCCTCTGGCGTCTGCAGCCCTGGGTTCAGCCCCCGGCAGCAACCACTGGAGGTGCAGAGAATGCTGGTGCTGGTGGCGCGCCATCGGGAGGCAAGGGGGACAGTGACATCTCTGTCATGCACGCACCCCGGTTCTCAGCGCCCCCACCTGAGTATGGACCAGAGGGTCTCTCCCCTCATGGCGGCCCAGCCTCCTCTCCAGGACTTCTAACGTCTGCTCTTTCCAGGGAGGGCACTCAGGTTGCAGTTGCTTGAGGCTCTCTTTCAGGCAGAGTCGATCCATAGCCTTAATTTGGGGGATTGAACAGGGGCCAAGGAGTAAGGGGATGGTGTTGAAAACAGGGGTTTGGGTGGGCCGCTGGGGAGGGGCTGGAGGCACGGACATTGGAGACCAGTGAGCAGCCAGCCAGCCGTCGGCATGTCCTGATTCCTGGGAACACAGGCGGCTCTCGGGGCAGCCGCCCCATCTCTGCCTGTGCTCATGTTTGTCTTCCTCTTCTTTCCTGCAGCCCCAGCAGACACGCGAGCTGGTGAGTTGGCTTTCAGGGTGTCGGACTGATCACGTGTGGTCCGTGGCCACAGCTGGTGGGGGGTTGGCAGGGGCAACTCCCCCTGCACGGCAGGGCCTGGCCCTGCCCTTCTCTGGCCAGCACTCCTGAGGGTGAAGAGCGGCCACAGTGGGGCTGAGAGCCTCCAAACCAAGATGCCCCGATCCGGGGCCTCAGACCAGCATGTGTCTGCGGGGCTTACCCTGGCGCTGCACCCCCCGGGAAGGCAGGGCAGGGACTGCTCACCGCCCACCCTCGCCCACACTGCCTTGTCTCCTCAGAAGGTCTCCCGAAGGCTGTGCTGTCCCTGAATCCTGAATGGGACAGGCTGCTCGAGAGGGACACCGTGACCCTGACGTGCCGGGGGAACCACACGGAGGAGGACAAATCCACACAGTGGTGGCACAATGGGACCCTCTTGCCCAACCGGGCCCCCAGCCACGTCATTGCGTCGGCCAGGGTGAATGACAGCGGGGAGTACAGGTGTCAGACCAAAGGGTCCGAGCTCAGCGACCCAGTGCAGCTGCAAGTCGTGGCCGGTGAGCAGGTGATGGGGGGAGGGGACCGCCAACAACCGGCGACACCAGAGGCCAAGGAAGACTGGGGGAGCACCAGAAGGCGACGTGCTGGGGGATCAGAGCCAAGATGAGGGGATCCATGGTCTCTCTGCTCTGCCAACAGGCACTGGTGTCAAAGGCGGGGGCAGGACTGCTGCCCCTCCTGGTCGCAGGAGCAGCGTCCACCCTGCCCGTTGGCTCTGAGGCTCAATAGTCTTTCTTGCACATGAGCCAGTTCTCAGACCGCCGTGTCCTCCTCACGCTCAGGCACACAAAGCCCAAGCTGCCCCCACCCCAGCCCTAATGGCTGAGCCGCCCCTCTCTGTCCCATCAACGCCACACGCAGACTTACAGCGTGACTGGGCTGCCTGTGGTCCTCCTGGCCGAGGCGCCTTCAGCCTGCATGGGATGGCAATGGCGGCATGAAAGGCTGTGTGTCGTCTGCGGCCCCAGGCACCAGAGGCAGGCGGGGAGTATAGAGGCAGGATCACTGCGGGGTGCCACCCTGCCCCCTTGACACACTTGGAAGGGGAGGGGGGCCCAGCACAGGCGGACCCGCGGTGGGGCTCCGTGGAACTGGGCCCCTGCAGCTGGTTTTGGTGGCTCCTTAGCCTCTGGCTGCCCACTGAGCTGACATCTCCTCAGGTGCAGGCTGCAGGAAGGGTGCCTGCTGTCCCAGCAGCAGAGAGACAGCCACCTACGACCAAATAAAATGGGCAGCAATAGAAAAATCAACGCTGGGAGTGGTTGGTTAGCCTGGAGCTTGGCTCAGAAAGCCGGCTTCCGAAGTCCAGTTGGGAAGGACTGTATTAAACTGTGACCAGGGCCACCAACGTCCCCAGGCCAGTCCTGCTCCCCCCCACACCCTGGGGCCCAGTTCACTTCTCTCCGCCGAGGCACCTTCCTCTTTCTGCCCTTCTCTGGGCAGAGCCCCTCCGTTCCATTCCCTCTGGCCCCAGAGTCCTGTGATCTTAGACGGTGTCGTACTTGCCGCTTTCTGTCGTGATTATTTCTGAGTCACTTGGAGGTCAGGATCGTGTGGCCTAGTCCCCGGGGTACCCCCAGTCTGGACAACACCGGTGCGTATTCAGTGACATATCTGTCCCACTGGGACCAGCATGTTCCCGCAAAGGCCACCAGAGCGTAGATGGGCATGCAGTATGGGGTCTCCCAACCAACAACAGTCCGTCTCTGCTCGCACGGCACGTGGGTGTATAGGCCCGGGGCCGCTGTTGATAAATTGTATCTCTTAACAAATAACGAAGGCTACCTTCGGCTTAGCAAGTATTCCAGGGAGAGAATTTCCTTGTTCTACCAATTTTGTCTAGCATAAAAGAGTTGATGTTTTCACTTA
This sequence comes from Desmodus rotundus, assembly GCF_022682495.2. NCBI lineage: Eukaryota > Metazoa > Chordata > Mammalia > Chiroptera > Phyllostomidae > Desmodus > Desmodus rotundus. Next base: position 101,460,236 of record NC_071398.1, read on the forward strand.
AAGTAAGTTTTATTGTTTTGTTGTTCTTATAAACGTCATTGCCTTGTCAAAAAGATATAAAAGCAAAAGGAAGAAAAGTAAACAATGCACCGCCCCACCCCACCCCCCGGGAAACCTGTTAACATTTAAAAAGAAAGCGCATGATCCTCTGTGTTTGGCTTCTGTGAGTATATACTTTTTACATCCCGTCTTTTTCACGGCACATCGTCTCACGGTGGCTTCTCGTGTCATTTTGCAATTTGTCTGCAGTTCATCTGTGATTCCTCAGGTCTGCCTGCTGGCCAGGCTCCCCCCGTGCGGAGTGTGGTCACTGGGCGCAGCAGGCGTGGGTCCCGTGAGCATTTTTGCTCTTGAAGGCTGTGCTCAGGGATGAAGACAGGCTCTCGGAGTCCCCGTGGCCCTCAGACACCCCCAGTTCCCAAGGGCACGCCCGTCTGTCTCCCCCCTGACCCTTTAGACTGAGCTCTCCCTCACGCATCTGCAGCCACTCCTCCGGCCGCCCAGGGGCCTTGTTCCTGGCTGCCACGGGGGCCTTTCAGCGTCTCAGCAAACCGTGCTCCTTCTGGAGACAGCCTTTCCTTTAAGGAGGCAGATCACTGTTGTCAAACGCAACTTTGACTCTTGGCTCCAGAACAGGCTGGGCCCCTTGCCACCTGCCTTCGCACACTGAAGTCAGCCCTCCACCCTGCAGACAGCTTCTCGCCTGCCTCGTCCCGGAGTCCCTCCGCCCTGGCCATGGTTCTGACTGTGTGTCTGCCCCTCTACTCCCGTTAGACAGAAGGTCTTGGTGTGGCTTGAGCTCTCACGTAGGCCTGGTGGGGGGGAGTGGCTTTTCTGGGGAGGGGGGAGCTTGTGGGAAGGGCTCCCAGTCCGCTATCCACCCGGGGATCTGGTGGCCAGTGTCCCTTCACAAGCGTGTTGTGCCAATCACCGAGGCCTCCGGGCCTGTGTTCTGTGTCTTTCAGCCTGGCTGGTGCTCCAGGCCCACCGCTGGGTGGTCCAGGCGGGGGACCCCATTGTGCTGCGCTGCCACACCTGGAAGGACTTCCCTATCTACAAGGTCCAGTTTTTCCAGAATGGCAGAGGCAAGAAGTTTTTTTACCAGAACTCTAACTTCCACATCCCAAGGGCGACAGCCGAGCACAACGGCTCCTACTTCTGCCGGGGGATGATCCAGGGCCGACGGAACGAGTCCTCCGAGGCCGTGCAAGTCCTTGTGCTAGGTGAGCGGGGTGCGGGCCTGGAGGGCCCCGGCCCGGGGGAGGGCCGGTTCTCTGAGCCCCAGTTCCTGTGACAATGACTATGGGTGTGTGTCGGGCTCCCCCGTGGGCCGCACACTGCGCTAAGTGTCTCCCTGCCTGGGACCCCCCCACCCCACCCTCTGACCATGTGATGGGAAGGGCAGCACCGGCTCCCTGGCTCAGATGAAGGAACTGAGGCGGAACACAGGGGGTCGTTAACTTGCCCCTCAGGTCACCCCCGATACAATGAAAGAACCGGACAGGCACCCGTGTGCTCTGAGAGAGGTTTGCCCAGTTTCTGTGGAGCACCCCCAGGGGGGTCAGAGCACCGCTCCCCACACACGGTGCTCCTGGCCCCCCCGGACGTCACTAACACACCCTGTAACCAGGCCGAGACCGCACAGTAGGACAGCAGAGAGACACCCACCTTCTGGGACTGTCACGAAACAAAGCCATAATTTGTTTGACAATAATTTCACTGCAATTTAAGTTTAAAGTCAACACTCTCAACGGGTGAGGGAAAGAGGGGACAAATAATGCAGCGAATGGGCCAGAAGGCCCGCAATCGGTACATGTAGGTAAAAAATACACACGTATGAGAGTTCATTGAGTTGTTCTGGTAACTTTTTGTAAGTTTGAAATTAAGTCAAAGTTAAGAGGTAAGAACTTGAAATTAAAAATCCAGTCTAATATTACCAGTCTGTAGGCAGCAGCGAGGAACGATTTTTCAGGAACAACATCAAGGGCCCAGAGAGTAAGAACCGACAAGCCCCACCTTGCTGCCTTCTGGGTGGGTGATTAGTTACTGCCCCTCGGTGAAGAAATAGTATCAATGTTTCTGCCAGTAAGTAGCACATTTCAATGGTTCGCTTTATTTTTCAGATTTCCTTTAGTGACAATGAACCACACAATGAGTGTCATTTGCAGACACAAGATAGTTAGTGAGTTAAGACATAATGTTCTCACACCAACTTGAACTTTGACAACCTTTACAAATTCACACCAAACCCAACACCCTCACTTGCTCGACTTCCCCAGGCACAAACTCCCTGGGACAGGAAGCTGCTTCTGCTGTGGTTTGGAGGGCTATGCCCCACGGGGGCAGCTCCAGTGGGGGGAAGGCCTGGGAGGAAGTGAAGGCTTCCTACTGACCCCGTGGGCCCTGAGAACCCAGCTCAGCCACCTCAGTCAGAAGGACCCTCCACGAAGGAAGGGCCTTGTTCTTGATTCCAAATTTCTGCCCTGACAGCTGCCGTTTTCCTGTCTCTCTGCCTCTTCTCGTAGGTGTGGCAATTCCACCTGTCCCACCTGGGAGCCTGGTTACCATCTGCCTGGTGCTGGGACTCCTGTTTGCCATGGACACGGGGCTGTATTTCTCTGTGCGGAGAGACCTTCGAAACTCATTGAAGAAAAGGAGGAATGACAAACTCACATGGAGCAAGAGCCCTGAGGACAAGTAGGAGCAATGAAAACAGAATCTCTGAACCCCGCTCTGTGTTCCTCACTCTGTGATCTCCAGCACTTACCTCTGGAATAGCAGGAAATCTGCACCTCAGAGTCCAGGCTGAGGGCCCTTCACCCAACTCTATATTCTCTTGGTCTCCAATGAAAAGGAAAGGCCTGACTTTTAAAAATATTACTGTCATTTTTAGTGCTCAATCTGGTTTCTAAAGTTGCTTTTAATTACAGTTGACATACACTGTTACATTAGTTCTTGGTGTGTGACATTGTGATTCGACATTTAATATACTTTACAAAGCAATCACAAAGGGCTTGTGATCCTCAGGGGCCACATGTGGCACCCCTGGGGGCAGCTGCATTCCCAGGACTTGAGGTCTCAGAGCTACACAGCCCCCTGTCCCAGCCCCCTGTCCCAGCCAAGCAGCAGTACAGTCTCCAGAAGCAACCCTTGATGTGTGAACATTTTTCTTAAGTAACTGGAGACACAGATGAGAGAGTTCATGGCTGAGTGCCAGCTGGACTGTGGTCTGCGCCCTGCCTCAGGGCTAGTGCCCTCAGGGCACCCTGAAACTCCTCAGGCAGACAGGGGGGTCTGGGAGAGACAGCAGAGCCCACGAAGGGGGTGGCTGGGAAAGAGCAGGGTGGTCCAGGACAGACTGGAGGACACCCCACCGGGACGTCTCCCTAGAAAACAGGGGCCGTGTAAAATCGAGGTTTTCGGTGGGGGGCGGGGGGCGGGGGGCAGGGGTTGTTGAAACTGGGATGGTGTATTTGTGTAATGAGCGCTCTTCACATCCTGAGGAGAAATGGTCCCAGGAAGGGAGCTGGGCCAGGGTCAGGGGAGAGAAAACACAGACCCGCCCCTGTGCCCTGGGAAGGAGCATCACTGTCCCAGACTCAGACTGGTGAGCAGACATCACTCGTCTGCACCAAGAAAGAGTCAGCGGGGGAATGGGCAGCTGAGGACACTTTGCTGGCCAGGGTGGTAGGAATGCGAGAGAGGAGGGGTGGGGACTGAGAACGGGCTTTTCTGCTTCACTAATTGAGGTCTGGCTTTGCTCACTCGGCCCATCAGGTAGCCGTTGGATAACCAGACAAAATGTACTAAACCCCACCCAGTTCACCTGTGACATTGTGATCCCTCAGCTGGTGGGCCACGGGGTGGGGTGTGAAGAGCAGCTGCTCTCCAGAAAACTGTAGCTCTGTGTTCCTGCCTTCCGAGTTTCCAACAGAACGTTTTTTGACTCTGGTAAAGCATTTTACAACATATTGCTTGCTCCTCTCCGGCAGAGGATGGAAAACCCCATGGCACTAAAACAAGAGTGCCAAAACCCTTCTTACCTCCTGCTTGTCGCGGCTGATGGACACCCCTCTCCATCAGCAGCATCCTGCCACAGCTCCTAGGAACGGGTCAGCGGGCTCATTCGCCAAATGCGCAGCAGGGGTCCTCTGCAGGTGTAGGGATGGGCAGGTGAGGAGGGGGGACAGAGGTAATTAAGAGCACGGGGCAGGAAGGAGGAGGCACAGGTGGGAAGGGGGCAGGGCCTTAGCAGAGGTGCAGGGTCAGCCGCCCCTTGTCTGTGCTGAGCTGTGCGCAGAGTCACCTGGAGCTTGCTGCGGGAACCTGGACGGCACTCAGGCCGCAGCCAGTGCCCGTGGAAACCCTGGACATTCCGCTCACTTACTTGGCGCCCACACCATGCCCAGCTTGAATTTAGGTGCTGAAGACCTCAGGAGGAACAACACAGGGTCACGGGGTGGGGGTGGGGGTGGGGGCGGAATGTTATCCCAGTGGGAAAACCGCCTACGGGAGGAGAGTGCACAGGCCTCCTTTGTTGGGGGGCGTGCGGGGGGGGGGGGTTGTGGAGGACGAGTGGGCGTTTGCGAGGCGGAAAAAAGAAATGCCCACGACCCACCAACGAGAGTGAAGATGCAAACGCCAAGAAGATCGCGGGCCTCAAGGGTGGTGGGGGAGCTTGTCCCGACCCCGCAGGCCACCGAAGAGCTCAGGCAGAGCAGGTTTGCGCTTGGGACGCCCCTCCGCAAGAGTTGGCAGAACCGGAAAGAGGACAGTTGGAGACAGGCAGCCGCCGGAGACTGCGGCCACCTGCGGGGAGGGGCGCTGCCGCGACCTCTGCAGGAGGCAGATCCCCTCTGTAGCTCGCGAGGGCTAGGGCGGTGCGCTCCGGGACGGAGGCAGGTCCCTGGAGTGCGCCCCGCTGCAGGTGTGTCGGGACGGAGACCCAGGGACTCAAAACGAGACGTGCGTCCCTGGGTGGGCTCGAACCACCAACCTTTCGGTTAACAGCCGAACGCGCTAACCGATTGCGCCACAGAGACAGGCGAGCACCGTCATCGTCGCCGAGTCACTTGAATGAAGAATCAAGTCACAGCGTGTTGTCCCCAAATAGCTGAGGCGGCACGGGACCCGCAGGGGACGGTCCCCGCCCAGCGCCTGGCGCACGGCCTCCGCGCGAGCCCAGCAGGTCTCCTCCCGCGCTGTCACCTGCTGGGGTCGCGAGGCTCAGAAGGTGCGCAGCAAAGACGAAAGGGCCAGGGATCTTCGGGGAGCCCGAGGCGAGCGCTCCCCGTGGATTCCGCAGTCCCCTGGTTTTGCTCGGATATTTCATGAATTCATGTGCACAGGCGCGAGTATTAACGCAGAAGGATTTTATTGCGAAAATGGAAAATACCAACGGTGTCCTGCAAAGTATAAAATCGGAGGAAGGGAGCCTAACATCCCGAATTACTCTCCCGCCCCAGCTGTTCTGAGCGGACCCCGCTTGTGCGCACACGTGATAGACTTGCCCACGAGGGTCCCAGAGGGTCCAGATATCGGAGGGCAAAGACCCCTTTTCCAACATCTCCAACCTGGGCGCCCGCTCAGTGCCCCCAGTGACCCAGAGCCACCGAGAGAACCCCAGAGAAGCTCCTGTCTTTGTCCCTGGGACGTTTCGCGGCCACAGGCGTCTGGAATCACGTCACCTCCCCCAGGCGTCTCCAGCCACTGGCCACACCAGTTCCTCCTGCCCCGGGCGCGCGAGCAGCGCTTCGTCACCCAGTCCAGGCCCCTTCGAAGCCCCCGCACAGAACCTCCTTCTCCCACCCGCGCCGCCGTCGCGCCAGCGCAGGTGGAAGCTTTCGGCCTGGGCCTGTGAAACGAAAATGCCTCATTCGGGGAAATCATACCTGCAAATACATCTCTGGTACCTTCGGCTGACCTTTGAACTGGGTGTGGGCGGGGCAGAGGCCCCAGGGGGCCAGGGTGAAAAGAGTGGCCAGAAGGCTGCAAGCTCCACCGCCCAGCAGAGGGTTGACGCGCTGCCGCCCCAAAGGGGACAAAAACCCTGGAAATGGCGTAACTGCTCAAATAGGGAGCCATGAGGCACAACACGATGAAGGCAGCTAAATCATGTTTTAGACTATTACCTAATGAGTATAGACATTTCTACGTTTTAAATAAACACTCAAGTAGGTTTTGGGGGGGAAAATAGGCACAGTATGATTCCAAGTTTGCACTTTCAAGTGCCCGAGATAAACGCACAGCAAAATATGAATAAGAATTTCCTGGGTGATAAAAATATGGCTGCGTTTTCTTTCTTTGTGATTTGCTTATTCTCCACGTTTTGTACAAGGACTATGCAGTACTACGGCGTCCAAGAAAAAATACCTCTTGAAAAATGAGCGTAAGCCATGCGTCCTATCCCACCAAGAACCGGCCTGGGGCAGTGGAAAGACGTGCGGAAAAGCAAACCTTCCGTTGGCGATGAAAGCAGGGCTCTGTCAGACTAGCCCTCGAGTTTCTGCACCGTCTGCACGGACCTAAAAGCTTTGTTTATTCCCCAAAACCGAGGTAGGAGAGGCCGCCTCACCAGTTCGTGCGCACAGGAGCGCGCACGTGGTCGGGGCGCGAGAAGGCCGAGAAGGAAAGGCCGAGGGCGCTCAGAGCGCGGGGCTGAAGGCGGAGCCGGTGCCCTGGGGGTCCCGTCCGGTGGGCGGCGGGGACGGTGGGGCGCAGGGGCGGCCGGTCCAGCGGCAGGACAGGGGGAAGCTCCACTGCAGTGTCAATGGTCCAACGCATTTCACGGTCAGGGTCAAAGCGCACTCACCTTCTCAGGCGAAAGACCGACCCTTAGTGAAAACCTGGAATTGTGTAAGAATGATTTTTGTTTCAGCTCAGGGAGAACTTAGACAAAGTTCGGGAGGGGAGGGGGCGGAAAAAAGAAAAACGGGGAGGAAGAAAAGGGAACGAGTGTCTCCCCGTCGGGGAATCGAACCCCGGTCTCCCGCGTGACAGGCGGGGATACTCACCACTATACTAACGAGGAAAACCACGGCGGGACTTTCAAACTCCTGGCCTAGGAAGCTACTTCCTGCTCTGCGCTCTCGGTTCTGCGATGCAAGTTGCTGGCAGAGTTGCATTTGTATAAGGAGAGACAGCCGATACGTGACGAGAGTCGGACAGAAATTTAAATTTCCTAATAGCCATGTTAAAAAGTCAGCAGAAACAGCTAATCATTTCCATACTCGACTGTACTTAACCCAGAATATGAAAAATACCGTACACATTAATTAGATTTTTTTCGTACTTAGTCTTCACACTGGCACGTGTGCTACACTCACACACAACACAATTGAGCTGGGAGGGTCATTTTTCATGAGAGAAGCTTGGTCCGAGCTTAGATGTCACCCACTTGTCGATGATAGGAATGGAATAATACGCCCGAGCTGCTCCTAACGTGCTCAGAAATCCCCAGGAGATGAATTGAGGGTGGGTTTAAAGCTTTCCATTTATTCAATTCAATGAACAAACTGCACTTGCTGGGACGCTGGGCGATTGAGGCGCACACATTCCCCACCGAGCTCACAGTTTGAAAAAACGAGAAATAGGGTAAGAAAGGGTAAGAATGAAACTGGGCTGGCGCGAAGAAAAGATTGCGTTGGCCGGGAATCGAACCCGGGTCAACTGCTTGGAAGGCAGCTATGCTCACCACTATACCACCAACGCCACGTGGAGGGTGTTTCCGAATCCTTCTCATGAGTGTAGTGTAGGCGATGCACCATCTGCATCTGCTTCCTGGTGTTTTGTCTGCGACCGCGAGACGTCCTTTCCTCAGGACACACCCCGCCTGTGGTCTCCGATGCGGGGCGCCCCAGCACTGAGTCCGCCGAGCGTCTCACCTCAACGACTATTCGGGGAGGAGGGTCGAGGGAGACCGCTGGCAAGGCACCCACCAGGCGTGGGTCGGACCTACCGGAGACAGGGTGCAGGGAAAAGGAGTCTTCACCGATTGGGATGTGCTGAGGCAGGAGGAAATAGGAAAGGGCTTGGAGGCGGTTTTACTTTCCCTGCCTGGCGAAGGAGTTCAGGTACAATTCTATTTTATGTAAAACTATAAATAAACTCCACACTGAGGCATCCTGACGTCATGACACAGCACGCTAAGATAAATTTAAAATTAAGTAGGAAAATCTTTATTTGCCGTGTCAGGATGGCCGAGCGGTCTAAGGCGCTGCGTTCAGGTCGCAGTCTCCCCTGGAGGCGTGGGTTCGAATCCCACTCCTGACAGTGTGTGGTTTCTTTTTTTTTTTTTTTTTACTTATTTATTTTTTCACCTTGCTTCCTTTTTTTCCTCCAATCAACACACAGGAATCCACGGAGAAAGGACTATGGATCAATCAACACCTGTTCATCCTGCATATCTACCTGTAACGGTTATGCTGTTCGGTGAATATACAATAGGACTTTTTTTTTTTTTCCCCCCTGTAGACAGACTAGGTTATGAAATCAGGGAGCAGTTGAGACTAATGTCCATCCCTATAAATTTTTTTTTTCCTTTAGATTCCGGCTTCTCAGTGCCTATTTATCGATTTCTTTATTCGACAGCGATGCACTGAGCCTTTTCCATATACTAGGTACACCCTAGTAGGCCAAGACTCCTCTAAGAGAAAGAAAAGGCCTCACCACCCCAGGGCCCTCCGTCTGCTGCAGTTGGCCAGACTTTCCACACACAGGCTGGTGTCAAAGCCTCAGGCTCCCCACCCCGACCCACTCCCACCACCAGCTGTAACCCAGTAGCCTTGCCCCATCACCAAAAGCAGGAAATAATTCACCAGGCGGAGTGGGGTTGGGTGGAGTCACAAAGGTAAGGCCTTGGAGTTGCTTGTTTCAACTCCTTTTCCTTGAAGATCGCGAATAAGCCAGCCTCTGCTTTGAGAGCAGCTGGCTATGGATAAATCTAGTCCTTTTGGGAAAAGGGTGAACTGTCAAGCCAAAGAGGTTGGATGTGTGAGGTCCCTAATTATGAGGGTGGAAGGACCTTTGGTTGATTAATGAAAATCTGCTAAACTGCATTCTTTGTTATTTACTAGACTATAGCCTTGGGAAATGCCTTGGACTTTTCTGAGCCTTCCTTTGCTTGTCGTAACGCGGAGGCCGAGTCGCTGTATTAGTGAGGCAACCTGGAGCTCGTTAGAAATGCGGACCTCAGACCTCGGCAACCAGGTGTCCCAGATGCGTATTAAGCGTGGTTGGCCCTGGGCTATCCCCTCTGTCTTTGCACAGGTTGACGTTGAACTTGGCCCATCCAGTCCCTACTTCTCACCAGTCTCCCTTGTCTCAGGATTATGTGAGTACTTGCACTGTCAGACCCTGTGCTCAAAACAAAGGCCTAAAAAGTTAAACTGCGAAGTGTGGACTGCAGACGACGGTGGCGCGCTCACAGGAGAAAGAAAGCAAGCAAGCGCTGTTGGACCTGAGCCACTTGATCGAGGCAACGCCTCCAGTGGTGAGCCACGGGGACTCCCGAAACCCGCGGGTGTGATGCGGTGAGACGGACACTCGCCCCAGGCCACCCTTCCCACACACACGTTGGATCACGAAGAAAGCCAGACGAGGGCAAACGAAGGGCTGGCCGGGACCCCCTGTGGACTCGGCGGCGGTGGGAGCCCGCGGCTCGGGCAGCTCTGGAAGCTTGTCACTAACCCCCCAGGAGTTTAGTCGTTCTGTTTTAAAGTCTGCGCACTATTTGGCCTGGAAACAGACGGGCAATCTTCTAAATTGGGACTGTAAGGGGGTGGACGCCAGAAACAGCATGAGGTGCAGATCAATACTGCAAAAAAAGAAGTAACTGAGCAGGCATTGGTGGTTCAGTGGTAGAATTCTCGCCTGCCACGCGGGAGGCCCGGGTTCGATTCCCGGCCAATGCAAAGGGACCCTTTTGGGTGGGGTTTTTTGTTCCCTTTCTTTTTCTTTTTCCCTCCCCTTACTGTAAGAACTTCTGACACTGAGATCAAAGAAGCCAGTTAGTCAAAAGCTGGCTTCTCAAAACAGCTTCCCTGTCCATCACCAAGGCGCTTGCAGAGGAGCGGGGAACTGGCACAACCCGGCGGCCCTCGGGGATAGGAGGCCGTGCGAGCACAGAGCACCCCGGGGGACTCGGGGGCCTCCAGCTCTCAGTCCTGTATCCGGAACATCCGGTGTGAACTCGGGGGTTCTGCTTGGCTTCGGCGTCTGCTGAAGAGCCGGACGGACGCATCTGGGACGCCAAAGGACAGGAGCACAAGGGCGCAATCGCCATGCCTGGGTCGAACCCTGTCCCAGGAAGCTCCGCACCTGTGCGCGGGGGTCTCTGTCCCCAGACGGTGTTCAACTCCTGCAGCTTATTAAGGGTCTTCATTTAAGGTCGACTGTTATGTAATCTTTGTAATTTGCCCGATTCTAAGGAAACTACTACTCTTTTTAAACAGACTCCAAAATCCCTTGCTCTGTTAAGTGGCCCAGATGGCTGGGAAGTTTCGGGAAGCTGCTGGGCCTTGGAGGAGGAAGACAGACTCAGAGCTCGGCGGGCGTCCACACTGGCTACCTCCATCAACCTCAGGTTTTTGTTTTGTTTTGTTTTTGTTTTGAAGCTGCCAGCTTTAAATTCATTCACTCTCAGGGTTCAGGCTGGCCAGGACTGGGTGTCACAGTTGGGACAGTTAGCCAACAGCCTGCAAGAGGAGGGTCCCAACTCAGAAGGGGAAGGGTGGCCTGGCATGTTCAGCAATCGCCTGTCCAAGCTTCCCCTCCCTCCCCACTCCAGCCCTCAGCAGCCTCAAAAACCCACCAACCCACCCAGCCCAGAGCACCAGGTAGAGCCCTAAAGCCAGCCACTGTGAAGCTGGACATGGACCAAGCACCACACTCTTCCAATGTCACTCCCTGCCCTACCTGTTCATTCGGAGGCTACATATCAACATGCCAATTCATGCGGAGGGACTTAGTTTGAGCATCTTGAAAAACAGGCCAGACATTAGAGTGATGACTTAAACCCCCACCGTGAAGTGGTCGGCCAGGGGAGGCGGGGAGCTATGGCTGAATACAAAAGCAAGCTGCAGAACAGAATGTGGCGTATGGTCCCAGACTGTGTATGTGAAGGTCTGGGACACAGCTCCCTGGACATCCTTGCACAAGTCATTTCGAGCTTCTGGGCCACAGCTCCCTCAATGCTAAAATGAGGAGATTGGACTACATCATGTCGAAGGACTCCCTGGGCTTAAAATTCTCTACATGTGCTAAAGAAGTTACTCACTCCACAAATATTTATTGAGTTCTTTATCATGTGCCAGACACTGACCCTGGACCCTAGGTATATACAGTAGTGGATTCTGACGGCAGGAGGGCTGGACAATGAGCCGTTACACAGGTGACCATACAGTGTATCCATTGGTGATAAATACCATGAGGAAAAACACGGTAGGAGGGGGGGACTAGGAGATGGTGGGGGAGTGCAATCATACTGAAGGAGCAAGGTGGAATCTGGGTACAGACCATGATGAGGCATGATGAGACATCGGTAAGAAAGAACATTCCAGAAACAGGGAAAACCATAAGCCCTGGGCGGAAGTAAGATTGCTGAAGTAAGAAGTACGAAGTAAAGAACAGCAGCGGCTGAGGCCAGAGGCAGGGGAAGGAAGTTCAGGGGGAGCCTAGGAACACTCAGAGGCTTTAGCTTTTAAGTGCAAGAGGAAGTTACTGTGTGGCTTTGAGCAAAGAAGTGACAGATGAACAGTGAACACACATTTTTAAAAGGTCGCTGGCAGCTGTGAGAACAGACTGCATGGCAAGCTGGTGTGGCCCTCCAAGCCAGAGACAATGGCCGCTGAGGGCTAGTGGTGCTGGCGTACAAAGAAGTGGTCAGATCACTGGGTTTGTCTGGAAAGTAGAAGCAGGAAACTTTAGTGAGTTTTGTGTATTCGAGGAGCCTCTGTCTAGGACATGTGAGAACACGTTTGCTGTCAGTCCTGGTAGAGTTGGATGGCTGTGACCGTGCCTAGACCTTCAGGATGCCGGTAAGGGCGAGCCCGGTGCAGTTCAGCTCTGAAGCTCACAGGCCCTTCCTGTGCAAGAGGCCCCTGAGCCCAGGTCGCTGTCCAGAAGAGGCCGGGCGAGGGGGAGAGGTCTGGCCTGAAGAGGCACTGCAGCTCTTATGCCTCAGGATGAGGGGTCATTTGTCCTCAAGGCTCTTGCTCCATGTGACCTTGTCATTCCTCAGGTCTCCCATCGAACTTCGAAGTTCTTTCCGCACAGAGAAATACAGCCCCGTGTCCACTGCAAACAGGAGTCCCATCACCAGGCAGAACGCAATTTGGGGCCACAGTAGAAAGAACGGTGTGATGGATAGAAACGCTGTACCTATCAGAAGAGGCAGAGGGATGGGCAAATGACAGCTGTTAAGGCAGAAGCGTGGGACCCACTGTCAGGACCCGAGAGCTCCCTTTGGGGGGTCCTCCGAGGACCTGGTCAGGGGCACACAGGTCCAAGTCTGCAGGGCGCCTCTTCACCTGTGCATCTTCCTGAGCAAAGCACTGGGCACACTTCCCCAGGGCTCACCCCGCATACGTCAGGGTGCAGGGACAGTGACGGAAGTCAAGGGGTTCAGAACAGCCCTCCCCGAGGTGGGCCGCTTCCGCTCAGGGATTCTTTTCAGCTGAAAACAGTCAAGACCCTGCAGGCTCACAGGAAACTCGTATCTATCCCTCAAAGAATGTAAACTAGAGGCCTTGCCCCTAAACAGCATTATCACCAGAAATAACGTCTTATGGCCTATATGGGGGGCAGGAAAACTGCCAATTACTGAATATCTGCTCTTCTTTTCATCCTGCAAAGACCTTCTTCCTCTCTCAAGCCCCAGGTCTCTTGCCTCACCCTTCACTCACAATGGCACCTTTCCCTCCTCACCCCTTTCTGTCCCTGCACCTCTCCTGGCATGCCTGTGGGGTTCCCTTCGGGGACATATGTAATTAAATTCGCTCAACTTCTTGTTGACCTGTCTCATGTCAATTTAATGATTAGACCCAATGAAAGGGTCAAGGACATTTTCCTTCCTCCCCCACAAGGTGATAGAGGAAAAGGTTTTGTGGACACGGAGGTTTGGCAAACGTCTTATGACACTGAGCTGAAACGTTTTCTTTACAACAGGGCCTCTTGAAACCTCCGTGTACATCAGGACTATAACAGCCGTGCAAGGTGCTCTGTGACTGGGGCCCAGCCTTCCGGGAGGGACCACTCATGAACCCACAGACCACATCAGCTGCACCTCACTCACCAGCTCCTGCGCCCAGGGCTGGGTGTGGCTCACTAACTAACCCGAGCCAAGCAGCAGGAGCTTGCAGTGCCTCCTGAAGAGGAGACATCCAGGTACTACAATGCACCGTTTCTCAACAGCAGACTCTGTCCCAGGGAGATTGTTGGGTCAAGTGGCTGCCCTGAGTCACAGCAGAGCCTCGGCTGAGAGGGCCTGTAGGGGGCGCCCGTGGGCCTCGGGGTCCTACACGGGACTCAGTGGAGCGGTTTGAATCCGGTGGAAAGAGAGAGAGAGGGTGGGGATGTCCTGTTATATGGATCTGAGAGGATGAGAAGGTGGCTTTTGTCCCATGAGAGTTCAAACTCCAAGCGAATGACACTATTTCTGTGCTCCCTTGGGAGTGGGCTGGAGCAGAGCTGCAGAGCCACCCAGCATGCAGGTCGGGCCAGGATCCCACAGGTCCCCGTTGATGCCTGCCCTACCCACCCTTCCAGGCCTGAAGCTCCTCGAACAGCCCTGGCCCCCACCTTGAACAGTGATGCTCACAGGCTGGGACATGTGCCTCTTCTTCCCGATGAATCCAGAGCAGTGGTACTTGCCGCTGTGATTGACATTAGCGTGTGGGATGAAGAAGGTGGAATTGGCAGGGGAGTACCGCTTGGATGTGCCGTCCTGGAAGAATGTGATCTTGAACAGAGGCCAGTTCTTCCACCTGTGGCACCTCAGCACGAGGGGGTCGCCCTCCTGCAGCAGCAGGCGCGGGGTCTGCAGCAGCAGCCAGTCTGAAGGACACAGAAGGGAAGGGGAGGGGAGGGAGGGCACTGAGGCTGGATGCTGCGGCCCTTGCAGCCGCGTGTCTGGGGCTGCAGTGCTCACAGACGTGAGAGGATTTCGGATGAGGGATGAAAGATGCTTCCTGGCAGACTAGTGTCCCCTGTGAGTCTGCAGGACCCCTGAACGGTAGAAGTCTTCAGAGGTTTCAAATATAAAGAGTAGGAACCCACTCCCCAGGGGGAGAGGGGGGTGAGGCAGGGAGGAATTAAACCCACTGCACTGGAGTAGGGAAATTAGTGTATTTCGGCAACGGCAGAAGTTACGGAACAGGACCTGAAACCCATCTGGTTGTGTGGACACAGCATTTACGGCTTGGGGATGACTAATTTAATGGCAACTTTTGGCCAAGTTTTCGGAAGTGAGGAAGCAACCAGCAGAGAGAGTCCTAGGAAAGCCTCATCCACCCTGAGTGGAATCTTCCATCTACAAAAGCAGTGAAAGAGTTTGACCTTTTGAATTCACCATCCAGATGGGACTCTGAACAGGAGGAGCAAGTTCAAACAGGCTTTTAAATGTGAAATTGCCTTTGCCACTCAGCCGCCAAACAGCCCCATCCCAGCCACCTCCCCTTCCCTGACAGCAGAGCGGTCAGATTCCAGAATTCAGGTACTTTGGAGGACAAGTCTATAAGGAATGTTTCCCAAAAACCCATCTAGGAAAAAATCTAATTGCTCTAATTGCTATAAAAATAAGTGCAATAAATTATTACATCTTATTTAAATGAAAACATTTAAGAAAACCATATTCTAAATATGGAAGACAAGGTATAGTTTGTTTGTTGTTTTATGGATTGATTTTAGAGACAGAAAGGGAGAGAGACAAACATCGCATTATTCGTTCATCGATTGCTTCTTGTGCGTGCCCTGACCAGAGATCAAACCCACAGCCTTGGTGTATTGGGGCGATGCTCTAACCCACCTGGCTACTTGCCAAGGTCAAAACAAGGAATAGTTGATAAGACAGCGTGAAACAGAAATGTGAAGTCAGAGCTCTGATTTTGGCTTTCAACACTAACTTCTGGGCTCTGAGACCCCCTGGGCTTAATAATTCCTTTGTACATGAAGGGGTGGGGCCAGGCAGTTTCCTTGTAACTGCCCTTCAGATCCAAGTTTTTTAAAATCCCAATTTTTTTGGACTTCTGGGCAAGATGGCAGTGTAGGTAAACATGGTATGCCTCCTCCCACAACCACATCAAAATTACAACTAAACTGCAGAACAACCATCATTCAAAACCGCCTAAAACGAAGCTGAATGGAACTCCTACAGCTAGGGGATTAAAGAAGAAGTTATGTTGGGACTGGAAGGAGCGGTAGGGACACAGGGCCAGCTGGCCCCACACCCCTGTGTGGCAGGTAAAAATCAGGAGGGATATCTTGGCTGCAGAGGTCCCTCCTGAGGAGTGAGGGGCCCCTGGCCCACACTGGGTCCCCCAGCCCAAGATTCCAGTGCCAGGAAGAGAAGTCCCCATAACTTCTGGCTGTAAAAACCAGCGGGGCTTGTGGGGGAGACCGAGGCTTCTGGAGTCCCAGGCAGCTCCTCTTAAAGGACCCACATATGGACTTATTTGAACTCACCCGCTCTGAGCTCCAGCGCTGGGGCAGTAGCTTGAAAGGCACCAGAGACATACAGGGAGGAACTGGAGTGTCCATATCAAGGCAACAGCTGGGGGAAATCCTTCCCCCGGACAGAAGAGCTGGCAGAGGCCAGCATTCCTTTAATGAGCCCTCCCCCTCTCCGCCACCACAGAACCAGCTGGCAGGCAGGCGGAGTAACTGAGTCTCCATCAACCTGGCTCACACTTTTTGCCCCACCCTGGTGATTCCCTGAGACCCTGCCCCACCCAACTTTTGGGCCCACCCGGGCACACCCAAGCTGTTTCTAGTGGCTTTTCTATATCAGTGGCTTGTCATGTCTCATGCTTCAGATTTTCCTGAAATCTCTCAAACAAGCAACATCTGGCCTAGGTGTACCCTGTACCTCGTCCTAAATGGCCCCAGGCCCGGCATTAACATAGCTAGCCTTGCGCCACAGCTTGGCCTCGCCTGGGCACCTCCAAGCCCAGCACAAGGAGAAGTCATCTGCAGATCGCTTTCTAGTTCATGCCCAGTAGCGCTGGACAGAACACAGGTGGTGGCCGACCTTGGCCTGCACCTCCCACAGCCAGCACACCCAGTGGACAGTTTCAGACCATGTCAAAGCACCGCCACCCAACCACCTCCGCAAACAACACACTCAAAGGGCAAACTCAGAGGGCACCAGAGCCTGGCTGAAGTCAGGCCTGTTCTTCGGGGTAGGGCCCTGCCAGCTGATGTTCCACTGTGGTCAGTGGCCACACTAATCGGCCTGGGGGTAAATCCCTCCCATTGAAGCACGGACAGCAATCAAGTCTCGGTCACAACAAGAGGGTGTTGTCCCTCCCCTGCGTGCCTGAAACAGGACAGTGAGAAGCTTTCCTGTCCTCTGTATTCCTCTATATGAACTTACTTCTGAAAGTAAAGGTGGACGTCAGGGTTTTTACCTGCCACCTTCTCAGACCTCGGCCTCTGATATGAACAAAAGCACAATTGTAATCCGATCCCTGTCTCTGCTCTTTGGCTGAGCAGTGACAGGTGGCAGGAGCCCCCAACCCGGTTGCCCTCAGGTTTCAAGCCCACACGGCAGGGGGGCAAGTTGAGGGGAGAAAGCACTCCTGTTGTGCCCAGGTTGGGTGTTTCAGGGGGCTGTGCCACTGGACCCTACAGGACACCTACTACATTAGGCCACTCTACCAAGCCCAGGAGACGTAGCAGCTCTACCTAATACATAGAAACAAGCACAGAGAGGCTGCCAAAATGAGGAGACAAAGGAGCTTGCCCAAAATGAAAGAACAGAATAAAAGTCCAGAAAGAGAACTAAACAAAATGAAGACAAACGGTCTACCAGATGTAGTTCCGACCAGTTACAAGCATGTTCAATGAACTTGGGGGAAGAGTAGATGAACCCAGAGAGAACTTCAGCAGCGTGAAAAAGGGCATGGCAACCGTGAAAAGAACCAGTCAGAAGTGAAGGATACACTAACTGAAAGGAAGAATAATTTACAGGGAACAAATGGTGGAGTAGATGAAGCTGAGAATCAAATCAATGACTTGGAAGATAAGGAAGCAAAAAACACCCAATCAGAACAGTAAAAAGAAAAAAGAATTTTAAAAATGAGAAAAGTATAAGCAGCCTCTGGAACAACTTCAGGCATACTGACATTTGCCTCATGAGGGTGCTGGAAGGAGAAGAGAGGGGCCAAGACATTGAAAACCTATTTGAAAAAATAATGACAGAAAATTTCCCTAACCTAGTGAAGGAAATAGACAAACAAGTCCAGGAAGCACAGACGGTCCCAAACAAGGTGAACCCAAAGAGTCCCACTCCAAGATATATCATAATTGAAATGTGGCGCTGGCTGGCGTGGCTCAGTGGATTTATTGCCGGCCTGTGAACCAAAGGGTCTCGGGTTTGATTCCCAGTCGGGGCACATGCCTGGGTTGCAAGTCAATGTTTCTCTCCCTCTCTTTCTCCCTCCCTTCTCCTCTCTGTAAAAATAAATAAATAAAGTCTTTTTTTAAAAGTTATTTCTGGTGATAACTCTTAATTTAAATTCTTTAAGGGAGAGGTAAGTTTCCAATGAACCTGCTGGTCTCATTGCCTTCAGCTCAAAATAATTCACATGCCAAAGTAGCACACCTTGGGGAGGGCTGTTCTGCATCCCCAAGTCAATACTTATTCCCTTTCCACTGGAGCGCCTTTAACAAAAAGCTGACTCCACCACCAGGAAATCTCTGAGACCAGAACCTTAAAAGATCCGAAACTCACCCTGAAGCAGAATTGTAATGCTGCCCACGTCCACACAGCCCTCCTCGGGGTATGCGCACCGAGGTGCAGCTGAAGTCAACCACAGCACAAAGGTGCCCACATCGCAGACCCGGGGTGGGCCGGATTCCTGTTTGGGAGGGTTTCTCTGCAGGTTCTATTAAGCTGAACACTCAGGGATATACTTAAGCCTGAGTCAGATCATGTGACTCCCTTAATTAGAACCATCTAAGAAATTCTCATCTCCTCCCGGAATCAAAGATGACATTATTGCAACAATCAGCAAGGCTACCCCCACTTCCGACCTCATCATCCAGATCCACAGCCCCCTGGCCTCCTGCACCCTCAGCAGAAAGACTTCCTCAGGCATGCCTGGTGCACCCCACCTGAGAGCCTGTGCCACCTGTAGCCTCCGACCGCTGACCCCGGGGCTGAGCACAGGGCCATGAGGGTAGGAGGGTTTCCTGCAGCAAAGGTTTCCTTCTGCTTCTCTCACCCCAGTGGCCTGCTGGTGGCCTTGTCACCTTCTTGCTTAATCAGGACTGAGGCCAAACCACCTCATCATTCTGAGGCACCCCACATGGAAGCAAAGGCGGGGGTTAGGGGCTGGAAGGGAAATGACTGGGCAGAAACAGCTTCCAGCAGCTCACAGCCATGCCTCCCAGAGACCGGCCACCCCCATCCCTCAACACCCACGGCCCTGTCAGCAGATTTCAGGTCCTCATCCCCCAGGCCACCCTGGTCTCCTCCACTGACCGGAAGTGACGTTCAGACGCACAGGGTCGCTGGGGCTGGTCTGGCCCGTCTGACACCTGTAGTTCCCACTGTCGTTGACTTGGGCCTTAAAGCTGAAGTGGGGCCAGACCTGGGTCGGGATGGGGGTCCCGTCACGGGACCACTGGGTGGGGCCGTCCCCAGGGCCGTGGGGCCCCTGGCAGTGCAGAGTCACGTTGTCCTCCCGCAGCACGTTGAACCAGGGGGGCTCCAGGCGCACCACGGCCTTCGGGAGACGTGCTGAGGAGCAGAGTGCAGAAAGGGATGTGGGTGACTGACCTTGGAGAGGCCTCGGACTACAAAGGTGTTCCCAAGGGCCAGAGTCCATGACAGACCCGACGACGGATCTGTGTGCCGCCTGCAGCCTCATTCCCTTCGTGTCTTTGGGTCTTTGCTGGATCCAGTATGACCGTTACCATGAATCAAACCCCAGGCCCCGCGAAAACGGGGGAACCAAAGAGGCGTGGGCAGACTCACCTGCTCCCCCGTCTGCAGCAGCTGTGGAAGAGAAGAGGGAGTGTGAGTGCAGGGCAGGGGAAGCCAGGAGACAAGATGTCATTGTGTGTGGTTGGGGGGTTGGGGAGTGCGTTCCAGTTCCTTCCTCCCCCAGGGCCGTCTGGAGAGCCTGTTTCCCTCCATCTCCTGTAAGGCGCTCCTTGCTCCTGCTCTCATCTCACCCCTGCAGAGTGAGCGTGGGTGTTTGGTGGAGACCAACGCCTGGGAAGGAACACAGGGCTCTCACTCCCCTTTCTATCTGGGGCCAGCTCCCAGGGCCCTGCTCCTCACTACCGGGGTCCCAGGGGCTGAAACAGCCCTCCCCCAGGGAGACTGTCACTCACCCAGCAGCAGCAAAGCCCACGCTGTCCGCAGGCGAAGCAGCCACAGGCTACCGAGGTGCACATTCCGAAGCATTCTGGTCTTCCAAGTCCACCCAGGACGGGGCCGGATTCCAGCAGCGTTTGGGAGGTGAGCTGGGGGAAGAGGAAGGAAACCGTTTCCCCCGTCACAGCTCTCAACAGTCACCAGACTCTATTTCTGCTCAGGAATCAGCAGTAACAACTCAAACGAGGAGCTGAGTCTGCTGCTTGACAGACTCCCGCTTGGTGTGTGCTTGTGAAGGCCTGGGTGGCTGGTGAGGGGCAGGGGAAAGGCCAGGTAGCAGAGCTGGAGGGTGGAGCCCTTGGCATGGGTTCTCGCTTATGTGCCTCCCCAGACGCCCCTGCGCACCTCCGGGTGGCACACAGACAGCTCTCAGTGCCCGTGATGCAGACGAGATGAAGAAACCCACTTCTGTCTGCAGCCAGGAAGAATCTACTGCGTTAAACGAGCACAAGCAAATGGAGCGTCGCCTGCAGGAAACACTCAACCTGAGAAAACCTGTAAATACACCAGTGTTCTGCCTTTACCTGGCCTTCACACCCAGTTCCTCCCAGCCCTGCAGACGTGAAAGAAAGTTTTCAAGTTCAAGAAATGACTTTGTTAAGAAAGACATCATTTCCAAGGCTGTGGATTCTGTGCAGGTGATGTGGTTGATCAGCATGGTATAGGGTTAAAGGTCAGATTGGGGGGCAACAATAGCAAAAATAGACCAATGGGACTATATCAAACTTAAAACTTCTGCACGTCAGTCAACAGAGGGCACAGACAACCCACAGATGGGAGAAAACATTTGCGAATCATTATCTGATAAGAGCTTAATATCCACAATGTACAAAGAATTCCTACAAATCAACAACAACAATAAAAACAAATAACCTGATTTAAAAATGGCACGCCATGCCTTTCCCTTCACTTTTTTCCTCCCCCACAGGCTGCATCTCCTAAACTCTGAGGGGCCCCACGAGACCTCCAACCAGGGAGCAGTGGGCAGCGGCAGCGGCAGCTCATCCCAGGCTCACCTCCTGAACCTGTCCCCAAGGTCCCCTCGTCTCCAACTCTCCAGTGAGCCAACAGCAGCCCCAGGCAGGCTCACTTCTCTCCCACAATGTTTCTAGAGAGCCAGAGCGGCCCTGCCGTGGCTTCCTCTATTCTAGGTTCTGCCTTGTTTCACTGTCCCCAGCATTAATAAACGATCTCTCGAATTTAAAAAAAAATAATAAGTAAAAGACTTGACTAGACATTTCTCCAAATAGGATACATAAATAGCCAACAAGCACAGGAAAAGATGCTCAACATCACTAATTGTTAGAGAAATGCAAATCAAAACCACCAGATATCACCTCACACCCAGTAGAATGGCCACGAAACAGAAGAGAAAATAGCAGGCGCTGGGGAAGCTGTGCAGAAAGTGCATCACTTGTGCGCGGCTCATGGGAACGTAAAAGGCTGCAACTGTTACGGAAATCAGGATGTAGGTGCTTCACATAATTACAGACAGAACTACTGCATGATCCAGCAATCCTACTTCTGGGTATTTATCCGAAAGAATTCAAAGCAAGATCTCAAAGACATATTTGCACAGTCATGTTTATTGGAGCATTTTTCACAATAAACCAACAGCTGGGAGCGACTCAAATGTTTATTCAGCCCTAAGAAACCCCTGCCCTGTGCTGCAACAAGGGTGAGCCTGGAGGACGTGATGCTGCGTGGAACGGGCCAGTCACAGAAAGCACACGCTGCCTGTGAAGTGTCCAAAGGGATCCAACTCACAGAAACAGAAAGTGGTGGTGGCCAGGGGCGAGGGGAAGGGGCGGAACGCGGAGGGCTGTTCTGCTGAGTGAGTACAGAATTTCAGTTTCGAAAGATGAAGTTCCAGAGCCCTGCTGCGCAGCAGGCTGAACACTGCTGACTGCCCTGTGAAAAACGGTCGGCAGTGAGTTATGTGTTGTGTGATTTTTTTTTAAAGCACACTTTACATTTTAAAAAAAAAATTAGACTATGGGATTTTAGACAAGGTACTTGGCTCTCAAACTTCAGTTTTCTCATCTGTAAAATGGACACTGTCCGGTACCAACTAAATGTTTAATTAAAGGTAGCTTTTGCTTTTAGGAGTGCTGACGAGGGTTTTTAATCTTTGAATGTTTCTGGAAGCATGACTCTCCCTCCCCATATGACCCAAGCTTTATGATCTCATCTTTCACTCTCTCTCAGACTCAGAGCACTTCCTGGAACTTTCAAGAACCTCAAAGTCCCCAGCCTGAATGCCCTGGCTCCTTTCCAGGCTTCTTTGCAGGCAGAAGTTTGGGCACAAAGTTTCCTTATTAGTTTGCAACCTGGCCTCTCTCACACGGACAATTGGGCTCTCTAACTCTCAGACTTCCCTTATCCCAGCTTTCTTTCCAACGTTTTCTCTGATTATTCCATTACCATAACCGGAATTGTTAATTTCACATGATGGCAACTGCTCTTAACAGCTGCGCTTTATCGTAACAAGTGTTACCATTGGACATTGGTAGTTTAGGTTAGCATCACCAAAATACTTGCCAACCACTCCCAGTCACTCTGGAAGCAGGGGACAGAGTGTGAGCAACTTGTTTCAAAATCGGAACTTAAGATAAACTAGTAGATTTCTGCTTTGCAACAAAGAAAAGAAACAAGTCAAGAGTGACATCTGGTGACAGCTGATTCAAGCTGTTTATACTGGGATTGAAGGGCAGAAGATTCATTTATAGAATCACAGGAATAGAATGCTGGAGTCCAAACCCTTCATTTTTATCAACGAGGAAACCATGGCCCAGACCAGGACTGCGAGTCGGCCCAGGACACAGCTTTCTTAAGTGCTGAGGTTAGGGTCCTTGCTATCTCCATTCCCTCACCTGCATTTCCCACTCAGGACCTACAGGTTATCATGTAGACCTGTCCAATTGTCTCAGTTATTTGTCTTTCCCTAATTCAAGAGTAAATCGCCAGACTGAAAGTTTCTCAAGGCCAGAGATCCTAATGGATGCACGACACTTACTTCTGCTGAACGGCATAGATGGGCACGGGAAGGCAAGAATGTCCAATCTGAGGGGCCTCGGTTTCTGACTCTCTTACGTAGCAGTTGTCAGAAAGAAGGCTCAGTGTCAACTTCTCTAAAATGATACCTTGCAGGGAAATATTTCCCTAAAGTTTAGGTGTTTTCTATTTTCTTTCATTAAAAGATGGGATGAAGAAGTCCTTATAGGCTGCATCTGCACCAAGTTACCTGAGTCAGAACTGTAGTCCCTAAACTTTAACACCGTTGAGTATGGTCAAGATGATGGTTAGGTAGAAAACCTTCAGCATAACCGGTACTAAGAGGATCTGTATACCTCATAGAACAATGCCAATGTTGCATCGATTGACTGATTTTTGTAACATAGTATCTGTTCACTGCTTTCCCTCTCATAGTAAAATTAAGCAGGACAGGTGAAGGGGTGTTGGTATGTTGGCAGCAGGCTGGAGGTTCATGGATTTAAAGGATAGATTTAAAATTGTGTTCAGGAAAGAGTATCAAGTGCTCAAAGTCAGGGAATTCTTCCAATAGATCATCAAGAGCACTTGTGGACTTCTGGCCAAGATGGAAGTGTAGGTAGATATGCTTTGCCTCCTTGCAAAACCAAAAGAAGGACAACAATCAGTTGAAAATAGCCCTCAATGATGTGGCTCAGTGGATTGAGAGTTGGCCTGTGAACCAAAAGCTAGCTGGTTCGATTCCCAGTCATGGCATGGGCCTGGGTTGTGGGCCAGATCCCAAGTATGGGACGCCAGAGGCAACCACGCACTGATGTTTCTCTCCCTCTCTTTTCCTCCCTTCCCTCTCTAAAATTAAATAAAATTTTGAGAAAACATCAACAACCACTTCTGGACAGAAAATCAAATTGTATGGAAGTCCGACAACCAGGGAGTTAAAGAAGTAACATTCATCCAGACCAGTAGGAGGGGTGGAGATGGGCAGCAGGGGCAGAGAGGACGTGCAGCGAGGCGGCAGCTGGAGGACTGGGCGGTGAGGCAGCAGCTGGCAGAGTGGGCGGTCCCATATCCACGTGCAGATAAACCAAGAGGAACAACTGGGGAGCCAGACAGACCTCACAACCCAGGGTCCCAGCACCGGGAAATAAAGCCTCAAAACTTCTGACTGTAAAAACCTGTGGCTGTTGCGGTGGTGGGAGAAACACCTGGACTCACAGGAGATTCGTTGGAGAGACCCACAGGGTCCTAGAACATACACAGACCCACCCATCCAGGAATCAACACCAGAAGTGCCAATTTGCTTGTGGGTAGCAGAGGAAGTGACTGAAAGCCAGCTGATTGCTGAGCAAGCTGCATTGTTCCCTCTCCACACACACACATACAGCACCACACAGCCCTGGCGAATACCTAAGGCCAAGACAAAGAAATATGGCCCAAATGAAAGAACAGATCAAAGCTCCAAAAATAGAACTATGTGACGAGGAGACAGAAAACCTATCAGATGCAGAGTTCAAAACACTGGTGATCAGGATGCTCACAGAAATGGTTTAGTATGGACACAAAGTAGAGGAAGAAGTGAGGGCTATGAAAAGTGAAATAAAGGAAAATGCACAGGGAAGCAACAGTGACGGGAAGGAAAATGGGACTCAAATCAACAATTTGGACAGAAACATTCAACCAGAACAGAATGAAGAAACAAGAATTCAAAAATGAGGACAGGCTTAGGAACCTGCAGGACAACTTTAAACATTCCAACATCCAAATCACAGGGTGCCAGAAGAAGAGGAAGACCAAGAATTCGAAAACTTATTTGAAAAAAATAATGAAGGAGAACTTCCCCAATCTGGCAAAGGAAATAGACTTCTAGGAAGTCCAGGAAGCTCAGCGAGTCCCAAAGAAGCTGGACCCAAGGAGGAACACACCAAGGCACATCATAATCACATTACCCAAGATTAAAGATAAGGAGAGAATCTTAGAAGTAGCAAGAGATAAGGACACAGTTACCTACAAACGGGTGCCCATAATGCTATCAGCTGATTTCTCAAAAGAGACCTTACAGGCAGGAAGGAGCTGGAAAGAAGTATTCCAAGTCATGAAAGGCAAGGACCTCCATCCAAGATGACTCTATCCAGCAAAGCTACCATTTAGCATGGAAGGGCAGATAAAGTGCTTCTCAGATCAGGTCAAGTTAAAGGAGTTCATCATCACCAAGCCCTCATTATATGAAATGTTAAAGGGATTTATCTAAGAAAAAGAAGATAAAAAATATGAACAGTAAAATAACAACAAACTCAACCATCTACAACTGAACATAAAAAAAAAAGTTAACTGAGCAAACAACTGGAACAGGAACAGAATCACAGATATGGAGATCACATGGAGGGTTATCAGCAGGGAGGGGGAGAAGGAGGAGGAAGAATGGGGCGAAAGAACAAGGAATAAGAAGCACAAATTGTAGGCACAAAGTAGACAAAAGGAGGTTAAGAAGACTATAGGAAATGGAGAAGCTGAAGAAATTATATGTACGACCCATGGACATGAACTAAGGGGGGAATGCTGGTGTGAAGGGGGGTGCAGGGCAGAGAGGAATAAAGAAAGGGGAGAAAAATTGGGACAACTGTAATAGCATAATCAATAAAATATAATTTTTAAAAAGAGCACTTGTGAGTCTGAAAGCTGGTTTACAGAAAAAGGGGAGAATTTTTAGGTGAATAACAAAGGCAACGCCCATTGCTGTTGGGGCATCGGAGGTTGACTTTCCACGTTCTCGGGAGATGTGGAGCTGAGAGGCAGCCCCTCCCCAAAAACACACACAGAGAAAAGGCTGAGAGGAGAGAAAACTGCTTCCTGGTAACCCTGAGAGGAGTGATTCGGGCCAAGTACATATGTGGGGCAATGCTGCCGGACAGAAATGTAACATGAGCCACGCGTGTAAACCGCAATTTTCTAGTAGCCTCCTTTTAAAAAGTACAAAATGAAGTCAAACAACGAATCATCCCATCCCTGAAGGGGACGGTCTCTCTAGCATGTATGAAGTTACAAGCACGTCCACTTTACATTAATTTTTGGATACACCCAGAACAACACAGGAAAGCAGCAGGAATGTGTCGACATCCGTGGTAGGTAGACGCTGTGAGCACAGAGCGGACACCTTCCCTTCCCCGCCCCGCTCCGCGCTGGAAGAGCTCACGTCCATACGGTCGCCCACTCACCTCCGACGGGTCCGGTCATCGCCGGAGGAGGAGACTTGGAATCAGGTGCGGACTTCCCGGAGGTGGCGGCCGCCTGCGGGGGCCGGGCTGGGGCGGAGACGACCCGCACGGCGGAGAGACGGGCGCGGAGAGGAGCGGCCGCGCGCGGTCGCGGCCCGGAGTCTGGCTTCCCCAAACCGCTTGCAGTTTCACTTCCTGCCGCCGGGCTCGCTCGCAGGCGCTTCCGGACTGCGGGCGTCCTCCGCGTCTCCGCGCAGTCGGTCTGTCTTACCGAAGCAGTGCGGCGGCCGTTCCAGCAACCCGCGCTTTTCCTTGCTGGGGACAGAGGCGCTGTGCTCTGACTCAGAGTCGTGGTCCTCGCGGGCCGGCGGGTCCCGAGCGCGGCGACCGCCTTTCGATACTTGCCTACGCAGAACAGGATTGCATAAGCTCCTTTCCTCCTCGACAAAAACACATTTCGGAGAAAATGTGAAGTCAGTGAGTTGCTCACCCAGATGTGTGAGCCGCTGTCCCCGCCCCCTAACGCCTGACCGCGAGCTTCGCCCCGCGGTCCTCGGAGCTCTGAGGACCCGGCAGGTGTTCCTCCCATCGCAGGTGTTGGCAGTGGCCCGCCGCCGCCACCGAGGCGGGGTCCCCCGAGGGCCCCCACCTCCTCAGCCACCACGGCACAGGGTCAGGAACGTGCCTGTTTTGTTTGAAATGGGATTTGCATCCTTTCCTCTTCGTGCCGGGACCAGAGAGACCAAAAGGTGGAGCAGGGCTGAGCCCGGACGTAATGGGAACCTGGCGACCTTGACGATGTGCAGGGCCGGGGAGAGAAAAGGCGGCGAGTGTAGGCTGAAGTCGGGGTGAGGACGCGCCGGGCAGCTCAGGAGGTGGAGAGAAAAACCTCGCAAAAAACAGGCTTCCCTGACCGGGAATCGAACCCGGGCCGCGGCGGTGAGAGCGCCGAATCCTAACCACTAGACCACCAGGGAGCTAGTACAAGCGCTCCTGGCCGACTGCTCCTCGTGCACGCGGAGCCTCCAGACCACGGACGCTCCGCTCCGCTGCGGCACGGGGAATCCCTGTCCACCCACGCGCGCCCTGGCCTCTTTCCTGCGCGTCCTCAAAAAACTGCGTGCCTCCCTGTCCCACACTCGCACGCAGTCACCACTATGAAAGGCACCTCAAGAAAGAAACACAAGAAAGGACAAGAGAGGGAACCCACAAAAATGGCCAAAGTTGTTGCGTGTAGCTGCCACTTGGCCAGCTGCTCCGGGACTGAAACCACAGGCTTTGGGACCTCCAAGCGTCCTTACACCTGGAAAGCTTTTGTTCTGTGAACGTTTTTCACAGACTTGACTTGGGAGGAAGTCCACACAGGTGGAACGCAATGACGGGGTTTGAAATCTGCCCAGGACCCCAAGGTTCTGGAGCCCCGCAAAACACCAGCGCTTTGCGTTGGCCGGGAATCGAACCCGGGTCAACTGCTTGGAAGGCAGCTATGCTCACCACTATACCACCAACGCTACACCTGCAAGGCCGCCGGGAGATGCTGATCTCCACTCTCTTTGCCGCCGCCCCCGCCGGAGCGCTCCCAGACGCCTACACAGCGGTCCTCGTCCATCGGCCTGGCCGCCTTTCAGGGGCGCTCTCGCCGCCCCCCACCCCGCGCTGCTCCCGGTCCCTCGGTTTCGCGCCTGGGCCGCCCCGCGTCGCGCGTCTCCAGAGCCCGGGGTGCCGTAGGCTCCCTCCTCTGGTGCCACTGCCCGCAGCGACAGGGCGCTCTTCGCCTCCCGCCAGCCGGGGCAGTTGAGCATCGCGTCGCCAGGAGCCCATTCCGCCCGCCACTTTGGGCGGGCCTAGCGCTGCGGCGAAGGAGTGCCCTGCGTGGGAGAAGGGCAAGTTGGGGGCGGTGATATTGGAGGAGGAAAACCGACCTCACTTGGGACCCTCGGCCTCCAAGCAAGACGGAGAGATCCGGAAAAGGCAAGGAGCTGGACAGAGGGCCGGGCCTGCGACCAAAAGGGAAATGTTGCCTCCCTGCTGGGGAATCGAACCCTGCCTCCCACGTGACAGGCGGGGATACGCATCACTATACTAACGAGGACAACCGCGGCGACCTCTGACACCAACTGTCGCCGCAGCCGCCGCCGGCAGCACCTGTCCAGGACGCCCTGCCGGATGCGGGCGCAGGCACGTGCCCCACGTACGTGGACCAACCGCGTCCTCCTCGGAGCAGGGAGCGAGAGCGAGCCCGACCCGAACCAGCCCCCGCCCACCCCCACACGAGTGGCGCTGAAAATTCTGAGTGCGCGCTGCCTCCGCCCTGCAACATGGGGGCCGCGCCTGGAGGAAGGGGGCGCGGCGTCCCGGGAGAGCAGAGGTGCTCGCGGCGGGTCCTACTCAGGCAAGCGAGAAGCACCCAATCGCGCGGTCAGGGCGGTCTAGCGGTCTAAGGTGCTGTATTCCAGTTCGAATCCCACTACTGGCAAGCGCCCAAAATACCTGCACGCGCCCCGCGCCTGGAACACACCCCTGGCAGCCCTTCTCCGCCTTACACTCGCTCCCTGGCTGGGACCTGCAAACTCCGACCTCTGCGCCCGCAGCTGCGGCCTGGCGTGGCTGCAAAGCCCACCGGGTGTTCAATCCCGTCTGCCACAGGGCTCCTCCGAGGTGACATCGTCCTCCTGCCTCCCAACCGACCCACCGCAGCGGGACCCCTGTAAAGGCCGTCGATCAGCGCGCAGAAGCGAGGTTCGCACACCTTCCGTCTGTCTCGTGATCTGTACGGACCAGGGCCCTCTGCGTGGACCCACCTCCACCTTCAACCTCGGTTCGCGGCCGGCTCCCTCTCCCGGGTTCCTCCCACCACCACCAAGGCCCTAATCGGGCAGGAAACCCAGAGGCCCCAGGGAGTTTGGGTCGCGCGCCTGGGAGTCGCTGAAGGGAACATGGGCCCTCGGCTGCTTGCCCCACACATCGCCTGCCCAGCTTGGGATCCGGGCGCGGGCCAGCCTTAGTGCGGCTCCTGGCCTCCTCTGGCGACACCCACAATCACGGCGGACCTGGACAGCAGAGAGAGCACAGGTGGGCGGGCGAGTCCTCTTCCGTCCTCATGTCCCCACCCCCCCACGGTCCGATGTGTCTGTGCCGCGTCCCTTGACGTGCCTGTAGTCTGATTCGGATCCTTCGTCTGCCTCGTGCTGGAATGGAACAGGCGCGCGGGGTGCGCGGGGAGCAGTGCCAGCTGACTAGCGGTGGGGCGCGCTGTGCCCATGTGCTGGCTCCAACGTCCGCGTCAGCATGGGTGGTTCAGTGGTAGAATTCTCACCTGCCACGCGGGAGGCCCGGGTTCGATTCGTGGCCCATGCAACCTATCACGCCGTTTTGGTCTTGTCGCTCGACACTGGATTTAAAAGCCATGCCTCAACACTTCCTGCGACAGACTCGTACCTCCCTTTGACCTTCTTCACACCCTGACGCCTCTTAAGTAACACCTTTCCCTAGAAGGGGGGAAGAAACCACCACCTGCAACACACTGACCGGCACCCAGCACAGCCTGTCTCTCCACTTTTTATCCCTTTCCTAGCCCTCGGGCTCTTTAGGAAGTGCAGCCCCCACTTCCTAAATGGCACCGTGTTGGCAATAGCAGGATCAGCAATGTGGCGATACTTAGAAGGTACAGACGTCGCATCCGCCTGGTGGGTCACACGATCAACATGGCAAAATAGGCGCACAAGCAGGTGCAAAATAATTCCAGGGTCTCATATCAACGCCCACCCCACGTGCCCTTCATCCTGCTCAGCAGCAATACTCTTCCAATCCTGGCTGCTGCTCCCCCATTAAAACCACCCCCCCAGCCCAGGGCGACCACCACCAGCACCAGCAGCAGCCCCGAGTCTGCCAGGACCACCCCCCCAGTCCCTCTGCCACCAACCCCAGCAGGCCCAGCCTCCCCCCTCAACACCACCTGTAGCATCACCACCTCCACCAGCATCACCAGCTGCTCCCTCTCGTTTGCCCCAAACCAAGTTCCATGGGGACACCTGCCCTCCTTCTCCCACTTCCCTGCACCCGCAGCCCTCAGCCCACCCCTATGTATGGGGTCATTAGGCCCTGTGCCCTCATCCCTCAGCCTCAGCCAGCCACACTGTCACCCCCAACACGTAGACAAGGCTGGTAAGGAGCTGCTTGCGGTGACAGACTGGAGCTCCTGTGCTCACAACGGGGCTCTTTGGCACGGCTCCGTGGACAAGGGAGCTCCGTGGGCACCGTGGACACAGCTGTGGACAAGGGAGCTGCTCTCATAACATTCTTGACACTTTGGGGCAAAACGGACAGCGTTGGGGGTGCAGGTCGAAGACAATGCTGGCCAGGAGTGCACGGGTCACTCATCTGCCTCCACCTCCTCCCAACTGCTTGGCTGCGGGGTGTTCTCCACCGGCCTGTCCTATCTCTCCGCTGTCTGACGTCAGCTGCTGTCTGGGAATCCAGCTACCCTGACGTGGTGTCCAGATTCCATCCCACATCTCTGCCTGAGGGGCGCCACGGTCCCGCCCTCCACGCCCATCCCCACCCGAGAGCACACGTCGCTTGTGGGGCCCCATCACCAGCCCCGGGAGGACGCAGCCGTTGGGACCCCGCTCGCGTCAGAAAAGCCACCGCAGCGGTGGCTGGCAAGAGCCTCCACCTAAGGCACCGAGGCCCCGGCAGGCGGCCTGAGTAGTAGGTGTAGGTGCCGTTTCCATCACCGCCCGCCTCCCCCCCCCTTCCCGGGACTCCCTGCCGAAGAGGTGGCCTGTTCTGGCGAGGTTTGTCCTGCCCGACTCCCTGTTGCTGGGGAGTCTGAGCAGGTGCGGTGGCCGACGCCGGGGGCGTGTACTCCCGCGGCCACCGTGGCAAGACAAGCCACGCAGGGCGGTCGGATTTGCAGCTGTGAAAAGAGGAAGCGAGAGGAGCTCCCGGGATGTAGAAGGGAAGACCCTGAAGGCCTCCGGGGCCTGCGAGGCCCAAAGGTTTGGACGTGAGGCGGGGAACTGGTAGGGCTGGGCGTGCAGGAGCTGGGGGGTCTGCAGGGGGCGGCTAAGGTGGGAGTGAGGAAGCGCTCGCGAGCTTAGAAAGCGGGAATTAAAAAAAAAAAAAAAAAAACTTCCCTGACCGGGAATCGAACCCGGGCCGCGGCGGTGAGAGCGCCGAATCCTAACCACTAGACCACCAGGGAGTGGCGGTTTATACTTCTGGTCTGTGTCCTCTGCACACAGCGCTACCAGGCCACCAACAGTGCTTCCTCCATGCCAGCCCCTTGCTTTCCCAAGTTCAGTCTCCTATGGCCCCGCCCACCCGTGCGCCCTCTTTCCGCAGGCAGCACCCTCAATACACCGCACGTGGAAAAAGACACAGACCAATGGAACAAAATTGTGAGCCCAGAAATAAAACCAAGTATTAACGGGCAAATAATTTCAACAAAGGATCCAAAACTATACAAGGGAGAAAAGAAAGCCTCTTCAAAAATGGTGCTGTGAAAACTGGAAAGCCACAATCAAAAGAACAAAACTAGACCACTGTTTGTCCCCATGTACAAAAATTAACTCAAAATAGAACAAAGTCCTAAATACAAGACCTGAAACAATAAATTACATAGAAGAAAACATAGGTACTAAACTGATGGACTTTGGTTTTATAGAGAATTTTATAAATTTGACCCCAAAGGAAAGGGAAGTAAAGGCAAAAATAAATGAATAGGACTACATGAAACTAAAAAGCTTCTGCACAGCAAAATAAAAATCGCCAACAAAACAAAAAGACAACCAACCAAATTGGAGATGGTATTTGCAACCAACAGCTCCGACAAGGGGTTAATATCCAAAACCTATAAAGAACTCACACAACTCAACAATTCAAACACACAATCCAATTAAAAAATGGGTAGAGGACCTGAGCAGACACTTCTTTCAGGAAGACACTCAAATGGCCACCAGTTATATGAAAAAGATGCTCAGCTTTACTAGCTTTTAGGGAAATGCAAATCAAAAGTACAATGAGATGCCATTGCACACCTGTTAGAAAGGCCATTATCAAGGAGACAAGTAATGACAAGTGTTGGAGAGGTTGTGGAGGGAACAAACAAAGCAAAACCTTATTCACTGCTGGTAGGAGTCTAAACTGGTACAGCCACTATGGAAAAGAGTGTGGAAGCTCCTCGAAAAAGTAGTAATAGAGCTACCATATGATCCAGCAGCCCCTCTTCTGGGTAGGTACCCAAAAATTTTCCAAACATTCATTCACAGAAATACATGCAACCCTACGTTCATTGCGGAATTATTCATGGTGGCCAAGACTTGGAAGCAACAGAAGTATCTCTCCATAGATGACTGGATAAAGAAGATGAGGTACATATATATACGATGGAATATACTACTCAGCTATAACAGGAGATGAAATACTGGCAATTGAGACATGGATGGATCTTAAGAATATCATGCCAAGCAAACTAAAACAGAAAAAGTTAAGAACCATATGATATCATTCATATGTGGGATTTAAAACTGAAAGCAACAAATGAACAAATAAGACAAACAAACAAAAACTTACAGGCACAGACAACAGTATGGTGGTTACCAGAAAGGGGGGGGGGTGTAAAAAAGGGTAAAGGGAGTTGAATATATGGTGACGGAAAAAGATTTGACTTTGGGTGATGGGCGCACAATGCAATATACAGATGATGTATCATAGAATCATACACTTGCAACTTATATAATCTTATTCACCAACGTCACCCCAATGAATGTAAAGTTTTAAAAATCGTGTGCCTCATTCTCCCACACTCGCACACAAACGAGAGCCCACTGCCTAGGGCCCAGCTCTCGCATGCGCAGGACGCACGAGACCCCTGGAGCCCCCAAAACATCAACCCACTGTGTTGGCTGGAATCGAAGCCACCGCTGGCAAAGTCCCCTTGCTCACAGCTCTGCCCCCAGCGCTTCGCGGTCCGTTCGCCTGAGAAGGTGGACCCCACTGGGGAAGCGCAGGGAGCTCCAGCCCTGCCTGGATGCTGCGTCCCTTTGCCCCGCAGACCTGTGATGCCACGAGCGCCACGGGCGACCGCTCCGCGCCCCAGGCGCCCAGACCCACGCAGCTGCGCTCGCTTGCTCGCTTCTCCGGAAGGTTCTCGCTGCCCGGCTGCTCTTGGCCTCTGGGTTCCACGCCGCGGCGGACTCGGAATGCAGGACTAGAAAGGCGGTGCGTGTGGGCGAGTTGCTGGACGAGGACGGGCGGCGGAGCCGGTGACCAAAAGAAACCTCTGCCTCTCCGTCGGGGCATCGAGCCCCGGTCTCCCGGAGGACAGGCGGGGATACTCGCCATTATACTAACGAGAACCGACAGGGAGACTTTAACACCGACGCACCGGTGGACCACCGCCGCCGCCTGCACCTGCCCTGGACGCCTTGACGGATGCGGGCTCGCCGCCCGTGCCTGACCTCTTGTTGAACTGACCGCGTCCTCCGACAAAGCAGACCGAGAGCTCCAGCCCGAAACCGACCCCAAGCCCGTCCCCGCAAGGGTGGCGCTGAAAACTCCGAGTGCGCGCAGCCTCTGGCCTCCAACGCGAAGGCTGCGCCAGGACGAAGAGGCCCGAGAGAGCAAGAGGGGCCGCCAGGAGTCGCAGGTGGGCGCGCGTCGTACCGCGGCGCAGAGTGGAAGGGGGCCGTGGGCACTGGAGCCAGATGAGTCGGCTTTCCTCGCTCCCCGTCGTCCCGCGCGCGTCTGGTCCGTGGGGCACCCGGACAGCCGCCTGACCAGAGCCAGGCTGGGTGAGAGCACAGGTGCTCCTGTCCGGTCCCAGACAAATGAGCGGGGATAATTCCGGTCCCACGGTTAGGAAAGCCGAGCAGTCAAAGCCACTACATTCAAGCCGCAGTCTCCCCTGTAGCCGTGGGTTCGAGTCTCACTCCTGAGAGCTACCTAACCTTTTGCTCAGGGTCACACCCATCGCTTCCCTTCCTTGCCTTCCATTCGGTCCCTGGCTGGCACCCTTGGGGCCCCCCCTCCATATTCCATCCTCGGTTTGCTGCCCACGCACGCCCTCCCTTCTGCAGCCCAAATGGGCAGGAAACCCAGGTGCCCGCAGCACTTTGGGTCGCGCCTGGAGATCGCTGAACAGACGGTGGGCGCTCACCTGCTCCTGCCACACGCGGCCTGCCCAGCTAGGGATCCCGGCACGGGTCAGGCGTGGTCCGTCTCCTAGCCTCTTCTGGCGACACCGACAGGCTCCCATCGGCCAAGAAAACCCAGAATTGGCCGGATTGAGTCCACCCCGGCCCCTCTGTAGACTCAGTGTGTGGCGCAGAAGCCCTAGATGCCAGGTGGCCCATCCATCTTCTGCACAAATGGAACAAGTGCAGCCACAACCTGTGTCCAGTAGCTGTGGCCTCTGATCCCCTCCCACCGGAGCATGGGTGGTTCGGTGATAGAATTCTCACCTGCCACGCGGGAGACCTGTGTTTGATTCCCGGTCCAGGCAATCTAACCCGCCGTTTTGGTCCTGCCGCTACACACCGGATTCAAAAGCCAAGCCTCCAGGCCCAAACAGCCAGGCCATCAATCACCCTGATACCTCTTGGGTAACTAATTTCACTACAGGGAGTAAACACCACCTTGCATAACAGACTGACACTCCACCTTTTACCCCTCTCCTAGCTTCCTGGCTCCGTACAAACCCACACTCCCCAAACGGCACCGTGTTGCCGCAGTCACGACCTGTAATGTAGGCACTCATAGCAGGTGCAGACATCGCATCCGCCTGGGGGGTCACAAGGTCAACACGGCGCACGAGTGGGTGCAAAATAATGCCACGGTCTCCTCAACACACATCCCACGTGCCCTTCATCCCACTCAGCAGCAACACTTTTCCAACCCTGGCCACTGCTCCACCATTAAAACCTCCACCCGCGAACCCGGGGCGACCAGCACCAGCAGCAGCCCCGAGTCTGCCAGGACCACCCCCAGTCCCTCTGCCACCAACCCCAGCAGGCCCAGCCTCCCCCCTCAACACCACCTGCAGCATCACCAGCTGCTCCCTCTCCTTTGCCCCAAACCAAGTTCCACGGGGACACCCTGCCCTCCTTCTCGCACTTCCCTGCACCCGCAGCCCTCAGCCGACCCCTGTGTATGATGTCATTTGGCCCCGTGCCCTCATCTCTCAGCCTCAACCAACCACATTCTTACCCCCAACACGTAGAAACTGTATGTGGTGACAGACTGGAGCTTCTGTGCCCACGACAGGGCTCCTTGGCACCGTGGACACAGCTGTGTGAAAACCCAGTCAATGAATGTGCCTCTGGCAAGTGGGTGCCACTGGCCCACCAGCCCTCAGCCTCCGAAGAAAGCATTGCATGGACAGACATCCGACTCTTTTGACAGCTGGGGCGAGGGAGTTTGGGTGGGAAAGAGACCAAGGCGAGCGAGTCACATGGGGGAGCACAGTGGATGCAGGAGTGAGGAGAGGGATGGAAGCCTGGCAGAGTGGGAGGGAAACGGATGGTGGTAGGAGTCAGGTCTCCGTGGTCCTGTGTAGGGCTCGGGTGGGCAGGGACCCAGGGAGGTGCTCTCATAACATTTTGGGATAGGTTAGACAGCGTTGGGGGTGCAGGCTGAAGACAATGCTGGCCAGGAGTCCACGGGTCACCCATCTGCCTCCACCTCCTCCCACCTGCTTGGCTGAGGGGTGTTCCCCACCAGCCTCTCCCATCTCTGCTTTCTGACATTGGCTGCTGTCCAGTAGTCCAGCTCCCAGGAGGTCATGTCCAGATTCCTTTCCACACCTCTGACTCCAGGGCACCAAATCCCATGCTCCATTCCCACCCCCACCCTGGGACACTCCATGTCCCTGGGGCACCATCACCAGGTCACAGGAGAAGCAACTGGTTCGGACATGACACGTTGCCGGAAAGCCACAGAAGTGATGGCTAATGGCAAGTGTCTCCAGGGGAGGCCCCGCGGGCTCCACCAGGTGTCCCCACGTGCGGGTGTAGTTTCCCTTCCAGCCCACCTTCCGGACTCCCTTCTGAAGGGGTAGCCTGACCCCCTCCAGGTTTTTCCCCGCCGACTCTGTGCTTCTGGAGAATCGGAGCACGTGGGTTGGCCATGGCGGGGAGACAAGCCGCACTGGGGCGCTCGGGTTTGGGGCTGCAATACCGGGTGAGCAAGGGCAAAGGTTGGGAGGGGAGGCGGTTGCCTGGCAGTACTGGGGCCGAAATTGTAGAGAGCCAAAGGGCCTCGGTAGGTGCAGGGACAAGAGAAGGTACAGGGCGTTGGTTAAAAGGAGACTGCGCACACTCAGGGGCGCGGGAGAAAAAAAGGATTCCCTGACCGGGAATCGAACCCGGGCCGCGGCGGTGAGAGCGCCGAATCCTAACCACTAGACCACCAGGGATTGATAGGTAATACGTTGGCTTACTACTCTTCCTGCAGACACAGCCCCAAGGCCACCCACCCGACTCTTTGGTAGCAGCACCAGCCTTTCCGAGTACAGCCACCCATTGCCCGTCCCCACTCAGGAGACATCTCCCTTTTCCTGCCTGTGGCACCCTGAAAACACTACGTGCCCACTCGTCCCACTCTCGCACGCAGCCGTGGGACCCGCGTCTTGGGTCCAGGTCGCAGGTCCCAGGGTCCGTAGCTCCTGCACGCGCACGGGGCCCAAGAGCCCTGGAGCTCGTAAAAAGACAGGCCTCTTGCGTTGGTCGGGAATCGAACGCGGGTCAACTGCTTGGAAGACAGCTATGCTCACCACTATACCACCAACGCCACACAGCCGCATCTTGGTTGACGCTGCTCTGTACTTCCTCTGTCCCCGCCACCCGCCCGAATCCCCTCTCAGGTTTCTTTCGCTCGCCTGCAGCCGCGTGCTGCCCTGGGCGTTATGGACGAACGTCCCGGCGCCCCACCGCGCCGGGCCCACGCAGGTGGCCTCCTCCGCCGACCCGACCGACTCTCTGGGGCGCTCTCGCTGTTCCGCTGCCACCGGTCCCTCAGCTCCACGCTGGGGCTGCCCCTGGGTCGCAGGTCTCCAGTCCCCCTTCCGCGGGGTTGCCACAGGCTTCCTCCACTCGGCGACAGAGCGCTCATCCGCCTCCGGCTGCCGGGAGGCTGCGGTGCGTCGGGTCGTTGGGAGCCCGTTCCGCCAGTCACTTCGGGCGGGCCTGGCAACCGGCGCTACGGTGGATGGGTAGGACTTCGCTGGGCGGTGGCGGTATAGCGTCCTGAAGGATGAAGAGTAGGGGAAGGGTCTGTTGGGGGACATCTGGCAAGAATCGGTCCCTGGGTCTCGATGTAGGGCAGAAGGTCGAAAAGAGGGGCCCATGCGGGCACTGTGCTAGACAGAGGGCGGAGCTTACGACCAAAAGGTCCCGTGGCCTCCCCGTCGGGGAATCGAACCCCGGTCTCCCGCGTGACAGGCGGGGATACTCACCACTATACTAACGAGGACTACCACTCAGGCCTTGGCACCTCACTGCCCTGTGCATTGAAGTCGCCTAGCACGTGCACGACCCAATAGGGAACCGATCACGTCCTCCGACAAAGCTGCCCGGGAGAGCGAGCCCTAGACCGACCCCGAGCCTGTCCCTGCTCCCACCCCGGCAAAGGTGGCGCTGAAAACTCCGAGTGCGCGCAGCCTCTGGCCTCCAACGCGCGGGCCGCGCCAGGACAAAGAGGCCCGAGAGAGCAAGAGGGGCCGCCAGGAGTCGCAGGTGGGCGCGCGTCGTACCGCGGCGCAGGATGGAAGAGAGGCCGTGGGCAGCAGAGCCAGGTGAGTCGGGTGTCCTCGCTCCCCGTCGGCCCGCGCGCCTCCGATCCTTAGGGCACTGGGACAGCCGCCTGACCAGAGCAACGGGAGTCGATAGCGCGGGTGCTCACATCCGGTCCCAGATAGTTGATCGGGGGTTTCTCTGATGTCGGGTCAGAATGGCCGAGCGGTCTAAGGCGCTGCGTTCAGGTCGCAGTCTCCCCTGGAGGCGTGGGTTCGAATCCCACTTCTGACAACCGTTTAATCTTTTGCTCGTTCCCGACTCATCACTCCATTTGTTGCAGCCATTTCTGGCCTCCCCGTCCATTGCTGGCTGGCACCATTGGGTTCTCTACAACCTCCCGCCTCCACCTTCCACCCTCGGTTCTCTGCCAGGCATCCAAGGGACTTTGGGTCTCACCTTGGGGTCGTTGAAGGGAATTTGGACGCTCAGCAGCTTCCTCCACATAAGGCCTGACCTGCTTGGGATCTGGGTGCGGGCCAGTCTTAGTCCAGCTTCTCGCCTTCTCTGGCGACACTGCCAGATTCAAGGCGGCCCTGGCCGGCCGAGAAAGGGTAGGTCCTCCTCGGTCTTCCTCTCCCTTCCTACTCCTTGGGCCGGCCCTAGAACCTTTGACGTGCCGGGAGCCTGTTTCATATCTCGTCTACACCTCCCGCACAAATGGAAGAGGTGCTCGCGGAGGAAAACAACTAGTGGAGCGAACCGAGAAGCTGTCACGGCTGCTGCATGGGTAGTTCAGTGGTAGAATTCTTGCCTGCTACACGGGAGGCCAGGGCTCGGGGCTCCGGGCTCGATTCCCGGCCCATGCAATCTAACCCGCCGTTTTGGTCCTGCCGCTACACACCGGATTCAAAAGCCAAGCCTCCAGGCCCAAACAGCCAGGCCATCAATCACCCTGATACCTCTTGGGTAACTAATTTCACTACAGGGAGTAAACACCACCTTGCATAACAGACTGACACTCCACCTTTTACCCCTCTCCTAGCTTCCTGGCTCCGTACAAACCCACACTCCCCAAACGGCACCGTGTTGCCGCAGTCACGACCTGTAATGTAGGCACTCATAGCAGGTGCAGACATCGCATCCGCCTGGGGGGTCACAAGGTCAACACGGCGCACGAGTGGGTGCAAAATAATGCCACGGTCTCCTCAACACACATCCCACGTGCCCTTCATCCCACTCAGCAGCAACACTTTTCCAACCCTGGCCACTGCTCCACCATTAAAACCTCCACCCGCGAACCCGGGGCGACCAGCACCAGCAGCAGCCCCGAGTCTGCCAGGACCACCCCCAGTCCCTCTGCCACCAACCCCAGCAGGCCCAGCCTCCCCACTCAACACCACCTGCAGCATCACCAGCTGCTCCCTCTCCTTTGCCCCAAACCAAGTTCCACGGGGACACCCTGCCCTCCTTCTCGCACCTCCCTGCACCCGCAGCCCTCAGCCGACCCCTGTGTATGATGTCATTTGGCCCCGTGCCCTCATCTCTCAGCCTCAGCCAATCACATTCTCACCCCCAACACGTCGGCAAGGCCGAGAGGGAACTGCGTGCGGTGACGGACTGGAGCTTCTGTGCCTACCACAGAGCTCCCTGGCACCGTGGACACGGCCGTGGACAAGGGAGGTGCTCTCATAAGACTTTGGGGCAGAACGGACAGCGTTGAGGGTGCAACTCTGGCCAGAAGTCCACGGGTCACTCATCTGCCTCCAACTCCTCCCACCCGCTTGGCTGCTGGGTGTTCCGGATCCGCCCCTCTAATCTATCTGCTCTCTGACATCGCTGCTGTCCGGGATTCCAGCTCCCCCGACGCGGTGTCCAGATTACACCCCACATCTCTGCCTGAGGGGCGCCGTGGTCCCGGCCCCCACGCCCGTCCCCACCAGAGAGCACCCGTCACTTGGGGTCCCCCATCACCAGCCCACCGGGGACGCAGCCGTCCGGACCAGACCCGGCACCTGGCAGCAAAGCCACCGCAGCGGCGGCAGGCGTAAACCTCTAGGTGAGGCGCCGCGAGCTCAGGCAGGCGGCCGAACTTGCAGGTGTAGGTGTCCTATCCAACACCGCCGCCACGCCCCTTCCCGGGACTCCCTGCGGAAGGGGTGGCCTGTCCTGGTGCTGCTGGAAGGTCCGAGCAAGTGCGGTGGCCTAGGCGGGAGACAAGCCGCCTGGGGCCTCGTGTGTGCACATGCGGAAGGTGGGAGCCAAACGAGCTCCGGAGACAGGGGAGGGGTAACGCCGGAGGCTTCTCTTGCGCGAGCGAAGCTAAAGGTTTGGACGGGAGGCGGTTGCTTGGTAGGATTGTTCCCGGACGTGAAGGGAGCCGGGGGAACTCCGAGGGGCCGGGGCCGCGATGAGGAGCACCGAGCGCAGGTTAAAATCTAGGTGCGTACACGCTGAGGAGCTCAGGAGGCGGAGAGAAAACAAAGCAAAAACACCAAAAGGCGGACTTCCCTGACCGGGAATCGAACCCGGGCCGCGGCGGTGAGAGCGCCGAATCCTAACCACTAGACCACCAGGGAGCTGTAGGCGACACGGCTAGGCCATCGCTCCTCGTGCACGCGGAGCCTCCAGGTCACGGACGCGGCGCTCCTCGGGGGCAGCTCCCTGCCTGCCAAGTCCAGCCCGGTAGCGCCTGTCCCCCCACGCGCCCTGGCCTCTTCCTGCCTGCGATGCCCTCAGAACACTGAGCGCCTGCCCGTCCCACACTCGCACGCCGCCGCGCGCCTGGCGTCTGGGGCTCGGGACTCCCAGGGTGCTCAGGACCCAGGTCGCAGGTCCCAGGATCCACCAGCACCCGCACGCGCACGGGACACGAGGGTCCTCTGGATCCCTGCAAAAGAACAGCCCTTTGCGGCGGCCGGGAATCCAACCCCTGTTACCACGCCGTCCCCGGCGCCTCGCTCGCCCCGCCGCTCTGTGCTGCCACACCCGCCGCTCCCGGAGCCCTGCGCCGCTGCCTTCCTCCGCCGGCCCGACCCCCTCTCGGGGGTGCTCTGGCTGCCCGGCTGGTACGGGCCCCTTGGCTCCACGCCGCAACCGACTCAGGATGCGCGACAGGAATAAAAACCCATCTGGTGAAGCTGCTGGACAGAGAGGGAGACAACGACCAAAAAGTTACGTCACCTCCCCGTCGGGGAATCGAACCCCGGTCTCCCGCGTGACAGGCGGGGATACTCACCACTATACTAACGAGGACGGCCCTAGCCAGCGCTGGCCTTCGACGCACCTGTGGCCGCCTGCCGACGCCTGCACGCGTTCTGGATATCCTGTGTAAGTCCGGTGTCCGGCTCGCGCCCGACCTGACGTCGAACCGACCGCGTCCTCCAACCAGGCAGCGGGCGAGCGGGAGCCCGAGACTGACCCTGACAGGGGTGGCGCTGAAGACCCCAGTGCCTTCAACGCGGGCGCCGCGCCAAGACCAAGAGGCCCGACAGGGCAAGTGAGGCCTCCAGGAGGAGCAGGTGGGCGCGCGTCGTGCCGCGGCCCAGGGTGGAAGAGAGGCCGTGGGCGGCGGAGCCCGTCCAGTCGGCCGTTTTTACTCCCGTCGGCCCGCACAGGTCCGGCCCGGGGGCAGCCGTCCAACCCGAGCGAGGTCGGGTGAGACCCAGGCGGGTAGAAATGCGCCTGCTTCCTACGTCAGGATGGCCGAGCGGTCTAAGGCGCTGCGTTCAGGTCGCAGTCTCCCCTGGAGGCGTGGGTTCGAATCCCACTCCTGACAGTAGCCTCACCTTTTACTCCACAAACCAAACCACGTGTCCAGGCCCACCCACGTCCATCGCAGCGTTTTCCCACCTTACGGGTGGTGTCTGCCTGTCCCCCTTTGAGCCCCTGCGAACTCCAGCCTGCCTCCTTGCAGCCAGGCAGAGCCCCGCGGCGGGCTCCAGCCCTTCCTCCAGAGGGCCTCTGAGCCAACACTGCCCTCTTGCCTCGCAACCCACGCGCGGGAGCGGGAGCGACCGTTTCTCCCTATTCTGTCATATTGTGGCTCTTCCCTTCTATACAGCGCGTTTGGGGGCACCCACTCGGCATTTCCACCTCCTCTTTCTTCTTGGAGAGAGATACCCCGAGTCTGTCAGCCATAGGTTTTGAGCGGGATGCATCCCACCCGAGTAAACCTGAAGCGGTAAACTAAGCAGCACGTCCTGCCTCCTTTACCTGTTCAGCAACGAGCTCTGGGAGGAAGAAACAGCTTCTCCTGCAGGAGATGAAGCAGGGAGCTTGCAGTCCAACTCGCTGAAAACACGAGTGGACAGCCTGCCCAGAAATGGAGTCCACATTGAGGGAAGAAGGACCAGAGAAAGAAGATAATTTACGGGGCCTGGATCAAGACCTGCCTGAAGCCCAGATTTACCGAGGAATGTGAGGTCACGTTTCCCCTAATTATTTAGGCCACTTTACGGATTTTCCGTCAACGCGGCTCCACCTGGTAGACTCTGTACTACTCGCCAAGAGCCCAGTCCACTGGCATTTCTGATGTCCCTCGAGTTCTGCACGGGCCCAGCCCATGTCATCTCGGCCCTGGAGCTCTCTCCTGTGGTCCCCAGGCCCTCTCCTGGGCTTATTCACCGGACGCCCACCGTCTCCGCTGGGCTGCTGCCAGGTCGCAGCGCCTGGGGCAGCCAGCGCGGCGCCATTCCAGTCCCCTAGGCACTGGCCTCACCCAACAACTGGTTTCAGTGATTCCCTCATCCTCTCTTCTGCATGTCCTAATGGCCTTCTCACCTGTTCCGCCCTCCAACTGTCTCCTCAAACTGCCTCCGCACACGATTTCCCGCCACACCACAGAGGAAAGGCGGTCAGGACCTCCGCGGTCCCTGCTCACTGGGTGTCCGGGGCCTAAGCACCGCCCACGAGGTCTCGCACGCCCCGCCCCGGGCCTGCCCCAGCTCGGGCCGCCGCAGCCCGTAGCGTCCCCCGCTCCTGCGTCCTCGGATGGTGAGGCCAGTGCCCCTGGGACCCGGTGTAACCTGCCGTGAGCTGGCCGTCGCATTCAAGCCAAATTCACTCCGCTCCGTCTCTTCGTCTTTACACGATTTTTGTTTTTGTCTTTACAACTTTAAACCACCTCTAGCGCTCCCGTCATTGTAGCGTCAGAAAAAGTGCGGGAGAGGGAGACCTCGGTCTCCTCCGTCTGCGCGCGCACGGAAAACCCGGCTCTTCCCCGGTCGCCGAGCGCGGGGCGCCTTCCCCACACCCAGCAACGCCCTGTGGCGGCGCCGGGGTCCCACGGCTAAAGGCGCGGGGTGAGGGGGGGCATGATCAGTGACGGAGACTCCCCGAAAAGAAAGGCACAGGAGGGAGAAAAGTGAGGTTTCCCCGGACACGCGTCCCCTGCAGTAAGTGCTGGCCGACGTGCGGTGTGTTGTTACCGTCTCAGACCCGAGCAGGCGCTCCCATGGGGGCCAGGCCGCCCTGTCTCCTGCCGCCTGGCGTCGCTTCTACGGTGCCGCTTGCCCGCCAGGGTCCCAGCCCCGCCGCTCCCAGGGCGCCACAGGCGAGCTTCCAGGGGCCCGGGCCCGGTGGGCGGGGCCTGGCGGCTGCTCTGCACCGCGGGGCCGCGGGGAGGCGCCGGTGCGTGTGTCAAGAGCGCTCTTCGCAGAGCTCGCTGCCGGCAGTTTCCGTAGTGTAGTGGTTATCACGTTCGCCTCACACGCGAAAGGTCCCCGGTTCGAAACCGGGCGGAAACAGCGATGGCGTACCTTTTGCCGGCACCTGAGGCTATAGTCGTTTTTTCCGCCCCCGGGAAGGGAACGCGCGCTGGGCCGCTGGATGGACAGTCAGCGGTGCCGCTGGGACCCTGAGGACCCAGGTCTGCTTCCGGGCCGCATCCCGGAAGGCGGGTGGTTCTGGGGCCCAGCCCCGCCGCGCGGTCGCCGCCGCCACGCCCTCCGGCTCTGCCTCCTGCCGTCGCCCAAGCTGCCACCACCCGCTCACTGCTCCCTGCGTCCTCGCCGTCCGTCCCACCCGGAGTCCTGAAGCCTCCGGTCCTCAGCCAGGTGGAAGCAACGGATACTTTCTTTCCATTAAAAAATTATTCTCACAACCCAACCCCTCCCCGCAAAACGGTGGGCAAACCCTGAACACACACCTCAGTAAAGAAGACAGAGGGACCGCAAATGATCCCACGAAAAGATGTTGGTCATCAGGAGTCCTAAGGAAACGGAGACATCCATCGCCACCCGCGAGCCAGCCACGGAAGGTGGCTCGGGACACACACTGCTGGTGGGAATGGAAAACGGCACAGCCACTGTGGAAACAGCTCCGCCAAACGACTCCTCCTAGGCACTTACCGAGAGAAAGCAAAGCACTGACTAGCAACAGCCTGTGCACCAGGGTGCGTGGCGGCTTCATTCGCAATAGCCCCAAACTGGAAACAACCCAAGTATCAACCAACAGGTGAAGATAAATGTGGTGTATCCATACGGTGGAACAACACACAGAAAAAGAAAAAAAAAGAGAGAGAAACAAACTATTGATGCAAATGAATCTCAAAATAGTTATGCCGAAAGAAGCCCAACCGAAAGAGAGTGCTATATGACTCCATTTATATAAATTTATAGAAAATGAAAACTATGACAGAAAACAAATCAGAGGCTGCTTGGTACCGGGGAAGAGAATGGCAGGTTGGATTAGAAAGGGCCCCCCCAAATCGGGGGGGAGGTGATGCATTTGTTCATTATCGTAGGGCTGCAATACACTTCCACTGGCCCCTAGGCGCTTTGACCTTCATGGGCCCCTCCTGTCATAAAAGCTTTTTAAATATTAAAGGTATTTTAAATATACGAATATAAAATATTTTACAACTGCATTGGTATAAATGTTAATATATAAAATTTCTTCTTTGATATAAAATTTTATTATTTTCTTTGAATTTAAAAGACTTTTTTAAAAAATAAAGCATTTTGAATTTAAAACAAACTAAAACATTTTCACAGGTGTTAACTGACAGTCCTCAATTGTGAGGATGGCTTCACA
Source organism: Desmodus rotundus (assembly GCF_022682495.2). Lineage (NCBI taxonomy): Eukaryota > Metazoa > Chordata > Mammalia > Chiroptera > Phyllostomidae > Desmodus > Desmodus rotundus. Next base: position 101,504,806 of record NC_071398.1, read on the forward strand.
GGTCTCTCCATGTGTCAAAACTTAACCACTTGTACATTTTATTTTTTTAATTTTTTATTTGATTTTAGAGAGGGAGAGGCCTCAGTTGTTGTTCCACTTACTTATGCACTCACTAGTTGATTCTTACACGTGGCCTGACCAGATGGAACCCATAGCCTGGCTGTACTGGGATGGTGCTCTGACCAATTGAGCTACCGGGCCAGTGCCTCTGTATTTGAAATATGTCCAAAATATCATATATCAATTATGCTTTATTATAGCTTTTAAATCTGTTTTAGTATTTCTCAGAAAAAGACATTTGAAGCCTGTTCTTTATACTCATACATATACATATTTTTTAATTTTAAAAAATATTTTATTTATTAATTTTCAGAGAGAGAGGAAGGGAAGGAGAAAGAGAGGGAGAGAAACATCAGTGTGTGGTTGCCTCTTGTGTGCCCCCAACTTGGGACCTGGTCTGCAACCCAGGCGTGTGCCCTGACTGGGAATTGAACCAGCGAGCCTTTGGATCGCGGTCCAGCTCTGAATCCACTGAGACACATCAGCCTGGGCCACATACATATTTTTAAGTTTCTTATTAAGATGTTTGTTTATATTACAACAAAAATAGATACTCACAGTATTAAATAATTTGGGGGTGAACCTCAGGTACAGTGTTAATCTGAATTCACTGCCCTCTACGCATGGAGGATACGAGACTCTTCTCGCTTTATTTTTGTCTTAATTTATTATTTTACTTTATCCCTATCTTCTACTCCCATCCCCTCTCCAGTGTGTTTGATATGTATCTTGTTTGTATCTTTGTAAAATGTGCAGTTATTTTGTGTGTAATTGTTTCTTAATTTTGCCTATCCCTTTTTCACACAGCACTGGGACTTCATGGTCTACCCATATTGCTGTGTGCGTGTTAGACCTTGATTTCTAACTGCTGTGAATAATTTCATAGTGTGCATCCACCCATTCTTGTCTTTACCCCGAGATGGACACCAGGTTGTCACCCACTCCCTTCTATGAGAAATAATGCCACCCTCTACTCCTTATTAAACAAATATTTACAGAGTGCTGACTGTGTGCCAGGTACTGTTCTAACCTCTGGGGATTCTGTAGCTAAAGACAGACCAAAACAAATCCCTGGCTGGACTTTACATTCTAGTGGCTGAAGCAGAGAATAACACGACAAAATACATACTGCACTGTGTTCAAGGATGTTAAGTACTAAGGAGAAATAAAGAAGGCAGCAGGATAGAAAACGTCTGGGGGAGCGGATGATTACATTTTAGTTAATGTGGCCAAGGAAGGGAAAGTGAAGCCCCTGAGCTTACTTTTGAGTTAAAACCTGAAAGGGAGGAGAGAAGTAGCCATGTAGCTAGCTATCTGGGGGATAGGCTTCCAGGCTGAGGGGCAGCAAGTGCCCAGGCTGGTGGCAGGGGTGAGCTGTTGTGTTCCAGAAATGGCAAAAGAGCCGGGTGGCTGGATAAGAATGAGCTGGGGAAGGTAAGGTACCTTGTAGGGCGTGGTCAGGAATTTGGCTTTCACTGTGCATGGGATGGGAGCCCGAGAAATGCATTTTCCTGCAGTGAAGAACAGAGATGCCGAAGCGGAACAGAGAATGGATGAGACATCCAAGAAACTGGTAACGCGGCTGCTTCGGGCAAAGGGAGTGGAAATTGCTGGAGTGAGCTGGAAAGACTTAACGTTTCCATGCACGTCCTTTCTTAACATTTGAGTGTATTTTTATTACGTCCCGATAGTACCTTTCAAAAAAAATATCAAAAGCTTTTAAAATTAAAAAGAAACTACGAAGAGTAAATAGAAAAGTAAATATTCGTGACCTGACTCAGTGCAACACAAACTTCAAGCCCGGTAAAAAACACCAGGCTCCACGAGAAAAGAGCAGTCTGGTTACGTAAATTCGAGTAAATTTTTATTACAAAGACAAAATATGGACACGGTAATGCGCATTTCCCCAAAATCATTCGTCATGTGGATTCCTTTCATATTCCCTGGGGCGTTGGGGGTACAGCCGTTTCGCCTAAACCGTAACCACCGCCCCACCCCGCCCGCGGACTCCGCCCAGGCCACATCCAGCCCCGCCCACTGACACTCGGGGCCCCGCCCACAGATACTTGGGGCCCGCCCACGGCCCCGCCCCCGCCCCGGCCCTGCTCACGCTGTCCTGGGCCTTCCAGTAAGTCGGGCGTGCCAGGACAGGAAGCGGGGTAGGGCTGGTCTCGGTTCTGGACACTGAAGGGCACGAGGACGCGGTCGGTCCAGGCGCCGGAGGGATGGAAGCGGGGCAGAGCGCGGGGCGTGGCGGGGGGCGGAGCAGGGGCGCTGGGGGGCCCGCGCCTGCCGCTGTCCGCGGCCTGACTCCGCGCCACTGCTGCTCCAAGCCCGCTCCCCTCGTTCCGACCTGTTCTTTGAAAGGCTCGGGTGGACGAGCCGCCCGGGACCGTTCTGGTCCGCGGAGGCCAGCGGTGCTCTTGGGGTCTCTGCCGCGCTAACGCACGCTTCCCGGCGCTTGTGGCTCGTCACTCTGCCCGGGACTGAGTTACGACGCGCGGTCTCGGTGGTAACAGCCTCAAGCCGTGATCACGACGCTAACGTTACGGAGGCTCCGGGGCAGGAGTGCAGCTGCACCCCCCACCCGGGAAGGTTTGACTATCCACAAGCCCCTTTTCAAGAGAGCGTCACGCGAGACCAGCCCCAGCCCCACAAAGAACGCACTTGGCCTGGGAGTCCTGGGAGGGGCAGCTGCTAGGGGCAAGTCCAACAAGGGGGCGAGAGCGCCGCCTCCCGAGGCGGAGGGGCAGGAAGTGGGGGGGGGGGCGCCCTTTGGCAAACACAGCTGCTCTTCCCAACACCCCTGGCCGGAAGCTCCCAAATATCGCAATGAAGCCCTGAAAGGGGCCTGTGCGGGAAGGGAGCTGAGCCTCCCACTCCCGAATGGATAAAAGATGCACAATGAGGAATCATCTAGGAGGTGAGCAGTCATCTGTCTACTGCAGCCTGGTGGGGGGATGGAGAGAAGATGGGTCCTGAATAGGTTTAACTCCCATCTCCTTCCAAGGGAAGACAGACAAGAGCAAAACTAAACAAGTGGGACCACATCAGCCTAAAAAGCTCTGTGCACAGCAAACCAACAAAATGAAAAGGCAACCCACTGAATGGGAGAAAATGTTTGCAAATCATATATCTGATAAACGGTTAATACCCAAAGTACTCATATATAAAGAGCTCATACAACTCAATAGCAAAAAAAAAAGCCAATTAAAACGTGAACCAGGGATCTGAGCAGACATTTTTCCAAAGAAGACATCTGTAGATGGCCAACATGAAAAAACACTCAACATCATTACTCAGCAGAGGAATGCGAATCAAAACCACAGTGAGATACCATCTCACATTTGTTAGAGTGGCTATTGTCAAAAAGGCAAGAAATAATAAGTATCAGGGAGAATGTGGAGAAAGAGGAACCCTAGTGTGCTGTTTGTGGGACTGAACTGGGGCAGCCTCTACTGAAAACAGTGTGAAGGCTCCTCAAAACATTAAAAATAGAACTACCCACTTTCATCCAGCAAATCCCACTTTTGGGTATTTATCCAAAGAAAAGCACTAATTCAAAAAGATACATGCACCCCATGTTCGTTGAAGCATTATTTACAATAGCCAGACCTACAAACAACCTAAGCATCTATTGACTGATGAGTGGATAAAATGGATGTGGCACACTAAAAAGAATAAAATCTTGCCATTTCTGACAGCACGGATGGAACTGGAGGGCATTATGCCAAGTGAAAAAAAGTTGAAGACAAATACCATTCGATCTCACTGTGTAAGAAGTTAGCGTTCATAGGATCAGAAAATGAACTTAGGAAACTAGGCTGTTTTTAGTGATCATTGCTTTTTGTATTCTTACTGAAAACTGTAAAGAAGGTCAGAGATGCATGCTGAGGTGGCATCCCTCCATGGTCCACCCTAAAGGCTTCCCCATAGAGGGTGTCCTCTACTGCGGAGGCCAGATGAGGCCCAGGACACAAGGTCTCTCTCCTCATCCTCCCTAGAGGCCACTTTGGACATAGGCTAGTCTCTGGCTGCCCCTACCAGCACCTTCCCTATCTGACATCAGTGGTCAGTGAGACAGAGAGAGTCCCGTTTGCTGGGAGGGAGGCCTGGACTCGTCCCCTTCAGCCGGGTCTGGCTCAGGAGAGTCAGACTTCCTCCCTACCCGGCACCATTCTCACCAGGGTTTCTCCCTAAGCCAACGCCTTGTGGGGAGCTATTCCCTGGGCACACAGGGATGTGGCATGTTTATGACTTCTTGCTGGCCAGAGGTCGTGGGAACCCTCCACTAAGAGGAAGCTGAAGTTTCTTCCTGATGCTGAGCTGAGCAATCCAGACCTTCCTGGCTCTTAGGGCTTCTCATGTCTCTCTTCCCCAGCTTCCTTCTAAAGCTTGACGGTCGCTGACTCTTTGCTGTTCCATTGCTCACTATCTTCCCCCACATCCTCCCGGTGACTCTAGCACCTGAGTAACTGAACGGTGTGGCTGCAGCAGACACTGGGCAAAAGATTTTTCTTCCTGTGTGGGGCAGCATGTGGGGAGCTAGTTCTGAAACCACCCTCCGCTAGAGGGAGACTGAGTCTCAAGAAAGAAAACGATAGGAAATGTGTGCCGTTAACTTGTTTATATAGCCTTTGTATTGTAGCCAACTATCTCTTTTTAAAAAATTGTGAAAATAATGAATGAGTTTATTCATTTTTTTAATTTTAGGAATTGCTTTTATTTTGTAATTGTGTAAATATTTACGTGGTTCCAAAATCAACTCTGCAAAACGAGGTACATTCAAAGTTTATTTTCAACCCCCCTCCCACCTTCTCTCTCCCTGAAGGTAATAGGTTTAATTATACCATTTACTTTTCCATCACTTTTCCATTAGAAATAGATCTATTTGCACCTCCTTTTTTGGACAAACAATAGCACACTATTCACACGCCCTACACCTGGCTTTGTTCACTTAAAAGCATGTCTTGAGGATGACTCCACAGCAGCGTCTCCCTCACTGAATCGGAAAGTTGCCTAGTACTCCGTAGTGTGCAAGGAGGCTCTGGCCTCTCACTGACACGTGGGCTGTCTCCAGTCTGTAGCTGTTACAAGCAATGCCACCTTTAGTAGTGTCCACCTCACTTCACAGTTTTGCCAGAGTATCTTTGGGACAGATTTCTGCACGTGGGACTGCGTCACTGCTAATGGTGCCAGCTAGAGACCGCCAAGTTCCCCATCGTGGAGTTCCTACCATTTTTCATCTCCACATGCAGCCTGTTAGGCTGCCTGTTTCCTCAAAGCCTGGCAAGCGAGCCAATCTCATGGGTTTTACTTTGCATTGGTCAGAGAAATTATGAGCAATGTTGAACATCTTTTCATAAGGTCAACAGCAATTTTTCTTTCTTTCTCTGTGGTATGTCTGACTATATATCAAGCCCAGTTTTCTGTAAGGTTATTAGTCTTTTTCTTCTGTATTTTTAGAAGCTGTTGAAAAATCAGATACCAACACTTTGTAATAGAATTTTAACTTATTTTTCTCAGTTGCCTTTTTGCTTTTTGTTGTTGAATTAAAATGCATTAATCTGCATCTGTGGATATAATCATACATTCACCTTGGATCAATTAATAAATTAATGGACTTCCTAATGTGACTATCTGTCCTTGCATTCACCACTTGGTTATGAAAACTTTTTTTAACTCGAAGATCGAATTGCCTCTATTAAGCAATTCACAAACTGGGCAGCATACCACTGAGCAACTAGAAGGGCGTTCCCTTAATTTTTTTTTACATGCTGTTGGATTCTGCTTCCGTTCCTGCCATGGTTCCGAAAGGCAGAGTTTGGACTCAGTATCACACCTCTTTCACAACATGAACTTGGGAATCTTCTTTCCTTTGCCTGCTCTGGAATAATTTGATGTTAAAATTTCCTTTTGCAAAGTTTGATAGAATCCTCCAGTGTAACTATCTGGGCCTGTTTTGTGGAGTATTCCAGTTCTTTCATGTTAAATGACTTTCCTTGGCCCTAGGGGTCCTCTTTGTTAAATTGTTTTTCTCCAAAATTATCCATTTAATGTAGATTTTCAAGTATATCTACATGGAATACTTTTACTATTAACTCTTGTGTCTATTTCTAATTTCATGTATTGTGCTGCCTCCCTTTTTCTTGAGTAGTTTACCTATCAATTTTACTTTTTCAAGGAAAGTTTATTCATGCTATTTTTGTTGTTTTCAAACCCCACTAATCTCTATCACTTTCTTTCTTTCTTCTGCTGTCATTGGGTTTACCTTTTTGCCCCTAGTTTTTTTAGTATGTTCATTCACTTATTTTACCTTCTAACTTTCATATAGGTATTTAATATTATAAATCCTCCTATAATAGCCATTCAAGCTATTTCCCATATTCTTTTTTTCATTACTATTTTTAAAAAATTCTATTTGAATTCTCCCTCTGACCCAGGAGTAAAACCCATGTTGTTAAATTTCTCCTCTCCCCCTCCCCCTTCACACACACCTTCTGGATTTAGGGCGAGTTTGCGCTTCATTCTAATGGTCACCTAGTGCTGGTGCTTTCACGTGGTGTACACGCCTCTTTTGGGCGATTGTCTACCTGAGCATGTATGGTGACAGAATAAATGTGTACACGCATACTGGTCTCTGCCCACCCTCCACCTTTTTGGCAGAGGGTTCCTGAAACTATTGCAATTTCCTAGGGATAAACTGTTTTTGTTCTAATGAGGTGACTCTGGGTGGCTCCCGAATGGGGGCTGGTCACCTGCAAGGCCAGGCCATGTTAAGAAACGTGGAATTTTTCAGTCCCAACCCCCCTGCCCCATTCTCCAGAGGGGAGAGATAAGCTGGAAATGGAGTTAATAACTATATGTCTGTGTGATGAAGCTGAGCACGCAGGGTTCTGAGAGCTTCTGGGTGGGTGGACCGTGCAGGTGGGGGACAGTGGAGACCCCGGCCCCTCCCCACAATCCCCGCCCTCAGCGTCTCTCCCACCTGGACATACACCTGTATCAGTAAGTTCTTCTGCAAACAGTAAGTTAGGTGTCTCCCTGAGTTTTGTGAGCTGCCCTAGCAAATCAATTGGCCCTGAGGAGGGGGTCACGGGAACCACAGGTGACAGCTGGGCTTGAATGACATCTGAGGTGGGAGCTGCCTTACATGACTGAGCCCTTAACGGGGGGGACCGGCTGCTCTCTCCAGGTGTCAGAACTGAGCTGAATGGTGTCACAGGATGGCTTGGTGTGAGGAAAACCCCACACACCTGCGGCCGGGAGTGTTGTGTGTGGCAGTGTGACAGGAGAGGAGAAGCACAGGAGGGGGCAGGGGTTTCCCATACAGAACCCCACAGAAACGATCCAGGAACCTCAATGCCCCTGCTGGGCCCTGCTGCAGCACCAAACCCAAGGCAGAACCCTTCTATTCCCCGTTAATACCTGCTCCTGATAACAGGGCTCATTCTGCTTCACACTCCCTCCCTGCTCTCCCCTCGTGACAGCTGTGCTTTATGCACAGGTGGCCGAGAAACCTGGCAACAAATGAACACGTATGAATGGTGTGTTGATACTGTGTTTCATACCAGATGACATGGCAGCATCTACTTCCAGACTCTGTGGCCACCCTGTAACTGCGAAGCACACAGCTACTGCCCGCCACACAGTTTCCACTATACCCGTCTATTCTCAGTCCCACGAGCAAACCTAAGTCACTGTCACCACTGGGGGGAGACGCCGATCGCTTCAGTGGTTCTGGGTGTCTACGGCTTGTCCTCTAGACGCCTCAGGAAGCATCATCAAGAATATTTTTCTGGCCCTGCCCAAGTAGCTGAGTTGGTTAGAGCATCAAACACCAAGGTTACAGGTTTGATCCCCGGTCAGGGCACATACAAGCAGCAACCAATGAATGTACCAATAAGTGTAACAATAAATTCATGTTTCTTGCTTTCTCTCTCCCTCTTCTTCTCTCTATAAAATATCAATAAGTAATTTTTAAAAAAGAATTATTTTTCTTTTATGGGGCACGGAGTGGGGGGATTAACAGCAGTTTCCAAGAGAGGGAGGTCTGTGCCCTCACAGGAAGCAGGCAGGCCAGACGTCTGTCATCTGTTGTGTGGCAGTGCCCACAGGTCTGTCCTGGCACCACCAGGCCTTCTGTCTCTGTTCTGCTGTGGCCCTGTCCCAGCGGCTCACCTGCTGAATCCAGCTAGCATCGCACCTGTGATTCCAGAGAGAGATGGAGGACACAGAGCCCCCTGAGGACCACGGACAACATAAGCTCTTCCTTCCGGGGCAAACCTTGAGTCAAACCCCTTTGGAAACATTACTCCTGGTCATCGTGCTGGAAGATGCAGCAGCGCTGACTGAGCAGTGCCATTAGGTCTCTGGACTCGCTTAACCGCTGCGCTGGGGCTTGTTACTGAGGCGGACCTCGATCAGAGACCCCCTGGCAGTTGTCAGCTGCAGTGAGTTGTGCTAGAAAAGACAGGGCCGCTGCTCAGCTGGTTTCCTGGTGTGCACTTCCTCTTCGCTCCAAAGAAAAAGGTGGGGGTGGCAGCGTCCTCCAAGGAAGGAGAAGCAAGCGAGAAGCCCCCGGAAAGGCGCGGAAAGGCGCGTCCCTGAGAGGCCGGCCTCCACAGTTGCCAGGCAACCAAGGTAAACAGCTGAAGTCCCAGGACCATGGCCAACTACAGCGCCAACCAGGTAAGCACCCTGCCCCGTTTCTCTGAAGGGTTTAGTTTTGCCTTCAAGTGTCTACCTTGGCGCTGGACCCCGCGGGTAGGCAGGGTGGGGCGGAGCTGTACTGGCCGGGGGGGCCTGGGGTCCGCAGGAGGCGACCCCCGTTGGTTCCTCAGGTCTGAACCAGAGGGCAGCCAGCTTTCTGCACAGGGCCAGGGTCTAAAGGGTTTAGGCTTTGTCGGCCCAGTGACAACATCAGAAGTATCATGTAGGTACTCACGTTAATGACAGAAAACACAACATTCAAAATAAAACAACCGAGTGCAACTTTTATACAACACTAATGAAAAGAACAAATTTTGGGGGGGAGAAACATTTTGCTTAATTGGGACACAAAATTACTGTTCCCTTTTAGCAGATCAATTGCAAATGTTCATCTATGAAAACCATCCATGGCTTTCTCAGGCGGTACCAAGGCAGACAGGCCGGACCCGGCCCACGACCAGTTTGCTGACCACCGGTCTAGGCAAGAGTTGTCTAATGAAAAGACTGTGAATCACAAATGCAATTTTAATTTTCTAGTAGCTACATAAAACTTCTTAAAATAGTTAATATTTCATTTAGCCCAATAAATCTAAAATATTATTTCAACGTTTAATCAATTGATTTTATTTATTTTTAGAGAGAGGTGAAGGGAGGGAGAAAGAAGGAGAGAAGCATTCATGTGTGAGAGATACGTCAATTGGTTGCCTCTCAAACACCCCTAACTGGGGGACTGGCCCCATGCGCCCAGACTGGGAATAGAACCATCAACCTTTCTGTTCACAGGCTGGCACTTGATCCACTGAGCCACACCAGCCAGGGCTTAATCAATATTCTAAGAGTTATAATCGGATGTTTTACATTCCCTTCTTTGTACTAAGTCTTTACAAAGCACGTCCGTTTGGACTGTCACATGTCAAGTGCCCAACGGCAGCCGTGGGCGGCCGGAGGCTCCATACTGGACCCAAACACATTTAGACCAAACACAGGACGTCCTCACTAAAGCCTCGCTTGGTTGTCCAAGCCTGTGGTCCTCAAAGCTAAAGAACTGGGTCCTGCCGTCATCTCCTGGGCTTAGGGTCTGGGGGCCTCACAGCGATGCTCTGCTCTCTCCCCACAGTATGAAAAAGCTTTCTCACCCAAGTACCTGCAGAACTGGTCTCCTGCCAAGCCAACCAAGGAGGTATTCCTTCCTGTTCAGCACCCCCAGGCCGGGTTCTGGCTCTGCGTTGGGTGCTGTGTGGTTCATTTTCCCTCCCACACCCTCCTCGCCCTCAGCCCTACCTCAAGCCCTCAGCTACCCCTCCATTTCCCAGCCTGTTCCCCCAGCACTTCTCCCCCTAAATCCATCCCAGAGCATTCCGGCCCATGAAGGCTACACCCAGGTTATTGCCAACGATCGTGGTCACCTGCTGCCTTCAGTGCCCCGCTCCAAGGTGAGGCCCTCACCTCCATTCTCTCCAAAACCTGCAGCAAGAGGGGAGAGAATCTCCTGCCGCCAAAGTTCCTTCTAATTCACACTGCAACATGAGTGCCCCCGACTCCCGGCCAGCTCCCCCAGCAGGACAACCTGTAGGAGCGCCTGCAGATGGCACTTACCCACCCTGTGGGCACTCCGCCCAATGCAGCCCCAGGACACAGGGTCGAGCCAGCAAGGATCAGCGGACAAACAGGGTAACCTAGGCGGGGTGGGGGGGGATGCTTCCAGTCTTGTCTCCTTTCCACCCCGTCCCAAAGGTAAGGACAGAAATAGCGAACACGGGTCCTGCCAATGGGTCAGTTACTGTGGTTGAGGAACGTGTCTTCTTCCTTTTAGGCAAGTCCTTGGGGTTCCTTCATGGGCACCTGGCAGATGCCTCTGAAGATTCCCCCTGCTCGAGTGTCCCTGACCTCTCGTTCTGCTGCTGGTGCCGCCTCCCTCACCACATGGATAGAGAAGGATCCCGACTTCCTCAAGGCCTCCAACGGGCTGCGTCCAGAAATCCTGGGCAAGGTACCTACTTTGCCCACCGCACTCCAGACCCTGTGGTCTCAATTCCAACGTCAAGCACCTCCGTTGTTCCACCGCTGTTCCAGCAGAGGGCCCTCTGCCCCATGGTCTTCCCTGCCTAGTCCCTGAGCACCAGGGTCTGAGGGACATCCTACTCACAGCACAAAGCTGTGTTGAACCAAGCTCATGGGGAGGTCGACGCACCAGCAACTCTACCTCTCCTAGGGAAATGGAGACTTAGGGTCCTGGGTGGGCTGGGGGGACCTTGACCTGACCAGACTGTTTCCTGTTCCACCCCCCGCAGCCTGGGGACACAGACAGTCGGAAGCAACCCCCAAACTCTGGAAAACAAGCAGCAAGTCCAGCCCCAAGTCCCGGCTCCCCAGCCTCAAACCTCGGCTCCCCAGCCCTACCCCAGAGTGCACACCCCTCTGCAGGCCACACCCCAGGCCCCGCAGGCCCAGTCTCTCCTGCGAGCCCTGTGGGGAGCCCCTGTGAGTCCCACACTAGCAGGTCTAGTCCAGCGAGGGCCCTGAGATGCCAACCTGGGACGCTGGGAGGGACCCCCTAAGGAAATCTTTCTAGGGACAGCGTGAAGGAATAAGCAAGACCCCAGTCAGGGGAATTATGGGAATAAAGACAAATTTGGAAAATAAACATCATTTGACTCTTACCTGATTTGGAATTCCCCCCACACACACACACCTATGGCTGCCTCTCATCACCAGTAACCAGGAGGAGGGTTGGGGAAAGAGGGAGAACACCTGTCCAGGCTTGTGGGGGCAGGGGGACGAGAGGACCCATCGGTACCGGGATTAGGTGGGGTCCATTCCAGCGATGGCCCAGGGGAAGATGGTCTGCGCCACAGCACCCCACCCCACCCTTGTCTGTCCTCCCCAGCACGCCCAGGGTCAGCGGGACCACGGTGCAGCAGAGCGTGCGTGTGTGTGGACAAAGGTACTGGAGCCACAGCAGGAGACAGTCCCTGTGTCTAAGGGTCATGTCCAGTGACAGAGCACTGAGGGCAAGACATCCATTACAGAAGCAAAGGTGGAGGTTTAGGACAGAATACAAACGTGATGACGGCCCAGCCCCAGGCGCCTGCCTGCCTCCCAGCCTCCAGCCCGTCTGGCAGCACCTTCCCGGCACTGGAAGCCCCAAGCCCCTGCCCGGTCTTTCCCACCCCAGTGCCAAGTGCGCCTCACGGACACTGTGCCTCAGTCCCAGGACACGCACTGAGGAAGTCCAGTGGGAGGCGGGGATGCCGACAAAGACCTGGCAGGGCCAGTCTAGCAGGAAGGCAGCCAGGATCGTCACTTAGAGCCAAAGGCTACTGTGCAGGCAGCAGGTCCCCACTGCACGGACACACCTGAGCAGGGCCTTCCTCCCCGGGACACCGCTTAGTTGCCTCACTGTCCCTCCTCTCCACCCCATGGCTCTCCCTGCCCAGCCAGCAGCATCACCCCAGCACCCGGCATGGGAGTCGGGGCCCAAAGGCCTGGGCTCTGGGCATCGAAAGCAGCCAGTCTCCACCTCGAAGTAGAGATGTTCACCAGGCTGTCGGCCATCCCTGCTCCTTCTCTCTCCTCCTCCTCTCTACAAACCTCCCTCGTTAGCTCAGCTCTCTCAGTTCCGCCTCCCCTGCCCCCACTTGCTCTGGGCTCAGCTCCATATTTGTGCTCAGTGGGAGCAGGAGCTGGAGTGGCCCAGCTCTCCCTGTCTGCATTCCGTCTGTCCTTCTGTCCATCCGTCTGTGACTTTCTTCCACCTCTGAGGCTCCTGTGTGACAGTGACTCTCTGGCCCCCGCATGTGAGTCCCTGAGCATCTTCCAGCTGTGGAATAAACCATCTCCCTGCTGAGCAAGGCCAGTGACCAGTGGGAGGAAGCCAGCTCCTCCTCAGCCACCACTTCCTGGGTTTCTCTCGAATTTAAGGAGAGTCAAAGACGACATGAGTTTTTTAATCAGTCTCAGAAAACGATATCACATAATTTGGATTAGAAAACATGACAATAAGAGGCTTGTTTTTTGAAAATGCAAGGAAAAAAATAACCACAGGTTCAACAATAATCTTCCGGATCTTTCTCTTGACCAAAAATTATGTATCTTCTCCCCAAAGCACGTCCTCTGAGAGCCAACTCACCCTCTTTGCCCCCTCCAGCTGGGACTGGCCACCTCCCCAACCCCCACTGTGTGGGTGCAGGAGACCCTGGGCAGAACTGTCCTGTGAGCCAGCAGCCCACAGGCGGCGGCACCCAGAGCCCCACCCCCAGTCCCCAAGGCAGGGGCCACAGAGCTGGCTTTGTTTCCACTGTCTCAGAAGAAGCCAAGAGCTGACCCTCAGCACAAACCAAGGAGAGAAGGGGACCCCAAGCCCCGAGCCGGCTGTACGCAGGGGCGGTAGAAGGGAGTCTCTGTGTTACTCTGCTTTTAGGAACGAGGGACACTGGGCCCTGCTCCCCGGCCGTGCTTCTCTAAGGGACTCTGCTGCTGAGCTTCAAGGGCAGCAAGCACAAAAGGGTCGGACACGTCAGGAGCCTCTGGCCCGGCTGGAGGGAGGGTGACAAAAGGAAGTCAGGCCCACTAATCATCTGTGGGAGGACGGAGCAGGAACTCAAGCCACTCACATGGCCGCCAGCCCCACGGAGGACAGCACAGTGAGAACCAGGACTACCACCCCCGACTGGTACAGCTGCGGGATCTTCAGGCCCTTCCCGAGGTCCCACATCTGCAGGAAGAAGGAAAAGGGGGAGAGTGTCGGCAAGCAGCAGCCTGGTCATTGTCAGAGCTCTCTTCTCAGAGGGAGGCCCCCGTCAGCTGGGGTCCGGAGAAAAGCCTCCTCCCCATTCCCACTGTCACCTGCAGACACCCAGAGCGTTGTGCCCCGAGGACAGAAAGGCACCCTCGCCCCTTGCACAAGAGCTTCCAGGTGGAACCAGTGAAGTCTTCCCCACGACGCCCAAACCAGTGTTGCCCGAACAGTGTCCCTCCAAACCCCAGGCCCTCAGGGTGCCAAAAGGGTCACACACGGGAAGTTCTGCAGTCGAGTGCACAAACATCTGTCGGCAGACTTCTCAGACAGAGCGCTGCTGGTGGCGGGGTTGGGGGTGCGTCTCTGGAATGCCAGAGACCTGTTGCTTCCCTACTCCCCACTAGTCATGTGCAAGGCGACCAACGGGGCTATGGCCGTCACAGACCAGAGGCCCTGCTCCACACTCAGAAGAGAAGCAGAAGCTCACTGGGCTAAGATAAGCCTCACCTTAGCTCTGAGATTCTGCAAAGCCCCACCCCCCACCCCCACCCCGGCCCCCACCCCCTCCGGGGCCAGGAGGTGACTGAGAAGCAGTCACAGATCTCAGAGAGCTCAGTTCCCTGGACATGAAGTCCAGGCAGGAAATGCCCTTCCTCCGGACCCGCCCCTTCAGGGAAGGAACGTCACCACTGAACAGGGCCCCAGGGACGAGCTGATAGACAGGCCAAGCAGCACAGGTTGTTCACACTCACTTTTCTATTCCACTGACCTGGCTATTGGACCAGACTGATGTCCAAAAAGTGCTTGTCTCTGGGCTCTAAGGCAGGGTTATAAAAGGTTAGATTAATGCAAAAGCACCAGAGGGCAGAGGCCTTGGGCTGAGAAGTAATGGAAACTAGAAGGAACGGAAGTGCGTGTCTCCCTGGGAAAGACAGCAAGGCCAAGGGCAAGGAGAGCACAGTGTCTAGGAGCCCGAAGTGCTGGGGGAGGAAACCATCTCCTTTATGAGAGGGGACGCCTGTCTGAACAGACCCCAAAGTCACAGAGGACAGTCCTCAGGCCACCAAAAGATGCCTAAACCCAAGAGCACACTCGAGGGCCCCAGGCCCCCAGGATCTGTTGAAGTTGGCCCACCTTCTCCAAGAGCTCAAAACAAAGACAGACCAGAAGGAGCTCGCCGCTCTGGGCGACAAGGGTGTCGGATTGGAGCAGCAGCTGTTCACCGGCTCGCACTGCATCCATGTGCTGGACACAGCAGGTGCCAAGCGCGTGTGTGACACATCTGCCCCTGTGCCACACACTGGATCTGGCTGCAGGGGCCTCTTTCATGAACAACCCTCTTAAAACAGACAGAGTATCTGCCAGGCCTCACGGCACTGCGCTCCAGCCCCGCAGGCTCCGGGCTGAGGCCCGCACCGGCAACTTTCAGGACAGCACTGTACCCAGACAGTGAAGGACAGGGTCCTCCCAGCCCCGCCACTCCCTTCCCCCAGGAAATGTGCCCACCTCCACGAACTCACCAGGTGCCGGACCCCATTCCAGGTGTGGTAGGCGAGAGGGAAGACGAGAGCAAACTTGGCCGTGTGGATCAGTGCTGGCCCCAGGCCCAGCGACTTTACCAGTTCCAGGTGAGACTCGAAGCTCCCAGGCAGCACCAGAGCCGACAAGCCAAAGAGAGAGACCCCTGAGGAGACAAGCGCGCAGGCCCGTCATGGCTGCCCGCCAGCTACAGCCAGTGAGCCACACGGGGTGGCTCTGCGACCCCCCAGTTCGTGTCTAGCTGCATTCCTCTTCACCTCCCACACTTCCTTTTCCTAATCATTCTTTTCACTGCTGTCTGTCCAACTTGTTGACTCACCTGTCCCACGCCCACTGAGTTCTCACCCACGTTCTCAAGGAATTTACCTGGGCTCCCCCAGATTTCTCTTCCATCTTTCACTATGAAAAATCGTGAGTACTTAACCCCTAGAGAACCTCAGCAAGGGAAGGGTGTTACTAGCCATCTCTCTCCATCCTTTAAAGGACTGCCTGTAAAGTTCTTTTTCAATAAATTCTATTTTAAAGTCACACCAGTGTCATCACACAACATGCGTTTTAGAATTTCTGCACTGGCCATCGGATCTCTATGGTCTGAGTAAGTCTTAGCGCGGATTTGTCTAGGCCGGCTGTGCTGTTGCTGAAACAGATGAGAACGCCAACCTTGGTGATGCCCACTGTTGGCAGGGCCACGTCCCCGCTGGTCAGCATGGCCATCAGTGCCCCACCCCACCCGTGGCACTGGGCACCCCATGCCCCGTGCCCCTGCGCAGGGTCCTTTCTCCACTAGAGCACCCTCTCCCCTGCTCCTCAAGACTTCCAACCACCCTTCCTTCGACTCCTTCAGCTAGCCTTGCCTCTGGGACCTCACCTCTGCTGAAAAGCCGTCACAGCGCATCACGAGTATTTGTCTCACTCATAGACGCCACTACCCTGGAGGGGAGGGGCTGTTACCATCAGCCCCAGTTTCCAATGCGCGACAGGAGACTAACCAGAAGGTCTGAGAAGGAGCGAACATCCCCGTGGGTGTGTTTATTCAGTAAACAGAGATTCCCTAAACGCCTACTGAGTGCTAGCGGATGCGAATGGTATGTAAGATAGGCTACTTTATAAAAACCAAGCAAACAAAGTAACTACAAATTATGTAATAAAAACTGAAAGAAACACAAGTGTAATAAGACCCAGAATAGCAGCTACTTTGGATGTGGTAGTCAGCAGAGCACTCTGTGAGTTGACAACTTTGTTGAGGAACTGACCACACAGGACAAGGGGAGGGGTGCGCACTTCAAATCCAGGAAGACAGCACGCAGCGGCTCTGTGCTTGGACCTGAAGAGCAGTGTGGCAGAGGCAGGGGGCACAGGGCAGGGGGAGGACAGGTAGTGAGAAGTCAGGCAAGGGCCAGGCCAGGCCAGGCATTTTAGGCCATGGGGAAGATCTGAATTGTAATAATCTAAGGAGAAAGGCAAAGGAAGGGTAATATGTAACAGTAACAGGAAAATTCTAAGCATGACATGAGTCAATTTGTTCAAAAGGTTTCCTATTGTTCTTGCTGTTGTGTGTGCCCCAGAACACACAGATCACAGCTGCTGGACTGGTTCACTTCCGGCCAACAACGGGACGCTGGTCGATGTCTGGCCCAGTGCACGACCCCCCAAGAGACCATTCCTATTGCATCTACTTGCTGTGCTGCTCATCCTGCTTCCGTGAGTCAACACCCAGGGTCCAGCTCCGTGAAATCCCATCAATTCCAGGATAGGCCTGATTAATCTGCCCATTTTACAAGGAATGCCGAGGCGTGGAGAGTGCACTGAGCTGCCTGCCTTGCCCACCTGGCAGTGCCCTGTCCCTGCAGGACTGGAGAAGCACAGGGACCACTGGCCTACAGAACCAGCCTGCAAATGCCAGTGCGGAGCTGGGGGGCGGTTTGGGAAGACCAGGACCTATGCTGAAGAACACATGGCCATTCAAAAGAATAAAACAACACCACCACAAATAATTATTAAGTACAGTTATGAAAAAAATACATTCGGACTGGCCTGGGTAAATCCCTCCCATTGACCTGCCAACAGCCACCAAGTCTCACCTATAAGAGGAGGGTGTCCTCAGCCCACACAGAGGGCGCACCTCGAGTACGGCTTGGGTGACGGGGAGGCTGTGCCACTGGACCCTGCAGGACACCTACTACATTAGGCCACTAAACCAAGACAGAGTCACAGCAGCTCCACCTACTACACAGAAACAAACACAGGGAGGCTGCCAAAACAAGGAGACAAAGGAACATGGCCCAAATGAAAGAACAGATCAAAACTCCAGAAAAAGAGCTAAAATAAAATGGAGGCAGGCAATCTATCCAATGCAGAGTTCAAAACACTGGTCATAAGGGTGCTCAAGGAACTCAGTGAGGACCAAAAAGCATAAAAAAGATCCAGAAAGAAAAGATACACCAATTGAAATAAAGAACAATTTATAGGGAAACAACAGTAGAGTGTATGAGGCCAAGAATCAAATCAATGATATAAAACATAAGGAAGCAAAAAACAACCAATCAGAACAAGAAAAAAAGAATCTCAAAAAATGAGGATAGTATAAGCAGCCTCTGGGACAACGACAAGAGGTCCAACATTCCCATCATAGGGGTGCCAGAAGGAGAAGAGAAAGAGCAAGAAGCTGGAAACCTATTTGACAAAATAATGAAAGAAAACTTCCCCTAATATGGTGAAGAAAATAGACACACAAGTCCAGGAAGCCCAGAGAGTCCCAAACAACATGGATGCAAAGGGGCCCACGCCGAGACACATCACAATTAAAATGCCAAAAGTTAAAGACAGAGCAGATAGTTACCTACGGGGAGTTCCCATAAGGCTGTCAGCTGAGTTCTCAAAAAGAAACTTTGCAGGCTAGAAGGGATTGGCAAGAAATATTCAAAGTCATAAAAAGCAAGGACCTACATCCAAGATTACTCTATCCAACAAAGCTATCATTTATAATGGAAGGGCAGAAAAAGGGCTTCCCAGACAAGAAAAATGTAAAGGAGTTCATCATCACCAAATCATTACTACATGAAATGTTAAAAGGACTTAAATTTAAGAAAAGGAAGATCAAAACTATGAACAAAATGGCAAAAAATACAATCTATCAACAATTGAATCTAAAAAAAACAAACTAGACAAACAAGAATAACAAAGAATCCTGGATACGAAGAGTGTTTTAATGGTTGCCAGATGGGAGGGGTTTGGGGGTGAGGAAGCGAGGGATTAAGGCACAGAAATGGGTGGTCAAAGAAGAGCCATGGGGACGTGCAGTACAGTGTAGGAAATGGAGGAGCCGAAGAGCTTACACGCACGCACGGACACGAACTATGGTGGGAGCAGTGCCTGAGGGAGTGGGGGTGCTGGGGGGAGAGGGGAAAAGGGGGAAAAATTGGGACAACTGCAATAGCGTAATCAATAAAATATAATTAAAAAAATAACATTAAAAATTTCAATAATACCCCAAAATAAACATTCAGTTTTGGCCATGATTAGCAAATGCATATTTTCGCATCACAAGCCCCTGACCTGGACTACCGTCAGTCAGGGTGACATGCATGCTTGGTGACAGTGGGAACTGCGGCCTGAAAATGAGCTGCCCCCTTCCCCACCCCCCACCATGCTCCTCGCTTCTGGTTAGCTCACCAAAGCCACCCACTGAGCAGCAGGTGTCAGTCTGCTCACGGCAGGACTGGGGTCAGCAGAAATAACCCAACTGTGACCTTACAGTCACAACAGCCTCATGTTGAAGTGTATCCCACTATTTCAGTGCAAGCAGGTTAGAAACCAGAAACTACCCACAAATTCTCAGGCCACACCAATCACCCTATACCTGGGTCTCACCAGCCCTTGACTAGCCAAAGGAATGCGCCATCGACCTCAGCAGGGAGTTCCTGCCCTCATGTGGTCACCAACAAAACTAATCTGACCACGAATAGGGGAGAATTAGCTTTTGATTCTTCCTGCTGCAGCTCCCTAAGTACAGGAGGCTGCATTTGGGCCTCCAGCCCTGCGGACGACCACTTCAGTGGAACAGTCCTCAGAAGCCCAGGTCGGGCCCTGAAGGACATTACAAAAAACAGTATGTGCATGTCTCCAGCACTAGCCAGAGAAAATTTTAAAATACAGCCGATCCTCTGGTCTTGCGGAAAGATGCACCAGACCCCAGACACATACTCATGCGTGCACCTCCTACCGGGGATAACCCTCACTACCTGAGGAAGACGAGCTCCCTGGGACCAGCACACAATGGCTCGGTGGCTGCACTTCACACCACACAGACAGGCCTTCTGGTGTGCACCAGGGCGCGGTGAAACTGGACAGTGAGTCTGTTGGCCCCATCAGTGCCAGGGGACAAGGAGTGGGGGCAGAAACTGAGTTTCTGCGAGAATAAGGCTTATGACTGACCTTTGGACTGTATTGGGCCCTGTTCAGTCAGCCACCCATCTCCACTACATGTGTATCTCTGCTCTCTGGGACCTGAATAAATATACCAGCAGGACGTGCTAGGGATGATTTAACAATCCCTTAGAACCTGAGCATAATGGGAACTCGTAATTAACTGTTAAAGGAATGAATGAACCATAAGCCTAAATGGACTCATTTTCTCTAAATCAAGTTGCCGAGTTGCCAAGGAGGTGGTGCCCCGAGCCAAAGAAACAGCACACACACATACATACCTGCACTCAAGGCTATACCAGTGCCACGGTGGCAGATGGACATTGCCATGGGAAGGGACCACCTGCAAAGAAACAGACAAGGCACCTGAAAGAAGGGAAGGATGGCACCACACGAGAGAGCCCACCCTGGCGGAGAGAACGTAAACCACTGGGGAAACAGCCAGCATTTAAACACAAAAAGCGAGCAGCCTTCACATTCCCGTGTGTCCACTTTCTGGTCTGGAGATTAGAAAGCTGATTTATGGAAGAAGCATTGTTCCCCTTGACCAGACTGCGCCACTAACAGAGCTAAAAGGAAAAACCAGTGACAGCTCAAACTCCTCCCTCCCAAGCAAAACAACGCCAATCAAAGACACCCATTCAAGTCACCTGTGGTTAGAAAACAGTCACCAGACTACAAGGCCCTTCCGTCTCCCAGTCATAAAACTGAAGCAGAAGAAAACCCACGGGAGTTTTACTTACCTGCTGTTTCATATGCTACGGATCACCCTCGAACCCTTCTGTGTTCCCGAGTGTGTTTTCCAGTCACACTTGACACACAAGGTCGTATCAGTCTGAGGTGCAACATCACGATGGGACGATCGCATGACTTACGAGGCGACCCCCTGGTGAGCCCCTCTGATGGCACACAGTTCCTGCACGATCCCTAACGGCACACCCGCGACTCTTTCTGCAACTAGCGAGCAGCATTTCCTCACCACTTCCCCTTTCCCAACCAGCCCTGCAAAACCCCTGCCATCTGGAAACCATCATTTTGTTCTCCGTATCTACGAGAGACGGAGGTATTGTGTACCCCAAAATACTCACATTGAGCATTCCATTTATTCCTTAATAAATCACCTACTCCAACCTTTTTAACCCAGTTTTGCAGACTTAGTATGCTTCTTAATCCACAGTAGCTCTAAAGTACTTTGTCATCAAACCGCTTTTTCAATTATGTTCAGAATCACCAATCTACCCAGCCTTTCTGAAGAAGGACAACCACCCTGCTATCCCCAGGACTGGTCCTCAGGCCCAGAGGGAGCAGTCAGGAGCTGGGGAGGCCAGCAGCACCTCTGTCCTGGAAAGCCAGCTCAGAGGGAGAGTGCCAAGCAGAACCAGACCATGCATTCAACACACAAGCAGGTTAAGAAGATCTCAGAAAGAGTCCAACTACGTAAAGAAAATGGTCACAGTAAGAGAGGAGTGATGTCCAAAGAAACCAAGAAAGCTGGCCAGGCACTGCTCTGGCGGGAGAAGAGCCACATAACAAAGGACAACAGAGAACAATGGCTTCCTTTGGTTAGAAAAATCAGGAGACTGAAACCCAGAAGGAGCTGAGGCTGCAAAAATGTCCAGGACAACAGAATAGGGCCTTTTCAGCCGTCCCCAGGAGAGAAAGCCCCCTGACTGGGAGGGACAGAGCAGATGGCTCAACTGCCCTGAGAGAGAAGAGTTGTCAGACGGAAAGAGACGGAAAGAGACAGAGTACACACTGACTTCAGAGAACTAAAAAAAAAAAAAGAGGTGGGGAAAGTAAGACACAGCTTAGCATCCCCAATGCACCTGGGGCTCCGGGCCAAAGGGAAGAGATGCGCAGACCGCCCTGGTCATCTATTTTGGAGATGGGAGAAACCGGGTCCGGCTGGTTTGGTGCAGCGCAGGTAATGAGAGTTCATTTCCCAAACACACACAATACCTCCGGGCCCCCAAGGGGGGTTCCAGGCCCTCGTCACTGCCCATCAGGCAAGCAGGACATCACACCAGTTTTGCCTCAAGGAACAAAATGCAGCAGAAGCAACACTGCCTGAGCCCCAGATCACTGTCCATCAGTCCCTATGTCCCTCCTTGTCTGTCCGTCCATCCATTGCCGGGTCACTACTACTCCTCTGGGGAAGCCCACAGCAGCCTGTGAAGGGTGTCGTGTGGACAGAAAACGAAGGCCATCTAACAGCCTGAACCAACCCAAGACGTGTGCGGAAGTGGGTCTTCAGATTCATCCGGCCTTTGCGCTCGAGCTGAGGCCTCCGACACCAGGGGCAAAGTCGTCCTGCTATTTCCTGTTCAAACTCACAAGTCCGGTGCAAACAATCAAGACTGTTCTAATTCACTTACAGAAAAGACGGTCACTAGCAGCCTGTGATTTTCCTGACAAACCCTTTTTCAGGACATACTGACACCCTCCTGAACACAGACTAGCTCACTCGCCGTTGTGTTTCCAGTGCCGTCAGCGAACACCATGCTGTCACCTCGCACCTGCCGCGTGCAGTGTGTGCGTGTTCTCTCCTCCTCTCACTGTGAGTGGGGTGCTCATCAGAGCAAGCGGGGCCCTGACCAGCTGGCTCAGCGGGCTGGGTGACATCCCGCAAAGCGAGGGGTCGCCGGGTCGTTTGATGTTTCTTTCTCACACTCCTGTTTCTGTCCCTCTCTTTCTCCCTCCCTTCCCCTTTGTAAAAATAAACAAACAAAACTCTCTTTAAAAGAAGAGAAAGAAAGCTAGAGACAGGATATGTGCATTACAGCTACGGTCTAACAGTTGGGCTGCAAAGAATCCCATCAAGGAAGTAAAAGCTGTTCTGCAGAGAAGACACACAGATGTCCCACGTGTGCATGAAAAGTCGCTCACCACCGCTCGTCACTGGGGGTGCAAACCAAGGCCACGATGAGACACCTCCCCACCCACCAGGATGGCTGTTGTTGCAGTGACAGCAGCACCAAGTCTTGGTGAGGATGTGGAGACACTGGAACCTCCGTGCACTGCTGGTGGGAACACAAAACCGGGCCGGTCCCTCAAAACACGAGCCCCAGAACGACCGTACACTCCAGCAATTCCGCTGTAAGACACACCCAGAAGAAACGGAAGCGGAGACGTGCGCTTCATGTGCACAGCAGCATCATTCACCACTGCCACAGGGTGGAAACAACCCGAATGTCCGTGGGGGGATAAACTCTGCAAAATGTGGCCTGTATGAACCAAGCTTTAGCAAAGAGGACATTCGGACACATCAGCCCCGTGGAGACATCATGCTGAGTGCCCCCAGCCGGACAGAAAGGACAGGCAGGGCAGGGTTTTCCTTCACGAGGGCCTAGAGCAGTCAGACTCGCAAGACGGTAAGTTGACTGGCGACTGCTGGGGGCTGGGGACAGAGGGACCGGGTAGCAATGTCCCCTGGGAGAGCTGCAGCTCAGAAAGACAAGAGGACTCTGGAGACAAGAGGCGGTGACAGCAGTCCACCACTGTGACTATGCCCGATGGCACTGTACCGCACACTTCAAAGTGGCCAACATGCGGGCTTTACATGATGCCTACTCTACCACCATGCAAAGCCACTCTCCGGCGGCCTTGGTCACAGAAAGGCCGTGTTCCAGGGCAGCAGCCCAGCCGGGAGTCCTCAGGGTCGGTGGTTTCCCCTCAGAACCATCTCCAAGGGGCGTGGGGTCAGCTGCAGACCTGGCCCCCCCACAGTGCACCTGCGTGTCGCCCAGCATGAGTGTTATACTCTTTACGCTTAACCAATCAATCAGATAAAAACCTTTTTTGAAAAACTAAAAAGAAAACCCAATTTAAAAAGGAGTATAGCCCTCAAATATACATATATACATTTGTATACAGATACACGAATGGCCAACAGCACAGCAAAAGATGTTCAACATCATAAAGGGCAGTCAGGAAAAGAATGGGGCCCTAACTGGTGTGGCTCACTGGGCTGAGCAGCAGCCTGCAAACCAAAAGGTTGCCGGTTTGATTCCCAGTGAGGGCACATGCCTGGGTTGTGGGCCAGGTCCCTAGTACGGGGGGGCTCCAGAGGCAACCACACATGGATGTTTCTCTCCCTCTCTTTCTCCCTGCCTTCCCCCTCTGTAAAAATAAATACAATCTTTCTAGAAAAAACAAAAAGGCTTAGATCTATCCTGTATAGTTCCCAACAGAACTAGAGCCACTGGATAGAGGATATAAGCTGAAGTAAGTTCCCATTGGAAAAGAGTGATAGTGAGCTCTCTGTCACTGCAGGTGTGCAAGCACAGGCAGACAATCACTTGTGCAAATACTGCAGGGAACACCCACTCGTTGGGCACAATGGTGGCTCTTAAACTTTTTTTTTTTGAGCAGCACCCTTTCTTCAAATGCAAAACCCTAGTACAGAAAACAGACGGTGTACAGAAGCACCTCAGGTCACCTAGGGCGGGGGGCCTGCAGGGCAATCTGCACACTGGCCCACCCCTTACAACTGCCCAGCACACTCAGCGCCCCGAGCCCAGGAGCACTCTGAAACCAAAGGGGCCGATGATCTGATTAACTGTTAAGGGTCCTTCCAACCTTAGGCATTAAAAAGTTTTACCCAACATCCTTTTGAAGGACTCATTTTCTCCCGGTAACTTAATCCCTGGATGCATTTTGCTTTGGAAAACGGACTCAGTGTGTTAAGAGACAAAGAGAGCTTCAGAAACTGCTGACTCAACCGTTTGCTCCCGTGCCTTCCCCGAACACCTCCGGAACCCAGCAACAGAAACCATGGGTCCAGATGCCTCCGCCCTTTCCGACCTGCCACCTAGGAAGCAGACCCACAGCCGCTGCTGTTTCTTTTTTCCACAAGTGCGTCTCAAGTTTCAAACCAAGATAAAGCTTACCACCCTACTACCATTTGTATATGACCTGTGAAAAAAGGCCCGGGCTTGAATATTCAGAATAATCTGAGAGTTCTTCATCATTAGAATCCTCCCCAAATCTTTTATCTTAAAAAGAGTTTCACCGTAACATAGCGAGGGCTGAGATCCCTCATCAGTGTCCTTCTGTGTGGACACAGGACACTCGTCCAACCCTGCAATCAGAGTTATTTCTGGAATCCGGCTTGGAAGAAATCTGAAGGGCTGTGGTATTTGCGGAGGCAGTTAAAACACCGCCAGCCCCCCTGGCGGGAGCCCAAGCAAAAAGGCAGCAGAGATTGAGTTGCTGGGTTAGCTAGAAAGGAGCAGGTTTCAGGGAGGAGGCCAGCATGACAGCCATCAATGCTACTTCTGAGGACACCACATAACAAGCCACACACTGCTGTGTGCACACACAAGTCCCAGCTTGGTCCACAGAAAGGGCCTGGACGCCTTGACACCCTGGTGACCGCAGCACGTCCAGCACCAGTTCAAGTCCACAGGAGCCACACCAGCCGAGGCCCAGACAATCTGAACATTAAACAAATGAGAGCAACAGTGTAGCCCTTCAGCCAAAACAGTAAGAAATCTATCCACCTCCACCTCTCTGCTTCTGGCTCCTAAAACCCTTACGATCTCCCAAGTGATAGGGCGCTAGGAGAATCTTCTCTTCTAATATTTGGTCTCTGACCCTGGTTCCTGACACAGTTCCTAAATCCACTGGGATTTCCTGGGTGGAAAGAGTGTCCTTTGTTCCAATGAGGCAACTCTGAAAGTGGGCTATCACCAGAATCATGTAATCATGATTCTTGTAATCTTGACATGTAATCATGTCAAGACCAGGACATGATCACAAGCTTCAATTTTCAGCCCCACCTCCACCTTCTTCCAGGGAGGTGGGAGGGGCTAGAGGTTAATAATGGATCATGTCCAGGTGATGAAGCCTCCATAAAAATCCCAAAAGTATGGGGATCAGAGTTCTCAGGAGGGGGGGGGCACCCCAACTCCACAGGGACAGAGCTCTTGTGACCAGGACCCTTCACACACAGAGGTGCCTGCAAGGACACCTGGCTGTTCATCTGTAACATCCTTTACACCAAACTAGATAACGTAAGTAAATGTTTCCAGACTCTGTGAGCCCAAATCACTGAACCCAAGGAGGGGGTCATGGAAAGCCCCGCTGACAGCGGGCCAGTAAGGTAAAGGTCACGGCCCGGGACCATCAGGTGAAGTGAGGGGCAGGCATGGGGCACTGAGCCCCTCACCTGTGGGCCTGTGCTAACGACAGGGGTGAGCGCCACAGCTGAATGGTAGGGTGCCCAGCTGGTGTCTGGAGTTGGAAAACTGGCTGGTGTGGGAACATCCTCTACACATTCCGTGGCAGAAGTACCCAGTGGAGAAAAAACTGCAGTGTTTTTCCTTCAGTTGGTTTCACGAGTAGAGGGAAATGAGTGTGCTTCTCCTTTGAGGGATCCTTGGGTCTGTATGAGTAAGAAAGAAAGCTGTACCCTAGCAATAAATAAATCGAAAAGGCACAAAAGAATCGGGAACATCGAGATTTGGAGCCCCGCACGGTAATAACTGGGTCAGGTGGGTAGAAGTGTGAGGAGAAACAGAACGTTCAGTGTCAGGGTACGTCCCCACAAAATCAGCACTCACTGAGACACGCAAACCCAGCAGACACCCCTCACCCAGGGACAATGGTTCCCACCACCAGTAACGGAACAGACAAACCATCAGACGCCACGAGCACAGCACCTCAAGGAGCTCCTGCCCAAACGCACAAGTCACAAAAGCGACCTGGCAAACCAAACCAAGACATTTGGAAAGTGTCAAGGCCATAAAAGGTCAGGAAAAAGTAAACACTGCTCCACCTGAAAGGAGGTTTGACAGACCACTGAAAGTGTTAACGCCACACGATCTCGGGGGGATGCAGGGCCTAGGAAGGACACTACTGGGACAACCGGCAAACCTGGCAAGGGGCTGAGGGACAGACACGACCTGGATCAGCGTTCACTTCCTGCGTGGGATGACTGGACAACAGAGTCTCCTCGAACTCAGGGAGCACATGCTGAAGTGCGAACAGACCGCGGCAGGCAGAATAACACCGTCCCTAGAGGTGCACACTGCCAGTCCCTGGAGCCTGTGAGTAGTCAAGGCTGCAGAGGACACGAAGGCTGCTAATAAGCTCACCTAAGCATGAGGAGACCAGCCTGGATTATCTGGACGGTCCCAGAGAACCACACGGTCCTTGAATGTAGAAGAGGCTGGCAGAAGAGGACAGTCAGAGAAATGTGACAATGGAAGCCAGTCAAGTGATGACCAGAGATGGACTCGACCCATCACTGATGGCTCTAAACATGCAGAAAAGGGGCCACAAGCCAAGGTATCCAGAGCAGCCTCCAGCAGCTGGGAAGACCAGGAGCCCATCTGCCCCAGAGCCTCCACAGGGACCAGCCTTGTCCTCCGCACGCCGACTTCAGCCCAGGGAGGCTCTGTGGGACTCCGCCCTCAGAACTGGTGGGCAACGAGTATGCTGCTTTAGGCCACAAAGTCTGTGCTGGCTTGCTGACAATGGAACAGAAATGTGACACGGGCGTAACGGGCCACCGCCTCTGCACCTGGCCTTAAGTCACTCAGGCGTGCGACACCTTGGATCTGCATGGTGGTGCACAGGCGCGCGTGCTCTGAGAGACTTACACAAATCGGAAATTGTTTCCAAATAATATTTTTAAATTGATCGAATTTTGACACACCAGGACTTCCCAAATGGTAGCTTTGTAAGGCAGGTTACCCTTCTAAGGCCAAAAGACAGAATTTAGTCACCTTCTTATAACAGGCCTGAGGAGAACAACCAGGGGGACGATGGGCCAGCCCAGGACCCTCACCCACCCCCCTGGGTCTCCTAGTCCCAGAGCCCATACCTGTAGATAGTGATATGAGGAGACAGAGGGCGGTTTGACCCAAGGTTCTTATTCCAGAATCTCTCCATCTCTTCTTTGGCTGCGGTTCCCAAAGGAATAGCACTAAAATGAAAACGCAAGGTTTTTAAATGATTAAAAGTAAAGTCGGTTTAAATTATTTATGTAACAAAACGTTATATGAAAAAAGGTAAGCTGGGCTGGACGAGCCACTGTGTAAGGAAAACACGCTCGTCCACTTCCCTAACCTTTATGCATGTTTGACTCAGTCATTAACCTCAACCTTCCAACAAGGTCCAATAAGGCTCTTTCCGTCCCCGTTCCCCTCCCCCCCGACGCACCCCCACCAACAGAAACCCTTCCTGGACGTGCATCAAGGCGAACGTGCCACTTCAAAAGCACGTGCACAAGTGCACGGCCCTTTTCCCAGCCGCCTGTGCCACCTCGCACATTCCCGCCTGCTCTCATCTGGCTCCTCGAGTCTCCCGTTCAGGCTCACGAAAATCAGGAAGTGCACTCAGCTCAGTACCTCTGGAGAGTTTCCCAATTTCCCTTGTCACTGGGCTAGGTGGAAGCCAACTATTGAACAGCTATGTCCAACAATTTAATTTATTATGTGCCTACACCAAACCGGATTCCACCCTCCTGAGAGAAAGAAAGTGAAGTGTCGTGATTCTTGCAATACAACTGCAAAGAATTCAGAGAAAATAATACCAATAATTAAATATGTAATAAACTATGTTATCAATATTAGGCCAATTTAGATCTACAGAAACACCAATTTCATATATGACACAATCTAAAATACATACTGATAAGTAAACAGCAAAATTTTAACAACTGATGAATCTAGGTAAACCGTATACAGAACTTCACTGTATTATTCTTCCAACTTCTCTGAATATATATTTCCAAAATTAAAAGTTAAAAAAAAATAACACAGAGGCAACTGTTGCAATCAACAGAGTAGAAACAAGTATAGCAGGAAAATATATTTAAAGGCTAATTCCTGCCCAGAACTAAAGGTTACAGGAAAAAGAAAGCATTAAAGGAAGAAAGACTAAGCAGAAAGGAAAGAAGAAAATTAGATATCAAAGAAGGAACCAAGAACTGGATTATATCAATGAAATTAGATATAGCTAAAAACCTGAAAGTGAGGAAAATCAGCAAAAGACCAAAGAAATATTCTTGTCTTTCCTTCTACTGCGCAATGGGAAAAAGCGATCACTACCCCTATATTTTCAGCCACCCCATCTACACCTTCTTTCTTTCATATGCAGTCCCAAAAATCTAAGCCAACAATCTACTGCTTTCCCCCAAGGGAAAGAAATTAAGCAATAATAATACCCACAGATTCAGCCACTTACTTTCGGACGCAGAGCCGAGGACCAAGGAGGGCTCGGAGGCAGGGGCGGCCAGCGGGCCTGCGGGACAGAGAAACAGAGTCAGCGCACACTCTGGGTCGGGGAGGCCACGCTCGGCCTCCGTCCTGCCACCCACCGACTCAGGGCTGGGACGGAACACCATGCGTAAGGTGGGAAACACGACAGTATCAGTGTCCTTGAGATTACTTTCTAGTAGAAAAGTCACAACTTTAAATAGCTTGAGAACAATCAAAAATCTTACCCAGAAATGCAAAAGTTTCGGCTGAAGACAAACAATGCAAGGTAAATCACGATCAGAATCAGTAACCCTAACAGGGAGATATAGAAAGGGACTTTGAAGTTGGGTCTTGAAGGAGGTGACTGTTAAAGAGACACGAGTTGAAGGACAGGGTGAGCCGCTGGCAACCCCCAGCACCCAGCTTAGCTACAGGGGCCGCCTCCTGCAGGGGTATTAAAAGGTGGAGGAACAGGGGCCCGGGGCCCGAGGGCCCCAAACACTGAGCTCTCGCTCTAGGAACCACATCAAGTTTCAGACAACCTGGGTGAACTCCAAGTCCAAGCCTCTCACGTAACAATGCAAAGATACAGGAACACAGAGATGTCTTTGCTGTGCACAGGAAAAGGCCCCTGAGGAGGACACACAAGTTTTCCACCAGGAAGCTGCTCCTTCTCAAGTGTGACACTAAGGTGTGCTGGCATTCTACCGGAGGAGAGCCGCACTGACCCAGAGCTTACCCAGAGCTTACCGGGTGAGACGGCATCACCCCCACCCTGACTCACATTACTGTGTCAAATCTCTGCAAAGGTACTGACGAAGGTGAGCAGAGGGCAGCTCTGGGACGGGAAAGTAAAATACACTGACTCTACAAAAGTTCCCATGTCTCTGCTCTGTCCCAACTGCGCCCCCCCCCCCCCCGCCCCGACCCCCCGCCAGGGACACAGATCTCATCAGAACCCTGGCCGCGGCTGGTGGCCCATCCCTCATCCCCGAGCCCCCCCACTGAGAGTGGATGCATCAGCATTTCAGGAGCCTCGAGCCCCACACCAGGACACTACAAGGGCCCCCAACTTGAAGGACAATTAATCCAGCCAGCACTTCCTTCAGCCCTTCCCTCCTTCCAGCTTCGGAGGCATGAGGTGAATACGGACATTGTGTGTGCACGGCTCCCAGAAGACAGCAGTGGGAGCAAACCTCCTCGTATCAATGGCAGGGATTGTGGCTCAGACGCTGGGGGTTCACATTCCTGCACCCAGCGAGCCCCAGCCCTCAGCTCCCAGGGAGGGTTTGCACACGTGGGCTGGAATCTACAGCCTCTCTCCGTCCAGGGCTATTGTTTCCCAGACAAACACCAACGTCAACTTTGCACAGGCCCTAACAGAAACTAGCTGCACAAACTCCGCAACCTGGTCTGGAATGTGACAGGAGTTACCATCCTTGCCTTTTATGGGAAACCTGGAACTCTGAAAAGATTTCTTTTCCCCCAGGAATAGTGCTTTATATGTTATAGTTAGCAAGCAACAGTACTTTCGTTGTATTACTTTAAGTTAACAAGCCCAGAACTTGTAATTTCCAGTTGGTGTTGCTCCCTTCTGAGTGCAATGCACGCGTCTCCCCGCCCCGCCCATGCAGCCATCACAGCCATCGCTCCGTTTTGCTGTCCTCTGGGCTGGGTAACCACAGCGACGTAGGAACAGCACTGCTGCCTTAGTTGTGTCAGACCTGTAGCGAGGCACTGAGCTTCAATTCTTCATTCATAAAATGCAGTTGATATACCTGCCTTACTTCTGCTGAGGTTACATGAGAAATATACAGGAAAGCATTCTCTAAACCGCAATGGGCCACATGTACGGAAGATAGTAATACCCCTCGGTCTCCCCAAGGTATTTAGAATTCGCATCACATCCCCTAAAACTGTCGGTGGTGATGAAAATTTCATCTGCTGAAAGTGAACTGGACTTCTGAAGAAAATGAAAAGTTACTCAATTTGATCTACGTGATCAAATAGAATAAACCCATTTTTGGTCCAAAACAAGATGTGACTGTACTATAATGAGTTTCTCTTACATGATGTCTAAACTGAATCCGATGGTAAGCCAAAAAGTTCCATAAATGTCTGTGACAACAGCGACAGTAAAGAGGTGTATGGCCCTAAAGACACGATGAAGAGCCATCATTTATGTACAATAGCTCTGATGAATGGTTATTAGCCTACATCTAACTCCCAAGCTACAAGGTAACATCTTCCTTGACTTCTTCTTTCCTCTCACCGCCCTACCCCACCCCACATGTATGCAAGGCACCGTGCAAGCCTACAACATGACCTGGAAACTTCCGTGCGCTGTTTTAGTCCACCTGCTCTTCATTTCTCACTAGAAGCAGCATCACAGAGCTCCTGAGCCATCTCCCCAGCACCGACCTCTTCCCCATCATCCATGCTGGCAGAGCTCACATGCTGAAAGTCTTTCACGGTTTCCCACTGCCTACAGGTTCACATTCCTACTGCAGACAAATGAGGCCCTTCGCAACAGCCCAGTCCAACATTCCGGACCCATTTTCCAACAAATTCCCCACGGTCACTACATCTCTCCCACGCTGGAGGCGACACCACCCCCACCAGCACAGCCCCTCTAAGTCCACAGGCCTCTGCTTGCGCCGCTGTGACTGGGGCCTCCTTCACACCCTGACAGGCTCACCCTTCAACACCAACACCCCTGTGGCAACATCTCCACACCACTCTTTGCATCTCTGTAGTAACATCTATCCGCCTGCTTAATAATTAATCTATTTATTTACCTCCTCTGCTAGACTTTGAGCTCCTCAAGGGAAGGACAGGAATACTCTGCACCCCTAGCACCTGTAATAATGTCTGACACATAGAAGAGGCTCAAGAAAATGGTTTGTGAATGAGCATGAAAGCAGCCTTACAAATGCAGAGTTAAAACGTATTTCTGCAGAGGTTTCGCATGTGGAATTTAACATGATGAGCAATGCCCAGAAGGGTCATGGCTCTGGTGACTTCGTACTTAAGCAGCATGAACACTGCAAGGCCGAAGCACAGCTGTCCTCTAGCTGTCACTGCCTTGGCTTTGGCAAGTCCTTGCTCGACCGAGTGCCGACAGAGCGCGCCGTTCTGCTGGGGATTCGCGGCCGGCTAATCTGTGAACTGCTTGGGGAATACACAGAACACAGAGCACTATTCAAAAGCCATGACACACAGCACTCTGATAACTAATGATATCTAACCATGGATTAAAAATGTCTAACCAATGTTCTCTTAAGAGGGCCCAAGTTAGTACTATATTCACTCACAAGTGAGGAGTCCACAATTGTGCAATGACCTTGACTTCTTCAAAATAATCAGAAGCCAGCTCCCAATTTCTCAGAAGGTGTTCTCCTTTGAGGCTACACCAGCACAGTACAAACAGCTCCAAACCCCTGTAGTGAACTACGTTAAAACTGGAAATTCATCGGGATATAGATATTTTTTTTTTAATTTTTAGGAAGCCCTCCTACAAAATCCCTCATCAGAAAGGAACATGGCCTCAGATCACCGCTGGTGAAAATGTCTGCTCCCTGACACTGGATGCTGGTGGGGACAGTCCTGCAGAACTAACTGAACGGGACACTGTCTCAACACAGCTCACCAGCAGGACGACCCCCAGCTTCTAGACCTCATCCTGAAACAAACTGTTTAGAACCAGTATGATCCCTTCAAGCTAGATGTTGATCCCACCAAAAGCCCTTGACCATTACCAAATTATGAGATGTCAAAAGGACCCAAAAGCATTCAAGCATGGTCAAACGAACTAGAAGGGAAGCAGTTCTGGCAAGACTGGGAAAGGCATCTGTCAGGAAAAAAAGGACTCATTTGGGAATGAGAGGCAGGGAGAAAAATATAAGATAACCCATTTCCTGATCTCAGCTCCCACAGGAATCATTTCGTCAACAAACTAAATAAACTCCCTCTATTTTTACACTGGGCCACTTAAGTGGAAAGAGAAAGGAGGAGACATTTGGGTAAACCAGGAATTAAATCTCAACAGCATCAAAGCTAACTTTCCATAACAAACAGTTTCCAGAAATAGGGCTGGCACAAACCTCTTCTGGGATTTGTACCAGGGGAGTGTGAAAAGTCACAAAAAGCGCTATGGTCGAAAGGCTCCGAGCAGAGGAGGAGGCCTGGACCGTGGGCAGTTCGGAGCGGAAGAAAACCTAAGGTGTTTCTCTGGACAGGAATTGACAGTGTAGAGAAAAACTGGGTCTTCCACTCCCCCCTCCCCCAATAAGAAGAGAGATTAAAACTGAATCCTGTGGGCGCTTTGGGGCGGCCGGTAGGAGGCCCACTCCCTGCCAGCAGCTGGGTCTGCAGGCATCTGAAGCAAGGGCGAACTATGTCGAGCTCTGCCCCCACCAGTTCCAATTCCTAAGAAAGAGGTCGAAACAGTGGGACCCACCGTCCGCTGACCTCTTGGAGCTACAGGCATATCTCGTTCTACAGCGCCTCACAGGTGGTGTTTCTTTGTTTGTTTTTAAGAAATTAAAGCCGAGACCTCCCTCCCCAACGCCCCCAGCAAAAAGGTCATTGCTGGCTTTACTGCGACCCCCAAGCCTCGCTCTACTGCACGGTCTGAACAGAACACGCCGGGTCTCCGACGTGTGCCCGCATTTATTTCCTCAGAACTTGGCTCCCCGGTGCAGCGAAAAGGGACCCGAGAACGAACTCTGCGGTGGAGCAGCAGAGCGGGAGGGAGCCCGCGCCCTCCGCGGCCAGGAAGGAGGCCGAGCGGGCCGCCGCCCCGCGGAGCGGCGAGGGCCGGGAGGGGTCGCTGGGACCCCGCACGGGCTCCACGGGCACGGGCACTTCCCCTGCCCGGGCACAAGGTGAACGGCCGTCAGCGAGACGCCAGCGGCCGGGGCGGGTCTCCCGGGGGCCGCCGGCTCCGACTCGCAGCCACGCAAGAAAGTCACCTCAACAACGGCGCAGCCATCTTGGGTTCCCGTATGGACGGAAGTGACGCAACGGCCCTGCCCCCTTGTGGCGGCGGGCGGGGCCTCTGTCACGTGACCCTGCGGTCTATAAAAGATCCCGGAGCCCGCTCTTGCCCCGCGACTTACGGAGTTTGTGCTGTTATTTTCAGGTTTGGGGGCCTCCCCCCGCCCACTCGACTGACTCCCAGAATTTGCCAGTTTCGGCAGAAAGGCCGCTGGCTCACACTCTTTTTCCTTGTACGTTTCTCGTTTTGATTCGCACCACGGCACCAAGGCCTGGCCCTGACTCTTCCCCGGGACTTGTGGGTCTGATCCCTGCCCCATCCGTGGGGTCAGACACGTGCTCGTGGCCGCCAGAGACGTCCCCTCCCGTCCTCACGTGCAGCCTCTCCTGTGCGCAGACGCGCGAGTCCAGACCCAGGTCCGGAGTGAGGTTGGGCGGTAGGGAAGCGCTCACAGCCCCAGTTCCCAGGCCATGAGCTCCTCCAAAGCCTCGCAGCCCCGCGCCTGAGCCAGACGCCCACTCACCCAACACGAGGCTCCCTTGTCTCTTGTTTCAGGCCTGTGGGTGACACCCACAGCCAGAAGAACCTAGGTGGGGGTGGGCTGACTTCGCTTAGATCTTATATATGGGTGAAGAGTTTTGAGAAACCCAAGCACCGTAACCACTTGCAGAGCACTTAGGACTTCAGGGAGAGAGTGAGCAGG
Organism: Desmodus rotundus; assembly: GCF_022682495.2. NCBI lineage: Eukaryota > Metazoa > Chordata > Mammalia > Chiroptera > Phyllostomidae > Desmodus > Desmodus rotundus. The sequence continues at coordinate 101,539,188 of NC_071398.1, forward strand.
TGAGGAAGGAACTGGCGAGTGAAGAGGAGGCGTGAAGGAGGCCGCCGAACAACTCCTCACTGATGTAAAACGTGCTCATGACGTTAATAGTCAAACCTTGTTACATTTAGCACTGCTGCACCTTCCTTTCAGGATTGTGATCAGCATAAATTCAGTTATTTCTGCATCAAATGCAAATGCTGGTTTGCATGTCCATAATGCAAATTTAATACCAGTCATGAAACCCACGAGTCTGGGATGTGAGGAGATACCAGGAAGGTACCGGTGAGCCTGCAGGGGTCTCATAGCAGAAACAACAGCAACCCTCAAGTTAACCTCCAGAGCCCATCATCGATGGAAATGAATCACACTGCAACTCAAACCAAATTTAAGTCAATCCTCTGAATACCAGGGCTCATCTTAAAAATAAGCGGGAAAGAGAAGCAGGATATATCCAAGGCTTGGGGTGAAAGGCAGGAGAAGAGATAAGGGAAAACATCCCAGGTGGGAGTATGGGAGGTTCTATGAAAGCACAATCATTTCAGGTGAACCCAAGGAGGGAAGGAAAGGAGGCCACAATCAGGAGAGCTCCGGTCTGATGATTTTTCTGGCCAGATTTGCCTTAAAATTCAGCTCTGAGCACACAGACACTCCCATCATTAGCCTCAAGCACTATCCCAAGACCTTTTAGGAAATTCTTAGAATACAACTTAAATTCATGCTCTGTAGTCTGTTGTTTTTTTGTTTGCTTGTTTATCCAGAATTTAATTAAAAAGAACAATCACACCCAGCATGTGGGACCTTCTACATAATGCTGGCCTGGGATCTCTATTTTTATTTTTTAATTTTATTTTTAATTACAGTTGACATTTAATCTTATTTTATACTTGTTTCAGGTGTACAACACAGTGGTTAGACAATAATATAATTTACAAAGTGATTCTCCACAATAATTCAAACACCCACCTGGCACCATTCATAATTATTACAGTATTATTGACTATATTCCTTATACTGTACGTAACACCCTCATGACTATTCTGTAACTACCAATTTGTACTTCTTTTTTATTGTTGTTCAAATATAGTTTTCTGCCTCACCCTCGACCCTAGCCCAACACCCCAGCCCTTCCCACCTCCCTCCCCTGTTTCCAACACCCCCTTGTTATTATCCATGTGTCCTTTATAATTGCTCCTGCAAACCCTTTACCCTTTTCCCCTGAAATTCCCTCCTCTCTCCGTCTGGTCACTGTCAGCCTGTTCTCAATTTCAGTGTCTTGGTTATACTTTGCTTGCTTGTTTGTTTTGTTGATTAGGTTCCTGTTGAAGGTGAGATCATATGGTATTTGTGTAGTCTGTATTTTAAGGCCCACCAACACCAGCTTCAATTTCCTGCACGGACTCATTCCTACGATGCCCCTGCAGCGAAGTTCCCCCGAACCCAGTCAAGCAGATGGCCCCAGATCTGCCTGAACAAGCCCAGTGCTTGACAGACCTACTCAGCGCACACGCACGTTCTCACCTCTGTCTCTGTGTTTGCTGTTCTCCCTGCCTAGATGCCCTTGCCACCTGGGTCCATTGCTCCTTTTCAAAGTGGCACACGTCCTTTCAGATTGGTCCCCAGCTAACATTGCCTTCAAGACATGACCCCCCCCACTTCTCTGAGCTTCACTGATTAAGTAAAATGCATCTTTGAGAAACCTCTGTCACAAAACCCTCTCCCTGCCGTGGTGGCTGTGTGTGCCTCCTGGGTATGCCCACACTTTGTTCATCGTTCTGCAGCAAGCTCGTGATTTATTAAAGTTGATGGGTTTGTCCTCTGACCCTCCTCTCTCTGCTCCCCCCAACTAGATTTCTAATTCCTTGAAGGAGGGACTTCATTTTTATTCTCCTCTCTGTTATCCACATTGCACATTAGCTGGCGCTCAGTCCAGTTCTGTTGACTTGCTGCCACTAGAAATGGGCTTACCTGCAGTGTGGGGCATTGAGGGGCTTCCTGACAAACACGAGAAAGTTAGGGGATTCTCCCCTGGGTGTTTTCCAGTGGAGAAAACTTCCATCTGGGCACAATCACCCAGGATGCAGGAAGACGGGGAAACAGAAGGCTCCCAAAGGACCTGTCCACCTCAAGAAGCCTGTACAGCAGCGGTGACAGTGACAGTGGGCACCTGCTTCCCAAGTTCTCTCAGGGAAGCTGCCTGCAGCTCCCAGGGCTCTGAGGGTGTTGGCTCAGGCAAGGAGTCCAGGGAGGAATCTCCTTTCCGTGGCCTTAGGGTTCAGGTTCCCCTGCCCTCCTATTCCTCACAGAAGTGTTTGTGTCCCTGTTTCTGTCCCTCTCCCTCACCCCCTAACATTCCAGCCTGGGGCAGGGGGAGGCCAGCAGACACAAAGCCCTCTGTGTATGGGGTGGCATGTGTCCCCCCACCCTCCACCCAGAGGACACAATGCCCCTTCTGCTCCCTGCCCCCCTCCCTACTGTTACGGGACAAATGACTCAGACGAAGTTGTGGGGTAGCGAAATGGAGTTTATTTACGCATGCGGACCCAGAGGAGGCAGTCTCCAAATTCTGGGCCCCGAGCTCTGACCTTCGGGGGTTTAAATAGCCCCCTGCTTCCTGCCTACCTGGCGAAGCAAGGTTACAGAAGCCCCAAGCGGAAGTTACGTCTAGCTACCTTATTGGTAAAAACAAAGAACAAAGGGCTTAACACAAAGGTTGCCTGTCACACTACACCTCTCAACTGCACATGCCAGCCTCCAATTGGTTACTGGCTCAGGACAGCCCCCTCATACTGGGGCCCCGGGGGATTTTAAGCAGGTTCCAGGAACCCCCGCTCAGTTCCTGGTCCCCCACTCTCCCAGCCCTGCAGACCCTGCCCCAGCCATGGCTCCTGGGGCTCCCTCGTCCAGCCCCAGTCCTGTCCTGGCTGTGCTGCTCTTCTCCTCTTTGGGTAAGTGGAACCACCCTGGCCTGGGGACCTGGGACTTGGGTTCTCCCAGCAACTGCCCACTGCTTGCCCTGCACTGCTCACTGCAACCAAAGAGTGAGAAGGAGCAGGAAGATATTCTATTCAGAGAAAAAATATATAGTTTGGAGGGAGGCATAAAGGAATTCTAGGAAGGGAGAAGATAAAAGAGAGTGAGGTGGCCCAGACTGGACCCAGGTTGGAAACCAGTGACATGCCCCGAGCCATGCTGAGGGCCTGGAGGAAGCAATGTGAGGGCAAGAGAAGGACCAGGCAGGATCAGATGCCTGGCTTCCGGCCCCTAATCACTGCCCAGTAAAGAGGTGCCAACCCTTAGTTTCCCTGAAGGGAAATCCCAGGGACTGTGATCTCAGGAAAAGTCCCGGGTTTGTGATCCCAGCTCCTTGGGTCCTTTGTCTCCTGGTGCCTCAGTTTCCCTCTGTGGACTGATTGTCTATTACATGGGTGAACATGTAGGAGGAAGGGTCCATGAGATTCTAGGATTTTGTTCACGGAAAGCTGTCTTCCTTCATAAGCTGACCGGGTGACCCCTTCCTTGCCCCGTGGTAGAGGTTGAGTGATCAAGAGAAGGTCAAAGCAGGTTGTTTGAACGTACCCTGCCCTTCTTCTCCGAATGGACCTGGAGCAGTAGACAAATGTGGGGGCAGGGTGGGGGGTGCTGCTCAGCCCATCCAAGGATGTTCTCTGCTGTGAGCTTCTTGAGTCCTCGACCCAAACCTAGACGCTTCGGGGCTGTACTGAACTCTCCCGAGGTACCTGAAAAAATGCTGGAGAAGGGCATGGGGAGGGACTGGGGAGAAGGGATCTTGAAGCACAGGGTGAGAGAGCTCTGTCCCACTCATTGAGCCGAGATGAAGGGCAGGGGCCAAACTTAGGACAGGAAAAATAGGAGGTAGACCCAATGAATAACTTCCCTTGTTACTTTTGGGATTTCCAAGAAGGCTGTAAGGCAGAGGACCCAGACAGCAAGTCGACGATGTTGCATGCTGAGGTGGGAGATTCAGGACTATGAGGGGGTGGCATGAGCCCCTATGTTGCTCAGACAATGGGTCTCCCTGTTTGGCTGCTTGCTCCCCCTCCGGTAGAACAAAAGGGTCTACAGTTGCCCCTGCCCAGGGCCAGCCCACACACATAATCTTCCTGGAATGGCCTTCCTTGTGTGGGTGAGTCTTGGGCTTGGCACTGGCCTAGAATGGCCAAGAGGTGGGTGAGGAGAGTCGAACCCCAGAGGACTCACATGCAGTCATCTGAGTTCTGGGCTTGGGGTCTGCTCTGCACCCAGCTACCTCCCACCGAGAGCAAGGTGTGTAACCCGGAGACTGGGAAGAGGACTTACATTGTCTAGTTACCTTCATTTATTTCCTGTAGGAAAGTTAAGTTTGCTGTACTGTGAAATACTATGTAGCTGTTAAAAATGAGATTGCCTCACACTGGCTGGTGTGGCTCAGTGGATTGAGCACCAGCCTTTGAACTGAAAGGTTTCTGGTTTGATTCCCAGTCAGGGCACATGCCTGGGTTGTGGGCCAGGTCCCCAGTTGGGGGCGGGCAAAAGGGTAGCCGATCCAATGTGTCTCTTGCACATTGCTGTTCTTCTCCTTCTCTTTCTCTGTCCCTTCCCCTCTGTCTAAAAGTAATTAAATAAAATCTTAAAAAACAACAACAAGACTGTCTGTATGAATCAACATGGAAACCCCTTCCAGACACATATATTCCTTATGTGTGTGTGTGTGTGTGTGTATGTTAAAGCATAAGTACCTGCATACCTTGAATTTATTAAGTTTATATTGAGTTTGACTCATAGAAAAAACCACATTAAACTGATGACAGTGGTTATGTATGGGAGGAGATGACAGGAGAGGAATTGGTGGAGTGACGGTAGAGACACCAGCTTTATCACTATTGCTTGAATAGTGTAAAAGAAGAACGTGATATGTAGTCCCTGTATGATTTATAATACACTTAAAAAATTGTAAGGCCCCCATCTGAGGGATAGTTTCAGAGTGAGATATTAAGCCAGAGGGACAGTGAGACATGCAGACAAACTGCCTGCAGGCTGCCTGGAGGCACCCAAACTGCCTGGGTGTCCTCCAGGGGCCAGTGGCTCCCCCATTTCATTGCCTCTTCAACGCACTGACCAGCTGGAACCAACACAGCATTTTCCCCCAGCTGTTCAGTGAGTCCAGAGACTTGGGTTCAGGACGAATCATTCCTGCCTCCGCCTCTGCTGTGGCCCCGCTCTGGTGGCCTGGACCTCCCCTGTCCTCGCCTCCTCATGTGCCTGCTGGGCCCAGGTGGACATCTGACTCCCCTCTGTGTCCGCAGTGCTGACCCCAGCCCAGGCCATCGTGGTTTACACGGACAGGGAGGTCCATGGCGCTGTGGGCTCCCGAGTGACCCTGCACTGCTCCTTCTGGTCCAGCGAGTGGGTCTCCGATGACATCTCCTTCACCTGGCGCTACCAGCCTGAAGGGGGCCGCGATGCCATCTCAGTGAGTTCCCTGGGGGGCCCTGGGTCTGGATAATGGAAAGGTGCTTCCAAGATATCAGAAAAGAGAGCTTGGGCTAAGGAGGGGGAAATCCTTTATGAGCCATAATCCCAACTTCGGCAAAGTAAGTGTCAGTGCATGTCACCTGGACTAGAGCCTGTCTGCACTGCCCCCCACCCCAGCAGTACCCTCCCGGTCCTGTGGCTAGAGCTACACACGTGCCCTCATTCCTCACAGATCTTCCACTACGCCAAGGGACAGCCCTATATCGACGAGGTGGGGACCTTCAAAGAGCGCATCCAGTGGGTAGGGGACCCTCGCTGGAAGGATGGCTCCATTGTCATACACAACCTGGACTACAGTGACAACGGCACGTTCACCTGTGACGTCAAGAACCCACCAGACATAGTGGGCAAGACCTCTCAGGTCACGCTCTACGTCTTTGAAAAAGGTGTGAGAGGAGTCCCAGCGGTGTGTCGGGGAACTGGGAAGCGGGGGAACAGGCCGGTGCCGGTCAGGCCCTAGGACGGTGGGCAGAAGGCAGTTTTGGCCCCTACGTCCGTAGCTCCCTGCGGCCAGGTCCCCGCTGGGTCCTTCACTGGCGTCCCTCCTCTCCCAGTGCCAACGCGCTACGGGGTGGTGCTGGGCGCCGTCATCGGGGCCGTGCTGGGCGGCGTGCTGCTGTTGCTGCTGCTCTTCTACCTGGTGCGGTACTGCTGGCTGCGCAGGCAGGCGGCCCTGCAGAGGAGACTCAGGTAGGGGCGAGGCCGCCGCGGGGCGGGGCTCCGGGAACAGGGGCTCTGGCGGGGCCCCATCCACAGCCCCCCGTGTCCCCGCAGCGCCATGGAGAAGGGGAAGCTGCACAAGATCGGGAAGGACTCCAAGCGTGGCCGGCAGGTTAGCGGGGCTCGGGGCCTGGACCGCTGGGGAGGAGAGCCCTGGGCGCCGCCGGGCACAACGAGGGGGGGCCCGGGTGACTGACCTGCGCCCCTCCCCCAGACGCCCGTGCTGTATGCCATGCTGGACCACAGCAGGAGCACCAAGGCTGCCAGTGAGAAGAAGTCCAAGGGGCTGGGGGAGTCTCGCAAGGATAAGAAATAGCGGTTAGCGGGCCGGGCGGGGGCTCGAGGGCCAGGGGCGGAGCCCTCCAAAGGCGCTCAGGTGGTGGTCATCGAGATGGAGCTTCGGAAGGACGAGCAGAGCTCGGAGCTCCGGCCTGCTGTCAAGTCCCCCAGCAGAACCAGCCTCAAGAACGCCCTCAAGAACATGATGGGCCTGGACTCGGACAAGTGACCGGCCCAGGCCCCACCAGAGCTGGGGACCTAGGCTCCTCCGCCCCGTCCAGGGGCTTTCCTCCTTAGCGCCCAGCCCTGCCCCGCCCTGCCCTCACCAACCTGTGAGATGTAAGTTTCGTTCCAAAATTCATTCCCCAGGCACGTCATTTTCTCCCCTACCTTCACCCCCTGGCCTTCTGGGAGCCCAGGGCCTGATCCTAGCCTGCACCGCCCCCAAGGACTGTGTGTTTGGTGCCTGTCCCTCCGGCACCGAGAAGAAAGGGACCTTGCTACCCCGCGCCTCGACTCCAGGCCACCTGCACCCCCACCCCCTGCACCGCCCAACCTGCCCCTCCGCCTCTTCCCTCCTTGACCTTCCCGGCCCCAGGTCAGGCAGTCCAGCTCCACACTCTGCCCTCCTAGCTAACACCTGGATCGTCCAGATCAGACTCTCCTTCAGGGTTTCTCTAGGTTGTCATTTTTATTTTTTCAATCTGTGTTTGTTTGTGCACCTGTGCCCTGCTCTGCCCCCCCATGACTGAGTACCAATGACGTCATGTGGGTTTTACAGTTGCCCACCCCTATAAAATCCTTCGAGGAGAGCCAGCAGAGGGGCCCTCACCCTCAAACCGCAGCTGCAGGATTGGTGCCCGACCACCCGGGGGCCCAGTTCTGGGACTCCAGGTCACGGGGAAGGAGAGGGACAGTGGATCCTCCCAGCTCAGGGGGGTGAGTAAAGGGGGCCAATGAGCCTCAAGAAATGGCTTGTAAACAACCAAGTGGAAAGGAGGAACAACAAATGGGAAACAGGGAGAAAGGGAAGAGGCTGCACTCCCAGCCACAGGGGATTCTTAGGATTTTTCTATATTCTGTATATTTCTTCTCAAACCCCCAAATGCCCTAATATGTTTAATAAACACTGACATTTCCAGAAGCTTCGGCCTCATCTCCAGTTACCTCATTCTCCTGGGAATCACCCCTGCCTTCTCCTGTCCCTCCCCTGCTCCTCCTCCTCCTCCGCTGGTGTCAGTGAAGATCTTGGCTTTGTGCTACCTATGGGCTTACATAGTGTGATGGACTGAACCCTGAAACAGGCTCACAAGACACATTCCGACATCCAACGAACACCCGGTGGGCTCATACCATGTGCGAAGCCGTGTGCCAGGCTCTCCGTCTGCTCTCGGAGAGAAGACAGTGAAGATGCGGAGGCAACAGCTCACTAGGGTGCTTCCGGGGAGAACTGGGGCTCGGGAGTCCAGCAGGAATGAAGAAGCTGCCAGGGCCACTCAAACAACTCTTGCAAGGGCGAGAGGACAGAGGGAGATGTAGAGGTGGGCGAAAGGGCAGCTCAGTAAACAGACGTGAGGGCAGAGGTGAAGGCAAGAATAAGAGATGGAAAAACCCAGGTGAGAGAAGCTGACCCCACACTGGGGCAGGACTGAGAGGCTGACACCCAGTCCTGGCAGCAGGTGGTCAGGGAAGCAGGATCCTTGTTCCTTTGGTGGCCTGACTTTCTCCCAAGGTCACCTCCCACTTTGGGCTTTGGGAACATATCCCAGAGCACCCGCCTGCACAGACATCCAGACCACTCCACCTTTGTCGGGACTGCAGCCCAGCTCTGGACGACATGAAGCAGTTGGAAAATTACAAAAGAGTGGTCAGTGACACAGATGTGACAACTGCATTTGCTTTCTTCCATGCTGTTTCTAGTGCCTGTCTCTTCTGCTGAGCACTTAGTGCAAGAGCACTCACCTCCCCCACCTCCCCCCACACCCAGGACATGCAGGTTCTGCTCACAAAACAAAGCGCTGAGCCATCCCCTGGTGATCGGTGTTCAGGATCATGTCCCCAGCGGTGGGACCTTGAGGCATGGGGGACACAAATGTGTGCCAGGGCTCCAGGAGCAGCTGTGGGCTGTAGAGGGGAGGCTCCGTTTGAGCACCCTGTGGCAGAAAGAAGTGAGCAGCAAGCAGAGAGGCCAGGCCTCTCAGAACCTTTCGCTGAGAATGACCACTGGTTCTGCAGTAGGGGTCTAACCTCTTTCCAGTTAGAGCTCTTTCCCAGAGCTGCAGCCTGTGTGCTACCTACCTTAAAATAAGCATGAAGACACTGCAGGGGTGGGGTGGGGTGGGGGGATACTTCTAAAGCAGGAAATGGGAAAGGAATCATTTCAGCACCACAGATCATCCTCCAAGCACGGGAGCCTGCAGCAGAGGGCCTTACACCAGCCAGCTCCCCACAGCCCCCCTCCCCAGGAGCCAGGAACCCTGCTTCACCTTCCAGGGAACAAGGGGACAGGGACTGCTCCTGTTGCACCAGCACATGGTGGACTCACAAGCAGGTGTAGCAATGAGGTTATCCTTTTCTGTGCCTATAAGGCCAGGACTGAAAGCCCGCAATGATACTATAGTGCACTGAGTACAGATTCCAAATGCAAAACTTCCTTCTTTGCTCTGCACAGGAGGAGAAGGCACTTCCAGGAACAGAGGGCCTTCCTGTGCCTCTGCACTCAGTGCTCCTAATACCCTGCAGCCATGGGCACGTGGGCACGGGTCAGCTTCCTGGTGCGGGTAGGTGCTCTTCCAGGGGTAGCGCCCCTCATTTGCTATTCACAGCTGTGACATGGTTTCAACTTCTGCTTTCTGGAATCAGGAGAGGAAAGGACAATAGAAGGAGTGAGGACAGCAGGGAACACAGCATTCCTTGCTTGATCTTCAAGCATTTTGCTCTGGTTTCGATGTATAGAGGCCATTTCTCAACAATGTAAAATCACTTGAAAACCATCATTTTATTTAATTCATGGTTTAAAATCTTCAATGTAACCCAGAGTCATCTTCTGCCGCTACATTTGATAAACAGGTGTTGGGTAGGGGGTTACAAAGCAGCAGGTACTGGAGTGGTGAGGTGGCAAATGAAGACCATGTGGGCGGGGGAGCAAGGTGAGGGCCCAGGGTATGGGGGGGGGGGCGGGCAGGGAGGGGTGGCTTCAATGTAAAAGTGCTTGGGCGCCTGTTCCCTGTGTCATTGCACCACTACCCTCTCCTGGCCCAGCCCTGGCCGACGTTCACACTCCTCCCAAGAAAAAATAGAAGAGATTAAATGACTCCACTTCAGGGTTTTAAAAATATTTTAATATAATTATGAAACATGCTAAAATCACACAGAGTGGCTATTCCACTTCAGTCCCGACTGCACAGTGGGACAGGTGGGAGCTACGGGGTCACTTGGTCTGTGTGAGGGCCAGATGTGGGGGTCAGAGGAGGCAGGTCAGCAACACCCCAAGGATCTTCCACAGAGCACACCTTCACCCCCTCACCCCTTTTCCTCCCCAAATCTTCCTGAGTCACCATGTCCCCGCTTCTGCCCCTCGGGTCCCAGCCTTGAGGTGAAGGACCACCCCTGGCCTCTCCCAGTCCCACCGCCTTCTGTGGAACTCAGCACGCACTAATGTGGGAGCTGCTGGATACAGGTCTGCCCAGGGACAGGGGGCTCCGGTCCCCACTGTGGTGCAGCACAGAGGAGGGAAGAGGAGGTGGTGCAGAGGGTGTGAGGGGAACAATGCGACCTGAAGTGAGACTGTTGTGATGACAGGCAGACCAGTGCATAGGCCCCACCCTCGGGCACCCTACTTGGAAGTCTTTCTTCTCCCTCCCCCATTCAGGGGTCCCCCCAACCCCATCAGCCTCAAAGCCTCTCCCACTTGCACCTCACGGGGCAGCACAGGTACTATCAGGGAGGCTTGTCCCGAGCAGAAGCCAATCTACCCTCAGACGAGGGGCTGCCAACTGGAGTCTTCACTTTCCCTCTCTTCCTGGTGCCTCTCCTGCCGTGACGGTGTGAGGGGAACACAGAAAATAACATACAAGGGTCGAACTCGCCTGCACAGAAGGCTAGCGGGACAGAGACACAGGGGCGTGGGAGTCAGAGCAGTGGGGCAGGGACAGAGGGAGCAGGGTGAGGGCGAGGCTGCTGCTTCAGGAGCTGGGGTCCTTTTTCCTCTTTTGGAACCTCCGGAACTTGCCCTGAATGGCCAGGGCAGCCTTCTCTGTCTCCGGGGCTGTCAGGTCGATGTCGACCTCCTCCTCCTCCTCGGCCTTCTTGGCAGGGCCGGCCTTTCCTGCCAGGCGTCAGAGATGCACGAGTGAGGGAACCCGGATAGCCCAGCCCTTTGCTCCAGGTCCCCCTGTCTACTGGGCTCTGGGAGGTCTCCCAATCTCTGCTGACTCCCTTGAGTCTGGAAGCCCTGGCCATGTAGTTCATTCAGTTGGTTAGAACACACACCAAGGCTGCAGGTTCGATCCCCAGTCAGGGCACATATAAGAATGAACCAATGAATGCATAAATATGTGGAACAACAAATTGCTACCCCCCCCTTCCTTCTCTCTAAAAATCAATAAATAAAAAGACATTTTAAAAAGGAAGTTTGAATCTGGGAACCTAGGCTGAGAGTCAGTTACAGTTACCTGGGGGTTTGCTACTCTTGGGACAATAGGACAAATGTCTTCTCTCATGACTTGTTCCTGAGTCCTACAATTCAGAGCCCAGGGCTCATGCAGTCCCCAACTGTCCCTCCATTTCTGATGGAGACACTGGCTATCTGATGGGTTTTTTCCTATCGTTGTGCCTGTGTCCTACCACCCCAGAGCCAGTTTCTGGAGTCTAAGGGTAAACGTTGCTAGATGAACTTTTCAGGAAAGAGTGTAAGGAAGCCTGTGGAGACAGTAGTCCTACCCCAGTGCTGTGCTGCACTTGTCCACGTTGCTGTGACATCTGACTTTAGGCGCTCCAGACTTATAGCCCTACCTGTCTTCACGTCCCTGTGTCATCCACGTGCTCTGCAAACTGCCACCCCAACCCCACTCACCCTTTTCTTCTGGGCCGGGTGCCAGGTTGGTTGCTGGGGATGTTTTGGTGTTAAGCTAGAAAAGAAAAGTCAGAATATTAGATATTCATGGAAGTATTAAGGTTCCACTACCTTAGACTCACCATCATTACTTTCAAGCCCTCCTATTACCAGGTGCATTCTTGTCTTCTGAGAAAGTGGGTATTGAGATCAGAGAGAGGTAGAAAGGTCATCAAAACCCACTGAACCAGTTTTTATTGGTACCGGGGAAACTGCGGAGGAGAAAACAGATGAAAATCTTGTCCTCGTGGAGTTTACATTCTAGTATATAGACAAATGAATAAACAAAATGATCCTATGTTAGGTGACAATAAGTGCTACAGAGAAAAGCCAGGGAGGGAGGGAGAGGTGAGTGCTGGGATGGAAATGGAGAAACACATTTCTATACAGAGGGGTCGGGAAAAGCCCCTCTGGAAGCTGGCATTGGAGCCAGGGCTGAGAGAGGGGAAGGAGTAAGGGCTGTGGGTGTCCAGGCAAGAGCTCCCAGGGGCCCTGGGGTGGGGGGTGATTGGCCTGTGTGAGGAACAGCAGAAACCAATGCAGCTGGTGTGGAGAGGGGGAAGAGGGAAGGTGGGTGAAGGTGTGCAGAGATAACTGGCGGTGGGCAGATTAGGTAGGGCCTTGGTAAGTCTTTCTAAGTAGTTTGACTCTTACTACAAGTGAGATGGGAAGACATTCTATTTGCATAAAAGGGGCTCTAGAGAGGAAGTAGAAAACCCTGTTGGGAGGTTATTGCCAAAAACTAGGCAAAGCTAATGGTGGCTGGATTGGCACGGCAGCAGTGGAGTGGTGAGAAGTGGTTTGATCCTGGGTATATTTTCAAACTATGAGCCATGTGATCGATTGATTGGATAAGCGACATTGTGAGAGGAGTCAAGGGTGACATCCAAAGGATGACTTCATTTGGCCTGAGGAACTTAAAAACGTGGAGTTTCCCTGTCCCGAGATGGAGGAGACAGCAGGAGCTGAGAGGGTCAGGAACTCGCTTCGGAGAAGTCTGCACTGCCCATTGCCTATGGAAGGGGAGATGCTTCCATAGGCAGCGGGACATTCAAGGTGAGTGAGAGAGAAGAGTCTGTCCTACAGATAGAGATGAGGAATTATTCACATGCGGATGGCATTTAAAGGCATGAACCTGGGTGAGATCACCAAGGGGTGAGCTCAAATGGAGCCGAAAGAGAAGAGAAAAGGGAGTCCTGGAATACTTAACCTCTATCGAGGTTATAGAAATGAGGGGAACAATCAATAAATAAAATTGAAAAGAAGTCAGGTGGAGAAAAGCTGAAAGATGGTAGTGACTGCACCCCATGTGAAGAAACATCTCATGGAGAAGAGCGTGGCTGTGACCCATCCGCAGGCGTGACTGGTGGTCCCGAGGAGCACGGGGATGCAGAGTTTTGCCACATGGGAGCCCTGCTGATGCTGATGAGAGGTGTGACAGTGGAGGAGGGGTAGTAAAGGACAAGGAGGAGGGCATTGAAGCAGCACACAGAGAAAGGGCCCCAAGAAGCTGACAGAACCCAGTTTACGTTGTATAGATTTTGCCGTTTCTACCCTATGATTGATAAATACTTATCAAGCACTTGCCTGTGTTCAGCACAGTTCTAGGCACTAATAGGGCACAGAAAAAGACCCACAAGATTCATTCATTCAAAGAATATGCCAGCATCCAATACATACCAAGAATTGTTCTAGTCATTGGGAATATAGCAGTGCACAAAATAAAGTCCCTGAACGCATTAAACAATTGTGACAGTGACAAGTGCCCAGAGGGAAATAAATCAGAGTTCTCAAAGAAGGCCTCTCTGATGAGTGACATTTGAGTGGAGGGTTGAGTGATACACAAGGGTAAGCCACATGGATGTCTGGGAAAGAGACTTCTGGGCAGAGGAGGCATCAAAGGGAAAGTCCCCAGGCAGGTTTGGGGCCCGCTAAGTTCCAGGAAGAGCAAGAATGCCAAGGCTGAGCTGAGCATGGAAGGAGAGAGCATAGGAGTACAGCTGGTGGGGAGCCAGAACAGGCATGTCTTTGGACCCGGGCAAAGACTTTGGGTTATTTTCTGGGTTGATGGTGTTGCAGCTGGAGACAGAGGGAAACATGGGCTGATATTTTTAAAGGATCACTTTGACTGCTGGGTGGTAAATGAACTATAGAGAGGCAAGAGAAAAATCAGGAGCAGTTGTATCAGCCACACCATGGGGTTTGGCCCACAGTGGTGGAGATGGAGGCGATGGAGGAAGGAGTCAGACTTGAGACCTAGTTCGTGGTGGAATAAGTTGGAGTTTTTGATGGATGTGTGAGTAAAAATAGCTCTTTCAAAGAGCTTTGCTTTAAGGAGCAGCAGAGAAACTGGGGAACAGCAGAGGAAGAACGTGGGGTCATGGGAAGGAGTTTTGGTAATATTTGGGAATGATTTACTAGAGAAGGAAAAACTGATGGTGCACAGAGAGTGATGCCCTGAACAGACAAAAGGGGATGAATCTAGTGCACAAGTAGAGGGCTTGGCCTTAGAGATGGGGCCAGGTCCCTGACAATGTAGGCATGAAGGCACAGAATGCGGGTAGATACAAGAGAGGTGGCAGAGGTGATGGGAACGTGTGAAAGTCCTCTTCTGATGGCTTTTGTTCTCTCCTTGAAGCAAAAGGTGAGTTATCAGCTAAGAGGGAAGATGGGACAGGAAGGTGGGACAGGAAGCTCGTCCCTCCTTGTCTACGGGGGCTGCACTCCAAGAGCCCCAGTAGATGCCTGAAACTGCAGATAGAACCACACCCTATATATACTGTTTTCTTCTATGCACACATATCTATGGTACCGTTTAGTGTATCAATTAGGCACAGTAAGAGATTAATAACAATAACTAATAAGATAAAATAATTACAATATACTGTAATACAAGTTTTGTGAATGGGGTCTCACTCTCTCAAAATATCTTACTGTGCTCGACTCACCCTTGTGATGATGTGAGACAACCCAGCACCATGTGACAAGGTGAAGTGGGTGGGTCACGGAGCCACAGTGGCGCCGTGTCAGGCCATGGAAAGAGTGACCTGAACACAAGCAGTGTGACGCCACGACTGTGGATCTGGTAACAGGCAGCTCCTGGGTGACTAGTGGGCGGGCAGCATATGAAGTGTGGACGCACCGGACACAGGGACAGGCTCTGTCCTGGGCAGAACAGGGCAGGACAGCTCAGCACAGCACGCAAGTTAAAATTTAGTGATGTCTGTTTCTGGAATTTTCTAGTTCCTCTTTCCTGACCGTGGTTGACCATGGGTGACCAAAACTGTGGAAAGTGAAACCATGAATAAAGGGACTACTGTAGCACAGGTCCGAGGAGAGAGGAGGGGTGAAATGTCCTCTTGGTGAGCCAGAGGCAGACCAACTGGCAGCACTGGAGGTTCGTGGACAAGGACGTGGAGAGAAACCAGTTGAGACACTGTCCCTGTCTTCCAGGCTGAATGTGGAAGGAGGCAAGTAGTACGCAAATAATATTTGCTGAGCATTTATGTGCCAAACACCATCCTGTGTAATCCCCTGAAACCTCTGAGACATCAGCCCATCTCATAGCTGAGGACATGGCTAAAAGATGGTAAAGGTTGAGCCCCAGATCCAGCCAGATGACTCCACGCTGTTAATCACCAGGCTGCACTTCTGCCGCCAGACAGGACGCAAAGGTGCTAGTGTGTGCACAACACCTGAATCCAGGTGGGAAGCAGTCAGGTGTGCCATCAGCTATTCTGTCCACTCTAATTAATTTTTCTAGTAAAGAGTTAAAAGAAAATAATTTAAAGTAAAGTGAAAACTATCAAGATAAAAATGCTTATGCAGTGCTGTATTTGACAGGGAAAGTGCCCTTAAAAGTAGGTTTCAAATTTAAAAATTGTTAGGTAGGGAAACAATCCCCATCCTTTTGGATGTTACTGTGAAAATTGGGGCCAAACTAAGACAGCATCATTGATCACATATGATTTTCAAAGGATAGGCTATGTTGGTCACATTTAATCACTTTTTCAA
Organism: Desmodus rotundus; assembly: GCF_022682495.2. Lineage (NCBI taxonomy): Eukaryota > Metazoa > Chordata > Mammalia > Chiroptera > Phyllostomidae > Desmodus > Desmodus rotundus. The sequence goes on from NC_071398.1 coordinate 101,554,828, forward strand.
GTTTTGTGATTTGTATATTCCTAGCGTTTTACAAATGCTGGAGATAGCAGGCAGTTATAAAATAATTACCCAATATTTTTTAAAGTCGGCTATAAATGGATATAGTCCAATGTTTATAAAAGACGTCAATTGCTTATCAGCACCTATACACTTCTACTTAAAGACCTGGAGGAGCATGCACAAAAGTGTTCCTGAAGCCCTGTGGATATCCTGTTCGTCCCTCTCTGACCAGAAGACATGTTCTGTGACAGAAGAGGCTGTTCCTGAGACTCGGGAGGTTGGCAGCCGTGACTCTTTCCCTCCCCACAACCTTCCTGTGATCCAAACACTATTTCCCCCCATTCGATCAATGTAACGGCGCCTAGATGGCATCTCCCACTCTGTACGCCATCATCACAAGGGGTTGGTCCACACTGCAAAAGTGTGACATGGATGGGTGTTTGGTGACAAGGTGGCTCATTGTCCAGACAAGAGGTCATAACCATGAGGCCAGCTCTTTAGTGCCATGACCTCTGACTGCAAGTCAGTCCCACTTTCTCTGTCGCCTGCAAGCCCGACTCTCCTCCTCGCTCAGACCATTTTCCCTGTGTGACTCTGAGCCTGTGCCCTTAACCCACCAGTTCTTTCCTCTCACCGCAGCCCTGCCCTTGGACGGAGGTATGAGTCCTGACTCTCAACGCCTCCCTCTCCTCAGCTCTGCTTTCCTTCCACCAGCTAACTCTGAGACGCCACTGAGCAGGCCACCCCTTTCCCTCCGCCCTGCCGGCTGCCCCCTTCCTGAGTCTCTCTTGAGGTTACTGACCCCGGAATGGAGCCATGGCTCAGCCACTGTCTGGCCCCCAGGAGTTCACAACTCCATTTGGCTTAAATTTATGAGAGGTCTCCGAGGAGGTAAAAAAAAAAAAAAAAAAGGCTTTTAAAGATAAGAAAACCCCTATTACCCACAGTACCCCTTGAAATCTACCATGTACCTTCTGCTGAAGAGTAGGATGATGGGGCTCCTACCTCCTGCCCCTCCTGCCTCCACCCTGTCCAGCCTGCTCTCAAAGTAGCCACTTTCCACACTGGGTTTCCGGACTTTGTTGTTTGTGGTTTGCTGAGGTTGGCAGCGGGGGCAATCGGATCACAGGTTGTCAGCTCCCATCCTGTCTTGTGCTTAGCCCTTTCCTGGCCCATGGTCTCTGCCCCAACCCTCCTGTGTGTTTTCCAGAAACTCAGCAATTTTAAATGGATCAAGTCCTCTGGCATACCCACCTGCAAGCCGCCAGACAAATCATACTTCAGGGAAACCCAGGAGGCGTAGAAGTCCACTCTGTGTCAACAAAAACCACGTGCCCTATAAGAGGGTCTCTTACAAAACTCATGCCTCCAGGCGGTCATGCTAACCCCCAAGAGCTGTGGCACATGAGCGTCTCTCAGCCTTTCTCTCTCTGCCTCTTGCTCTAGCCAGGTATGGGTGACAAACCCTCAGGTGCTCATCTGCTTTTTTGATACTGAGCGACTAGAATCAACAGCGGAGAAAGGGTTTGGCAAGTCCACCTCCCCTCACCTCATCAACCACATGCCTCATTCTTACTCTGGGCCAACCACTTCCTCAGCACTTTGTAGCATTAACACAATGAAGCCTTATAACAGCCCTAGAAGCTAGGCTCTGTTACTATTCTCATTTTACAGATAGGGACATTGAGGTCAAGGTTAACTTGCCTAAGGTCATGCAGCTAAAGTAGCAAAGCCAGGACTGAACCCAGACAGCAAGAGTCCAGAATCCCTGTTCTTGAACATTATGTTATGTCCCAACCCCCAGCCAAGGTGTGTGCGTGTGCATGTGTGTGCAGGTATGTGCAGACACTGGAGGAGGATGTCCGGTATGAGACTGAGTTAATGACAGGAGCTCGCCCACACAGCAGAACGATCCCCAGGTTGGAAGGGAAGTCCGAGGGGTCACAATTTCCTCCCGTGCCCAGCCAGGCAACTGTACTTAAGGACCAGTCTCTCCATCATAGTCCCCAACCCTTTCTTCACATACACTCTTCCAGAACATGGGGAACAGGGTCCTGTCCTCCCATGGCATGAAAACCTCACGTGTCATCGGAGAACCTGATCCCAGACTATTTCTGCTCTGCTCATTGAGCTCACCACTCTGATTCTGGCTTCACCTTGACAGTTGGTTGTTGGGCCTCATAACACATCCCAGGCTGGCTCCCAGCGGGAGAGGCATGGCTGCATGTGTGTCCTTCACTCCCAAGGCCAGAGGCCACAGGGAGGGATGTGACATAGCAGTAGCCCCCCGCCCTGTCCCCATTAGAGTCTGTGAATTCCACGCGCAGGATCATCCCACTGGTTTCCATTTCAAATGACTCCCTTGCTTACATGCAAGCCTGTTACTCCTTGTTTCTAGTGAGCTTGGAGATTGATTCAGTTCAGCCTCACTGCCCACACAAAACTAAAAGTCTCTCGCTTCTCAACACACACCCGACACTAATTAGCAGCTGTGAGGCCCATCAACTCCTGTCCTCCCCAGAGGGCCCTAGTTTCTTTCCTAGCCTGCCTTTCCGTGTTCCTTTCCCCCTGCCCTCTGGGCCTGAGCGGCTCCAGTGTTCCATTCCATCCTCCCCGCGGTATCTGCCAGTTCCCCCTGAGTACACTTCTGTTTCCTCTCCACTTCACAGTATGGATTCTTTCTTCCCATGGGAAAGGAGGCACAGGAGGGGCCTGCTGGCTCAGGGGCTGTTTTCTTCAGGCTTTGAGACTGCAGAGAGGCCATAACACAGCAGTACCCCTTTCCCTCTTGAGGCCTCCTCCAGGCCTTTGTCAGCATGCAGAGGATATCTTGTCTTTCCATCTGAGCTTCAGGTCCCATTCCCCTTTTCTCCTTCTCAGGAATCCTTACAATCAATTGCCTTCACTCTCTTATACATAAAACCTCTCCCTCTCTTAATAAAAAAAAAAAAAAAAAAAAGAGCCTTCCTCACCCAGGCCAGGTGGCTCAGTTGGTGGGAGCATCGTCCTGTGCACAGAGGGTTGTGGGTTCAATCCCCAGTGAGGGTAAATACAGGAGGCAACTGACTAGTCTCTCTCTCTCTCTCCCTCCCCCTTCCTCTCTCTCTAAAATCAATAAAAAACATATCCTTGGGTAAGGATAAGAACAAAGGGGAATGGGGGAATTTTTGGATAATGGAACCACTATATCTTGATAGTATAGATATATGTTAAGTGATTGTATGTTTTTCAAAATTTATAGAACTATACACTGATAAGGGTATATTTACTGCATGTATATTGTGCCTTAATTTTTTTAATGGGGAAAAAAGGTTAAGGAGAGGTCAACAAGCCAGCAGAGTGAGAAGGAGCAATTGGAAAGGTGACTGGGGTTGGAGTGGGGGTGGGAGAGCGGGAAGGGGCCAGGGCCTCTTCTGTCTCTCCCCTTTTTATGGCTAGACTTCCCAGAACACTGTGTCTCCACCTCCTCACCTCTCACCCTCTGTGCCACCCAACTTCTTCAACCTGGCTTTTGCTCTTACTCCCCAGAAATAGCTCTTCTTCAGGGAGCTGACACTCTCCATGAGACCAAGCCAGTGCAAAAGTTTCAGGCCCACTTGGCTCCAGCCCTCGAAGCATTCAGTACTCTCACTCAGCTCACCTTTCTGTGGCTCCTGGGACATCACAGCTTTTTTCTGGATTTTCTCAGACCTTTCTGGACACTCCTGCCCAACACTGAATATTGGAAGCTGTCAAAGTTTATGGATGGGCTCTTTTCTGTTCTCTCTTCCTAGATGATTTTATCTGTACCTGTAACTCTCTCTGGTTATCATTTATACCCGAACCGTCCAATAGAACAGGGTCAGCTAATTACAGCCACTGCCAAGTCTGGTCTTCAGCCTGTTTTTGTGAATACAGCTTTGCAGGAACACAGCCATACCCATTGTTTACCTATTATCTGTGGCTGCTTTGGCACTACAAGAGCAGAGCTTAGTGTTTGCAACAGAGACCATGTGACTCACAAAGCCAAAAATATTTATTATCTGTCTCATTCCAGAAAGAGTTGGCAGACCCCTGCAACAGGACTTTCTGCAATGACGGACATGTTTTATATCTGTGCTGTCCAACATACAGCATCCACGTGGTGCATGTGGCTATTGAGTACTTTGAAATGTGGCTGCTGAAACTGAGGAATAAAACTTATAATTTTATTTCATTGTAATTGATAAGCTGGTAATAATGAATAACTTAAATAATGGGTGCCAGAGTGAACAGCGCGGATGCCCCTGAGGACGCAAATGCAGGTCTCCTCCCCAGACCTCTCCCCTGGGCTTCAACACACCTTCACATAGCTGTGTTACAGAAACCTCGAACTCAACACATCTCAAGCTGAGTTCTCTATCTCATCCAGTTGCACAAGCCAGAAACCTAGAAATTGCTCAACACCTTTCTTTCCTTCCCATTGCCCATCCAATTCAATATGCTCAAGTGCGAAAGTCAAGTGCTCTTGACTTTCTCTCCCAGATAACTCTAATTCACTTCTCTCCATTCGCTTCTCTCCACTGCTCTCACCTAACACAGCTACTTCTTCTGTGGACCACCACAGCAGACCAGGTGGTCCCTGTGCTCTGAGGATGAAGAACAAAATTCTCAATGCAGTCAAAAGTGCCTGACATTATGCAGCCTCTGATCCCCTCAGGAACTCACCTCCAGAACACACAGTGTGCCTTCCCACCTCATGGTTCTTATCCCTGCAGCCCTTTTATCTAGTTCATTTCTAGCCCCTGCTGGTGTGGGCTGGCATGTCCTCCATACACCAAAAGGTTGCAGGTTTGATCCCCAGTCAGGGAGCATACAGGAGGCAACCAATCTGTTTCTATCTCATACCGACATTTCTCTTTCTTTCTCTCTCGCTCTCCCCCAACCCTCTAATAGCAATGAAAAATGTCCTCAGATGAGGGGAAAATTTTTTCTACTTCTCCTCAAGGGTTCCTTCTTCCAGGAAGCTCTTCCTAGCTCCCCAGGCTAGGCTAGGCCTCACTGTAAGTTTTCTTGCACTGGTATTATTCCTGGGTCGCGCTCACTGCTAACATCATTAAATGATAACTTTGTGGTTAGAGTCTGAAGGTCATCTGCTTCCTCCCTCTTGGAGAGAATCCGGGCAAGGGCAGGGGCCACAGCTGCCTCATGCACCACCACACTCAGGCCTCACACAGGCCTTGCACACGGAGTCTGGGAGCAAAGGGTACTGCCACCTACTTCCTTTGCTGCCTCGTCTGAAACCAGTCTGCTTTCAGACAGCCGAGGAGCCCCATTGTGAGGTTAGTTCAGACTGTAAAAGGGGTATAAGAAACTGGTTGTTGCTTTTCCTCCCTTCAGCATATGTGCCTGAAAAAGAGCTGGGACAAAGGGGAAGAACTACTCTCAAGGTGTGTTTCATGTTACCTGTGTAACAGGACATGCATCAGTCTGACCTCCCCATCCCCACCTGCACCACCCACCAGATTCCATCTCCCACTCTCCATTTGTGTATCACTCATAGCAACTGCAACCTACATATCGCACATAATAGGTAGTCAGTAGATGCTTGTTTGTGTGAATTAAAATTTTCTCAAGCCTCAAGTTCCTGAAAGCAGCAATATGCAGTGGGTGGAGTCAAACAGGTCCAGGTTCGTGTCCTGGCTCTGCACTGACTATCTATTCAGATCCCAGCTCCGCCACTCCTCCCCATGACACATTGGGAAAGTCACTTAGCCTTGCTGTGCCGATCTTTCATCTGCATGAAATACCTATCCTAAGGGTGAAAAGAACTACAGAAAGTGTATATAAACACCTAGCATGTATTAAAATAAATAGTTAACAGCCTTGGCTGGGGTGGCTCAGTGGGTTGAGTGCCAGTCTGTGAACTAAAGGGTCACCAGTTTGATTCCTAGTCAGGGCACAAGCCTGGGTTGTGGGCCTGGTCCCCAGGTTGGGGTGTGCGAAAGGCAGCCAATCAATGTTTCTCTCACACACCGATGTTTCTCTCCCTTTCTCTCTCCTTTCCCTTCTCTCTAAAAACAAATAAAATATTTAAAAAATAAATAGTTATAATTGTAAAGTAATGGAACTCGGGTTGAATACAAGAAAGGTCAAGTTCCTGGGCTGTTGCTTGGTGACAGTCCTGGGGTCAAAGAGTACAGCTCCACAGGGCACAGCTCCACTAGGTGAAACCCAACACCTGGGATTGCTCAAAGGGCCCTTGAGGCTCATTCTGTGACCACAGGAGCTTCCTAACTGATCTCTTTTTACTCTAAACCAACCCTCCCAGTCTTCCCAATGTCTAGCTCTGAAAGTGCTGATAGTGGCTCTAGACCTCTGGTAAAGGACCCAACAATAGTTTGCTTGGACAAAAACTATTCTGTATAGCAGCCCCCCACATCTGTAGCCCGGGACCCCTCCCAGGTTAGGAGGGGCAGGAGAGGCCCCCCAGTGCGGCAGCTCCACAAATGTTCACGTTTCACTTGCAAGAGCCCCAAGACACAGACCACGGGGAGCAGATCAGTCCTCAGAGCAAATAAACCACATGTCCTTGATCAAGTTCTTTCATCCACCTTTGCATCACGAAGATGACTCTGTAAATTTGCTCCTTGCCTCAAAAGGGCAGTTTGTGAGTATTGTTTTGGCAAAGTATCTAAAAACAGTCAAAGCAACAGCAACTTAGATGTTGCTTCCCTGTCGCCACTACTGTCAAATAGGTACCTGCTACTCCAGGCCCACTCACCCTGCCCCCTTCTCTAGCTGTGCTTCTTACTCTCTTTCTGCTTCTTACTCTCTTACTCCCTTCATCTTTAAGGGTGTTGCCACAGCAACCACTGTCACCAGAAGAGGCAAGATAGTGTCACCCACTCTGCTCCAAGCAGTAAGGTAGAGCTAACCTTGGGAAAGGTGACCTAACAAGATTTCCCCCTACTCCTCAGCCCACTGGGCTCTTTAAAGGGGGATCCCAGATTAACCGCAGCAGCAGCAGATAGGAACGAAGCAGCATGTCATCCTACCTGGACAGCACAGGCGTCTTCAGGGTACAGCGGGAATGCCATGTGACAAAAACACATCGTGTGCACACCACAGCGGCACTGCTAGAATCACTTTGTTCACATGAATAGCCACAGGTACTCAGAATCCTGTCCATACTCCAGGGCACGGAAACCTCAGAAGGGCCTGAATCCTAAAGACCCTAAATACGAGCCCAAAAGGATCCCATTCTTGCCCTTGTACAGACATGAGTCCTTTGTACAGACATGAAATTTGTAAGCCCCCTGCTTGCTTTAGAGGCACAGAAGGTGAACAGAGACAGGAGTTAGTGCATCTGCTTCTAAGTGGAGACAAAGAGGCCTCTGTTCCCCAGGGGCCCTCCTATCCCTGCTGACACGTTCTCCCCCAATGTTAAACGACAGTCGCCGCCAAAGGACCTTTGAGAGGTCTCTGCATGCCCTGGTGCCCCCGACAGACCCTGCTCTGCTGCTTTGGGAGGACTGCTGGAACCGGTTCAAGTCTTTCAGTGCAGCAGCCGGCTGCAGTCAAACAGCTTCAGAAACTCGCTCAAGGTCACCCTCAAGATCATAGCAGAAATAGAACTAGGAATCCTTCCTCCAGGTTCTACAGACACACATTCTTCTCCTAATACATGAGACACAACCCACAGATACCTCCATCTCAGATGCCTCCTAAAAGGAATTGACCCCCCAGGCCCCTGGTGTGTCCCTCTCCCTGTTTCCTGGAATAGCAGTCTCCCCTCTGGAATCACAGGCAGATCCCATGGCCTTGCCAGCTCACGGTGAGTCAACAGCCCTAGCCCATTCCCCCCAACAGGGGCTGCCACAGTTTAATGAGTGGTTATTTGTGGTGCTCTGCACACAGCTTGGAGCTGAGCCTTCACCCCATACTGAGGGGAGCGGGTGGGGGAGAGAGCACTGCCAAAGCATCATTTATTACTATAATCTTCAATGTGCATCCCACCCTGGCGTTAACATCCCAAAATAAACGGATTCATCCCCCCACAGCCTTCGAAGCAAACACTCAGCTGGAGGGCTGTTTGTGGGAGGGAGGGAGCACCAAGGACAGCTGGTGGGTAACCCACCCCTCTCCTCCCTAGGGCGGGGCTGGGAAGCTCAGGTGGGCAAGCCTGCAAGAGTCAGCCAGATGGAAGCGGTAACCAATTCAGGGAGAATGGGACGAGGTATAGGTTTCAAGTGAGGCACTTGTTTCTAGGCACCTGTAAGGATCCAGATCTCTTTGAAAAAGTGGTTTAGATCTGATTCTGACTTGGCTTACTCATGCAGGTAAAATAATTCTGGGGCAAATTGAGCCATTTCGAGCAGCAGTTCTGGTGGACAGATTTAGAAAATCATGCACTTAGGATTCCAAAATCCCAGTAGGCTCTCACCACTTACTTGGCCAATCTAACACATTCTTCTTTCCCCCTTCTTAGTTTTCTCCTCCCAAAGCCTTTGTACTCTCCTTGGAAGTCAAGTGGCCAAATGCAAGAAGACTATATGTCCAGCATGGTTGGTCATCAGGTGTGCTAATCTTACTCAGACACCTGCTTGACTGCACTGGGCCCTGCAAGTCAGACACTTCAGAGTGAAGACATTGCTCTCCTTTCTTTTCAGAAAAAAGGCCTGTGCTCTGGTCCTGGATGCTCAGTGGTTCTGGGAATCAATGATGGATGCCAGAAATGAAGGACCCAGGAAAGGAGGCCTCCAGCTTCCCCTTCTTTCACTCCCATTCAGTTATCACCTTGGGCACGTTCACTGTACCCACGGTGCAGGGGCCCAGGCATCCCGTAAGGAAGGATAGACAGCACTTGCCCTGCCCCGTATTCTACCCAAACGTACCCCATTGCTAAATATCATCCTATATTGGTCTCCTTCTCTGTCATCTTGCTCAATGTTTATTAAATCACACTGCTTAGCTTTCCTATAGAAAGTATTTGTAATATATTCCTTAAAAGTTGCATGTTAATTAAATCATTCTATATTCACTGGAGTAACATGATAAAGAAGTCTTATGACAAATCGTTTAAGTCGGCAGTTCTGTGCCTGAGGCAGCGAGCTACATCTTTTGACGAAGATTGCCAGAAAGAACCTCAGGGACTGAATGCATCTCCCCTTCCCATCCTTCACTAAAACTATTCAACTGGAGGAGTAGACTGTGATTCACGGCAATCAGTCCTGCCTGCAGCTGTGAATGCAGACAAGCTGGAGAGGAGTCCCTGCAGCTCTTCTGCGCCGTGGAAATGCTCTGCTGCAGTGCTAGGGACACCAAGGAGCCACCAAAGTAAAGTGGGGCCAAGACCCTCCCAGCAGTCCCAATAGAACCTCTACACTTTTAGTTGTTTGGGGTCTGGAGACTACTTCTTCAGTTGAAAGGAATCTTTAAAGAGATCCCAAATCCTCTCATTTCATGCAGTTTCTCTGAAGCAAGAAAATAAGCAGGGGGGTAGTGGTGTGAAGCTTATATAAGATTCAGGTGCATAATGTTTTCCTGGGCTGGACACTTCAGCCTGAGAGAGGAGACCCTGGGGCTGGGCTGAGAGGACTGGAGCAGGTTGGAGTCTCCCTGGGGCTGCAGAGCTCTGGGCAACACTTTGCTCTCCATCCTACTTTACAAGAGGAAGAAAACAGGCTGGGTCCTGGCCTCTAAGGAAGCAGAGACCCTCTGGGGATCTGGTTCAGAGTCAGCTGGCCTCTGTGTACAGCCTGGTGGCTGCTTCTGGATTTAATAAATATTCATCCCCAAAGCCAGGCTGGCTCTGTATTAGGAGGCAGCCTCCGTGGTAAATTGCTGGTTAGAACCAGTTCCTCCGGCGGCCGTGCAAGCACTGACAGCGCGTCTCCATCCGAGGGTCCCGCTCTCCTGTAACTGAGCCCCACGCTGAGGCTAGCCGAGTGCGGCTGCTGGGTGGGGACCTGACTCTCCCGTCAAACTGCGCTGAAACAGCTTTGTCACTCCACCAAACATCACCCTAAATGTCAGCCCCTGGAGTGAGTCCTACAGGGCGCCGGGCACTTCCCCAAAAAAGCACAGGCCAACCACACTGCTTCGTGTTGGCATGGCCTTGGATCACACACTCCCAGGGGATGGCTGGAAATGCGACTCTCAGATTTAGAAACACTCCAGGGCTCGGCGACACGAGGGCAAAGAAAGCCTCTCCTCTCACATGAGGGAGGAAAGAAACAAGGGAAAAGAGCACTGGACCGCTCGTTCGTTTCTCTGCGGAAGGCCGCCTGGTCACAGCCACAGCCCCCAGGCTGGCCGCGTTTGCCAGGGCCAGTCAGCGGACAGGGCACCAGGACCACACAGCGCTGGTCCTTCCGGGCTCCCCAGGCAGCTGCTGTCCGGCGGGCACGCGGGGCGCCTGCCGAGGCCGAAGACGCGAAGTGCGCCCTGGGCCCCGGTGCTGTCCCTGCACCACCCGGCCGCCCAGCAGCCCTGGCCCGGTTTTCCGGAGCCTCTGACGTGGGTGATTGGGCCAGGGACGCGGGGCGCCTGCTCCGCGCCAGGTGCCGTTCCTGCGCCTGGCGTCCGCTCTCTCCGGGGACCACGGAGCGACCGGCACTACCCGCACTGGACGGAGGAAACGCCGAACGGGCGCCGACAGGGCCAGCGACCCGCCCGAGGCCACACCGCTGGGGGCCAGGGCGGGGGTCCGGCAGCGGGGGGGAGGGGGGCACACCAGGTCCCGGCGCCGGGAAGGGGCCGCGGAGACCGGACCGAGTTCACCGCGGACGGAAGAGCCCGGCTCTGGTCGGAGGGCTCCCCGCTCCCGCCCCGACGCCCCCCGCGTCCCGAGGGCACGGGGTCTGCCGGGCGGGCCCCGGGAGCCGAACAACAGGCCCCGGGCGTGGCGGGCGCCGCAGAGGCGGGTCTGCTCTCCGAGGGACCTCTCGGGGCAGCCGCCGCCCCGGGCCTCTGGGCACTGCGAGGGCGTGACGGCGCGGGAGGGGCGCCGCCCTCCTGACAGGGCCGCCTCGGGACGACGGCCGCAGGTGTTGAGGGCGCGGGAGGGCGGCCCGAGACGCGGGCTCGGGACACGCGGGCGACCTCCTCAGAGGTCCGGGTGAAGGGAAGCCAGCAGCCCCGGACGCAGGACAGGCGCAGGGGGCGGCTCGCGGGGACCTCCGTCCCCAACGCGCCACCCCCATCAGGGACTTACAGCCGCCCTCCCGGGCACTTCCCGGAGCCCCGAGGTGGGAGGGTGTCCGCGCCCCTCGGCCCCGGGTCCCCGGGGCCGCCCCCGCCCCTCGTCACCCCGCCCCGAGACGCCTCCTCCTCGCCCCTCTAAGGCACATCCTCGACCCCGCGAGCCCTGGGACCCGGGCCGGGAGCGCCCCGCCCGCAGCGCCGCTCACCTCGCTCATCGCGGCGGCGGGCAGAGCGGGCGGCACGTGCAGCGAGGCGCGGCCCTGACGGAGGCGAGTTGCCGCTGGGCTGGGGGCGCGGCCGCAGGCCGCCCGCGGGGCGAGGAGAGTCAGTGCGGGGCCCGGGCTCGGTGCCGGCTCTCGGCGCTCACTCGGCGCCGGGCGTCCACTCGCGTCCCCGCAGTCCAGTCAGAGCCGCTCTGCTCCGCTCCGAGCGCGCCTCGGTCCCGCCTTTTATATTCAGCTCCGGACCCGCCTCCAGCCTGACCAATAGGAGCTCCCCCTGCCGAAGAGTGACAGCCCCTCGCACCCAATGGAGGCAGGCTCAGAGGCCTGCTGCATTTCCAACTAGGGTAAGAGAGTCGGAGCGCGGGAAGGAGGGGGCGCCGTTGCGGACCAGAGCGCGGAAAACCGGGCAGGGGAGCAAAGGCGGAGAGGGAAGGGGCAGCACACGATACAGGCAGAGCGAAGGGGCGGCGTGTGCGCCTGAGGAAGCGAGGAACGAGGGTGCATGGGTAGCCGGAAGCGGTGAACGACGGGGGTAAAGCCAAGAGACGTTGCCGATTAAGATTTGGTGACAGGATGGCAGGGAAATTGCAAAGTGTCTGTTTGATTTGGAAGATCCTAGATCCTGGGAGTTGAAAGACATTTAGGATCCATCAATCCTACGTGCTACATTATGAAAAAAGGAATGGGAAAAAAAACCCCTCTGCAACCAAATGGCGATCCCCTGACGTCCACCTAAACGCGGAATGCGCTCCTCCCAGACGCTTATTCGTTCGATTCCAGTCTGACAATGTGCCTCCACTGTGCCAGGCGTGGTGAGGAAGCTGTAGAAAAGGGAGACACACCGATGACCTTGCACCTACTGCTGCCACTAAAATAGGTTTCAATATGCAAGTTCTATCTCCTAGAGTCTCGCTGGTTTCTTCCAGCAAGTCAAGTAGCAACCCATTGGGTGGTCCATGTTCCAGGACCAAAACCAGCCCCGAGGACTCTGCCCAGGTGTGGGGAACAGGTGTGAAAGTCCAACCTATGTAGATTATTTCTCAATAAGATGGAGCTTTACTTAATAATTACTGTGATGTATAAGTTGTAAGGGGAAAATATGGATAGAGCAAGAAGAAAAGCAAGAGAACATCTTGGTAAATGTCATGATCTTAACATGTTTGTCTGAATATCTAGCCTTCCTGTCTGCTTGGAGGAAACCCTTCCAATTCTCTTGCCTGTGGCACTTCTAGGCATTGTAAAATCTCTTCGCCGGCGTACAGCTACTGTGGTCCAAAGCCAAACACTTTCCTGTTGGTATTTCTTTCCTGGACTGTAATAGCTGGGTTGTTCGTAGCTGAGCTTCTCTCAGCCAGCAACCACGGCTCTCTTCTCCACAGCAGATTCAGAGGGGGCCTCAAACAGCCTCCCTCCAGCTCCAGCCTCCGTGCCTGCACATGTCTTCTGCCAGGTCAGAAGCACAGGAGACGAAAAAGGGCTGTGTCTTCCCCCATCCACCTGGATCCTCTGACTCTCACTTTCCAATAGGAATCTGGTACCCACGTGACTAGTTTCGGTGGGAGGGGGGTTCCTACACAGTCTCTGCAGCCTACTCCTCTGCCTTCCCTCACCTTTCTAATGAACGGCTAATCAGCATGGAAAAGGTTGTCTTTAGTGCAACAGACCTCCCCAAAGTTGTTAAACAGCTATGCAAAGAGTACAAAGGGAATTCGAGATCCTACATCAGAGGTCAGCAAGCTTTTTCTGTAACAGCCAGAGAGGAAACGCTAATGGCCTCTGTTGAAACCCCAAGTCTTTTCTGTAGTTTGAAAGCAGTCATAGACAACATGCAAACAAATAGGTGCGGCTATATTCTAGTAAAACTTTGTTTTTGGACACCAAAGGGTGTAGTTCATATAATTTTCATGTATTATGAGATATTATTTTTCTTCTTTTAAAAATTTAAAGACTTTGTCTATTTCTTTATTATTTTAGAGAGAGGGGCAGGGAGAGAGGAAGAGAGGGAGAGAAACATCAATGTGTAGTTGCCTCTCATGTGTCCCCCTACTGGGGACCTGGCCTGCAACCCAGGCACGTGCCCTGACTGGGAATTGAACTGGCGACCCCTTGCTTCGCAGTCTGGTGCTGAATCCAGTGATCCACACCAGCCAGGGCTTCTTTTTTTTTATTATTATTTTTTTAATTTTAGCCCTGGCTGGTGTGTCTCAGTGGATCCAGTGCCAGCCTGAGAACCAAAGGGTCACCGGTCTGATTCCCAGTCAGGGCACATGCCTGGGTTGTGGGCCAGGCTCCCGGTGAGGGGCGCACAAGAGGCAACCCTGCACTGATGCTTCTCTCCCTCTCTCTCCCTCCTTTCCCCTCTGTCTAAAAATAAATAAACAAAACCTTTTTTAAAAAAACGAATAAATTCCATAAACACTCACTATATGTGCCAGGAGTACACAGACCCTAAGGATCCAAAACTAAAAGCCTTCAACAACTCACAGGTGATTGACATTGCTCTGCAATGTGCAGGCGCTGTGGCAAGCGCGTGTGCAGAGGCTGCTGCCAGCCCCCCGGCCCCAGAGGTGACCCTCTGCTCAGGCCTGAACGGCAAGCACGGGGGGGCTAGGTGAAGATTCCCACCAGACGGAATAACAAGAGCGGCTGTTTGGAGGTCAGTGAGCACAGCACGTTCAGGACACTCTAAGGCTTAAGCACATCTAGAGCCAAAGTGTGAGGCGTCAGGTCAGGCAGGGAAGTGGGGTTGGAGGGATAAATAGGGGCCCGATCACAAAGGACTTTGCACATCATGCTGAAGAGATTGGGTTTTATCCTGAAGGTAATGGGAAGCCAATGAAGAATTTTAAGCAGGGAAGAGACATGATTAAATTTGCATTTTAGAAATAGCAAGAGCATGGAGGATGGGTTGCAGGAGAGGAGGCTGGTAACGGGAAGAATGATGAATAGGCGACCGCATATTGAGTGGGAAGTGATGGGTGCCTGGACTAGCTAAGAGGCAGCAGGCAGGCATAGGTCAGGAGACGGAAAGGACAGGGGGTGATGGAAAGAAAGCGGGCCCTGCCCACCCCCAGACCTCTCTCCTGCCGACCACTCCCTGCCTGAAACTTTACGTTCCAGCAAGAAAGGCCTGCTTTTCTCCAGCAGGCCTGCTTCTGGAGAAAAGTGGAAAAATCCACTTTTCTCTGCCTGGCTTCTGGGACTTCTCTGATTGCATCCTCTGCCTGAACTAGCTCAGTCCTCATTATCCTTATGAAAGTCAACTTAACTCTGGCTGGTGCAGCTCAGTGGATTGAGCACCAGCCTGTGAACTAAAGGGTCATTGGTTCGATTCCCAGTCAGGGCACATACCTGGGTTTCAGGCCAGCTTCCCCAGCAGGGGGCACATGAGAGGCAACCACACATTAATGTTTCTCTCCCTCTTTTTCTCCCTCCCTTCCCCTCTCTCTAAAAATAAATAAATAAAATGTAAAAAAAAAAAAATTCAAAACAACAACATCCATTAAACTGAGTCCAAGACCCCTCTCAGCACAGGGGTGTGATGCTCTGGCACAAGAGTCCCAGACCAACCCAGCTGCCTCTGATTTATTAGAGACCAGCACATCCTCAGCCCTACTTAGGAAGGAAGTAGGACCTTGGCCTAGGGTCCTCATTAGACCCCAGTTCCTCAGAGCTTTCCCTTCGGGGAGCCTTGTGTAACTGTCACACCTGTTCTTTAGACACTGTGCATGCAAAAAAGCTTGCTGTCTCCCCTCTCTGCCTAGCACTCCCAGGACCCACACGCAGGAGAGGCTGAGGATGTAGCCTGAAGCTCGGCAGTAGCAAAAATCTCCATGGTCTTATTAGGAGCAGCTTGAAATGAGTCATGAGGTCCCCACCCACCAGGGTCCCTCCCCATGTACCAGCAAGCAGCACCACAGGCATGCTGGGAAAACCACCCCCAGGCCTTTGCCCCGGGTCCAGAGTCTGTGCCCTTCCTAAGCAGTCTGAGAGCAACTGGAGGCCACACACAGCAGCAGTTCCTTGTTTTCCAGGTACTGAGGGCCGTGAGCCCTAATTCCAAACACAGGCAGCTCCTGAGATGAAGGGGAACACGGGGGCAGAGTGGGAGTTTCGGGTGATGCATCCCATGCCAGATTCTGAGCCCTGCAGGTGACGTGATACCTAAGAGAAGGCAGAAACTCTTCTGGGGGCCAGAGACCAAAAACAGTAAAATACAGATCAGGTAGGGGTCGGGCCCAGGGTACGCCCAGGAAGATGCTCTGCAGAAGGGGGAAGAAGGTCAAGGGTGGTCCGAGCAGACAAGACGGTCACCCCTCCCACATTCAGGGGCTGTGACAGTCACCTCAACGCCAGAAGTCATGGTCAGGGGGGATGCTGAGCTGAGGAGCTGTGTGGTGCAGGCACCAGGCCTTGGGCTATCACTTCCAAGCCCTGGCTGTGAGGGTGAGTCCCCTCCCCAGTGGAAACAGCCCTGCCACCTGCTCAAGCTCATCCAGCTGCATCCCTCCCACATCTGGAGCCTGACACCGTAGTTAGCTCTCGACAAGTCAACAACTTCCACGCTACAGGTGGCGTGATAACGGAGGGAAGGCCGATGTTCGTCCCATGGACACAAGCGTTCAGTCGAGAGCACCAGGCTTTCCTGAGTGGCCCTGTGCCTCCATGCCAGTGCTAGAGGGCAGGTGCCATGTCTACCTGTAAAGGCCCGTGGGCACAGCTCAGAGTAGCGAACTCATCCGGACCCCTCACATACCCATGCTCACTTCTCCACCTCTCACAGATGAACTGCGGGCGGAAACACCGGTCTCAGCTGCCTCTCTGCTGGGAGCTGCAGGGTCACCCAGGCCCAGAGGTGCCTCTGCCCAGCCTGCAGGGAGCGAAAGTGCCTGGAGGCCGGCTGGAACTCAGAGCAGTGAGTTGGCACCTCCCTTCTGCCCCAGGAATCCCCAGGCCTCATCTCTCTCTTTTCCCTGTTCCCACGGAGCATCCCCATACCGCAGGCAGTGTGAGCTCCTGGCACATGCAAGAGGTCACCATTCTGCTCGAAACCTCCAAGGGATCCCTCTCCCTTCCGGGCCGTGATCCTGCATCCAGCTCCTCCACGCCACCTCCTGTGACTCTGTCCCCCTTGCTCAGCGCACCCCAGCCACCCCTGGCACTCTCCTTGGCACCTCTGCACTTGCCCTGGCCATTCCCTCTCCCGGAACGCTCTCCCAGAATGAGCGAGGCTTGCTTTTTCTCTTCCACCTCA
Organism: Desmodus rotundus; assembly: GCF_022682495.2. Lineage (NCBI taxonomy): Eukaryota > Metazoa > Chordata > Mammalia > Chiroptera > Phyllostomidae > Desmodus > Desmodus rotundus. Next base: position 101,571,472 of record NC_071398.1, read on the forward strand.
CATACAGTGCCTGTCATTCTAGAAAGTACTTGATAATTGAATTAATTACTTGCACCAGGTGATGAGGCGATGCTCCCAACAGATGGCGCAACCAAGTTCCACACAAGTCAACTCGCCCAAGTTCATTCAACTTAAGAGCTGTAGCCAGTGATCACACCTTCTGGCCTGCCACCCAAACACTTGCCATTTCCATGACCTTGGACCTGTCACTGGAATCTCAGCCTGTTTACATTTCCGAGAAACGATAATCATACCTATGGATAACAAATCCCGTATCTACCCATCAGATTGCTTCGTTCCATCAGATTTGGCCAGACAGCCTTTGAAATCACAACGCTGTCCAAAGAGAAGGTGATGTTGCTATAGGTATGAAGATCCGGCCCTCTTCCATGTTCCCGTGGAAGCCAGAGCTCCGAACACCGTCCCCAGCACAGCGCCTTGCTCTCTGCCGCCGTCCCACGGGCTCGGGAATGTGGGCAGGACCCTCGCCACCTGGTGTCTCAGGAGGAGGCCTCAGGACTCCCTCCCAGCAGCCCTCACCGGGCAGGGTGTCCGGGATTGAGACCAGAGGCTGGCATCCCCCTGCTGGTGTCCACTGGTTTGTCACGTCTCTCGCCTGGGCACAGTGACCCTGCCACCAGCAGCCCTTGCCTGGCGGCGCAGGAAGCAGGCCCAGCGCCAGCTCAGCCAGCCCCTGAGCAGCCAAGGAAGGAGCAGAAAGAGCCTGTCCGGATGCTCCCAGGAACCTACACTGCCACGAAGGCTCCATGTCTGACCAGTGTGCAGTCTGGGGCAAGCACCCACAGGACTCGGGCTGGAAGGTGACACGAAGGGTGACCGAGGAGGACGGCCTGAAGGAGGGGGCTGTGTGTCATGCACCAATTCAGAGGACAGGACTTCTCAAGGACCCAGCCAAGGCAGGGTCCTCAGCCCTGGGCCCTTCCAAGGCTGGGGAGACCAAAGGGAGAGCCACAACCATGGGCCTCGCTCAGCTCTGAGCTCTGCACTCCCCAGCCCATCTGTTCTCCCACCCTCCACGCTGCTTTGCAGTACAGCTCATCACCCAGTTCACCAAGGACCTGCCCCACTTCCAGTGTGTGACCTCTCCCTACCTTTCAGCAAGAACACATTGTAGTCAATTATAACCCCCCACCCCCACCAACAGAAACAAAACAAAATAAGCCACTGACCCAGCTAACCCACCCCTCAGCCTTTTCAGGCACCCAGCCTTGAATTGCCAACTTGGCTTTTGTGTCCAGGTCAGAAGCAAGAGGTCCTCTGTGTCCTGCCCCCCACGGGGCCCTGCCCGTGCGGAACCAGGTCTCCCTTCTCAGGCGAGCAGAGGCCGACATCTGTCACAGGTACTCAACACGGCTTTCTGTCTCCAGGCACAGAGCTTCCTCTGTGTGCCTCTTGGCTACACGGCAGGACGTGGAGCCCACAGTGAGATGGTGCTGGAACAGCACCGAGTGTGTGTCCTCATGGTGTGGTCCCAGGCGAGGGGCCCGAAGGCTCCGAAGCCTTGTCTCTCCCCAGGGGGGTCCAGAAACGGTCTTGAGAGCTCCTCTTTGGCTTCCACAGGGCATCCAGGTGACCGCGGCTCCGGGAGCCTGAGTGTGTGCTACTGGCTGAGCAGCCCCCAGTTCAGAAGTTTCTCTCGACACCTCTGCCCAACTCCCAGCTCCTGGCATCCGTGCACCCTAGGCCCATTTGTCCTCCAACCTGCACTACAGGCCTCTCCCAGACTCAGCCCCCTGGGGCGCTGTGCAGGCTCACCCAGCCCCACCTGGCCTTCCTGCTCCCTCTTGCAGACTGGCAGGGTCAACCAGAGGGAAGAGGTTGACCGGCTGCAGAAGGAGAGTGCACTGGCTCCAGAGCTACATGCAGGGCCAGCAGCCCGGCCCTGGAATCTGGTCCGTACAGGGGACTGGGGGCTTGGAGGCTGCCCCAGGGAAGGGGCTGGGCTGGCGGGGGGGGGGGGGGGGGGACACGGGACAACGAGCTCCGCACGGGTGCTTTTCTGCCCCTTCCTTTGGGAACCAAGGTCCCTTGGAATCTACTCCTTCCCGCTGTCCACGCGCTCCAGCACCCACACTGCTCCTGCGGCTGTTTCAGCTCGCTTTTCCCAGGTTTTTTATTCAGTAGAAATGTGAAGTAGTTGCTCAGTCTGTATCGCAGCATTCCTGAGGCTGATGGCACCCTTCCCCTCCCCCCCAACCTCCCCAGACAAGCAGCGTTTCTGGAGGTTTCACGCTCTCTCCTGGGCCTTTGCCTTCCTCTTCACTGGGCCAGTCCTCCCATTTCTCATGCCCTTGAGGTGACGCTCATTCACAGCTTCACAGCCAAAGCCCCTGGCTCAGCATCCATCTCTCCAGCCTCTGAGTGCCCTGCCCCTTGCCCCTGCCCACCCCTCCACAAGCCAGTCTGCCCAGAGAAGGATGCTTTAGACGGCAGAACACACCCGCCTTCTAGAACCTGCTCTAGAAGGCCAGACCCTCAGATTCCACACAGTCGAAGTTCTCGCCAAGTCTGGGGCTTTCTCCTCACGGGGCCCCCAGAGCTCTGGGTTCAAGAAAAATGGCATGGTGAGCGAAGACGGTGTCAGACCGAGGCCCCTTGGGGACCTTTGGAACCTCTGAGAAATCTGTCACCCCAGAACAGAACATGGTTTTCTCTGGTGGTCAGACCTAGCTTCACTGAGGGGCAGTTTGGAGGGTTGGGGGTGGGGGGCAGGATAACACTGTCAGTTACTGTATTTCCTTCCTTTCCCTGTGACCCCGCTACTTCCTCCTCAGCTGTGCTCCAGAGCATCAATGGCGTCTATGGACACCGAGTGCAGCACAGCCAGGGACGTCTGCCAGGATGCCCCTGCTCCAGATCTGCAGCTGCCTTCCCAGCCCACCTGGACACATGGGGCTGGGAAGGGCCAACGCGGGGGCCAGAGGCCAGGGCCAGAAGGGGAGCCCCATGGTTCCAAGGAAAGACTACAGCAATAACTGCCTCTTCACACGGTCATGGGGCGCAGGGAGTGGCCACAGGGGTAAAGTTGTTCTCTGGAAGCACAGAAGACAGGGAAGGAGGTAGCTCCTTCTCGAATGTGTGGCCCCACTTTCTGAGGTCAAGTTGGATCCCGGCCTCGGAAGGCTCTGGGACGGGGAACAGGATGGGCGCTAGTCCCATGCAGAGTGTTCTGCTCTGAAGGGGAAGAGAGGAGGAGCTTTAATCCACAGGGAATGAAGAAGGGGGAGTGTGAGCAAGACAACTGAGCTGGACGGACCCCTTAACCCTTCTCCCTCAGTCCAGACCCACAGCGTGGACAGAGGGCACACACTGGGGGCAGGGGGCCCTCAAACCACTGCCTCCTCAGCTCCCTTGTGGCAGCTCCAGTTCTGAGGAGGGCATGGTCCTGTCCCCACCTTTGCCCCTGGGACCTATGGGTCTCCCAGCAAGGTGGGCCCTGGAGAAGGGACTGGTCTCCGGCCCTGGGGCACCTGACTCAGCAGCTGCAGCGGCAGCCACTGCCTCAGCCCACAGTGACGCTGAAGCCACAGTGGAACCTGTTGCGCCAGTGATTGAGGAAGGCTCCAAGGGCGAGGGTGACAGGCAGTGGGGGCATCTTCTTCTCCAGCACCGCACCCACACACCAGTTACTGTCCACCAAGCCTGCGGGGAAGGGAACGCAGACGAGGTTATGGAGCCGGGCTCAGAGAAGGGGTCAGCGGAAGTAAGGTGGAGCTTCCTGCCTACCACCGACCACCCCTCCGAGCATTGTCTCAGTCACCCTCACCTCTAAATACCATGTTGGCCTGGGGCAGACTCAGGTGGTACCCAAAGGAGAAGGTCGTGTCTTGTAGCCTGGTGTTGGCCTCAAACTCCACTCCAACCTGAACCTGAGGACCACCAGAGGGCAAAGATGGGAGAAAGGTCTCTGTCCGGGAAGACTGCAGGGGCCTGACAGAGGTCAGCAGGGGGCAGCATGCATGTAATGTGTGTGAAGCATGGGCAGGAGGGGCAGGAGGGACAGCGGGTCGGCTGGGCCAGTGGAGGTCCAGGATGGGCCAGAGCTCACGACTGCCCTGCTGGGTCGGGGGGTGGGATCCATCCTCTCACCTGCTCATTTGCCCTGTGGTAGTAACTCGCATGGGCCCCTCCGGATCCCACATTCAGCGTAGCCACCCAGTGCACCGCTGTGAAAACCAAGGGCAGCAGGCCATGGGACAGGAAGCCCAGCCACACCCCCATATCCCTCCCCATCACCTTCCTCCTCACCCCATACCCGAGTACTTCCCAGCCAGCGTCAGGATGGCCCCCTCTTCGCCTGGCCGCCGGTGATAAACGAGCTCTCCTCCCAACACCAGACGATGAGTGAGGCTCTGCAGGAAGTGCGCCACCACGATCACTGGGTGGGGGACACGGAGTCAGCCCTGGATACAACGGCGGCCCGCCCCTCTGCCCCAGGAGCCCCACCCAGCCTGCCCCCGAGGTTTCTTTTCTAATCCCTGAGCCATACAGGTGAGGAAGGGGCATCGCCAACTCAAGCAAGTGGGCAGCCGAGACAAAAAGAGCCCTGACCCAAGTTCTCACCCGACTCCCCAATCAAATCAGGATTCCCCAGGGTCAGCGTGGCCGTGTAGTCATCTCCCCGGTACTCGCCATCGAACTGCCACGTCAGGAACTTGGACTGCTGCGTCTGGGTGGCGAGAGCGAGCAGTAAGGTCCCCCTGTCTTTGCATCACCATTGCTTCTGCTCCTCCCTGAAGCCCCCCAGCAGGACATTCACGGAGAAAGGAAACCCTTGGCTGGGGCAGACACCACGGGTCACCTGAAAGACAGCCTTGGCTCGGAGCCGTTCTGCCAGGAGGAGCAGGACCTGGGCGTTGAGACTGCCGCTGCTGTCCAGGTCCCCTACCACAGTGGGGAAGACCTGTTGAAGAGCGCATACAGCTGGGGTCCCCTTGGCCCGAGTCCTGAACGGCGCCCAGCGCCCCCTGGGGGCGCCGCAAAGAAAAACTCCCGCTCAGCACTCGGTCACTACCCTCTACCATTCAGAAGAAACCCTGCCCCTTCTTCCCCATAACTACACACTTCCTCCTCCTCTGGGCGGGCTTCTAGGGAGGTGGAGCCCTCACCTCAGTGGGGCTAAGTTGCCAGTCCCCTGCGTAGGCTGCGTGGAGGTGATAGCCAGGCAGGCCCAGAGCACTCAGGTGCACGGTGTGAGCCACCTGAGGAAAGAGGAGCCGGTGGAGGACAGCGTCTCCATCCCCCATCTCTGCCTTCAACCGCTGCCCATCCAGGCCTTTCAAGAATCCCAAATATTCCCACATATACGGAGGGTCACCGGGGTAAAGACAACAAGTCTCAGAGCAAGGGAGTTAAAGAACCCACCCCCAACCCCGCTCCTCTACCCCATGGGGCCTGGCCGAGGCAGGGGTACAAAGGACAGGAGAAGAGGAGGGGACAGGCAGGGAGGATCAGAGAAGTGGGAGCACCTGGAAATGGCTGCTCAGAACCTTGTTGACCACGAGCTTCACTCCCTCCATCTGTCCTGGGAATACATCTGTAGAGGGGAAGTAGGAGTAGGAGGTAGTAAACATAGACAAGAAACCCCTCCCGCAAGAAGTAGTCCCCGTTCCATCCCACAAAAAGCGCTTTGGAGGATCTGACCTCCTTTCAGATCCTACAACGAAATGCTCCACTCCAAGTGCTGGGCTCCGCTGGGGCACCTGGTCCTCCCTGAGCAGCTGTGATCTCCCCTTTCCCGCACACCCAGCACTCAAGACCCTCCCCTCCTCCACATCTCCAGCTTGAGACACCAAATGCCAAGTTCTCACCTTTGCACAGGCGGTGCAGCTCATCGAAGCTCCCGGGGTTGGGCAGAGGTTCCTCTCGACGGGGGCTGCGGCGAGGCAAAGCCCCCAGCGGGGCCAGGCCCAAGGTGTTGCCCATTTCAGTCCAGAGGACAGGGAGGGGCCGGGCTGAGCCCGGGAAAGGATGCTCTTCCTCCCTCTACCCAGCACGGGCCCCACCCCCCATCATCCAGCTCCCCAGGCCCTGAATCTTCCACATGATCCGACACTAGCCCTGGAACAAGAAGGGTGGGGGGAGAGGGCACCGGTGGGGCGACTGAATCCCAGGCACAGCCCTGTCCCATCTTTGATCCCTCACCCCCACCTGTCACCCCGTCCCTTCCCCCACTGTCTAACCCTCGCCCCACCACAGAGCTCACCCAGCTTCCTAGTCTTTCTACTCTTCATCCTTAGGCCCCAGGGTGAGGCTTGCAACGAAGCAGTAGCCCTTACCGTCTCAGACCATCATGCTGCCCCTTTCCCCCCGGCAAACCCCGGTCATCTTGATGGGGGCAGCCATCTTGAGTGATGGCAGAACTGCGGCTTCACGCTGCCTTCCCGGCGTGGTCACGGACGCCATCTTAGAGCCGGGCAAAAAAAGCTTTTAAAGGCCGACCCTTCTTTGATTGGGCCCCGCCCAATCTATTAAACCTAAGCGGCTTCGATCTCCCAGGGGCCAATGGGAGAAGAGGAAGCAGAAGAGTGGCAGGCCCCGCGTCCAGAGAGCTCCAGCCCCGGCGAGGCGGAGGCTGCAGGGCTGAAGGGCCGCTGTCTAACCAGACTCAGACGGGATGGCCTCGGTCACCCCGCCTGTCAGATGTCCGGGGACCTAGGAGCGTGCAGAACTCTGGAAGCGAGCATCTTGGAACTCGGGCCGCTGAAGCTCCCTCCGCCGTAGAGCTTGGAGACTTTCCTCTTGAAAAGAGTGGCGGAGGGAACGACAGGAGGACTTCTTGCGAGCCTGGGTTCAGTCTCCGCTCCGCGCCCCCACCCCATGAGCCCCTGGGCCCCCTCCCCCAGCCCTGCACAATGCTCTGCGCGCTGCCCGCCTGCACGGCCGCCCTAGGACACGGACCCCCTTTCCTCCTGCAGGCTCACGGCTCGCCGAGTTCTCTGCGCCTCTCGCAATGGGACCCGGGGTGAGAGCTTGGGCTGGAGGAGCAGGGGCTACAGCCTCGCTCCTAACAGAACTGAGCCCTGACCCAGCCGCCCCCGTAGCTGATCCTTCCTTCCCTGAATCCCCAGGCAGAGCTGGCGGATAAAACCTAGATCCCTGGACTCCTGCCCCAAAGCGCGCCCCACGCCAGAGCCAGGCAGGAGTCAGCGGATGCCTTCCAGCGCCAGGGGGCTCCGCGGGGAAGTCAGGGGATCTGGTCATCATCCTCACTGGCCCTCACATCTCCAACCCATCTCTCAGGAAAGTCCTACCTAAACTTTAAGGGCCAAAGGATGAAAGATGCAAATGCTGACCCCCCGAATGCCTTGGGCCTGAGGAATGTACTCCCCTTCCTCTCAGTTGGGGCTGGGATGGGGCCCTGGTCAGAGGGACATGGTGGCCCCTGCTAACTCACATTGGCTGGCTACCACCTAGAACTGATAAGGTGATGCAGTGACCAGGGACCTTCAATCTTTATCCTTTAACCTTGACCTCCTTTACTACCAGTGCCTTCCCGTGGGGCCGGGGAAGAGCAGAGGCTGCTTTCTGACTTTGATTGAGGGTAGGGTGTGCTCATTGGTCAACATGCAGGTCATTCTGGGCTCTCATGTTTTCTGCCCCTCCTACGCAGTCTCATTACACATTAACTCAAAAAGGGACAGAGTCGATCACCTGCCCTCTGACCCTCACCCTACCCCACATTTCGTCTCCTTTCTTCTAGTTCCCAAAGCCTCTCTGTCAAGTTGCCGTGAAGGGGGTCTGGTTAAGGAGGTGAAATCCACCCATAATGGGACAAAGTTACTGAGGGCTGAGGGCTTCATATGTCAGAGCTTTCCAGAGAAAAACTAGTACTCCAGTGTCCTGCAGCCCTTGGAGCCAAGACTGCTGCCCCACACCCCAAAAGAACGAACCTGTAATGGGCCTAAAGGATACCTGTTTGGCCTCCACAAAGGCCTGCCTGCCTGCCTCCCACCCCGTCACCATGCATCCCCCCCAGCCCTGTACTTGTCCTCTCCTCCCCCATTTCTCCCACTTGTTTACTCCAACTTGGCCCCTGCCCCAACGCCCCTCCACAGTCCTTGTCACCTGACAGGGGGTGGGGAGGCAGACAGGTATATAGGCCCTGCCTCCCTGGCCAGGCCAGCCCCAGGCACAAGGACTGAGGCACTGACCAGGTAGGAAGCAGCGGCTGTGGGGTGCCTGCCAAGAGGACCAGGCTTTCATCTGGGGAGAGAGGACGTCAGGTTGGAGTGGGCACGTAGGTAGGGGTCCCTGGGGAGGGGCGGGGCCCACTCAGCTTCAGTGTCCTCCCCCCCCCACCATGTCTGCACAGGCTGTCTTCCCACCGCTCCACCATGAAGCTGCTGGCACTCACGGTACTGCTCCTCACTGTCTGCAGCCTTGAAGGTGAGTGTGCTCTGGAGCGCGGTCCTGGCTACCCACCTGCCAGCCCTCCATGCCCAGCTGGAGCATGCCCAGCTGGAGCAACCACAGGGCTCAAGAAGAAGACTGCTCCCTCCCTAAAGCCTGGAAGTCCCGTGCAAAGACCAAGAGCCAGAAACCCTGGGCCTGGGGCCTGGCAGAGGGGTAGCCGGAGGCCAGGACCCCTGGCTGGGGGCCAGCTGAGAAGAGGCCCCTGTGTTTCTGTGTGTGCTCAGGGGCTTTGGTGCGGAGGCAGGCGGAGGAGTCGAGTCTGCTGAGCCTGTTATCGCAGTACTTTCAGACCATGGCTGAGTATGGCAAGGAGCTGGCAGGGAAGGTCAACGTCCAGCAGCTCCAGGCCGAGGCCAAGTGAGTCTCAGCAAGCAGGGTTCAGGGCCCAGGGGCCCTGGGGAGAAAGATGGGAGGGTGGGCGGTCCTACAGATGACACAGCTCTGGGTGTGGGTTGGGGAGCTTTGAATTGGAGAGAAGAGTTGCCTGGTCCCCCCAGCCCCCCAGCCTTGTGGGCAGATGGGCCCAGCGGCTGGGCTGTGGATTTCTGTCTCCAGGGTATGCTCCTCTGCCCCAAGGAGCTGCCAGCATGGACCGGGCACTGGAGTTTGGGGTCTTGGGTCTCACCTCCACCACCACCCAGGTTCCTGCCAGTGCCACAGGTCCCTCACACTGACCTCTGACCCTCACATATCCAGGGATTACTTTGAGGAGACACAGAAGAAGCTGACACCCCTGGTCAAGAAGGCTCGAACTGACCTGACGAAGTTGTTTGGTTTGTTCGTGGAATTCACACCACAGACGGATGCCCAGCCAACTGCTGCTGCCCGCTAGAACGCCCTCTGACTAGGTGTCCTCCCTCCCACTCCTTGTGTCCGCAATAAATGGGAAAGGGAGTCCAGTCTGTGGTGAGCCTGGCATTGTGATGAAGGAGGAGGAAGACAGAGAGAAACTCAGTGGGGGGGCTTGGGCGTGAAGGGTAGAGAAAGGGTCCAAGAGAAAAAAGTCAGAAATGATGGGGTGGGGTGTGGAGGAGTCTTTTGCGGGCCAGGGGCAGCTCTGAGTGGAGACTGAGGAGCCTTTGCATGGACGAGGAACGGGCAAAGGAATGAGAGATTCACAGGTTGCATCCCTGGCCCCACGCAGGTCACAGGAAATGAGGACTTCCTCAGAATTTCCTCTAGGTCACTCAGTGAAGAGGAGAAAGCTTCCAAAAAGTGAACCCAGATGGGTCATCCAAGGTCCACCCTTCCCTCCCACCCCCATCCTACGGGAAAAGGTGGCGCTCACTCTCCCCTGGGGTCTGCTCTCACCTAGACCCCTGTCTAGGGACACCTTTCCACACCCCCCACTCTCATCTGAGTGGTGACATAGCCCTGGCCCTCTGGGAGCCTGGAACCAGCAGACAGGAACCAGTTCAAGGCCTGGCAGGCCTCCAGCACAGTGGACACATGGGGTGAGAGAGGCTGGGAGCTGTGACGCCTGGATCCAATCAAGGTGGACCGGAAAGCAGGCTGGGTGGGAGTGCAAGGCTCACAATGCCAGAATTAGGGTAAGGGAAGCTGAGACATTTTCAAGTAAAAGTCATTCCCACTTAACCTCTGAAACAGTTGCTTCCCTTCCCTGACTCACTTCTCTTTTCATATCTCACTTCAAACCACCTTCAGATGAGGCTCCAATTCCTTCCATGTAACGATCGACCTTCAGTCTGGCCTCTACGACCCTCGCCCCACGTGACCACCTTCCTCCCCTTCTTTCCCAGGATCTGCTTTTCTCTCATGTGCTGAAGCATGAGGGGACAGTTCTCAGTCTGTCACTGGCAGGATAACGTTGGGCAGGTTAAACTTGAAAGAGCCTGAACCATCACAGGGTGAGCGGGCAGAGCAAAGGGCACAAGAAACTGGAAACACACTTTGACCCGTGTGACTCACTGTGAGAGCAAAGCGCTGCTCGGCGCGGGGTGGCCAGGGCTGATCTGAGAGGGTCTGTGGCAGCACTGGTCTTCGGATGGAATTCAGAGACTTGCAGGGAGTCCCGCCTCCTGGCGGAGCTGGACACAGGCCAGGCCCCGATGAGGGGGATTCCTTTGCCACCCACCCCTGCACTCAAGGAGTTCGCCCCCCCATCTGGACCCGGCTTGTCCCCTTGGCATTTCCCCCACCCAGTCCCCACCCGGCCGGCTAAGGTGCCTCTCTCCCCAGAGCCCACTGAAGACCACTGTTCCCATACAACCTTCCTTTAGGAGCATCCCACGAGCGTCCGTCACACCGCCCCTCCTGCGTGTCTGACTTTTTTCAGCCAGGCTAATGCTGGTGGACACAGGGAACTGTCCCACACAACTCAGTGATGTCCACTGTGATCGGACTGGCCACTCTTGAGGTTGGACAGCCAGGCTGCCCACAACCCAGAACTCATTTTAGGTTCAATGTCTCTGAATGTGCCCAGAGCTCCGACACAAACGTCCCTGCTCCTGCTCCACGATGGAGAGTGGAGAGCCCGGGGTCAGGGGTGGCATCAGTGCCCCTCACAGGCCACTCACCCCTTAAGCAAGCAAAACAGCCTGGTGTCTGACTCTGGGCTCCGTCAGGTCAGGAATGGGGTGTTTCACTCCCAACGGCATCTTCAGTGTCCAGCCTAGCACCTTGCAGAGGCTAAGTATGTGACCGATGAGTGAGCGAGTGAGCGAAAGAATGAATGACTGGAGTCCGTTCCATGGCAGCTTTATTGGTGTCGCCCCCTTCCCATTGTTCAGCAGGCACTGGGGATGGGGAAGCAGGGAGGGCACAGTCGCGGGGAGACTAGGTTGTGAACATTAATGAGTAGCGTCTGACCACAGGCCTTCGGCAGGGAGGACGAACCAAGGGGCCCATTCGTGGGGGCACAGCGTCGTCACGGGGGCAGGTCCAAGGCACTGGTGGCAGGAGGCATAAGTGGTGCCAACGGTGGGGCTGGGTGGGGAGCCAGGAGCAGGAGGAGGACATGGCCAAGGGCATCTGTCTGCAGTTACTGTGGTGGCTTCTCATGCTTCAGGGTCTCGTAGGTCTCCTGGTTCCGGGGGCTTAGGCCCTGGATGTGGAGGTCAGAGGACAGTCAGGAGCTTGGGTCCAGCCCAGGGCCCCTCCCACCCATCCCCACAGATGGTGCCCTTCCAAAAGCCACCCAAAGTCCACCCTATTGTGCTGACTTCTTGGGACAGCCTGGGACTCACCGTGTAAATGCCTTCTGACTTCTGTGGAGGCAAAAGAGCAAGGTGTCAGAGACCCACACCTTCTTCAGGCCCCCGCCCCAGTCTTTTTCTGCACCCAGCGGTGGTGACAGTGTCACCTGTGATTTGGCTGGGTGGTGGGGTAGGTAGGCTGAGGTGGGAGGGGGGTCTCTGAAGCTTTTGCAAGTCAGCATCTGAGACTCCTGTCTCCTGGGGCCCCAGGCTACAGCCCCAGAAGGGCTGAGTCAGCAAACCTGTTGACACCCAGGTGTGGGGAGGGCAGGGGGTAGGGATCCATACCTGATAGGCTGTAGCTGCCTTCCGCACCTGGATCTGGAGCAGAGGAAAGGTCATCAGCGAAAGCTATGCCAGTGGCCCCTCCCCCCCCAAACTCTGTGGGTTTCTCCTCAAAGCCACGCCCCCCGCCCTCACCTTGAGCCGACAGTAGAGCAAGGTGAGGATGATGCCGTAGAGAAACAGGATGGCGTCCAGGATGTAGCAGAGCTGCGGCTCTCCTAGGGCCTCTGAGGGGAGAGAGGGAGCCCACGGTGGGAGGGGGGGCGTGCATCAGGACGGACAGAGGTCTCGCGGCTCGAGCTCGGACGGGGTGGAGGGAGCTCTCCGGGGAAGACAGGTATCTTCCCCTCTGGATTCCTGTCTCTGGCCTTCCCTCTCCGCCCCGGCTCTAGGCCCGGGGCGGGAGTGGGGGGGGGGGGGGCGCCCAACTGCGAGCCCAGGGCTCTGCGGACTTGGAACGCACGTGCACGCACAGGAAGCGGGAGGCCTTCCCTCAGCCCCCTGCCCTCCCCTTCCATCTTCCAGCTCTGCTGCGGGCCCCTCAGGCCCCATTGAGCACCTAATAGCCCTCAGGGGACGCTTCTGAGTGCGCTGGGCGCAGACCAAAACCTCAGGCAGGAGGGGCAGGGTGAGGGGAAGGCAGTGAGAAATTTCAGAGAAGAAACCACAGGGGTGTCTCTGCTCAGTCCTGTGACCTGTGGCTGAGAGCTGGACAGGAAGGATGTGAGCTGGGGCAGGGCGGGAAGGGAATTACTCTATTATTGGTCATATCCCCGGCTGCCCGGCCTTCTGCACCCCCACCCCCACACTCAGATATGCCCAAACCGGGCGGCTGCCTTCCCAGGCCAAGGGATGCCCACGCCTCTGCCCCAGGACTCCGGGCAAGGACCCCCGCTCTGGGCCCCTGCGGGATGGGGACTCTGCCCTGTTCCCACACCCTGTGCCCAAGAGGAAGTTTGCACAACTTAGAAAATCCAATAGGGTCTGAGCTCCTGCCCGCCCCCTCCGGCCCGGCCCATAGCACGCAGGCTCCGGGCCTCTGACTGGTGTCTGTCTAGAACTCTGTGTTCAGAGATGGTCTTCCGCACTCCATGTTGCACAAAGCTCAGAACTAGCCTGGGCGAGAAATGTCGCCGCCATCTTACGGATGATGAAACCGAGGCTCAAGGAAGGTAAGTAACAGGCTCAGGGGCACAGTTAAGCGACAGCTGGACGGCAAATTCAGGTTTTCTGCCTTCGAAGCCTGCGGGCACCCTTCCATCATGCCTCGGGCCTGGCTCCCTCCTCCACTCATACCAGGCTCTGATCTTCCACCTTCCCAGCTGGGCTGGTGCAACCTCCTGTCCCTTTCAATTTCCATGATTTGCCTTCAGTTTCACTAACCCCACCCTCGCCAAACCCAAACCCCCGACTGCAACCATCCTTCCTGAAAACGTTCCCACACGACACCCCGGGGAGCAAGTGAGAGTCCATCCACCGACTGCTGGGACCTTCCTGCTTCTGCCTCGGTTTCCCCGTGGATGCTCAGGTCTCTGGAACTGGGCGATGCCTGCTGCCCACCCACCTCCTGTCAGCGGCTGACAGGAGGGGAGACCCTCAGCGATGGCCCACAGAAGCAGCAATCACGTGTTTGTCCGCCCTGGCCTCCCTAAAGGGACTTTGTAAATATGACTTAACCAGCTAGAGGTCATCTCCCAATGGGCAAGGCCAGAGGCACCCACAGGAAATGTGGCCTTTCCCAGAACAGCTTATGTCACACACACATCCCTCACCGCCCCACCACCACCAGCTGAAGCCTTGGGTGCATCTGGATCCTGAAGAGCTGAGGCAGGGACTAGAAAGGAGGCAACTGACCCCGGACAGGGACTGGGGGCCGCACAGGCCCTGCCTCAGGGTCTCTGGGCTCCACTGCCACCGCTGGCCTCACTCCGTGGGCCCTGCCTCGCCTACCCACACATGCCCTCGACCCCCACCTGGGGGCCCAGCTCACTGCACTGTCCCTCTGCGAACCCTCTCACCTGCTGGCTCCAGCAAAAGGAGTAAGAGCAGGACCGCTGCCGGGACCATGTTGGCCAGGGCTGAGGGGCGGCGAGCGGGATCGCAGCTCTGAGGGCGCAGCTGTGCTGGGTGAGCAGCTCCCTGACCACAGAGTTCCCCCCTTCCTGCCACGCCTCCCCCAGCTCTGGCCCCTTCCCCTTCCTGCGAGAGACCAGGCGGCTCCCGGAAGGGCCAACTAAGGGAGACAGTGATCTGGGCTCTTCCGCCTCAGCCGTCCAGCGCCCGAGGCTCTGCCACCACAGGCAGAGGGGACTGCCCGGCTTGGGAGAGGCTGCCGGGCGCAACTTCTCACAGCAGCCCTGGTCGGAGACATGTCTGTGACCAACTGCCACCTGAGGTTCCCCAGGACCCATGACAGCCCTTTCCCTTCCACCTGGAAGGTCACCCCCAGCCCTGATTTGAGGGGTTTACTAGTGTGTGGGGGCTGCAGGGGCTGGGCATGGGGGGGGAACTACTGAGGAAAAAGAGGAAACGGGGAATGGAGAAGTGGGAAGGACAAGTGTCAGGCTGGGGCGGAGACGAACAGGAAATACTGCTAAGAACGGAGTCGGAGTCAGTGCCAGGTTAGCAAACAGTGAAGTTTCCCATGAAAATTAGGGGCAGTGAGATATTGAGAAAGACGTACCAGATGTTTTGGCAAAGGGGCCAGAAGGTGGCTAATTTATTAGAGTTTCTCCTTTTCTAGAACATGCAGAGACAGCCGGGCAGCTAAGTGTCACGCACACACACAGACCCGTCTGCAGTGACGACAGGCGCCGCACCGAAAGCAAGCGGCCAGGAGGAGAGCGCTGCCGTCCGCTCACCGGTCAACTTCGCCAAACACTATATCCTGGGTCCCTAGGGGGCGGGCGGGAGGAGAGAGCAGTGTCGTCCGGGCCCCAGACTCATCTCTGCGTGCAGGGCACGGAGGGTCTGAGCCCATTCCCAGGGTCTACGCAGAAGAGGGAGTGTCCAGACTGTCCCCACAGAGTCCCACAGAACAGGCCCCCGTCCCCCCCGCAGGCCTGGTACCTATGATGGCGACGACGTCCGCCAGCATGTGTCCCTTGGACATCTTGTCCAGGCCAGCCTGCGGGCCGAGAGCAGCGGCATCAGGCAGGCTTGTCAAGGCCGAGGGACATTCAGGAAAATCTCGGCCAAAGTCGGGAGCAACTGCACGCACTTACTGGCGGCAGGACTGCTGGGACTGGCTCTTACCAGGTGGGCGAAGCCGGGGGCCTTGATCTTGCACCGGTAGGGGCGGCTGCTGCCGTCAGACACCAGGTACACCCCGAACTCACCCTGTCCGGGGAGAAGGGAGACTGCCGCGGCCGCAGGGGCACGCTCCCCTCCGCTCCTTGCCTGCCCTCGATGATGCCATCTGCAGCCACGCAGCCCTCACTGCCATTTCCTTCCCCTCCCTCCTCACCTTGGGGGCCTCGATAGCAGTGTAGGTGGCGCCTGGAGGGACCTGGTAGCCCTCAGTGTATAACTTAAAGTGATGAATCAGGGACTCCATCGACGTCTGGAGAGGGAGAGGGAGCGTCAGTAAACTAGCTCCCCACTGTCCACTGTCCGCCCCCAGCACAGGAACTCTCTCCACCCCCAGGGAGACTCAGAAGCGAGCAGGGGAGACTCAAAGTAAGAGAGGCCACAGGAGGGCGAGGCCCTTGCACAGGGAGGCCTCTGCACTTGGACTGAAGCCCAGGACACGCCTGTCCCTGCAGCCACCTTCATCTCCGCTCGCTTGGGTGGAGACACCTTGGCGTCATCAACCTTGATCTCCCCAGGAGGCATCTTGTTCAGACACTGTTCGATGATCCGAAGGGACTGGCGCATCTCCTCCACCCGGCACAGGTACCTGAAGCAGACCAGAAGGGCTCCCAGCAGAGGCGCCATCGCAGGGCCAGGCACGACGCCCTCGGCCCACCTGGAAGGCGCTGGGCACCTCCTTCACCTCCCCTGGCCGATTGCCAGTGGCCACAGAGAGCCTGAGCATGCTGGTTCTCGTCTTGGGCAATCCCCAAGCCCTCTCCTGACTTGCTCAGGCCTTGCCCTGTGGCAGTTCCCTCTGTAACCTCTGAGACACTTTCTGGACTGTGGAACCACAGAGTCAAACCATTCAGGATCAGCAAACAGGGATGGAATGTGAAGCTTAGAATCTAGTGGAAAGAGCCTGCTCTAGTCTCAACTTGAAGGGAATAAGCCCTGGCTAATCTCTAACCTTTGTGGCTCCACCTCCTCAGTGATACAACAGTCTCAACCAGTTCAACCTAAGCTATGAGCACACCCTACATGGACCTGCTTTGAGAAGCACCAGTCTCACACACACAGGAAAGAAAGTAGCTGAAAGGAACATCCCGGGACCCCAGCTGGACCAGGAGCTAAGGGGGGATTTGGGCCTCACCTGTCATAGCAGTCGCCGTGGGAGCCAATCGGAACATCAAAGTCCACCTGGTCGTAGACGTCGTAGGGCTGGGTCTTCCGTAGGTCCCACTGGATGCCGGAGCCCCGAAGCATCACCCCGCTGCGGAGAGGGCGTGGTGGCAGAGGTCACTCCGCGGTTGGGTCTGCTGATCCCTCCGCCCCCCGGGAGAGAAGCTTGTAGCCCCACCTGAAGCCGTAGTTCAGTGCGTCCTCTGCGGTCACGACCCCAATGTCCACTGTCCGATTTCGCCAGATCCTGTTGTTGGTCAGCATCTGTCAGCCAAGACAATGCCCTTCGAACGTCACACACAAATGTGTCTCTTTAGAACTAGGGACCAAAACCCCACAAGTCTTTCTTGGGGAGAAAGGAGGGACTTTTCCCAACGACGCCCATCTTACCTCCTCCAACTCATCGATCCGAAGAGAGAAGTTCTTAGAAAACTGATAGATGTCGTCCATAAGCCCCAGGGGCAGGTCCTGGAAGCCCGACAGAGGGCGACAGTGAGCACAGCACCTCCGGCAGCCAGGGTGGCGTTCCCATCTGCTGGCGCTGCCCCCTGGTGGCCGCTGAGGATAGGGCAGGGACTGCGCCTGGGAGGCAGGTGCTCACCTGGTGCACACCACCTGGGCGGATATAAGCCGCATGCATCCGGGCCCCCGACACGCGCTCGTAGAACTCGAACATCTGGACAGGACACGCAGGGAGCTGCGTACACAGGCCTGGGCCCCTCCGCCCGACCGCGTGGTGGTGCACCCCCGCCCCTCCCAACAGAGGCCCTCAGACTAGAACCAGGTTAAAGACCCCTCCCTCCCTTCCGGCTGTGTCCTCTCTCCTTCCAACCGTGTTTCTCCTTCCTACCTTCTCCACTGCCTCATCACGTCCCCATTCCCACTCTTCCCTCATACCTTCTCCCTTTCTTCAAACATCCAAAAGAACGGGGTCATGGCCCCGATGTCCAGGGCATGTGTGGTCACAGCCATGATGTGGTTCAAAAGCCGTGTGATTTCCCCAAACAGCACTGCAGAGCGGGGGGACAGGGGCAGGGCCAGAGACCCTGGCTGAGAGCAGCTCCAGGCGAGCCCTGGGTCTGTGCTCTCAGCCAAGACTGCGGGGGCGGGGCCGAGCGGGGAGGGGGGGGGCGGGCGGAGCGCACCTCGGATCCACTGCGCCCGCAGCGGGGGCTGGATGTTCAGCAGTTTCTCCACAGCCAGCGAATAGGCCTGCTCGTTGCACATCATGGACACGTAGTCCAGCCGGTCGAAGTAAGGGAGGGCCTGGGAAGAGGAAGGGGCCAGGTCCCCCTCAGGGCGGGGCAGACGCCCAAGCAGCGGCAATGTGTGGGGAAGGGACCCTGAGTCCTGCCAGCCTCCTTGACAGAAAACTCCTACCAGGGGCAGTTTTCAGCTACGGATGGCACCTGACCCAGCGCAGCGCAGCCACACACAGCGCTTCCAGCACAGATTCAAGAACGGACACCCCCAGACAGGGCACAGCAAAATGTGGTTACTTTTGAGTACCTCTTCCCGTGGTTTTTAATATAACATATTAAATGGTAAACTAATTTAAACAGTGCAGCCGCTACTGGCTCACAGAATTCCTGAAAATTTAACAATCTGTCTCGTGACCCAGGGTGACCTGGGTCCAAGCACCCCAATGCCAACCATCCTCCAGGTCATCAGTCTTAGGGGTTACTGTCCCTAGAAGTAGGAACCTAAGGAAGCTGGGATTTGTTTCTGGTAGGGATGGCTCCTGCCCCCAAATGCCAAGATGCCAAGACACCAAGTCCCCGCTGTCAGCTTCCAGGAAGGAAGCAGAGCTGAGACGCGCCTCCTCCTCAGGACAGCCAGTTCTTGTCCTGATGTCACTGTGACGTGGGACAACGCTACAGGGTTAACTCCACTGACTCCTGGGCCAGAAGCCACTGCTGCCAGGAGTGTCCCTGGGGAGCCCCAATCAATCTGGTTGGCTGGCTGCCGTCCTAACCCATCATCCTCTTATCAAGGCCTTTCTTCACGGGAGTGAAAAAAAACCAACCACTTTGGATTCCTATCCCGATCCAACTCCTCCGACTGACACGGTTCTCTTAAAACCGACTCCGTCACAAACTCCCTCCCAGTCACTCTGACTCACTGAGTATTTCGACAACAAACTTAGGTGGCTAGACGATACAAGAATCAGCTGTTAATCCTGGGGAGCTGACGTCTCTCTCCTCTGTTCCTGCCCCCAGGGACCCCGGCTTTGACGTCTGACTGCAATGTAAGAGCAGGGAAACTGAGGCACTACAGGACAGGCAGCCAAGTCAGCCAGAGAAAAGCTGGGCGTGTAGCTCTGGCTGCAAAGCATTTCTGCCGGATAAACCAAGTCCAGATGTCTCAAGTCACGCATTCCCTGCAACACCCCTCCCTCCTCCCAACCAAGACTGTCCGGTCTGCCTCAACAGGCTCCTCCCCTCAAAAGCCCCCTCTCAGGAGTTCTGGGGACAGCAAGCTGGTGACGCCCAGGTCCCATGCCCAGGCCCTGGCACGCCCTCACCTGCAGGTAGGTCTTGTACTCAATGAGCTTCTCGGTGCCTCGGTGCAGCAGCCCGATGTGGGGGTCGCACCTGCGCACCATCTCCCCACTCAGCTCCATCACCAGGCGCAGCACACCGTGGGCTGCTGGGTGCTGGGGCCCGAAGTTCAGGGTCAGGTTCGACACCATCGTGTCCTTTGGAGGGTCCACATCTGACAGTGGGAGAGAATTCAGAGCCGAATGGCAATTCCCTTGAGAGCGCCCAAGAGGCAGTGAGGCTCAGCCTGTCCCTGTCTCTGCTCTCCACCCTGTGGGCTTCCTCATCTCCGGGAAGACCACTGGTGGGAAAAAGGAAGGAAGCTCGAAGCTTTCTGAGGACAGGGACCACAAACCCACTCTTCCCACCTTGTCCAGAATACCCTTTTAAAAATAATAATAATAACGTTCCCTGGCTGGTGTGGCTCAGTGGATTGAGTGCCTGACTGTGAACCAAAGGATTGCCAGTTCAATCCTAGTCAGGGCACAGGCCTGGGTTGGGGGCCAGGTCCCCAGTAGGGGGCGCATGAGAGGCAACCACACGTTGATGTTTCTCTCCCTTCCCATTTCTTCCCCTCTTTCTCCCTCTCTTCCCCTCTTTAAAAATAAATAAATAAAATATTAAAAAAAATTATAGATGATACTGACATTGCTCGTACCATGTGGCCAGCAATACTGTAAGCACTTTACTTATTTTAACTAATTCTCACAACAACCATATGAGTATTAGGGACTATAGTTACCCCCATTGTACTGGCGAAACCGAGGCCAGAAAGGATAAATGACTTCACACCCAGAGCGTCGGTGGCACAGCTGGGACCGAGCTCGGCCTGTCCAGCCCCAGAGCCGTGTTCTTACCCACCAGGATGCACCGCCCTCCAAACGCACCTGATCACGGCCAGCCAGGGCCTGGACACGAGAGTCTCACTACCAGTAAAAAACAGGCCTGACCCTCAAGAAGGCTACAATTTAATTTGGGAAGTAGGTACACGTGAGAAACTAGTAATACGGCTCAAACTGATAAGTTACCAATTAAGTGGCTCAGCCACTAAGCACTTAAAGGGAGGAAAGAGCACTGTGGGGACTTGAAGGACCAGAGCTGGCTCTTAAACTCACATGACTTGGGGAGGCAGAGAGGAGGCCTCCCAGCTGTGGAATCAGCCATGCCAGGCACCAGGAAGGAAGTACCTGGATCAGCGCTGGTGGGCAGCAGTGTCATTAATGACAGCCTTACAGAAGTCTTGCCACATGCCAGTCACCACACTGAGGGGCTCACATAACTGCTACCTCATTTAATCCTAACAGTAAGGCTGCAAAGCAAACACTTTATTCACTGATAAATGGAGAACTGAGATTTGAAACTAGAACCAAACTTTTGGAATTCTTCACTGCAGACTTCAGAGTCAGGCAGACCTGGGTATAGTTCCACCAGTGTGTCCCTGATCCAGCTCCCACTCCCTGGGACACACCAGCTTTCCTCTGGGACTGTCGTGAGGGGATGTGAGATGATGTACACAGAGCACTCAGCACATGGTGAGCACCCAGCTACTGTGACTGTTTTCGAAAAGTAGCTGGAAGTGCTTTCAACGGTTCTTGGGCATGAGAATGACTGACGTGGTAAAACAATGTTCAGGGACGCTGAAGGCAATGACACTGCAAGACAGCTGGACAGGAACCAGGGCGGGGGCAGGAATCCAGGGGAGAGATTCTTGAAATGATCAAGGTCTGAGAGAAACTAAGTGTGAACAAGCAAGGGAGAGAGGCCCAGACGTAAAACGTGAAAGACCTGCAGGGCTTGGCGATGTCCTGGACACAGGCTCAGAGGGCTAGAGAGAGAACAGAGCAAAGGCAACTGAAAAGTTTCAATTCTGAGCGACGGGGAGGCTGGCAGTCCACTGGCCAGACTCAGAAAGTCCGAGCAAAAGGCTGGCTTTGATGGAGGAAGCATGTTTGTGCTCAGGAAGGCTCCCTGAGTGCAACAGTGGGAAAAGCCCCTTGTCCAGCGAGGGAGATGGATACTTGCTGAAACCTGGGAACAGCAGATGCTGAAGATGTAATTCTGTGGGGACCTCCGAAGGTTGGCTGGAACCTACTCTTTCTTTTCTCCTGGAAAGTTCTTCCATTCCTTCTCCACTTGTCAAACACCTGCTATGACCACTATTACCACGTCTGTAGAACTGCATGGTGAAAGGATCAGAAAGGCTGGGGGCTGGGCACTCACCATTCCAAGGTGGAGGCTTCCAGTGGGCTGTCTCCTTGGTGGGGTACATGACCGCTCCCGCAAACTGCTCTGCCCATTGCACATCTGGCTGCCACTGCCGGGCACCCCTAAGGAAGTAAAGACACAGGGCTGAACATCGCCTGGCTCCTGTCCCCACTCGCTCTGGGGGGCTGGGGGTGCAGACACCCCGGCCAGGTCGCTGGCACGGCTTAGTGTACCTTTGGCAGAACCAGCTGGACCCCTAAACGTTCCATTCCCCTTTCTATTCCCAGAATCGCTCCATCCACGACCCCCGTGCACGAAGGCCGGGACCCCAGTTCTTTCAACGTCCGGCCTCATTCACACGCCAGTCCAGCTGAGCTTGAGTGCAAGAAAGCCGCTCATTCAAGGTCAACGGGCGACACAGGTGCGCGCCGGCTCCTTGGCTCGGCTCAAGTGTGACCAGAGCGACGCGCAGGGCCGGCGTGGGGTCACCATTTGGGTTTCTCCTAGGTGACACTATCTCCACGGTGAGGGGCAGGGTCTCCCCCACCTGATTTCACCGCTGGACGAACGAGCTCGAGAGCCTCTTCCCTCTTCTAGGGTGGGCGCCGCGGCACCTGGAGCCCCAGACAACGAGAGGTCACAGGCCCGGGTCACCCTTTCCTAGGCGGCCTCATTGGCCATGCAGTCCCCAGCCTTGGAGAGAGCGCGTCTGGGGACTGCTCTGGGTCTCACCTGCTGGGCTGCACCGGCAGCCGGCCCCCGACCCCCAGCCGCAGTACCTGGGCGGCGGCGCCCCCGAGGCAGCGCAGAGATCTCAGCGCCGCCATCTTGCCCACTGCGGACGCCGGGAGGAGGGCCGGGCGGAAACCCCGCCTACGCACCTCCGGGCCGGCCTCGCGTCCCTCTGCGCAACGCGACAACCATCTTGGAAGCTGGCAGGATCGCCGACCAGCACGGGGTGGGGGGGGGGAACATCCGGTTCTGCGCTTCGGCCTCGCAGTGGCTTGAATGAAGCGGGCTGAGGGAGGCTATTCCCACTGCTCCGCACCGGCTTTCTAGGCGGGAGCCCAGGGAACCTTGCACTCTCCCGCCTGCGCCGCCCCTGCCCTCCTGGGGTAGCACCAGGCTTTACCAATTACCCCGCACCCGAAAGCCGCTCGTTTGGAGATGTGGCACGTGGCTTAGGCAGAAGGGCCCCCGAGTTAGGGCTGGCGGTCCGAGGGCGCCGCCAAACATACTCGAAGGAAGAGCAGGATGCCAAGGCCACCAGCATTGGAGCCCTGAGGGGGTGATGGAGGGGCCGTCCGCTAGAGCGACCTGCTGTCGTCAGACCCAGACCCAGCAAGCGCCCCTAGGGGTGCCTCACACCTCGCTTCCAGCCTGGGTCGGTCTCTATCCCCTCGAGTCTTCCAGACCCTGACTCAGTCTTGGACAAAGCCACAGAAATGTGGTCATCACCAGGCCTCCTATCACCATTCTGTGCGGAGGAGACAAAGAAGAACCTTCCAGCCCTGGAGGCGGGTTCTGTTCTCTCCCTCTGTCTCCAAGCCCAGCTCCAGCTGGGCCACCCCTGAGCTTGCACGTCCCCCCACCCACCCACCCTGATCCCCCGGGGGTCGTGGCCACAGCCCACCAGCACTGCAGCAGGGTGGGGCAGACAGAGCAGGACAGAGACGGAGACGGGATTCTTAGCTGCGGAGAAATTAGGGCAAGCCGACTTCTAGCTTGGGAGCTGACCTAATGGGAACCGTACCAAAGGCTGCGGTCATATCCCTGACTGTAGGAAATGACTGGGACCTGGGTAGGCTGGACTGCCCCCACAGAGCTAGGCGGAGGCCTTGCCTACCTGCCCCCTCATTGCCCAGCCTTTCTCTGGGTTGCCTGGCCCTGCATACTTGGAACAATGTGTGGTGGTAGAGAACTGCATTTACTTGCCCTAATCCAGCCTGGCAGAAGTCAGGGTAGACTCCGGGCGGTTTGGCCCTGGGGGCAACTTGAGCTGGAACTGGGGTGAGGGCTCCTGGGGGGCTGCCTAGGACACTGCATCTTTTGTGCCTTCTCCCCACTGCTGCCGTTGTGACTCTAAGGCCCTTTGTCTCTCACTACTTAGTCACCCCCTTTGTCCTCATCTCAGAGTGGGGGGGGTGGAAAGGGGCAGTAGGAGTCCTCTGGTGATAGCGCCTCCTTCCCCTGCCCCTTCTGGTCTCCCAGCCTTTGTTTGACTCCTGCAGCCCCAACCCCCTCCACTTAGGACCAGGGTCAGAGTCTGTGTTGGGTCAAGGGTGGGTCTGCTAGTCACAGGGCAGTGGGTGATACAGGAAGCAATGGGCACCAGGGCAGGTATTAGCGACCTGAGTGGGAAGGGAGGGGGAGGAAGTACTCTGACGGATATGGTGTGGGGACAGGAGGTGACAAGGCAGAGGGTGAATGGACGAATGGCGGCGGGTGGTCATCTCTGGGAAAGGGAAGGAGCTACTGACTGCGCCCTCCTTCCTGGGGATATCCTGGGGAAAGGAGTGGCCACTGCAAGGGGTGGGCAAGCATGGCCCAACTTCGGAACCCCTTGCCCCTTGCCGGGAGAGCCCACTCCCAAGACCTGATGCTGAGTGTTCTCCAGACCAGGACCAAGGCATCCTGTGCTTCCTCTCCCTGAAGCTTCCACTTCCTCCCTGCAGCACTCTCCCCACCTCAGGCGCTAGCCTAATTTCCCTCCCTCCCGCAAACAGCCTCCACCCTCTCCCTGTCCCACTGGAATGAGAAATAAAAGATGACTGGGTATTCCAGGAAAATTGGGTTCTTGGGGCAAAGTAGGGCCAGAAGAGGGAGCCAGGTGGGGATTCCCTCAGACGGCCTGCACTGGGGTGCCCCTGGGTTCCTGAGACTGGAGGCAGGGGAGGGTTCAGGGTCAGTGGGAGTGGGTAGGAGTGGGACGCCAAAGCCTGGGAGGGCTACTAGGAGCCGGGCCAGGGAATGGGGAGTCAGGAAGTGGGGAGGGGGAGCCTGGGTGGAATGGAGGTGGTTGGAATGGCTGTTCTAGGCCTTGGAGGCAGCGGGAGATGGTAACTCAGGAAGGGGGAAACTGAGGGAGACAAGGGAGTTAGAGAAGAGGAGGTGCCACCCTGGGTCTTCCTCCTATAAAAGGGAAAGTGGTGACGCTCCCACCTTGTCCTCAGCCCCTGCCATGTGCCCATTCCAGGCAGACTCATCCTACCCTGGGCAGTAAATTAATCTTTCTTTCTTTCTTTCTTTCTTTCAGATTATATTTACTTATTTTTAGAGAGAGGGGAAGGGAGGGAGAAAGAGAGGGAGAGAAACATCAATGTGTGGTTGCCTCTTGTGCACCCCCTACTGGGGACATGGCCTGCAACCCGGGTATGTGCCCTGACTGGGAATCAAACCAGCAACCTTTTGGCCGGCACTCAATCCACTGAACCACACCAGCCCAGGCGAGGCAGTAAATTTCTTGATCACTGTGTTCTCGGCCCCATCCCCACCCATGCTTGGCCCTGGTTGGGGCATGTCAAGCCACCTCTCTCTTTGCTCAGCTCCTGATGCTTCCTTAACTTCCCTCACCTCCCTCTTTCAGGGCAGGTCACCAGGCTCCCTACCCTGGAAACCTGCCTCCAGGGGCTTAGGACTGCCTGCAGGACCCCTGAGAAAAGGGAGGCCAGGCCAGCATAGTCAGTGGGAGCCAGAGTCCTCCTGGGACCTGGTCCTTTCTGTACGTGTTGACCAGCTGTTTCCCAGACTTCCCTCTTGGGGTCTGTCCACCAAATAGGGAAAGAGACAGCTGAATGCCGTCGGTTTTGGGAAAAGGCGATGTCATCAGCTGGCCGGGTGCCTGTGACCCATCCTCCATCTGGCTGCATCTGGCTGCTCGGGGTCCCCCTCCCCTGGGGCAAGTCCCTTTTTTTTTTTTTTAAAGGAAAACAAAAACTAGTTTGAAGAATGAGACACCCATCTGAGTCCTACCAAGAGAGCTGAATGGCTTGCAGCTCAGCCAATCGCAGAGGCTGGGGGTACTTAAAAGAGCTGGCGGGGCGAGTCTGGGAAGGACCCTCAGGGAGACCCACAGACACAGAGGCGGGAGAGAGGGCAGGAGAGAGACAGAGACAAAGGCCCAGAGGTGAAGCCAGCGTCTGGGTGCTCACAGAGAGGGGCCAGGGAAACTGTGGGAGGCAGAGGCAGGGGAGACAAAGACCCAGGAGAGGAGGGTTTGCAGGAGCTCGGCCACTGGGCACCTCTCCCAAGCCAAGGGGCAAGTTTTCTCCATCTCTCTGAGGGTCCCCAGCCCCTCTGACCCGGGCCCTGGTCTGAGCCCAAGCTGCAGAGGGTCACTCTCCACAAAGCCAGGGTGTGAAGGGTGAAGGACTCAGTCCCGCCCAGCTGCAGCACCGTGTGCTATGTCCCAGACAGACCCGCGTTCCGGGAGGGGCTGGGTCGGCTTCTGGCTGTGGGGAGCCCGACCCAGTCCCCTGCTCCTGCTCCCGTGGCTGCTGCTGACCTCCCTCCTGCCCTCTGCCTGGCCGGCCAGCCTCCTCCCCTGGGAAGAGGAGATCGTGTTTCCAGAGAAGCTCAACGGCAGCATCCCGCCTGGTCTGGGTGTCCCTGCCAGGCTGTGGTACCGCCTGCCTGCCTTCGGGGAGACGCTACTGCTAGAGCTGGAGCAAGACCCGGGCGTGCAGGTGGAGGGGCTGACGGTGCAGTACCTGGGCCAGGCGCCGGAGCTGCTGGGCGGGGCAGAGCCAGGCACCTACCTCACCGGCACCGTCAACAGAGATCCGGAGTCGGTGGCATCTCTGCACTGGGACGGGGGAGCCCTGTTAGGCGTGCTGCAGTATCGGGGGACCGAACTCCACCTCCAGCCCCTGGAGGGGGGCACCCCTAACTCCGCCGGGGGGCCTGGGGCTCACATCCTACGCCGGAAGAGTCCTGCCAGTGGCCAGGGCCCCATGTGCAACGTCAAGGCCCCTCCTGAGAGCCCCAGGCCCACCCCCCGAAGAGCCAAGGTAGGACGCCCTGGAGTCTGTCCTGCAGCTGCTTCCCGCCATGTCTGTCCCACTGACCTCTGTGTCCCCTCTCTCCACCCACTTCCACTTCTGGTCATTCTGCTTCTCCCCTCCTTCGGCCTGCCTTTCCTCTTCCCATGAGCCTTTCTCAGGAAGAGGCTGGCTTCTCCCTGCCCTGACCCTTCTGCTGGCCAGACCCTGATCCCCAGGAGGGCCCCTAGAGGCGGTTGGAGGCCCTGTGCTGGGAATGACCGCTGCCCCCAGCCCCACCTGGCATCCAGCTGCCACCACCCCCAGGGAGAAGGCTCTCCTCATAGTCCCTTGGCCTTGGCTCTTTTCTGTGCCCCAAATTTGATTTTCACCCCCTCACACCCCCACACACCAGCTAAAGGAGTGAGCTTTGCAGCCCAAGGGATTGGCTTCTTGCTTCTGATGCTGCTTTCCAAAGTGTCCTGGCAAACTGGGCCCTAGGGCAGGAGTGGAAGGGAGGAAAGGCATCCGCCCCTGGTCCACACTGGCCGCACTGCAAGGCTGCCTGAGGCTCCGTCCTCTCTTCTCTCCCACTCCAGTTCTCCCCCCTCCCTCCCTCCCTCCCTCCCAAGCATTAATCCAGACCAGACGCTCCCCCCTCACCCGCCACGCTGAGATCTGGCCCCAGCCCTAGATGCTGACTGAATTGTTCCTGTAACCACACGGGGCAGACATGGCAGCCCAGCCCCCCAGCCACAGCCAGGCCTGGGGGGCCCCAAAGCCCCTCCCAGAGGCAGCCCAGCGGCTTTTCACCTCTGGGGCCCAGGTGGGCCTGGGGCATGGCCGACCCCCTGGCTTCTCCATCTCTGAACCCACAGCTGATTTCTCAGAGTCATCCCAGAAGCCCGGGGACTGGGGGTCAGGGATCTGGTGGGTGGGGTAGGCATGGCCCAGCCCATTGTGCTGAGTTCCAGGCCCAGGAGGCGCTGGAGGGGAGATGCCGTCCAAGGTGTTGGAGGCTACTTCAGGATCCTCCTCTCCTTCTCCGCAGCGCTTTGCCTCCCTGAGTAGATTCGTGGAGACCCTGGTGGTGGCGGATGACAAGATGGCAGCATTCCACGGTGCAGGGCTGAAGCGCTACCTGCTCACGGTCATGGCGGCTGCAGCCAAGGCCTTCAGGCACCCGAGCATCCGCAACCCCGTCAGCTTGGTGGTGACCCGGCTGGTGATCCTGGGGCCCGGCCAGGAAGGGCCGCAGGTGGGGCCCAACGCTGCCCAGACCCTGCACAGCTTCTGCGCCTGGCAGCGAGGCCTCAACCCCCCCGAGGACTCCGACCCAGACCACTTTGACACGGCCATTCTGTTCACCCGTCAGGTGAGGCCCCCACCCAGCACGCCAGGCCCCGCAGGCTCTGGGAGACCCTGCTGCGTGGAGCGGGATGGAGACCATGCCCCGCAGGTGTGCGAGGTGGTGCCTGTCTGTGCCCCGACAGTGCCAGAGCCCCCACTAACCTGGGTCCAGTATGATGGGCCTGGTGTCTCGGTTCCTCATGCTGCTTCTGCGATCCCCCTCCGCAGGACCTGTGTGGCGTCTCCACCTGTGACACCCTGGGCATGGCTGACGTGGGCACCGTGTGTAACCCGGCTCGGAGCTGTGCAGTCGTGGAGGACGACGGGCTGCAGGCAGCCTTCACTGCTGCTCACGAGCTGGGTATGGGGGCGTCGGGGGCGCATGAGAGAGGTGTCAGGGGCGGGGGTGGGGAGGAGACAGTGAGCTCCCTGAGGAGCAGATGGGGGTGTCTGGAGGTGTTCCCTCCTCCTCTCCAGGCCTAGGCCCAGGGCCAGAGTCCTCTGTTCTGGGTGTGGACAAAGCCTTAGGTTTTCTTGTTAAGTGAGGTAGTGTGTGGAAACATGCTGCAGCTCTGTGTGTGAGAGTGTGAGTGTGAGTGTGTCTGCGTGTGAGAGTGTGTGTGGAGGGAACAGCACACACTGAGAGTCAGGAATGGAATGTTGGCTACAAGGAAAGTGGGTCAGGAGGGGCCCTGGGAGCGTTTTGCGGGGAGGGGAGGCGGCACTCTGGTGAGGCTACGTACTGAGGAGACCTCAGAGCACCAGGGGGCATTGGGACAGGGTGGGACCGTCCACAGTTGTACCAGGTTCAGGGGGCCCCATAGCCCCCGGCGGGCACAGGGCGGGGACTCGGGACTCCAGCAGGGCCTCTGCTCTCACAGGCCACGTCTTCAACATGCTCCATGACAACTCAAAGCCCTGTGTCGGCGTGAACGGGCCTGGGAGCACCTCCCGCCACGTCATGGCTCCTGTGATGGCCCATGTGGACCCCGAGGAGCCCTGGTCCCCCTGCAGCGCCCACTTCATCACAGACTTTCTGGACAGCGGCCACGGTAGGCAGGCGTAGGCGTCGGCAGGGGCACTCCCCTTTCCTGGGCTGGATGAAGCAGTTCCTCCCCCAACGCACAGGAGCCCAGCTGCACACCACCCCCCCACCCCCACCCCCTGCCGCATGGGACAGAGTGAGAAATTCTGCTGTCTTTGTGTGGTTCCCACTTCCTCCCAGATTCAAGAGCGCAGCAGGGGAGGCAGGTTTTGGTTCAATAGAATTAGAACTGACCTTCTGAGGGCCCTAGCCGTCTACCACTGGCCCTGGAGGCAGCTGCCTTGTCACTTGAAGTGTGCCAGCCCAACAGGGTGACCCGCCCCCCCCCCCCCCCCCCCCCCCGCCGCCCCAACAGGCTGCTGGAGAGAAGCAGACTCAGCACCTCTGTCCTCGGTCAGAGTAGGTAGAAGGATGAGCGCTTTGCTGCTCTCCTGATTCTGTTCCTCAGACGGGGTGGATGTGCACCTGGACGCTCCTCAGCCTGTGTGGCTGATCTGTGACAGGTGTGATAATGGTCACTGCCTTGTGGGCGCTGGGCGAGCAGCTGGCGCAGCTGCTCATCACGTAACAAGTATCCAGTACACTGCAGCCGCTGTTGAAAGCTTCCTGCAGGCCTAGGATTGGGGTCCTAGGATCCACGGGGCCCCAGGGAGCCCAAGCTCTCAGAGGGCACCCTCGAGGGCCGCCCTGGCCCCTCTGACTCCTCTGACCCCACCACCCGGCCCCTCCCAGGCCACTGTCTCTTAGACAAGCCGGAGGCTCCCCTGCACCTGCCTGCGACTTTCCCTGGAAAAGACTATGACGCTGACCGCCAGTGCCAGCTGACCTTCGGGCCTGACTCCTACCACTGTCCGCAGCTGCCGCCGCCCTGTGCTGCCCTCTGGTGCTCCGGCCATCTCAACGGCCATGCCATGTGCCAGACCAAGCACTCGCCGTGGGCCGATGGCACCCCGTGTGGGCCCTCACAGGCCTGCATGGGTGGCCGCTGCCTCCACCTGGACCAGCTCCAGGACTTCAAGGTGAGGTCCCCGGCCAGGGTGCGGCAGAGGGCCCGGAGCCCAGGAGGGGCCGTGCTTACCGCCCTGCCACTCCATGCTTCCGTAGGTCCCGCAGGCTGGTGGCTGGGGCCCCTGGGGACCGTGGGGTGACTGCTCTCGAAGCTGTGGGGGCGGGGTCCAGTTCTCCTCCCGCGACTGCACGCGGCCTGTCCCCCGGAATGGCGGCAAGTACTGCGAGGGCCGCCGCACCCGCTTCCGCTCCTGCAGCACCCAGGACTGCCCGGCAGGCTCAGGTGAGGCCGGGAGCGGCCAGAGCCCCGCCCCGGCAGCAGAGGGCAGTGACTTTGCCCTTCTTGGCCCTCCCCTGGCAGTCTGGAGGGGAGAGGGGCCAGCTGGGTGGAGGTCTGAGGGACAGGTGAAGGGCTGGTGGGGTGGTGTGAGGGGCAAGTGGCCTGACCATGCCCTTGACCCCTTACAGCGCTGACCTTCCGCGAGGAGCAGTGCGCTGCCTACAACCACCGCACCGACCTCTTCAAGGGCTTCCCGGGGCCCATGGACTGGGTCCCTCGCTACACAGGTGTGGCACCCCGGGACCAGTGCAAACTCACCTGCCAGGCCCGGGCTCTGGGCTACTACTACGTGCTGGAGCCACGGGTAAGGTCAAGGGTGACCGGGAGGGTCTGGGCTCACCCTGTCCCAGTGGTCCCTTGGCTATCTCTCTTTTTTAATTGATTGATTTTTAGATCGAGGGAGGAAGGGAGAGAGAGAGACGTTGATCTATGGGTTCATTGACTGATGCTTATATGTGCCCTCACCGGGGATCAAACCTGCAACGTTGGCCTGTGGGCATAATGTTTTAACAACGGAACAGTTCTCCATTGCTGGCGGCCCCATGGCCACGCCAGGCCAGCCCAGAGGTCCGTGGGACCTGTCTGTCCGTGAGCACTTGGCAAAGAAAGCTCAGAGGCTGGATAAGTGGCCCATCAGGCAGTGCTGGCCTGTCCTCCCTCCCTCAGCTTCTCTTCCTCTCTCCCACGTTCTGGGGTGCGAGAAAGCAAACAGGTGGCCTTCAGGGCAAGTCTCTGCCCCCTCTGCACAAATCACAGGGATGCCTCAGGCAGCTCAGGACAACCAGTCCCTCACTAGACAGGCCTCCAGGACCCAGTGACCCCCCTCTACTCCCTCTCTATGATAGGACCAAAGGGCCGATGCTGAAGGAGGAAGAGAAACCCAGGCAATGGGCTTGCTCCCTCTGCCCTGCGCTGGGGAGAATTCCTGCAGGGTGGCTGCCCTCTAGTGTCCGTCTGGGCTGGTGCGGTCCGGTTTAGGGCTGGGTATTGGGACTCAGGCCCTGGAGCATTTCCCATGTTGGCTCTCTGCCTGCCTTCCAGCTTTGTGCACAGGTTCCTAATCTTCTACAACCTCGGGGTTCCAGCTCTAGAACCCTCCAGGTGGGGTGGTGAGATTTACATACACGTGTTTAGAAAGCACTTAACAGGATGCCTGACCCAGAGACAGTGCTCTGAAGGTGGTGGCTTTTATCCTTCTCATTGTCCTGCTGATGATCTTGCCTTAAGGGGCCTTCGGCTCCCCCCACTCCATCCACGGTGCCCCCGCCCCCGCCATGGGATAGGGGTCTTGCCTGGTTACCAGCCCTTCTGGATGTGGAAGGAACCCTTTGCATCCCTCCTCCTCTTCTCCTCAGGTGGCAGATGGGACCCCCTGTTCCCCGGGCAGCTCCTCGGTCTGTGTCCAGGGCCGCTGCATCCATGCCGGCTGTGACCGCGTCATCGGCTCCAAGAAGAAGTTCGACAAATGCATGGTGTGCGGTGGGGATGGTTCTGGATGCAGCAAGCAGTCTGGCTCCTTCAGAAAGTTCAGGTTCATCTGCTATTTATTTCCTCCTCCCGCCTTCCTGGACACTGTTCTGGGCCTGGGGGATATGAGGTGAACGCAGCACTGTCTCTCCCCTCGGAGTCTAGTGGCAGAGACAATCCCGAGCACACGGTGACAGTGGTGTCCCCCCACCTGTCCAGCAGGCTCCCCTGGAACAACAGTGGGAACCGGACAGCCACCAATGAGGTCGGGCTCAGAAGGGTACCTCAGTGAGGGGACAGCAGGTGTAACATCCGGAGAGCAGAGGCACATCCGAAGGGAGCTGAGATGCAGGCTGGACACCTCACATAGGTCTGGGGAGACAGCCCTCTCCACACACACACGCATACTCACACATATGCACAATCACAAATGTATGTACACATACTTCCACAAACAGGAAAGGGATTCAGGAGGTCGCTGAGCTCACCTGGACCCCTTCCACACAGGTACGGATACAACAATGTCGTCACTATACCGGCGGGGGCCACCCACATCCTGGTGCGGCAGCAGGGCGGCCCCGGCGTCCGAAGCCTCTACCTGGCGTTGAAGCTCCCCGACGGCTCCTATGCCCTCAACGGTGAATACACGCTGATGCCCTCCGCCACCGACGTGGTGCTGCCTGGGGCTGTCAGCCTGCGCTACAGCGGTGCCAAGGCAGCCTCCGAGACACTGGCCGGCTATGGGCCGCTGGCCCAGCCCTTGACGCTGCAGGTCCTGGTGGCCGGTGACCCCCAGGACGCACGTGTCCGGTACAGCTTCTTCGTGCCCTGGCCACCGACCTCCTCGCCGCCACGCCCAGCTCCCCAGGACTGGCTGCACCGCAAGGCACAAATCCTGGAGGTCCTCCGGCGGCGCCCCTGGGCCGGCAGGAAATAGCCTCACCGTCCCGGCTGCCCTTTCTGGGCACCGGGGCCTGGACTCAGTTGGGATAATGGGGCTTCACAGAGCCCCACGCTAGACACAGTGGGGAGGGGCAAACCCCACAATAAGGATGCGCAGGCTGGCCCTGCCCCTGCCCAGTGGTCCTGCCCTGGCGGCAAGACGGTGGATGGAAGGGTCTGGGAGGCAGTCCCCTGTCTGAACTGTCCCCTCAGCCCTGCTGGTCACAGGAGGGAGGGGAAAGCAGGGTGGCCTGTTGTATTTATTTAGTATTTATTCAGTTTTATTTAGCCCCAAGGAAGGGATCCTGGGGAAACTGACCACTACCCCTTGTGACCCTCACTCTGACCAGGAACCCAGGGTGCAGGTGATGACCCTGAGTGACCAGTATGTGTCTGCGTGCAAGGGAGTGTGTGTGCACTTGTGTGTGTGCTTGTGCATGAGGCGTGTCCTGCCCGCTCTCCTCTCCCAGAGACGTACCTCCTGGGACAGGAGACTCGAGGGCGCAGCAGGTCTTCGCAGAGTGAGGGATTATCGAATTTTTAGATATAAATTGAGCTCTGCTGTGTATGTGCCCCTTTCGGAGGGAGATGCGGCTGCATCCTGGCTCTGCATCAGTCTCCTCAGCTGCCAGTAGTGACCCCGCCCTCAGAGGTGTGTTGGGGATTAAAGTGATGTAAACGAACCAGGAGCATAATGCCCAGCGGCTGTCACCCCCTCTGGATCCCTGCCACGTCAGTGGGGGTTGCGGGAAGGCGACAGAGAGCCACGTCAGCAGAGCCTGCCCTGACCCCTGGCTCCGTTCCTCTGGTTGGCGGAACCCTGGATTTGGAGGGAGTGTGAGAGAAAGGATGACTCTCTCCCTGACCCAGAGGTTCCCGGTCACATGAGACAAACACTCGACTCCAAGTGCAGTTGACAAGGACACGAAGGTGCAAGATCACAAGAACCACCTACTTGGACACAAACAAGCGCTTAGGAATGAGTGCGACTTGGGGGTCTGGAGGAAATGCTGGGGTAGAGAGTGCTTTGGAGTTGGTGAGGGGGCTGGGGGTTTGACCTGGGGTTCATCGTATCAGCTGGTGGCGCTGGGTAACTCACTGGCACCGAGCCTTGGCTTGCTCAGATGTACGGGGGTGCTAACAATATCAGTTCCCAGAGGGTGTTCCTGGAAACAAACGCTACAGTATTTTCAAGAGTGAGGACTGGCCCCATGTGAGCGGTTATCTCTCTGAATCCCGAGTGACAGCGTCCCCAGATGGATCAGTGGAAACCCTGCCTTTGAAGATACAAACTCAGAATAGAATTTAATACAAACACAGTGTGGTTCCACGTGGGACAGCCAGGGGGGTGAAAAGAAGGGTGAGAAGGAGCTGAGGGGGGAGAGCCAGGCGGCCAGCGGGGGCTTGCTTCCCAGCACGTGACTCCTGTAAAGAGCTTGAACCCTGGCGGCGGCTCCATTGGTTGGAGCATCATCCTGTACACCAAAAGGTCACGGGGTGATTCCCTCCATCAGTGTTTCCCTGTCTCTCTCCCCTTCCTCTCTGTCTAAAATTAATAAACATCTCGGGCGAGGGTTTTTAAACAAGAAAAGGCTTGAGCGGCCCTTTGTGTGTCAATCAGGGAGCAGGCTGGGGAAGGGTGGCAGGTGAACCCTGGAAGAATTTGGAGGCTTGGGTGGCAGTAGCTGGACTTCCAGGGATGTGGGGAGGGACTGGATGTGGAGGTGAGGGAGGAGACCCTGAGGGGGTGACAGAGAGGAGGATGGGGCACTAGGGAGGCCTCACTTGGCCCAGGCAGGCTGTGGAGGGCCTGGAGGCTGTGTGTGCTGCGCTCACTCAGTGGGGCCCGACCTTACACAGCCTCCTGCACGTCCCTTAGGCCCTATGGGAACGGTGCCACCCCCCTGCCTTCCTTCCAGTACACATGGCCACACGCTGTGCTGGGTCCTGGCTTTGCCTGCTGTGGGCCAAGGCCAGAGTGATCTTCAGCGGTTTCCTCTGCTTAGCAAAATTAGACGGCCGATGAGGTCAGCAGGAGGAGAAATGGGACCAGAGCAGGAAAACCCAAAACGGAGGCACTGAGGCATTGGAGTAGTTTTAGAGCGAAAGAGAGGGAAGGGGACGAGCCGGGGAAGGAAGGGCCAGTGAGGCTGAGGCGGTGCGTGCCCTGTCCCTGGAGAAATTCGGCAGAGTTCCGACGGACAACCATCGCGTGGGAGGGCAAGTGTTGCGCGTGTTTGAGTTTGCAGCAGCAACTGTGAGATGGGCCTGCTTCAACCCTGAGATTCTCTGCTTCTCTGGTTGCAGCGGAGGAATCTGGGCGTGTGTCCAACCACTACCTCGGTGGTGGGGGGGTGGCAGAGCCGGGTTTCTGGGGGTGATGTGGGCGGGGCCACTCATTTACACGCCCACTCCATCCCAGCCCCATTTCTTAATCTCCAGGTAGCATTACAGTATTTTCTTTTCTTAAACACCAGATTGACAGTAAATGACAAAACCAGTAGTACCTCATTGGCCAGGGCTTGTGGTTTTAAGAAACTAGAATTCAACGTATCAACACTTCATTGGTTAAGAGGATGCTTCTGAGCCAACTGCGTAAGTTTCCCACTGACTGTTGCTGGGCGGAAGCCAAAGCCACTGACGCAGCCTCACCCGCTCGCTGACAGCTGGGGGAAACCACCAGTTCTAAAAATGCTCCGAACGAGTGGGAAAGGGGAGGGAGGCCCAACGATGGAACAACTTCCCTAGACAAGACCTTATATGGGGATAGGCCTGGGGGACTCCAGTAGCCTCAGGAAGGAAAGGGAGGGCAGGAAGTAGGTTTGAGGCTTCCCTTACAGCCTTTGGATGTAAAATCTCACAAGCGCACGTGACATACACATGTCCAACTCCACAGAGACACACAGCACATTCTCTGGATAATGTCAATGCAGATAAGCATCGAAAGGCTGAAAAGATGACAATTGTGGCCTGGAAACGAGTCTGAGAGAAACGTATTTATTAATCTAACTTTTAAATTTATTTATGGGGATAAACCATTGGGTTACAGACGGCCACAGCATCCCGGAAGGGTGCCGATTTTGGAGTTAGACTGAACCCAAGCTTTGATGGGGCCCTCAGTGTCCTGATCTGTAAGATGGGTGTCCTATTGCCTTCCTTATGCAGAGGTCAGAACCTAAGAATACAATGATGTGAATTCCCAGCCCTGTGTCTGGCTTCTAGGAAGTGTCCCACCTGCTGATTCCCTCCCCCTCAAATCTCCTGTTGACTGTCCCCTCCCACTCCTGCATTAGCATGAGGGAATAATTATACCAGCGAACCGCTGGGGTTGGATCTACGAGGGACTATCTTGTAGAATGTGGGTTCTTGTAGAACCCAAAGGTCTGGGTTCTAGTCAGGGGATGATAAAAGAGAAGACATGGTCCTTGTCCTCAGAGAGTTCATAGTCTGGTAGCTGAGTCAGGTAAGACAAAAATTCCAGAGTTTTGGTGGGTGCCAGGAAAGCACAGACAGGAGACAGGGAAGTGTTCCTGGTGAGGGGTCTCCTCCCGCGCTAGAGTATGCGGTAAGCTGCAGGGGTTCTTTGGTGAGTAGGGCGGTGCTGGAGGAAGACAGCATTTCTGATGGCTCAGCTTCTGGGCTCTTTTCAGATTTGCAAAACCTCACTGACGGAAAGAGAGAGAGCAGCCTTGAAGCCGCAGGGTGGCGCTGTAAGATGCTGAGCAGGGCTGGATGGGATTGTTTCGGGAGAAGCCACCATCGAAGTGGGAAATGTCGAGTGGGAGAGAAAGAATTCTAAAGATATTTAAATGTGCATTGACTTGTTCCCCTGTTCCACTCCCTCTCCTCACCTCTGATGTTTGCTGGAGAAACTAAATAGAGATTTAAATGATTTTAAATTAGTGGGGGGTTTTTTTGGGGGGGGTGTTTTTTCAAGGCTGGATTTCTTTTACCATGTTGTTGTCTGTCCTGATTGGACCACTAGGAGCCCAAGATTTATTCAGAATGTAGAAAGGCAGGAAGTTGTGATGATAACCAGCATATTAGAATTTAAGTTTTCAAAAACGTAGCTGTTCCAGGTGATAATGAAGTCCTGGGTATGACCAGGGTGGAGTGAAGTGGAGTGGAGTGGAGATGTAATTTCCTAGAAACAGGATGCAGGACAGTCGTTGGAAGACCTGAAGCAGAGATGGGGATTAAAAGTGAAAGTCAGCTTTACAGGAACAACACCACCGAGAACCACATTTCTATCCTTTCCACTGCACAGGGAGCTCCTTAAAAGCCAGGGCTTCTACTCAGCATCAATTTTGTGCTGAAAATTCAATTGTACTGAGTATCTGCTGTCTGCCAGCACTTTTCCATAGTTCTAATTATTCCAAAACCCCTTAGAAGAGGTTTATCTGTAAAACAACAAGCATATTGCTCAACACCACACAGCCCGTGGGCTTCAAAGCTGGTGTTGCAGGCAAATCCAGGATTTTCTCATTTTGAGCCTCCATAGGTGCCTCAATTCACTGCGTCTAAAGTTTAATCTGTCATTTCCACCGTTTTCCCCAAGTGTGCCTATTGTAAGTTGCTTTTCATTAAATGGTACCACCGTCCAGCCAGTGATCCCCATTAGAAATGCAAGCCATCTTACCCTGCGAAATGGTTCAGCTGGTTGGAGCACCACCCCATACAATAACAGTTACTGGCTTGATTCCCAGTAGGACACATACCTAGGCTGTGGGCTCAGTCCTCAGTCGGGGTGCGTATAGAAGGCAACCGATCGATGTTTCTCTCTTTCCTCCTTCCTCTCTCTAAAAATCAATGAACATATCCTCGGGTGAGAATTTAAAAAAAAAAGAAAAAGAAGTCCTCTAGCTTCCTGACTTGGCACGGCTGGTTGATCCCTGGCTAAAAGTTCTTAAAGGTATCCTGTGTCGAACAACCTCAAAAAGAGTCAGGAGGCTTTGGTTTGAAATAAATGATAAAGATTTATTTAAGGGTATTAAGGCTTGCAAACCATAAACACAACTAGGCAATACCCAGAGTGTTCCAAAAAAGAAAGAAAAGTTCAGAGTTCTCTCTCTCTCGCCCTTCCTCTCTCTTTAAAGTAAATCAAGGGAAAAAAGAGAGAGAGAGCTCACACCAGTGGGAGACCCAAACCTGTCTAAAGTTTGGTCGAGTTTTTGTCAGTACACATGTAAAAATGAACACGTTAAAGATTTTGAGTTAACTCATCTAGAAATAGGAAGATATTACTAC
Organism: Desmodus rotundus; assembly: GCF_022682495.2. Classification (NCBI taxonomy): domain Eukaryota; kingdom Metazoa; phylum Chordata; class Mammalia; order Chiroptera; family Phyllostomidae; genus Desmodus; species Desmodus rotundus. The sequence goes on from NC_071398.1 coordinate 101,609,004, forward strand.
TGGTTCAAAAGGAAATCTAAAGAACAGACACATTTACAGATCAGGAACACAGAAATGAATATGAAAATGAAGAAGGCAAAACCTTCTTTTCCTGCAATGTGGGTAGTACAGGGTTATTTGACCCTCCATCAGCTCGGACAGAATTTGCGTGTTAATGAGTTACCCGCGCAGAGTGGTAAAACAGCTCCATGGAAACAGTCTCACCAAACTGCTGGATGTGCTGTGGACACGTCTCGCAGGCTCCCCGCCAGCGATCACTCCTCCTGGGAAACCTTTCTGCCATCTCCTCGGTGAAAGAGCTGCAGTTTCTCCGACTGCGAGCACGCCGAGGCCAGCGTCCTCAGTATGAGGATCTGCTCCTCGGAAACACTATGCTAAGGGGGTAGTGGAGGCCACTAAACATACTGCACATTAATGGAGCGCCCACTTTAATATCTGGGAAACACTGTTACATTAAAGCACGCACAGCCCCCGGGCCACACTGTTTCCTTCATTAACAAAGGTTTCTCTCCCGAGGCCTGCGGGGTACCGTGCGGATGCAGAATGCGCCAGAACGCTCAGCAAGCTTGTATCCCAAGCACGGATCAGCGCTGCCGCTAAGTGGCACCAGGTTGCCGGGGCGCTCCCGACACGTAGGCCTCTCGCTCAGTGCCGGGCCTGTGCTAGGACGGCCGCGTCTGGCCGCCGTTTTCCTAGCTCGAGGGGTGGGGAACGGCCTGGGCGCGGCGCTGGGCCCCCCGCGTCCCGCTCCCCCGCGGCCCCGCGGCCCCGCCCCGTGACGCGAGGCCCCGCCCCCGCACCGCCTCCAAGATGGCGGCCGCGAAGCCTGCCCAGCTGTCAGGCTGGCGGTGACGACGGGGAGCCGCGGGCCAGGTAAGCGGTCGGGGGACGGCGGGGGCGAGGCCGGGGTCCAGGTGCGGGCGTCCGGAGGACGGGAAGCTTGGGGCCCAGGCGGCAGACGCTGGGGTGGAGTGGGTCCCGGTGGAGCAGGCACCGAGGCCGCGCGGCTCGCTGGCGTGGCTAGGCGCCCGCAGGAGGAGCTCGGGGTGGGACGGGGCCCGGGGAAAGCGCTTGGTGGTGACGGCCCGCGGAGCGCTGACCGCACGCCTCCAGGTAAGCTGGCCCAGGCACCCCGACAGGTGCCGCGCGGCGCTGCGCCCGGCTCCCTACCCCGCCAGGGCGGCGGAGGCGGAGGAGGGACGCCTCCCGGGCCCGCGCGCCGCTCCCCGGGGGTCACGCTTCCTGCACCTGCCGAGCCCGCTGCCGGCGCGTGAAGAGCGGGAAGGAGCCTATCGCCTGCTCCGCCTGGGGAGTCCCGAGACCGCTCCACAGCCGGGTCTGCCTGCCTCCCCCGCCCCGCCCCATCCCCGCGGAAATACGGCCTCCCGTGGTGGCCTGGCCCCCACTCCCCAAACAGATTGGTCGGGGTGGGGGATGGGTGAGGATGGAGCTAAGCTGACACTCCAGGGTCGTCCGTGGAGGAGGCCCGGGACCCAGCACGTCCTGCTCGCCCCCTTTGCTTTTTCCAGCCTCTGTCCCTCGCTTTCCCTGCCGGGAGACGGGCCGCCCCAACCCCAGCTCTGCCCCTCTGAGCCTGGGCTGTCCTCCTTGCCCGCTTTTGTTCCAGCCGGTCCCAGGAGTGCAGCTGCGGGCCTGGATGGAGGCTTTCTCCGTCCTCTGTGGCATTTCCCATTTTAGATAATGCCTCACGTCGCTGCTCCCCCCAGGCCCCCTGGAGCCCCCATGGTCTGGAGGACAGCTTGAACCTAGGTGAGTCTTTCTCTCCCTTTCCATGGGACGGCAGGTTCTCCAGAGACGCCTCTGAAACACATGTGGGGTTCCTCTGACTTGGAGGTGGGGACCGAGAGTAGCTAGCAGGAGCGGGTCCGGGAGGGTGGAGGAGAGTGAGACTCGGGCTGGAAGTGACAGGTGGCAGGGCTGTGTGCGGTTAAGGTTGTGGCCCACCTCTTGCCCTTGCATGGTTGCACATCTGCGTTGTCCCATCTGTGACTGTCTTCTCTGCCTGCTTTTCCTGTTTGCTGTGCCCCAGGCCCCACCGTCACCCCTGCACGATGTTCTGGGCTGGCTTGTGCCCCTCCTGCCTGACCCCAGAGCTCTTCTCTCTCCCTCCCCAGGCCGCACAGCCCAGGATGCTGCGGAGGCTGCTGGAGCGGCCCTGCACGCTGGCCCTGCTTGTGGGCTCCCAGCTGGCCGTCATGATGTACCTGTCCCTGGGGGGCTTCCGAAGCCTCAGTGCCCTGTTTGGCCGAGAGCAGGGGCCCACGTTTGACTATTCTCACCCCCATGATGTCTACAGCAACCTCAGTCACCTGTCTGGGGCCCCTGCTGTTGCACCAGGTGGTCCTCTAGCTCCTCAAGGTCTGCCCTACTGTCCAGAACGATCTCCTCTGTTAGGTGAGTGAGGAAGGAAGGGGCAGGTGAAGGGAAGGCCAAGAGTGTTGTTGGGGCTGGAGTGGGACTCAAAACTGGAGGCTGACGGAATTGGAAAGCGGGCTGGTGTTGAGGTGTGGATGCCTTTGGACTTGGAGTTTGGATTGGGCTCTGGGGTGGAGCCAAAACTTTCCCCTGCCTGCGCGTTTGCAGGCTTCCTCCTGCTTCAGACTCAGAATTTAAGCTTCCCTTGTGGATGGGCCCTGTTGTAGTTCCTTAGTTGGAAGTCCATCTGTTCTCTCCAGCCCCTCACTGTGGCCCCCAACCTTGTGAGGCACGAGAGGTAGGGAACGCTAAAATAAAAAGGTAGGCTAGGTAAAGAGCCTGTACCTTCCAGGCTTTGCAAAGCTGTGCCGATGATGAGGAACTCAGGGCCTGTGAGATTTCCAAGGGAGCAGTTGGGGTTAGCAGAGCCCCAAACCAAGATGACCAGGACCAGAGGTGGTCCCGGTCCCTGGTGGTCCTTCTTTGCTCCTTGACCCTCTAATTCCCAGCTTGCTATTCCCTCCTACAGTGGGTCCCGTGTCCGTGTCCTTCAGCCCAGTGCCATCGCTGGCAGAGATTGTGGAGAGGAATCCCCGCGTGGAAGCTGGGGGCCGGTACCGCCCCGCAGGGTGTGAGCCTCGCTCCCGAACAGCCATCATTGTGCCACACCGAGCCCGGGAGCATCACCTGCGCCTGCTGCTCTACCACCTGCACCCCTTCCTGCAGCGCCAGCAGCTTGCTTACGGCATCTATGTTATCCACCAGGTACCCCAACTCCCACGCTCCGACTTTCTTGTAAGGAAGCCTCAAGTAAACGCCGCTCCACTCTCGTATGTGGTCGCTGGAATAATTTTAAGAGGGTCTGACTGTTGAGTGTGGACAGGTCCCTGGATCTGTGCCAACGTGCCAGCCCCGTACTTCTCATTCGATGTAGGGTATTCCCTGTCCTACACTCTTCCAGGCTTTTCCTTTGTTGAATTTGGAATTGTGTGAATTGGAATTGGACACATTTGGGCTAAAATTGTAGGTCTGCCATTTGTTCCATGTGTGACCTTAAGTAAGATACTTAACCCCCCAAAACGAGGCCGAGTGGCGGCTGACAGACACCTGCATTGCGTGGTTGTTGGGGTCAGGATGCGCTGCGGAACAGCAGCATGTATCAGGCATGTACGGCTGCTCAGAAAAATTTTGAATGAAAAAATTTAAGTTTGTCTTTCTCTTCACTCGCGTTGCCCTGCCTCCCACTTTTACACACCAGCCCCCTCTTCTCCACGCCGACCCTGAGCCGTCTGCTCCTCCACTGTCTTTCAGGCTGGAAATGGGACATTTAACAGGGCAAAGCTGCTGAACGTGGGCGTGCGGGAGGCCCTGCGTGATGAAGAGTGGGACTGCCTGTTCCTGCACGACGTGGACCTTCTGCCGGAGAACGACCACAATCTGTACGTGTGTGACCCCCGGGGGCCCCGGCACGTTGCTGTCGCCATGAATAAGTTTGGATACAGGTAGGAGGCATGAGAGGGTGCTGGAAGCAGGGATACCACCTCCAGGGGAAGGAGGCGAGCTGAGGGATGGTGGGTAGGAGGTATCCCAGAGGACCGCTGGAACCCACGAGTACTTCTCTCCCTAGCCTCCCATATCCCCAGTACTTCGGAGGGGTCTCAGCACTTACTCCTGACCAGTACCTGAAGATGAATGGCTTTCCCAACGAGTACTGGGGCTGGGGTGGTGAGGATGACGACATTGCCACCAGGTCAGACTCCCACCGCCGCCTCCCTCCCTCACCCGGACCTAGACCCTGCCCTCTGAGGCCACACCTGGCCACAGCCCTTCCATGCTCACCTTCACTTGGGGGCCCTGCACTGTGCTGTTCCTCTGCCTGAGTCTCTTCAGTCCGCCAGGTTGGGCTTTGCACGCTGCCCCCGACCTGTCCCGCCCTCCTTCAGTCTGCTGGACCCATATGCTGGAGCACCCAGGGGCCCCAGGATGGAAAGGGGCCTACAGGCAGCCTAGTCCTCCTCCTGGTGTGGGCTGCTGCCAGCCTGCCTCCTATGGGGCTGGGGGAGCAGGCACTCACCCAGAACCTGTTTTTCAAAGCCTCTGCCGTTGGCATGAGGCCAACTCCTTTTTAGTAAGTGTAACATTTTGACCTTCAGCCTCAGCTGACCCAATCTTATACCTGTGGTATGAATCTTGGGGCTTGACCTACTGGATGCATTGCCTCCTCTTTCCCTCGTGTCCTCTGGGATGACATCTCTGTGAATTCCTGTTGTGTGTCACTGCTGGCTTCTGTGTGTCAAAGTTAAGCATTCCTTTCTGTCCAGGCTGGGGTTTCACCTGCCACATGGGAGTGGGTGGTGCAGGCGGTGGAGGAGGGGCTGCTCAGCCATTCTTCTCAGTAACAACTGCTGCGCTTGGGTCTGCGGCTCGGCCCTTTTCCACAAAACTGCTCCTCTCCCTGCCCTTCCCACACCACAAGGGCAGCTCCTGGGACCCTTTGGGGAACAAGGGTGGGAGGTGTAAACCTACCTCTGCCAACTGCCTAATGGCCCTGGGGCACCTGGCACGAGGCCGTGAGGATGTAGACACAGCGGCTTTTATGTTCCCTTCTTTCCATTTCACTTCCTCTTCCCTCCCAGGACTTGGCACCAACTAGACATCATTAACTTTTTTCGCCTAACTGGTAATAGTTGTTCTCTGTGTAGGGAGTCCTGCCATCCCTCTGGCTGGCCTTAGCTCTTCCTGTGCAGCCATCAGCAGCTTTCCTCAGGCCTGATCTTCCAAGGTGCCCTCACTTTCCCCACAGGGTGCGGCTGGCCGGCATGAAGATCTCTCGCCCCCCTACCTCTGTGGGACACTACAAGATGGTGAAGCACCGAGGAGACAAGGGCAACGAGGAGAATCCCCACAGGTAGGCAGAGGACTGCCCTGGCACTGCAACTGGATCCCGCGGTTCTGCTTCCGCTAGGAAAACTCCTACAGGAGTTTTCCCTATAGGAAAACTTGGCTTCCCTGGGTCCCTGGATGTTCCTCCCTGGTCTTAGTTTCTAACCTCTGACCCTCAGGTTTGACCTCCTGGTCCGTACCCAAAATTCCTGGACACAAGATGGGATGAACTCACTCACATACCGACTGCTGGCTCGAGAGCTGGGCCCTCTCTACACCAACATCACAGCAGACATCGGAACTGACCCTCGGGGTCCCCGGATTCCCTCTGGTCCCCGTTACCCACCTGGCTCCTCCCAGGCCTTCCGTCAAGAGATGCTGCAGCGCCGGCCCCCAGCCAGGCCTGGGCCTCTGCCGGCTGCCAACCACACAGCCCCCCGGGGCTCACACTGACTCTACCTGTCTGCACTGGTCATGGAACCAGATCAAAGGGACTGGACTCCCCACCCTCGCTCCTCACTGCTTAGAGGGACGTGGAGACCTACTAGAGCTATGTGGCCGGCAGGGGCCTCTCCTCACTGCTGGACTGAAGCTGGGCTCCTCTAGACCTGGGGGTTCCTCTTTCTAGGGGCACCTGCCAGGTCTTACGACTGTGAATCCTTGATGTCATGATTCTATGTGATGACTCCTGGGAGTCCCCTGCCCCTGGAGTAGGAGCAGGGCTGGACCCCAAGTCCCTGTTCTTCCTCAGAGAGGAGATCTGGCTTCTCCTGGGACTTCTGTGAATATTTATTCTATTTATGGTTCCCAGGATGTGCATTGGTGAAGTAAGCCACTCCCTGGGGACCTTCCGCCCATGCTGGAGTAGCTGCCTCTTCTGGACCTAGCTCAGGGGCTGGGGTTTTGATATATTTTCTAATAAAGGACTTTGCCTCGCCTCCGCTCCTGCTTCCTGCTCCCCAGGCACCCTGGCCGGTCTCTGTGCACCCCCCACCGCCGGGCCAACGACAGAACAACCAGACCAAGCCAAGCTCCAGCAATTTTTATTTTCACGGGTGAGACACTCCCAGCTGGCAGGGGCAGGAAGAGGTGGGTGTGGGGATCAGCTGTCAGGTTCTGAGCCCAGGGCCTGGGCAGCAGCCTGGCGCCCACTCTCTATACAATCATTGAGAGCAACCCCCTCATAAGAGGCTCCGGCCAGAGTCAGGGGCAGCCTGTGAGCAGCCAGGAAATGGGAAGCTGACTCTGGAAAGGACAAAGGAATGTCACCACTGGGGGGTCTGACTTCCTTGGCTGTCCTCAGCCCAACTGCTCTCCCAACTTACCCAGTTTTTTCCAGTGGCCTAGTGTGTACTGGGGAATGCAGTTCTGGGGAGAGAAGAGGAGAGATAAAGGGAAGAGTTTATTACTAACATCACAGGCCTTGGTGGGTGATGATAAAAATACCAGTCCCTGCCTCTAACACCTACAGTGGGCAGCTGAGGGGCAATTTATTCCGACTCACCTTGTGTAGATGAACCAAGCAGTGACTTGGTGGCTCTTTTAGTCCTAATTGTGTGGCAGCTGCTTCCTGGGCCTTCTGTTGGAGCAGCTCCTGAGATAAGGCACAGCCCCTGGCTTTCAGAGTCTGTAACCAGGAACCTCCCAGCATCACCTAGAGAGAGGGCGTGGCGCTGACCAACGCTGGGCACAGAGGAGCCGTGGAAGCCCCACTAGTCAAAGCTGCCCCTCTCACAGTCACTCGGAGGCCAGGGGGGCTCCCGTCCTGCTCGGGGAAGGCAACTGAGTCGTACACGATTCCCAGGGTGCCTGGGTCTTCTGAGGATGGCACCAAATGTCCAAATCCCTGAGAAAAAGAGGAGATGGTCAGGAGGGAGGGGTTCCAGCTGCGCCCTTGTGTCTCCCCTCCTGTGTCACACCTGGACAGGCAGATGGGCTCCTCGGTACTGCAGGTTCACCACAGCCACTGACACCGCAGCGATGGTGCCCAGGACACGCGCCAGAGGTGCAGCCTCAGCAGGGAGCAGCTTGCTGAGCACTGGAGGGAGCCGGCAGAGGCCTGCTCAGGAGGCATTCCCACCACCATCCCATCTGCCCTTCTTGGGACTAGTGTCCCGCAGGGTGGTCAATGCAGAGGCATGGTCCAGTCCTGCTGGCCTAGACACCTACAGCCCGCCTCACCCTGGCTGGGGAAGGGGAGGGTGGCTACCCCATTACCTGAAGCTGGAACAGCACTAATAACATGGTCAGCCTCCAGGCAGCGGTCCCCTAGAGACACCTGGGAGGATGAAAACATTTGAGACAAACAGAGGTAATGGGAGTCTTGCCTCAGCTCCCTGGGCAACCAAGTGGCAGGACAGCCTGTGTGGTTAGCACAAAAATCACCCCACGTTACTCCAGGAAGTGGGCCAGACAGGCCAGTGTGTCCACTCTGAGCTGCTTAGTGGAGCTGGGTTGCTTCCCCGATCTGTCAGCCACTTGTAAATAGTACTACCACCCCTGGGCTTGCATCAAATGGGTCTTGGAGAAAGGTCCAAAAATATGGCCCACGAACCACAAATAAGGCCCATATTTAAACTGCTAGGGCAGGAAAACAACGAGCAACTCCAATCCTGCCAGCCCTGGCCTGGCCAAAACACTCAGGCAAAGATGGAAGCTCCAACAGAAGGTTCATTACACTCCAGGGGCTCTCCCACCTTCCAGCGTCCTTCCGCCTGGAGACTGAGCCCACAGACTGGCTGGCCTCTGAGCACAGTGACCCCTCCACTGGTCAGGTGGGTGGCGAGCGCCTGGGGCAACGTCTCCAGGCCTCCTCGGAGGGACCACTGACTCCAGCGCTCAGCGCGGGCCTGGCGGACAAGCCCTGAATTGGGCTCTGCTCTCTGTCCTGCAGAGGAGGAAGCAGAGAGGAGTCAGAATAGCCTCAGTCCCTCACCGGGCAGTCTTCAAGGTCGTGCCCCTGAGCCACGCCCCCCTCACCTGCCCCCAGCAGCAGCCCCAGTAACACGGAGCGATGGGTTCGCTCAGCTTGGAAGAGACTGGGAAAGCAGGACCGCACGCTGAGCTCTCGGCTGCTGCCAGCAAACACTCCACGGCAGAGGCTGTCCATGGCCAAAGACGCCACCTTGGGGGTGGGACGGGGACTCAGAGGCCAAGGAATAAGCCTCCCTAAATCTCTCTGCCCCGCTGGCAGGGGTGAGGGAGGGAGGTTTGCGCTGGGAAGCGGCATCGCTGTCGCAGGAGGATGAGGAGGAAGGAAAGCATTCACCCCCACCCGAGCTGTGGAAACCACTGGGCATGAAGACACAGAGCGGGCACTCCCAAGGGACAGAGAGGAGCCCCAGGAGGTGGGGGCTCCCCAGCTCGTTCAGGAGGGGGTTGGGGGCCTCTGGTCAGGGTCACCTCCGGTCCAAGGCGGCGCTCAGCAAAACTGTGCACAGTCTCGTCAAGGTCTTTGCCGCGGGGTGCGGTCAACTCCCTCAGCCCAGCCCAAAACAGAGGTTTGGAGAACGGAGGTGAAGGGCGGAGTAGCCCCCTGAGTGGAGGAAGGCACCGTGAGGAGGGCGCTTGCTCATTCCATTCATTCGCCCCTTTGGCTTGGGACCGCTGACAGACGGGTGATGAGCGCAGGGAAGGGCGAGTGGTCAGGAGGTGGTCACCTGAGGCCCGAAGGCAGGGCGTGCAGGGCGCCGCCTGCATACAAGAACCTGTTCCGGGCAGCCGGATGGTCCCCTCGGACAGGTAGCACCTCCGAGTCCAAGCCCAGCTCAGAAACCTGCTCCCCACACGTCCTCGGGAAGAGGAGAAACTAAGGAAAGGACTGACCAAGTACCCCTCCTTCCCCGCCCTATCCTCTCACGAACCCCCACCGCTCCGGGCGGTCCACGGCCTCTCACCAGGAGCAGGGTCCGCGCTCCCAGCGCTCCCGCCGCCCGAATTCCTCGAGGTCCAAGTTCGAAGACAGCACCACCGGGCCCCCGTACAGAGCGGATCCAGCCTCCCAGGCGCTCGCTGCCCTCGACGAGAACCACCTGGGCAAGAGGGGCGAACACTGCAGCCCGGCCTCCTGCCCTGGGTCTGGAGGGGCGGGGGTAGCGCACTCTCTCTCTCGCTGCGGGCGGGCTCAGACAGTAAAGGAGGCTCCCTCCAGCACGTAACACTCACCTTGGGGGGACGCGCGGCCCGGCTCAGGTGGTAACTGGCGGCCAAGCCGCTGATGCCTCCGCCCAACACAACCACAGTCCGGCCCATTGGGAGCCTGGGGGATGAGGGCGACAAGTACAGGCTGACCCGGGCGCCCTCTCTGAAGAGCCCCACTGCCTCCGTGCTCCTGCCACGGCCCCTCCCTGTCTTCCAGGAAACTAATGCAGAGCCCGTGGAGGGGGTGGTGGAAGCGCGAGGACCCCGCCCGGGGCGCAGGACTCGCCCACCAGACGGATGAGATAAGGGGCGAGAGGCGTTGGTGCAGGCCCACAAGCTTCCTGCTCGCACTCAGTGGGGAGATACGGACCGCACCCGCGCTATCTGCGCGCGCAGCTCCGGGGGCCTGTGAGGCAGAGGACCCCCGGGCGCAGCCCCGCGGCCTGGCACCCCGCCCCACTCCTGCGGCCCCTTGGAGGCTCTGCCCGCGCTGCGCTCGCGCCGGCGCAGCGCTCCCCGCTTCTGATTGGCGGACCCGGGAAGGCCCGGATGACGCTCGCCAATTAAAACCCAGAAGGGGCCGCCGGAGCGGAGGGATGGCGGCAGGTGAAGTGGAGGTGCGGTGGGAGGGGCGAGCGGCGAGTTCCGGCTCTGCTTTCCGGGCGGCAGATCTGCGAGCTGGTCGGCTCTACCCGCACTGGCTCCGGCCCAGCCTGGTGAGATCCCCCGAGGACAGTCCCTCACGCCTGCGCTATAGGGAGTGCCTGGGGACCCAGAGGCTGGCCCGTGGGGACGAGGCTCCATAAACAGCTCCTGCTGTTAGCGACGGCCGGGCCTGCGGGAGCCCGGGCCACCGGGCAACCTACCCACTGTTTGTCAACAGGGGTCCTGGGGTGCCCGGCCCCCAAGGGCAGCCCCCTTCGGTGGCACGAGTCTCACGTTTGTCTCGGGAGGACTCCAGTTCGGCCCACCCCCAGGCACAAGTAAAGAAGGGTATCAGTTTTTCTTAATAAATTTATTCACAAAAAGTGAGATTGTATAGTCCGGGAGCTGTACATGGGGGGCGGGGCTGGGGACCTTTGTACACAGGGCCGAGAGACAAGGGGACCTCCAGGTGGAAGGGTACTTTTGAATAAAAAAAATAATGGGAGCTACAACCACCCCTCCCCCCCTCCCCATTAAAAAGACACAAAAATAGACGTCTCTGAGGTAAGGGGGGAGCCTGGGGCCAAAGGGTCTTGAATGGGTTTCACAGGTGCCAGGGTTTGAAAGGGCGTCACAGGCCCCGGGGCGGCTCCTGCGTCAGCTGGTAGAAGAGCACGTAGCCCTCACTGGACGCCACCTGGTTCTCGCTGACTGGGGAGACGCTGGGAAGGAGAGGGAGGGCGCGGTCACTCCTGCCCACCAGGTGGGTCTTGCGCGGCCCCTCCCCGGCACTCTGCCCTCTTGGGGCTTCACAGCAGGGACGCAGGGGCTGTGCTCACCGAGAGTCATTGTAGACGTGCCAACCAGTCTGGCATCGGCACAGGGCTGTGTAGTGGCCGTAGTGGACGCTGCCCGAGTGGTTGCAAAGGGCGTACAGTTGATATGTGGGGCTTCCTGCGGAGTCAGAGTCCCTCCATTTCCAGTCACGGCTACTCGCTCCCACTCTTCTCCCTCCCTCCACGGTGCTCCTACGACCTTCCCCACTGGACTCACCGGCTTTGTCACTGGCGAAGTCCCCTAGGCTCAGTCGCTGCAGTGGGAAGTCTACACCTACAGAACTTTTCTTGATGGAGCCTCGGGAGGTGGAAAATCGATTAAGATCTAAGCCCTGGTTAAGGAGCATCTGGAGGAGGCAGAGGGCTTTAGAGGGGACTGAGGTCTGGAACGTGGTCCACTCCCCTCCCCGAGTGGTACTGGGAGCACATCCGGAAGGGTGGAGGGTTCCTAAGAGAAATTCGGTTCCCAGATATCCAGCCTCCGCGAAAGTTGACAGAAGAAGAATGGACGGAAGAAATGGGATTTGAAAATTAGGATACGGAGCACGAGGATCCGGGGGAATCTCTGTACTGTCAACTTTTTGGTACTTCGTGTTTTCTGCCGACACCGGTCACACACCTGAATGAATGTCAAGCAATGCAGGTTACTGTGCTGCTCACCTCGAAGGGCTTTTCCAGCACGGAGAACACACATTCACTACGCCCCCCGCACTTTGTGTCCTCTGGGCCCTCTCTGCCTACAAATACAAGGGCTGGCCTGAAATTCCAACACAAACCCAGACATGTAAATGCTGTCCCACAGAGTAAGGCCACATGCACCCCCTTTTACCCATATGGAGCCCCCAGAACCCCCGCCCTGACTGCGTCCCATCTGGACCACACATACTGGGGCGTTTTCTGACTCAAGCTCTTCTTCCTTGGTGAAGAGGCTGAAACAGTCCCGCAGAGACACCTTGCCCCCAGCAAACCCTTTCTGGAGGGAAAGGGGAATGAATGGAAGGTCAGCCTGCTCTGGGTTTCCTTTTCCAGCTCTTCTCCATTAATCCCAGCTTCAGTTCTGCTCCAGAGACCCAAAGGGCTCCCTCCCACACTCCAGGGGTGGGCAGGGTTGGGTCACCGAACCCATTTCCCATCCACCCCGGAATCCTCTGGAATCCCACCTTGGGGATGGGCAGGGACAGGTCACAAAAAACCTCGAAGGTCGTGGAGCGATACCCACAGGCTTGGCACTTCAGACAACTTTTCAACTGTCCCACAAACAGGTCTAGAGAGAAGCAAAGACAGAGAAAGTCACTGTGGGCAGCTGAGACACCTGCTCGGGTGGGCTCTTCCCACCCCTTTACCTGACCTTCCTTCTCCACACCACCACTTCTAACAAGCCCCTCACGCCTTTTCCACGTTTTTCTTCCCCAGCTGGTTCCCCCACCAAGGTAGTATCATTTTCTTTCTCTCAAGCTGGCAACCATCATCCCACCCCCCACTGCTGATTTTCCCTGTTGCTGTGCCCTGCTCCATACCCACAATCTTGCTGTCCTCTCGCTCTAGGTAACGCTTCCACATCAGGTTGGCCCGGTCATCGTCACTACACAGGTGAAGGGAGATGGGGAGTGCCATGAGAAAGCAGGAACACCAGGCACCCAAACCCCACCCACACCTCAGCTCCTTCTGTAAATTTCAAGGCACAGTCAAAGGAGTAATGAATGCTTCAGAGAACTTTCTGGGAAAGCCAAGGTGGGAGGAAAAGAAAGGTGTGGACAAGGGAAGAACACGCTGTCTTCCTCCACTGGGCTCCAAACCCTTCATGTGCTTCTTGTAAATTAACCACCCCCTCCTTCCTCGACAGTGACACCCCTGCACTGCCCTCTGCCTCCTCCTGCTCTCCGCCCCTCACTCTGCACTGCTTCTCAGCCCGTTCTCTAGGCCATGCACTTCCCTAGACCCTCCATCCTCAAACTCACTTGGCTCTGTTCGGTGAAGGAAGAATGCTGCTGGTGAACTACCAAGGAGAAGGGGAGGGGCACACCCTTACCTCAAGTCTGGCTCCTCCAGCAGAGCCCCACCACGGCGTGGTGCAGAGGGAGCTGGGCTGTTGGCCAGGATTGCTGGAGCCCGGCGGCCTCGTCGGTTGATTTCAAGGTGTAGCCGCTCCATGAGGAGCTTCAGAAACTCCTGAGCATCCTGCTGGCTACAGCCAAAGAGTATGGGCAAGGGACCCATCCCCCAGTCTACGGACACCATGCCCTGCTAGACACAGGTCCCCACTCCCTGGATGAAGAACACCTGAAGGCTCAGAATGATGCTGCCAGGGACCCTGCTTGGCCCTACCCCATGCACGGCCAGAGAGGAATCCCATACCCTCCAGCTCTCCCACCTGTATCCGGAGAAAGAGGGGACGTATTTCTGGAAGACAGCTCGGAATCGAGTAGGGTTCACAGCTTCACACGAATCAGGGTGCCACAGGGCACCAATCACATCCGCAAAGGCTATTAGGGTGGGGACAGGGAAGGGAAAGGAAGGTTAGTGGCCTGAAGAAGCGAAGGAGGAGAGGCTCAGAGATGCAAAACCACTTTACAAAGTTGGCACTGGGAAAAAGATGCAAGTGCCAGGCTTGAGGGCTGGGGCTTCCAGCACTGGCGATTGGACCTCCAAGGCGTTGGGGACAGGAGGGCTTAGAATGGGGGACAGGGGTTGCTGCCCCACCTTCAGTGAGTTCTTGGGCTCGGCCCCCTCCAGGCACCTCTTGCCGGAAGTCCCTTCGCAGACAAAAGTCCCGCAGAGGCCGGGTGCTGCTCAGACACTGCAGCACGGCATTCAGGAAACACTGGGGAGCAGCAGAGACATCCCATTACCTCTCCGGACCAGCGCCCCAGAAGCCTTGGAAGAGCTTTAGGGCCCACCCTCCCTGGTCAGCAAGTTCCCACCCGCAGCACCATTTCGCAGGCCTGTCAGGGAGGACAGAATGGTTCTCACCGTGTTCCCCAGGTTTCGGAGGCCAACGTGCCCAGAGCCCAGAAGCAGTGTGTGATGAGCCTGGAAGGCCAGAGTACTGTCAGCAGCTCCCCATGGGCCCATCCCACACTCTACCCCAACACTCCCCTCTTCCCCTCTCTGGTGGCAGGGTCTCCATACCTCACTGGCCATGAGCAGCAAGCCCATCACAGCTGAGTGTACCAAGGACTCAGCCACAGCAGTCCCGCCAGTTCCCCACTTAATCCTCTGCCCAGCTAGCCGGCGCTGCAGCTCCTGGGGCAATTCCCCAAGCACTGGCATGGTTGCCCAGCTGCTCCCCACCCCCACCTTGCTGCCTCCAAATCCCCCTCCTGCCCCCGTGGCCCTTTCCTGCACACTTTCCTGATGGCTCCAAATGCAATCAGCCTAGCTCACTGGGCTCGGGAAATGGGCAACCACACTAGCTCAGATCTGAGCCCGCCCCTCCTCAGCTCCAGAGATTAATTAGGCTTAGGCAGGGTCCTAGGAGGGAAGGCGTGGCAAGTGAAAGGGAGGGCCTGGGCGGCCCACAGGAGAATTCCGAATGGCTGGGTGAATTTGCTGGGGACTGTGGTGGCACACCAGGCTGGGGAGTGACAGACAACCCTGAAAGGGTACTTAAGTAGGGGAGAGATAGTCCAAATGCTGTAATGAGTGGCAAAGAAAGGAACTTAGGAAAAGAGAAGGAGAAGAGCCATCCGACGGCAAGAAAGCTGGAGGAGCATGGGCATGGAAGGCCGCATGGGCATGGAAGGCCGCGTGGGCTGGCAGGCAAGTCCTCACCATCTTGTCATTGGAGTAGAAAGGCTCGGAGGGCCGGGCAGATACCACGTGGAAGGTGCCATGGGAAGTAGGGGGCTCTGTCCTTATGCTGAGCAAGGTGGGAGGCCCAGGAAAGCCCCCGAGACGGCGGAGAGAGGTGCTTCGCCTCAAAGTGGGTGGCTCAGGCCTGAGTGCCAAGCGGCTCAGTGCAGCCCCAAGCTCTCCAGCGCCTCGGTGCCCTCCCAAGGCAATCCCCATTGGACGCAAGTCTCCACTGCTCACAGACTTGGAACGGGCTAGGTTGGTCCTGGGTGGGGGCAGAGCCACAGCTGGGGGTGGTGAGCCTGGCAGGGGAACTCCATGATCTGCCCGAAGGGGGCCTCTGGGACGGGTGCCGGAAGTCCGTGCCCGTCCCAGCTCCAGCTTTTTCAGCCGTTCCTCAGGTGGGCCTGGACGGGGAGGCAGAGGCCGTAACATGGGGTTCGGCCCGGGGACTGGGTTTCGGCGCTCCTTGCTGCGGGCCCGGGGGGCGAATGGCAGTTTGGATCCCACTCGGGGCTGGACATTGACAGGTGGCTCTCGGGCCCGGCCCAGGCGGTGCTCAGAGGCCTGGGGCATTGTGGACACCACAGGCTGGACCTGGGAGAAGAGAGGGTTAGCATATGAGCATGGACGAAGCTAGGCTGCCATGCTAGCTTCTACACGCACTGAAGGCAGGAACCATGCCTATCACATCAGTCACTGTATCCCCAGTACCCAGTGTAATGCTTGACACAAAGCAAACACAGTATTCGTTGAGTAAATGAATGAGAGATAGCAGCAACCCAGGGCTTTGACTTGATATCCTTCACTACCTTCCTACAGAAAACAGCTTTACTGAGAAGCCAATAACAGCCCCTACCTCAGCTGTTGTTATCACCTGAACGCTCGAGACAAGGGCCCCATACCTAGGGAGTAAAGTGGGATGCGCCCTGAGTCCCTTAGGCCCTATGGTCAGTGTGGGGGCAAAGACAGCATCCCACCCTCAACCCTGTTCCTCCGTGCTGCAAAGGAAGCCGAATAAACGGGTGACTTGCGACTCCCTACCCCCCGCTTGAGCTCCAACGTGGAGTCGGGGCTCAGGGGCCGTGACCAGAGGGAAGGAGGGCGGACACTCCCAGACCCCGATCTCTGCACCTCTCGCACCGCGGCTGGGCTGCGGCGGGTCCGCCCCCCTCGAGGGCAGAAAGGCCGAGATCGCTGATTGGTTACGGAGTCAGGCGCTTATTCCCCGTGGCCCACGGACACGGTCCCTCCACCCGGGTCTCCCAGGCCTGCCCGGCCCCTGCGCCCCCTCCTTAGTGTAGGGTGTCCTCCCGGGTCCCGGGGCAGTCTCCCCCCGTCCCCCGGCGTAACGCCGCGGCCCGTACCTGTTCCCGGTGAGCGGCGGGGGAGCCCGACCGGGGCCAGGCCCCAGCTCAGGCCCGCCCCCCACTGCCCCCGGGCAGCAACCCCGCGAGCCGGGCTGCAGCTTCAGCCGCAGCTGTCGCCCAGGTCTCTCCCGCCGCCCGGGCCTCCGCCATCTTTGTTGGTCCCGCCCGCCACCGGCCGCCGGCTTCAGCGTCCCTCACGGCGCTTGCGCAGCCGCACTCGGAACCCAGCTCCTGCTTCTTCGGCGCTTGCGCGACCCCGCCCCTTGACTCCGCCGCCAACACCATGGAAACGCAGCCAACCTGAGGACCTTCAGTTCCCAGCCCTACCCGGAACTGACTTTACACCGTTGCTGCAAACCAAGCCCATGAAGTACAGGGTCCCGTCACCCCATTCTGTGGCCTACAGGGATGTGAACTGACAGATGGAGCGTAGCCTCCAGGCTTGCAGCGCAGATCCTTCCCAGGGAGCTGCAGGGCGAAGGTTCAGTAGGGCCTGGAATATACCTGCAGACAGGGTACGCTGGCCCTGCCAAACCTCTTCTCCAGCACCTTGCAGGTCAAAGCCTGAGGCTCCCCGCGAACGGACAAAGGAAGAGCTCAGCAGCAGGAAGAGCAGTGAAGCCTTTTCAATTCATTCCCCAGCTCCTGACCAGAGCATCCTCCTCCTGCCCCTCCCCCCCAAACTGGTGCAGTTGTACAAGTGTCTAGGCCAGCTCACCCACGCAGTTAACAGCCGCCAATGAGAAACACAGGCCACCAGAGGCAGCAACTTTAATTGATGAGTTACCTCCAGAAACCAAAAAGACTATGTACCCACTTTCCATCACCCCCTAGCCTTTCAGGACCTCATTTAGGGAAGGGATATATATCAGTAATGGACTTCTGGTTTTCCAAAGCCCCAGGCTCTCCCCTCCCTGTGTAGTCTTAGAAATTCAGTAGCAATACTGTTTTGTTTTGTTTTTTCCCCCAGTAATGCCTGCTGCAGCTACTTAGTAACAATTGTGGGTGGAGGAGTGTGAGGGAAGCAGTTAGATGACTAAGGAACATACAGAAAAACAGGAACATAGCCTATCAAAGGTCCCTCTGTCCAGCCTCAGTGGCTTGATCCTTCAGTTGCATTTCTCTTTATGCTGAATAACGCCTTTCTGAATCAGATCCGGGATTTCCACTGCCAGCCACGGACCCAGCTGCAATACAAGGAGACCCTGTGAGATTACTACCACCCAGGCAATGTGTCTTGTTCGGTCAGAAGCTCCTTCCTAGAGAGAGTCTAGAGGAACATGCCCAAGGGAAAACACTGTTGTTTCTTGTTTATTCTTGTTATACCTCGCTATACTACTCAGGGCCTAACCTCTTTCCCTCCCTTATACACTAAATACCCCAAACTTACCCCCAGAGCCATGAGATGAGCTAGTCCAAACTTGGGCACGTTCCTGGCCCACAATGGCTTAAAGTGATCGGTCAGACATATTTTGCCACCCCTATGATAGGGACAAGAGGGAAGAAGGTATTGATATGCAAGGTTTACCATGAAGTATAGCAGTCTCTGGGGAGTATAAGACTAGTAGTGATCCAAATTGAGAACAAGGTCAGCTAAGTACTTTGCCCAGGTTTGGTAGCGGGAAGCCTGGAGCCCCTCTAGACCAGCAGGTTCTGGTACAATTTCTGCCTCCCAGAGCTCCTCACTAAGCCCTCCTTTGACCCTTTCCCATCTCCTGTTCAGTCCTACCTGTACATCTTGGCTGTTTTTCCATCCAGTTCAGGGACTGCAATTTCTGGAGCAGTAGTAGGATATGTGATAGGAATCTGGAGGAATTATAAAGCCTTAATAAAAAGAGAATCAGGATAGAAAGGAACTAATACAATCAGACACAGTTTTCTTGGTTGAACTGAACTGTTTGGCAAACTCCCCAAGCAGCATGTGCAGACCAGGATTCTGGCCTTGGAGATTAGCAACTGTAACCTATGCTTGCTTCAAACCTCAGCTTCTCCCTCCCATTTCAAAAGTTTTCTTCGGTCCTTTCAAGAAATGTTACTTTGTTAATTATGTAATCCCTTCCCTTCTACTAACCTCCATATTTCTCCCTCCATCATACTCACGTCAAACTCAATGTCAAACTCATATTTGAGGAGATCATGGATGTACCAGCACTTTCCAAACCACCTATAAAAAAGACCAAATCTTAGTCCAATTTGACTGTTCTTCTCATACTGAAATGATGTCTTCTTGGCTTGGGTGACCAGTCTCCCATGGGAGGCTCACAGGATGGGAATTGGGAAACTTGGGAGCTGTGACAGTGGACACAGCCAATAAGAGGCAGGGAAGGCCTGGCAATGAGCTCTGAGACACTAATATGCTAGAGCCATGTAAGATTCCCACCCCGATACCCCCCAAGAGGGTCTGCCTACCGAGTCCCTTCCTTGTTCGACTCCAGTCGGAACCAATCAGTGTCTGCATTCTTGTTGTTCTCCACGTACTAAAAGCAGAGTTAGGTCTTTGAGGGGGAAGTTAGAACCAAGGGCAGTCCTCCTTCCCTCAAAAGAAAAGTATGTGATTACTTTCTCCAAGTAGGTTTATCCAACTTTTTTTCTGCCATAAGCAAAACTGAAGACAAAGATACATTGGTAAGCAGGGAACTTGCCCAGAGCAGAGAATAGAATGCTTGTGTTCCACTCAATTTAACACAAAAGACTATAGCCTGGGTTCTCTTCTCACTGCTGACAGTGTCTGCCCTCACCCCACAACTCATTTTATGGGGTACTCCCTCCCTGGAGGACCTCATACGGTCCTCGTTCTGACTAGCACCCACATGCTGGTAACTTCCAAATCTTTAATCCAGACATTTTCTCCGAGTTCCAGACTCCAGTATCCAACTATATATTGAATTTCCTATCTTCCTTTCACAGGTACCTCAAGTGTAGCATTTCCCTCTGTTCCTTCAGGCTTGTTCCCCACTGCATCAGTCTCAGGTGGTTGCATCAGCGTTCACTTGGTCACCCGGGCCAGACACCTGAGAATCATTCTTGACCCTCCCTCCTCTTTACTCTAGTCTACCAGCCCTTCACAATGTCTTGCTGATTTTACCTTCTGAATATTCTTCAAATATACCTCTCCTCTCTATTCTCACTGCAACTAACTGCAGAATTTAGATCACCTTTTTTCTCCTGGATTAATAGCAGTCTCCTAATTGATCTCCTACCTTCAATCTTACCCCTGTCAACTCTATTTTCCTCTCTACTGTCGTTGTGACTGGCCTAAATCCAAATATGATCAGGCTATTCCTAGTTAAAATCCTTTAAGGGTACCCCAAGGCCATCAGTATAAAATTCGAGTGCTCAAACCCCTCTCTCAAGTCTTGCTCACCACTCCCTGCCATGCTTTTGATGCTGTAGCAGTTCTGAGCTAGTTGTTTTTCTTTATACACCTCACGGCGTTTCTAGCGTCTTTGCCTTTATTCATTCTGTCCCTTTTGCCATGAATGTCCTTCTCTTACCCTCATGCTTTATCTAGCTAATTTATGTTTAGCTTTCAAGTCTCCACTCTGCACCGCATCTGCCAGGAAGCATTCCCTGAACAGACCCAAAATGGATTAGGTATCTCATGTCCTGCTTCAAAACACCCCAACAGTTTTTCAGCCTCCCTTTCCCTTTGGATCCCTTTCTACGTACTAGATGTACAATAAACATTTTATTTATTTATTTATTCATTTATTCATTCATTTTTAGTGAATGAATGCACGCGGCAGGAAACAGAGACCACTGACCACTGAAACTTTCTTCTTAGAGAGAAGGGAGGTTAGCTGAAGGCATGGCTAGTTCCTGACGGTGAACTCAGTTCCGCGATTCTGGAACTGTCACCTTCTTGAATTTCCAGCCCTAATGTGTGTTCCTCCCTCAAGAGCGAAAGAGGGAGCAGAGAGACGCAGGCCGGGACTTAGACCACTTCCTCACATCGAGCAGAGCAAGCACAGAGGGACACGTCACCTTCCTGGAACGTATCCTTAAAGTAAGTGCTGCCTTCAGCCAGAAAGTCTGGTCCGACTGTGGCTCCCAATGAGAGTCTCTTCTGCCGGCTCTCCACCATCCTCACCCCCAAAGCCCCCAATCCCCCATTTCTCCAGTTTCTATGAATTTGGGAGTTAAACTTTGAAACCGGAAGTGGCTTCCACACGGAGCCTATTCCTAAGCACACACGATTATCCGCAACCTCTTTGCGACGCGGCTGGCCGCAGCAGCGCAACTAACCCGGATAAGAGACTGATATTCTTCCTTGAGTCGCTGCACCCACAACTCTCGATCTCGAGGTCCGGCGTTAGTCTTCAGCACCGGGATCTCGGACACGATACGCCGGGTGGCCTCGTCCGCCATCTTGGACGAGGGCATAGGAAAAACGCGGAACTGGTTTTACCTGTCGTTTACATTCAGGGCGCCGCCATCTTTACTAAGGGAAGATGAGGAGTTGGGCTGCCTTAACACTTCCCTGAATGCGATTTTTATTTTCCAGTAGCGAGGACAAATTTGTCACCTGCTCGTGGGTGCTACCGGAAGAACAGAATGGAAACAGATTCCTCTGTCCTAAATATGGCACCTAGTTGTAAGAAAAAAAACCCCGCAGACTGCTGAAAGTGTGACTTCCGCTCATGCTCAGAGAAGTAATCAGAGAAAACGCTTCCGGTCACCTCCCCAAACTTGGAGGGTTGGTAGAATTTCAGGCCGTTTGTTCTAGGCTCTGTCCAGGCACTGTCTTCCTGAAACGCACGATTCACGTGTTATCGTGTGGAATAGCTTCCCTAGCTTCCAAGTAATCGGTCTGAGGGAGCAGGGGCAACTTAAAGTATAGTGTGCGGTCTCGCCCCAAATAATTTACACAGCCGAATTAGGGAATTATTAGTAAGTGCCAAGGAGTTGAGAGGTCACAGGAAGACGTAATTAATCTAGCCTAGACATATTTTTCAGTCTGGAATTAACCCATCTAAGACGGAATCATCCTAGATGTGCATGGCACACAGTAGGTACCCAGTAATCTTGCAGAATTTTGTGTCCTCCATTTGGTTTTTAGAATCTAAACGCATGGATTTTGGCTTAAATTTACGTATCTTGTTTACTCTGTTAATCGTTCTAGCCTGTATCAATAATTTTGGATTGGGTTCTATTAATCATCAACTTCTATAGTCCATTTACAAATGTGATAAGCATACTATAAATTAATTTCTAATGGCTGAAACCTCCAGTACAATGTTGCGTAAAGGTTGAGGGCAGATATTCTTGTCTTGTTATGAATTTAGGGAAAAAAACATTCTTTCTTGGTTAAGTATAATGTAAGCTGTAGGCCTTTCCTACATGCCCCTTATCAGGTGAAGGAAATTCCCTTCTATGCCTAGTCTTGAGGGTTTTAATAATGAAGGAATATTGGATTTATTCCAAACACTCTGTGTTCATTGAGATGATGATGTGGTTTTTGTCTTTTATTAGCATGTTATACATTTTCTTTAAATTATTAGATTTGGATAAGTGTAAGACAAAGCTTTTTAGTATCTCACTGGAGATTTCTCTCCAGGAGAAATAAAAGTTAACTGCCTTTTGGGTGTAGCCACTGTGGTGTGGTACAGAGCGCAGAGATTTGGAATGAGGCTTTGCAATTTGTCATAAGACTTTGGAGATGGGGGAGAGGAACATGGTGACATTTATGTCAAAGGATACAAACTTAAAGTCATAAGTAGAATAAATTCTGAGGATCCATTGTAAAACATGGCGACTGTAGTTAATTTATTGTGTATCTCTAAATTGCTAAGAATAGATCTTAAGCATTCTCACCATAAAAAAGTTATGTGAGGTGGTGGATGTGTTAATTATTTTGATTGGGTAATCATTCTACAATATATGTCTGTAAAATCATCACACACATATCAGATTATCGCTTTATTCTTTAAATTTTATTTATTGATTTTAGAGAGAGGAAGGGAGAGAGAAAAACATCAATTTGGAGTTCCACTTCTTTATGCATTTACTGGTTGCTTCTTGTATGTGCCCTGACCTGAGGTCAAGCCTGAAGCCTTGGCGCACCTGGATTACAATCTAACCAGCTGTACCCAGCCAGGGTCCCCTTGAACCATCACTTTAAATATAAATGTGTTTTATTTGTCAATTCCTCAATACAGTTGGGGGTAGAGGTCTTTGGAGAGTTGCTATAACTCTGTGAACTACACTTTTCTTATAACTTATTCATAGCATAACTTATTGAGCAGACCCTCATGGCTGGATACTTACGTTGTATTCAATCTTTTGCTATTACAAACAGCACTGCAGTTAACTGCCTTCTCTGCTCCACAGTTTTACATGTGTAATAAATACTTAGATATGTAATTGTTGCCTCAAAAAATTTGTGTATTGAAAAATTTGTTAAATATTGCCAAATTGCCCTCCATAAAGATTAAATCAATTTGTATTACAATTAGAGACATAAAAAATGACGAGGTTTCCCCTCAGAAACCATAGTGCTCACAACAGAGGTGTGTCGCCAATTCCATTATTGAAATGGAATCTCAAGACAATTTTAATGTCCGTTTCACTTATTGTGAGTAAGGTTTAATATCTTTTCATGTTTAGTATCCATTCATTTTTCCTTTTCTGTAAATTCTTACATTTTGGGCCCCCTTTAAATTATCGCTTATTTTTTCTCACTGAATTTGCATGAGGTTTTAAAAATTTTTTTATTTTTTAAAAATCCTTTAAAAAAATCTTGCTGATATTTTAATCTAGATCATATTAAATTTATAGACAAATTTAGGAAACTGACATCCTTATACATTTTCTCCATCCAAGAACATAATGTTCCTTTCCATTTGTTCAAGTTTCTTTTATGTGGATAGCATTTAAATATTTCATTCATATAGACTGTGTTCATTATTGTCAAGGTTATTCCTAGGCATTTTTCTGTTTTGTTGCTACTGGGTATTTTCTTCTTTAAAAAAAAAACTTTTAAAGATTTTATTAATTTACTTTTAGAGAGAGGGAAAGGGAGAGGGAGGGAGAGAAACAACAATGTGTGGTTGCCCCTCATGCACCCTCTACTGGGAACCTGGCCGGAAACCCAGGCATGTGCCCTGACTGGGAATTGAACCGGTGGCCCTTTGCTTCCCAGTCCGGTGCTCAACCCACTGGGCCACACTAGCCAGGTTTGGTATTTTCTTTGATTGTATCTTTAATCAAGGATATTTACTTCTGCATGTTACCCCCCCACACTGTACTAAATTCTATTCTTATTTATAACAATTTTAAAGTTGATTCTTTTGAGTTACTTAGGTAAAGAAGCAATAATGATGGTTACATTATTATTTTAGCTATATAAAAACATGTATAATTAGCTAAATCTTGGAAAACATGAAATGAGGTAATGTGACAGGTTATAATTTTTTATTTATAAGTTCATTAATTAAATAAAATAGTAACAGAATTCTTAGCATTTTAAATAAATTCAGGGCCTGAACGAGAAATCAGAAGCATTTTTTAAGTGAAATTGTATCTCCTGTAGGTAATCTGGGGAATTTACAATATGGCAAGTGTCCGCATTTTCAAATAGAGGGATTTTTAATGGAGTTCTGGAAACAAAAGACTAAGATTATTGATTCTTAGTTACATTATAGAGCAGCTCTTAAAGAGTGATTTATGAGCAATGAAAAAAAGCAGCAATCCTCAGATGCCTAGTGGTTCGTCACAGTGATTCAGTCTTCCGAAGTGTCAGATCTTCTTGGCCTGATGACCTTTCGCAAGTGTATCCTCGGCCTGGACACTCCTGCCCAGGCTCTGCAGCACAGCTGACTTCCTCCTGCTCCTGAGGCTCCATGCTGCATCTTCAGGGAGGCTTTCTCTGACCACTCCTTTTCCCGTCCCAGCGTCCTGTTCTTTCCTTCATAGCGCTTCCCTCAATTTAAAATGATGTATTCACTTTCTTAGCGGCTGTCCACCGTGTAAACCATGAAGTCATGTCTGTTTTGTTCACCAGGGTGCCTCCTATCACACATGCCTGCCCCAGTTCCTGACCTTAGTAAGTGAATGACCGATGACTTTCCTTGATCGTGTTACTGGAGTAACAAACTAGGAGAACATCAAGACAGTGTATCTTGATTTCAAGAAAAACATGTTTTCTGACAGGTTCTTTGAAAAAGACAGAGAATGGGCTTGCATGTAGGTGCATTTTTAGTTGATTGAACAACCAACCACAGAAGACTTGGTTAATTCTCTAATTAGCTGGTGGGGTTGGTGAGACGGGCCTGTATTCTATCCTGGCCTGCAAAGTGCCCAGTGACTTAGAAGTCATCCCCAGGGGGCAGCAGAGAGCAGTTATAAAGAACCCCGAGTTCCTGAAGCCTGGTGAAAATTGTTCTCAATGTTAGGTTAACACCTATTGAACACTTATACTGAGCTAGGCCCTGTATTAATACTTCATGTATATTATTTAATATAATAACTAACACAATGACCTGTGACGTGGGTATATTTGCTCCTTTTACAGATGAGAAAGTAAGCACAGACAAGTTAAGGACCTTGTTTAAAGTCGTATCAACAAGGGTCAGAGCTGGTGAATGAAGAAAACTGGTTAAGGAGCACTTTAGACAGCAGAGCATTAATTTCCAGTGACTGATTGTGGCCCCTACTCTTCTATTCAGAAACCAGGAGACACTGGAGTTCTAGGTTGAAGCTCAACTGAAATTAGGAGCCAGTATGAAGCCTGGGTGAGTAACTAGGGCAGCTTGGAGTTGGGGGAACCAAGAACTAGAGAGGACTGTCAAGTAAGCAAGTCCCCTTGGATAAAGTCAAGAGTAAAGCCCAGGCAGGGATGGGGGCTCAGTGGGCATGGGAGTTAAGGGGATACTTGTGACAATGGGCTGCTAAAGGGGCATGTAATGAGCTATCCGGTTTGAAAAGATCGTAATTCCGGCAGGGATGGGGAACAGCAGGGACTGGGACAAGCAACCTTAATAGAGAGTTCAGATCAAGGAAGATGAGAGATCTGCTACACTTTGAATTGGTACCACCGACTTGGAAAAAATAGTTCATAGGGACATGGTAGCTATTTGAAGGGCTGACGATGAACTATGATCCAGGGAGAAAAAAATAGGACCAAAAAGTGTAAGTTACAAAGAGGTAGATTTTTGACCCTGGCAAGATAGCTCAATTGGTTAGAGCGTCAACCTGACACGCCAAGGTTGCAGGTTCGATCCCTAGTCAGGGCATATACAAGAAGCAACCAATGACTGCATTGATAAGTGGAGCAGCAAATCAATGTCTTTCTCTCTAAAAAAAAACAAAACAAAACAAAACAAACCCTCTATAAAAGGTAGGTTTTTCTAAATACAGAGAAAGGGCTTTCTAATCACTGAGAATTACAGTGAGTTGAGAACTATTTCATGCAACATAGTGGAAATAGGAGATGTGAACAGTAGCTGAAGGGTGTCGGCCTACAGTGCAGTGAAGGTAGAGGTGACTGCGGGAATGGTGTGCTGAGAAGCAAAAAAAGGATAGCAATCAGGGTCAAGGAGAAGGGGCCATGCTTTGAAAGCTGGAGGGATGTTTTCTCAGCCGAGGCTCCTAGGAAGACAGAGTGGAACTGATGTAAAGGAAGGGAAACACAGGTTTTTAGTTGAAGCAAGGAGAGGGCAGAAAAAGAACACAAGGTAAGAGAGAAAGTTTTTGCTCTAACTATAGAGATGGCATACAATTTAAGCCAAGGGGGAAGAGCTATTTGGCTACGCCTGACCAAAAATCTTAGTGTTTGGTCCTGACTCACATGGCTCAGTGGGTTGGGTGTCATCCCACAAACTGAAAGGTCACAGGTTCAATTCCTAGTTAGGGCACATGCCTGGGTTGCAGGCCAGGTCGCTGGTTGGGGGCATGCGAAGTAACCAGTCGATATTTTTGCTGCCTTTCTTTCTCATTTCCCCTCTCTATAAGTAAAATCTTTTAAAAAATCGTAGTGTTTGAAATATTTTTCCTCAGTGATGGGCGCATGAATGCCCATCTCTACACAGATGTCCTTGGCTTAGCTAGTATTTAGCTCCACTTCACCCCTGGAAATCTGCTCAGCATTATGACGGGATCTCTCCAGCACCTGCTAAATCCCAAGGCTTCATGTTCAAAGAGTGAACTTGCAGCACTCCCCAATGCCCACCAAAAAACATTCCCACAAACGTAGCCATGAATGGACTGATTGCTTAGGAACACACAATTGTACCAATGTCTGGAATTTGTAAAACATTTTTTGAAGATTTTATTAACTGATTGCTACAGAGATTGGGAGAGAGAGAGGGAGAGGAACATCAGTCAGTTGCCTCTCGTGTGCCCCAAACCAGGGGCCTCTCACTTTGTGGGATGACACCCAGCCCACTAGACCACACCAGCCAGGGCTGGACTTTGTAATACAAACTTTTAAGGTTTGGCCTCAGGGAAAAGAACTGAGTCCTCCAAGTCCTGATAGAGGAAGAGGGCCCTCTGTTTCCATACCCCCCCCCCCAGACTACAATGAGTGGACCAGACACCATCCTATTAGAAAAGGCAGCTCTCAGCATGGACTCCCTTCTCCAGTCCTCTGAAAGGAGTGGGTTAAGTTTGGAGGGTAGGTGGGCTCATGGAAAGGAACTACTGCCATGAAGCCAAGACTGCTAGGAGTCAAACCACTGCGGGACACGGGTGTGGAGAGGACAGGACTCTACTCCACCACTGTGCGTGTTTGCCTTCTGTGGGCTTATGTGGGTGGGGCACGGCTCCCTTCCATTCGTCACAGCCACCTCTGTCCAAATGACTCTTCCTCTAGGAAGGGAGGACATAGGGAAGGTTGTTTACAAAGGAACAGGGTTCCAGTGGGTACTGGTGGAAAAATGCGTGGGGTGGAAATTTTTGGGTTTTTTCCTAAAGAACATGTCTGTTCTCTTCAACCTTCCAAGGTAGGAATGGATGGCAGGTATCACCCTCCTCCTTGCTGTCTATCTCCCAAACATCTTCGAAGGTCATGCCATTTGGTTTTACTACCCTTCAGCTTTCATGCTTACAGAGGTCTTCAGCACCTATTAAATAACTTCTGTGCCAAGTCTTCCTATTATTGTGGCGTTTTTAGGAAAATCCATGATCCCTAGTTAGATTTCGACCTTCTCATTTCCAACTTTCAATTCCTTCAATTCTGGCAACACAGGGTTTTCTCGATGGCAGTTTCACAGGTGAGAAGGTATCATTCTCAAGAGTGGAAACATTGGTGGTACCAGAGCTGGCTGGTGTGCACTTCAAGACCCACCGAGACACGACTGGCAGGACAGCGTGGATGTGGGACCCGTGAAACTTGGGGGAAGGTTTTGACCTTTGTACCAAGCTTCCAGGAAACCTGGGTCTGGAGCCAAAAGCACTTTCCTGTAAGCTGCCTCTCTGGGGACACCTGACACTTTTTAACTTCCACCCTCTTGAAACACTCTGTTCCTTTTGGTTCTGTGACAATTATCAACCAGTGTTTATTTTCCATCATTGGCTGTTCCTGTTCAATGACCCTCCAAGGCCTCCTCTTCTATTTGTGTCTTAAGTGATGGAATTCCCAGAGAACTCTTCTTTGCCCCTCTGTTGCTCACTGGGGAGCTTATCCAAATCTGTGCCTTCAACAGGCCCTTAAACGTTCAGGATACAGAATTTCTGGCCTATATATCACTGGAATGTTTAAAAAGTTTTCTATAAGAGGAATATACATTCACAGCAAAACGAATTCAAACAGTAAAGACAGATCTAACAACATCTGCTTCATCCCTCTCGGACCCCATTTCATGGTTAATTTTTTAATGCCTGTGTAAATGTGCAAAACGGGCTGTTCTGCACTTCCTTTTCCTCCATTTATACGTTGCTCTGCTACAGTTAGGTCTGTATATTCAACTGCCATTAGGACACCTCCATCTGGCTGTCCCACAGCCCCCTAAAACTCCTTCTCTTGCTGGTCTCTTTTTTACAGTCAACACCATAGCATAGGTTTTTTTTTTTTTTTTTTAATTATTTATTTTTAGAGAGGGAAGGGAGGGGGAAAGAGAGGGAGAGAAACATTAATCTGTGGTTGCCTCTCATGCACTCCCAACTGGGGACCTGGCTGGGAATCAAACCCGCAACCTGCTCTCAGTCAACTGAGCCACACCAGCCAGGCATAAGCACGGTTTATTCTTATGTTATTATGTATTAATAATTGTAGTATTTTCCATAGTAACAACTTTAAACCTACTTTTGCCCCACCCTGTACCTTGTGGCTTTCCAGTCACTCTATTTACTTCTATCTGGTTTCCTACCCAACAGTCTCTGAAACAGATTTCTCTAAAATTACTACATGACTTACTTGTTGCAAAACTCAATGGACACATTTTAGCCGCATTACACCTGACCTGTTACATTCAACCCTCTGACTAGCTTCCTTGATACTTGCCACCTGGTTTCCTTCTTTCGTGTCTTTGCCCCTTTCCGGCTTCCTTTTCTCCTGTAACCCCTGAAGCGCAGGTATTCCTCTCTAGGCTTTCGCATTCACTTTCAAGGCTTCACCAACCATTTCTAGTCACACGTACACGCGCACACTCACCCATCAAACCTCTCTTCTGGGTTCCAAGCCCACACGATCTCATCCATTGTCTAATAGATAACCCAGGGCGCCCAAAGCTCATCTTCCGCTCCAAAACAAAAAATGGCACCATCACTCCCCACCTGTTCAGGTCAGAACACCGGGCAGTATTCTGCATTTCTCCCTGTGCCGCACACCTATTTCCAATCCATTTCTCCCATCCCAGGCTCCCTTCTACAGCCATCTCTGGGCTGGGTAGAAGCTTCCCAATGTTCTCCTTCTTCTAACTTCGTCCCCTCCAGCCCGCTGCTGTCCCCAGTGCACTAGTGTTCTTTCTAAACTGCAGATTTCTTAGTGATTGTTCTCACCTCTGCTAAGACTCTTCACAGCCTACCTGGAGCTCTTAGGATAAAACCTGTAAACTTACAAGGCCTTGTGTAATCGGGTCTCCCAAACTCACAGACCATTCCCGGTTGACCAGGCCCCCAGCCCCAGCTCCCGACAGTCCAGGGCTTAGCTCCGGCGACGCTTCCTTCAGGACGCAGGTGCTCAAACAGACGAACGCTCCCCGGGCAATCCAGAGGGCCGCGGAGCAGGGTCCGCTACCGCGGACCCCGGTGCCTGGACATCCGGGTTAACCGGAAGCTCAGGGCAAAGGTCGATTCCTCCTCGCGAACCTTCCCCCGCCCGCGGCAACCCGACTCGTCCCATTCCGCCCTTAGGCGTCATGGCCGCGAGCCCGCCTTTCCGTGGGTCTTCGAGTCGACACCAGCAGCTCCGGCGCCACCGATGTTCCCACACTCACGAACGCAACTCTCTGTGTTGCCTTCCGTGGCCCCGCAGCCGCCGGCCGCCCTGAAACGCGCACGCTGCCAGGCTGCCCTAAAGCAAGATGGCCGCCAGCCTCCATTCTGGCCGCCGAAGTGAAGCCAGGACCTGCCTGCGCCAGGCCGCCGCCGGGCTGCCCTCACCTGGCATGGCTCCTCGGCCCGTGCCCTACTGTGGCCCTGAAGCCGCCACCATCTGGCCCGCGGCGGGCTGGGTTCCGGAGGCGCTGCTCCGGACGCAGCCTGTCCCCGCCCCGCCCGCCTCGCTCCGCTCCCCTCCCCCGCCCCACGCCCGCGCCGGCGGCGGCGGCGGCCGCAGGAGCCCGGATGCGGCGCCGGGAGACGGCGGGGGGAGCGGCGCAGATGGATCCAACATGGCGTCGCCGAGCCTGAGCCCGGGGTGAGGCGGCGGGGCGCCCGGAGCGGGGAGGGGGCTCGAGCGGGCGGGGCGGGGCCGGGCGGGGCCGCGAAGGGCTGCAGGCTGGAAAGTGAGGGGCGGCGGCGACACGCAGCCCGAGGACCCGGGGGAGGGAGGGGACGGCGCTGCCAGGTGGGGGAGGGGCGCGGCGAGGGGCGTGCGGGACGGCCGGCGGGGCAGGGGCGTCCGCGGGCCGGGCGGCGGGACGGTGGGCGGCTCGGCGGAGCGGGGCGCCGGCCGGGCGCGGGGTTGGGGGCGCGGGGCGGAGGGGCGTCGGGGTGCGGAGGGCAGGGCTGTGGCGTGCGGTCGGGCGGAGGCCGGGAGTCCCGCGAGGGGCGTTGGAGACGTGGGCGGCGGAGGGTCGGACTCGCGACGTCTGGGGCAGGGCTTGAAAGTGCTCCTTCGGGGTGGCTGGGGCAGGGCCCGCGGCGGGACTCGGGCGGAATGGGCGAGAGCGGAGGTTGGGCAGAGGGGAGCCTGCCGGTGTGACGAGGCGACGAGAAAGTTTGGGAGGGAGGGCAGCGGGCCGGGACGCGGGACCTGGGGCTGCGGGCGGGGCGGCCCCCCGAGCGGAGTTGCGGGCATCAGTTGCGGCCGGTCCTCGCCGGCGGGCCTGCGCTGGTGCTAACGTGGGAGGGCAGCGGGGCGGGCAGGTGGGCTTGCAGAGCCAGACTTGGCTGAGCGTTCGGCCGCCTTCGGTCTCGAGCGCTGCCTGGCTTCCTCTCTCCTGTTTTCCCCGGTTGGGAAAAGAAGGGGGACCGGGAAAGCCGGCGTCCCCGGAGTGTGGTCGGAGGGAAGGACTTTTCTGGGTCTCAGCGGTGCGGGAACACGGGGAGAGCCGTGCGGGGTCGCCGGAGCCCCGCGTGCCCGGGGGGCGGCTCTGGACGTCCGAGAGAGGGACCGGTGCGCCGGGCGGCAGCGGGCTGGCGACCTGCCTGCGTTGGTCTCAGACCTTTCTTTTGCCGTTTGGGTGGTGGGAGGGAGGGGTCAGCATTTATATGTGGAAAACGTCCCTGGTGCGCGTCTGGTGCTGCTGGACGCTGCCCTGCCGGGAGTCTGCCTCTCTGCTGGGCGAGGAGAGTTTGGAGTGCAGTTCTGGTCCGATAAGTGACTGTAACACTCTCCCGTTCTCCCTAAAGATGAGAGCCAACGCTAACACTGTAAGGAAATTAGGCGGGTCTCATAAGGAACTGAGCGTTCAGCTGAGAAGGTATCAGAGGATAATTGGTTTCCCCACACGCTGTTGAATTGAGCACCTTTCTTGGCCTGAAGCCATCGAGTCTGGGAATTTTTGGAGTTGTTTTTGTGTGTGGATTGACGAGTGGAGAGGCGGCGAAGCCCGGTGGCTTAGCTGGGCGGTGAGGTCTCGGATTTAGCTCTGAGGAGGGTGTCTCCATCAGGAGCGTTCTAGAGTTGTCTATATTTTTACAACTAAGATTGACTAACTTTTTGGGCCTTTGAGGTCTCAAAATAAAGCTTGAAAATTGACTCTTTTCTCTCTTACTTGTTTTTGTTTTGATGCTGGCTTCCAACCTGCTAGGAAGAGACCTGGAAAAATAACTTTCTGGCAGAGGTAAGTCTGGAACTTTTTTGTTTTCAAATAGTGCAAAGGATTGGAAATGGCGTGAGGACAGTATTGGGGTTGAGCTTGGCAGTGGGGTGGATGGCGGGTACAAGGAGTTCTCACCTGCCAAGCCGAGTGCATAGGTCTGTCATGATAACTGGATGTAGGTTCGAGGGAAGGAGAGCAGAAATTAGGGTAAGCCCCTCCCCCCTGCTCTGTTTTGTTGTCATCTAGTGGTCTTTGCAGGCTCTAGAGAGCCATTTTTTAACATATGGAACACTGCCCTTAGCTGCATTGTCCACTGAATGTTGCCCTGGAAGGTGCAGACTCTATCCTAGTTGTTCAGAGCATCACTGTTTTAGTTCTTCCACTTAACTTTACTTCCTAAGGGCTTCTGAGAGAGTCAGATACCTGTGGATTTGTGAAAATACAGATATCGTCCCCCGTTGGGATGAGCCTGACTTTGCTGGAACGTAGAAACCTACGAGAGAATGGCTGGGAGGAAAGCTGGTGGACACAGAGACTGTCTGCAGGTCCTTGGCTGGCTGGGACCTCCCTACAGAGAAGACACAAACTGCAGCTCTAAGAAATGCAACAGGTCGTCAGAGCAAAGGATTATTTGGGGGACACTGAGGTGGGGACTCATGTTTTAGGTTCTCACGTGGACTCCGACCTGCCCTCGTGGTGTCTGGTGCTATCTCAGGCCCCGAGGCTCCGGAGTTCTTGCTCACCTGCTGCTGCAAAGGGGCGCGTTCTCCTCACTGCTCTGGCCGCTGCATCTGGGTTCTCTGTGTAATTTGAGTTGAGTTCCCTTGCTTCATTGCCACAGAAAGCTGAGTGTATTTTGGTTTAAGAGGAAGTTGGCCATGTTCTTTTAATGCTGAAGTCAGATAGGTTCTTGGAACCCCCACCTGGGTTGCCGAGTGAGTGAACTCACTGTCCTGGGTGATAATTAAGTGGCGAGGACTGCCTGTTGTCAAGCCTCCTGACTTGTTTCCCAAGGACATGGCCTTGGGAGACATAGGTCTCTTCTTCATTTTGCTTCATTGAATGAGTCTGCTCGGCACCCTAATAAGGAAGGGGTGGCTGCTGGCCTAGTCTTAAAACTGCAGAGCTGGCCCTGAGGGCCAAGTGCAGGACCCCTTGGGTCTGTCTTGCACAGTGTGGCATATTCTCTTATCCTAGGTCCAGGTCGGACTAGGTCAGATGAGACCTCCCGGGATGGGGCAGAGGGCGTGCATTGCGGCCCTACCACCTGCCCTTCACCTGAATGGCAGCAGCAGGTGCTGGAGACTGAGGTTGGAGTGGGATGGAGCTCTTGGGAGCCAGTTGGGCTTGAGAGTTAAATGAGTCTGTGTCCGACAGGCTTCTCTCTTCTCCTGGAGTGTGGTTGGGTGGGCTCGGGTCCTAGTGACCACGCAGCTTTCTCTTCCAGCCCTTGGGTAGAGAGCGGCATGCTGTCCCTCTGCCCTTGGACCCTGCATCCTGCCCCCTGGAGAGGAGGGCTTCTCATCCTCTGAACTGTCGACATTTTGGGCCAGATAACCTTTCATTGTGGGCGACTGTGCTGCGCATTGTAGGTGCTCAGCAGCACCCATGACCTCTATTCACTGCTCGCCAGTAACTCCCTCCGTCACCACCCCCAGGACAGTCTAGACGTGTGCATGCGTTGCTGAATGCCCCCTCGGGGGCAAAATCCCCCTGGTGTAGAAACACTGACCTGGAAGCTCTGATCACTCAGGCACCGTTCGTGATCTGGCCTGGGAATCTAGAACTTAAAAGTGGCTGTTTTTCCCCCAAGTGTAGGGAGTTACCCTGGGAGAATGGAGGCCTGTCACAGAGTTGTGTCCATTGATTGGACTGCATTGCTCCCCCGTGTGCTGCCTCATTTCCAGTGGCTGGTACGTGGGGCCGTGTTACCTCATTTCCTGGGGTTTACAGTCAGGGCACTTTGAAATAGGGAGGGCTGCAGCGACCTGGCCTTCTGATTGGCTGAGTGTGAAACCTGCCCATCTGCTTTTTTTGGGAGCCTCATAGTCAACAGGTGGCCGGAGGGAACAGGTGGGATGGGGGACAAGGAGAAGTCACCGTGGCTCTGAGGCGGCCTACTTCTCCCGGGTGGCCTGCTCTGAGCCAGGAGCTGTCTCCTCCAGTCCCCTGCATTCGCACCCAGAGACTGTGTTGGGGCAAACGGGAGGGAGAAACTAGGAAATCCAGTCTGGACTTGAACAGCTGTTTTCCCAGCTGTTTCCCCTGCAGTGGGTGGGGCATCTCCTGATAGATATGGGCTGTGTTTCCTGTCTACACACCAGAACCCGTGGCGTGGGGCTCAGCAACGCAGGAGTGGACCTCTCTGCTCAGGTGTGTTGAGTTTCAGTGCTTCGGTGTTAAGGTCACTGAGACAGAGAGGACCAGGGTCCACTGGCTCTTGGCTGTTCTGAGGCAGCTTATTCTATTCTTTCTCTTAGCTTAGACTCAGTTTCTTGGCGTACGAAATGGACGGACCCTCTGTCTGGTTGTCGAGTGTGGCGCTGCAGTGTGGGAGGCCGGGGCGTGTGTGTGGTAGCTGAGTTGCACGCATGTATTCTTAATGCGGTCCTCTCAGTCTTGGACTTATTTGAGTTCACTTCTTAATGGGTGTTCCTTGTGATGATCTCTTGGAGGTAGTTCAGCCTGGGTGCCAGGCCCTGTCCATTGCGAGGCACTCAGCCCCTCTCCATGTGCAGATTGCTGCTGTGCGCTTGGGCAGGTGGGGCACTGGTGGTAAGTAGGTTCCACGGGAGCACAGGAGAGGACCCCTTACCCCAGTCCAAGCTGACTCTTAAAGGGCGAGGAGGAGTTGGCCTCTGGAAAAGGGCCGTGGCATGGGGGTGGAGTCGGGAGGAAGAGGGGCATTCAGGCAAAGGGAAATAGCCTTTGGATGGCACAGAGAAGTGAATTGCATGATGTATGTGAACTATTAACAAACTGACAAAACGTTACAGAATAAAAAGTGGGTTATGAGGTTGGAAAGGTAGGCAGGGCCGGGTCTTGGAAGGTTTGGTGTGTTGTGTAAAGAGTTTGGGGTATTCTCATAGGTAAGGAAGGGGGTGAAGATAGGTCTTAAGCAGAAAGTGATGTGGTCTCTTGTGCATTTCAGATCACTGATTCACCTGGGTGCGGCGGTGGGTTTAGGTGCCTTAAGACTGGTAGGAAACAGATGCCGTAAAGAGGCTGTTGGCAAAAGCCCAGGTGAGAGATGGTTGGGCCATGAAGGTGGGAAGGTGAGGCGGATCTAAGCAGCATCACTGGGGGTGTGTGATGACCAGGCAGCTGGAGGTCATGGTCAGAGGGGCAGTAAGGGTGAGTGACCAGAGTGGAGGTGAGCAGGGCTGGACCTGGGGGGTGGTTATTGGCTGGGTCCTCGACGTCACCAGGGGTGATGGAGGAACTTTGACTCAAATGCTGAATCATAAAAGGGATGTAGGGCTGTGATTGGCCCGTGACGAGGGGGTTGGTAAATGACAAACAGGAAAAGTTAGAAGGCAGCCTGTCCAAATGGCATCTGAGCCTCCAGGGGAATGAGAAGAGCAGGAGAATCACAAGAATGCTCAACACAGGAGCTTGGTGGCCCTGGGCAGACAGCGAGCTCAGTGGGTTAGAATGCCGTCCCCACGCGCCGAGGTTACAGGTTTGATTCCCATCAGGACACGTACAAGCATCAACCAGTGAGTGCATAAATAAGTGGAACAGCAAATCAGTGTTTTTCTCCCCCTCCTACCTCTCTGTCTAAAATCAACCAATACATTTTTAAAAAACACATAGGAGCCGTGGCTGGTGTGGCTCAGTGGATTGAGCACACAGTAATGTTTCTCTCCCTCTCTTTCTCTCTTCCTTATCCTCTCTCTAAAAATAAATACAATCTTTTTAAAAAACTAAAAAAAACCATAGGAGCTTAGTAATGTTCCTGGATTTAAGTTCATGAGTTGTGGTGTACATTACTGATGAGCCTTCTGAGCAGTTACGCGTCTGGACTCGGTTGGATGGGAGGAAACCTGAAGATAGGTTTGTGGGAGGATGGGTCTGGGCTACAGAGGTCAAGGATGCTTACTTCTTTGAAACCCCTCTCAGGACAATTCGTGTGAGGTTCACTGATGATCTCACGTGTGTGTTTTCCTCGGCTCCTTACCAGGTCTGAGCCGTGGTCTCCTTCCTGCCTGTTCGGTAGGTCGGGCAGCGAGACTCACTGAAGGTCACAGGGCTGCACGGCTTGTTAATGGTGAAGACAGAACGGAAACTAGTTCTCACTCCCAGGATCTTTAGTTGCCTCCTGTTAGTCCCTGATTCACCTGCAGCAGCTCCCATGTCGAAGAGTGAACTCTTTACTTCTGCTCAGTTGTGCCCACATTGAAGAAGTGAACTGGTTGCAGGGGGGCACAAGGGACCAAGGGCCCTGGTTTGGAAGTGGGGGAACAATCGGGGGCGTCTAAGGGCAATGCCTGCTGAACGTGTGGCGCGAAAACCTCACATCACGTTTTCACCTAGGTGGAGTGGCTCTAGCTCCCCAGTGGCGTCTTGCACTCAGGGCACCATCTGTTGTTACGGGCAGAGCTCTAGGCCTTAGTTTTTAACACATGCTTACTCGGCCCTGCCCTGTGCCAGGCGCGGCGTTAGCCCTGGCAGTGCAGGAAGGGACAAGACTAGTTCTTGCCACTGACGAGCTCACAGGCTCTTTCGTCCTCACAGCGCAGTGGGGATTGCAGGTGCCGAGCAGGGATTCCGGAAAGCATCACGCACCTGAGCCCCCAGCATGGCGGGCCTGAAGCGCCGGGCAAGCCAGGTGTGGCCGGAAGAGCAGGGCGAGCAGGAGCACGGGCTGTACAGCCTGCACCGCATGTTCGACATCGTGGGCACCCACCTGACGCACAGAGACGTGCGTGTTCTTTCTTTCCTCTTTGTGGACGTCATCGATGACCACGAGCGGGGCCTCATCCG
This sequence comes from Desmodus rotundus, assembly GCF_022682495.2. Lineage (NCBI taxonomy): Eukaryota > Metazoa > Chordata > Mammalia > Chiroptera > Phyllostomidae > Desmodus > Desmodus rotundus. The sequence goes on from NC_071398.1 coordinate 101,645,457, forward strand.
AAATGGACGTGACTTCTTACTGGCGCTGGAGCGCCAGGGCCGCTGCGATGAGAGTAACTTCCGCCAGGTGCTGCAGCTGCTGCGCATCATCACTCGCCACGACCTGCTGCCCTACGTCACCCTCAAGAGGAGGCGGGCTGGTGAGGGGCAAGGGGCTGGGGATGCGGGCATGGGGAGGACTACCAGGGGAGGCAGCACTGACCCTGGGAGTACCTGGGGTTGTGAGGGGCCCGTTGGAGGGTTGGACCAGGAGGAGGAAAGGCTGCACTTTCCAAATGACTCCCTCTCCCCCTGCAGTCTGCCCCGACCTCGTAGACAAGTATCTGGAGGAGACATCAATTCGCTATGTGACCCCCAGAGCCCTCAGTGATCCAGAGCCAAGGCCTCCCCAACCCCCTAAAACAGGTGAGAGGGGGTTAACTCCCCTAATTCATCATCAAGAAAGGGTACGGGGGCCATGACCAGTACCCTTCATGGGGTGGGCGTCGTCCTGCTATAAGCTAAACAAGATTCCCAGTCCGGGTGCCTGCCTGGGTTGCATGCCAGGTCCCTGGTTGGGGGGCACATGAGGGGCAACCCAACCGATGGATATGTCTCTTCCTCCCTTTCCCTTCCTTCCCCCCTCTCTGAAAATAAATAAAATCTTCAAAGAAAAAAGAAAAAGAAAGAGTACATGGAACCCATCTTAGTCCCAGCTTAAAATGAAAGGACACTGCCTCCCCCCAGAGCCCCATAAAAATCAGGTGAGGCGCTGTTGCGTCCCCTGGGTGCTGTGATTGTTGGCCACACTGTGGGTCCTACATTTCCCACCATGTCCAAGTGATTCCTTCCTCATTCTAAGAGAAGTGTTTGAGCTTCTGCATTTACCCCACTGTCTTCTCCCCTTCTCCCTGCCAGTGCCTCCCCACTACCCTGTGGTGTGCTGCCCCACTTCGGGCCCTCAGATGTGTAGCAAGAGGCCAGCTCGAGGGAGAGCCACACTTGGGAGCCAGCGAAAACGCCGGAAGTCAGTGACCCCGGACCCCAAGGAGAAGCAGACGTGTGGTGAGAAGCCCGTGGGTCCCAGAGGCACGCTCTCCATGGGAGGCTCCCTTTGAGTTCTGGTGCGGAGTGGGGCTGAGTTTTGAGCGAACACCAGGTCACAGGGGTGACAGCATGGCATCTTTGCTGTGGGACGACCTAGATTGCCCTGCATGAGGGAGGGTGCGGGTGTCCTGTGCCTGTTGACCCGGGAGATGCCTCCCGGAGGCAAGGTGCTGCTTGAGTGGTGGGATAACAGGGTCTGGGCACCGCCCACTCCTCTCTGGAGCTGCCTGCATTTGGGCTGGTTCAGGGGCACCTGGAGAAGAAGGAGGGGCTGGCTGTCCGGTGCTCCAGCTTTGCTGCTCTGTGGCTCTGTGGACCTTTCTTGAAAACTCACCCCTCACGGCCATCTCTGGTACAACCCTTCTCTTCCCTGCAGACATCAGGCTGCGGGTCCGGGCGGAGTACTGCCAGCACGAGACCGCTCTGCAGGGCAATGTCTTCTCCAACAAGCAGGACCCGCTCGAGCGCCAGTTCGAGCGCTTCAACCAGGCCAACACCATCCTCAAGTCCCGGGACCTGGGCTCCATCATCTGTGACATCAAGTTCTCCGAGCTCACCTACCTCGACGCATTCTGGCGCGACTACATCAATGGCTCGTTACTAGAGGCGCTCAAAGGCGTCTTCATCACAGACTCCCTCAAGCAGGCTGTGGGCCACGAAGCCATCAAGCTGCTGGTGAACGTGGACGAGGAGGACTACGAGCTGGGCCGACAGAAACTCCTGAGGAACTTGATGCTGCAGGCCTTGCCCTGACCGTCCCTCGCCGGACCGCTCCCGGCACTGGCCTCTGGAGCACACACTGTCTGGGTCTGTTCTCGCCCCTTCCAGCCAATCACATCCCTGCCTTTTTCTTTCTTTCTTTCTTTTTTTTTTTAAGGAAAAGACAAAGGAAAATGGAAGTGGTGTTCCCCACCCCTCCCTGCACCCACGTGCCTGGGCTTCCCACGTCCCTTCCCACTCGCCCTGGGCGCTGAGACAGGTGTGCAGGGAGAAGCCACGTCTGTAGGACAGTGTGTGAGGGGCCGGCGCGAGTGCTGCGTCTGGGGCCCTGAGCGGCTCTCACATGTGCGTCTGACACGAAAGGGCTGTGAGGAGGGAAGCTGTGTTGTGTGGAAGGAGAGACTCTGAAGTGTGTTTTGGAAATTAATCATCATCCTCCCAAATTATAGAGTTTTTTTAAAAAAGAAGCTGTGGCCCTTTCCACTCTCTCCTGGCCTCTGGTGCTGCTCCTCTCTGCCTTGTTCCCTCCCTCCCCAGGCACGGCCCCGCCTCTCCCCCCAGCCTAACCCTCTGCACAGAGGATGGGTGAGCGGACTGGGTCAGCCTGGTCGGCCTCCCAGCCTGGCGTGTGTGCAAAAGCTGGGCGAGGGTGCGGGGGTGCTGAGGCGCAAACACTCCCCCTGAAAAGGGCGGGGGAGTGTGACACTTGCTTTCCCTGAGCAAGTGAAAATAAATAAGGTGCCCTGCAGCCCTTCCCCCCTGCTTGCTTCTGGCTCGGGCAAAGGGTGTCGCAGGGGAAAGTGAAGTGATTCAGCATCAGCCCTTCTCTGTCCTTCCCCGTCCACATGCACTGAGTGTTGCACTTTCATCTGGGTAGGAGGCGTGTTGGATGAGCCAGCGGCCTAGAACCGGGGCCAAGTCCAGTGGGCACAACACCGCCTCCTCCTTCAGCTCCCAAAGGAGGTGTCCAGACACAGACTTTATGATGATTATATTTTTTTCAATGCTAGTGCTGCTCAGCTCTCAGCATAATTTCAGTTTTCATGAAATAAACAGTGTATAAAATTCCATCTTTTTGAAACTAAAATTTGAGCTTAGGTGACTTCCTTCTTTCCCAAGAAGCTGAGTCTGTGTTCCTTCAAAAGGGTCACAGTTCTCCCAGTGAGGGGAGGTGCGCCTGCGTCCCACTGACACAGCACGGTGGTGTCAGCTCACAGTGGGCGACCCAGGTTGCCGTAGAGGTCAGACCTGCGGTGTTGGAACACAGGCAGCTGCTGGCGCAGCTGGCGCAGGTAACCGAGGTCAATTCGGGCAAGGCAGAGGCCCGGTCCCTCAGAGCAGCGGGCCACCACCGTTCCCCAGGGGTCTACCACCATGCTGTGACCGTAGCTCGCTCTCTTCTCGTGATGGCGTCCGCACTGAGCTGCTGCCACGACATAGCACTGGGTTTCGATGGCACGGGCCCGCAGCAGCACCTGGGGAGACGTGTGGCAGCTGGTGGGGAAGCACCAGGCCAGCCTACCTGTGGTGCCCACGCTGTAATTGCTGAGGACTGACTGACCATGCTGACTGTTCCTATGCCGACTACTCCTGAGCACATGAAAGTGAGGCAAGGATCTAGGAGTGAGTTTTCCAACTAGGTGGGAAGACGGAGACAGTCTAACCTGTAGGGCCAAGGGGAGGGGATGAGGTTGAGAGAAGGCCCGAGGGTCCTGATGAGGTGCTCTTACCTCCCAGTGGGCTGGACCTGTTACAGACCCGAAAGCTGAGGGGTAGGTGAGTATTTCTGCTCCAGCCTGAGCCAGTGCCAGAGAGAGTTCAGGGAACCGCATGTCATAGCAGATGGCCAGACCCACCTGGAATGAGAGAGCTGTCCTATTTGTCACAGCACCTAGCCACACCCCCTGCCCATCTCCTTAGGGCGTTCGATGGTAGACCACATCTTGGTACTCCTGTCCCCTCTCTCTGCGCCCTCTTCTTCCTCCCCTCACTGCTCTCACCTTGCCCGCTGGGGTCCTGACAGGCAGCTCGAGACTGGGCCCGGGCATGGTGGAGTTGCTTTCGCACATTGGCCCCTGCCCGGGAATCTCTACATCACACAGGTGTGTCTTCCTGTAAGTGGCCACTATCGACCCTGGAGGAGGAAGGAGAAGGAATATCTGGTGCTGCTGCTCTAGAAGCCCAGTTTAGCTCCTCTGCTCCCAAGGAGGAGCCCTTAGCCAAGGAAATAAGAGTTAAAACAATTTTGGAGAATCTTGGTTTAGGTAGAAGAGCTTGGCAAGAGGCAGGCTAAAGAGTTATGAAGTCTCACCCTTGCTGTTCAGAAGCACATGGCAATTGTAGATTTTCTGAGTCTGCTCCCAGTCTTGGCCGCGCTCGTGGAAACCACCCAAGGACAGCCAGAGTCCACAGTCCCTGGGGGGAGTGGACACTGGCACTCTTCTCAAAGCTCCACCCTCACACCTGGCAATCCAGACACTGCCCAACAAAGACGACTCTCCCTCCCCCTTTTCCTGATACCTGGCAAGCTGGGTATATTCTCCCAAAAGTGTCCCTCCCAGCGGCTCAGACAGGTGTAGAGTCTCCGCAGGGTCCCGTGCGATGAAGTCAAATGCCTCGGGCAGGAAAGCCAGGCAAGCGCCCAGTCGGGCAGCCTCTCGAACCAGCTCAGCACAAGCTTTAACGTTCTGCTGCTTGTCTGGAGTGGATGTTACCTGGCACACAGCCACCAGGGGCATTTCCCAGGAGGAAGAGGAGCTAGCCATGGCTCTGGGCCTGTGAAAATAGTGCAGGTGGGACTCAGGTTTCCCAGCATGGGGAAACCCGAGTTCAGTGGCAAGGGACTCAGGCAGGGATGCAGGAAGGCTGGGCTTCCCTTTGGTTCTGTTCTCACAAGGCACAATGACCTACCCATCAAATATCCAGCAGATGGCTGGTACCCCACTGTTTCCCACCACCATTCATTTCACATTTATTGAGCATCTACTATGTGCCAGGTACTGAGGATGCAAAACAAGTTACCTGGACTGAGCACAGAGTACTGAGCGTTGAGGTATCCGCAGTCCGTGCCACAGAAAGGACAGGAGGTGGTGAGGAGGCCTGACCAGGAAGCTGAGCCTGAGGAAGGCAAGAGAAGAGGCTCGACCCCTCCCTCACGCAACACTTCCAGAGTTCTCTGACTTCTTGCTTCACACGGTGAGGCTGAATCTGGGCCCTGCCAGTGAAGACCGCCCTCACCAACATCTTCCAAACACATTTTAAGTAATTATGAGCTACAGGAAGAGATGATGAGGTGGGAAGACAGGAGACCCCTGCACTTCCAGCGACCTCGCATTGACCTGAAGCCCTGTCCTCTGCCCAGCGCTTGCCGCCCAAAAGGCACCTCCTCTCCTCTGGACCGTGCACCTACACAGGTGGATCGCGTACCCACGACCTCTGCGGGGGCGCCCACCCCGACCCCACCGCCGATCGCGCCCCGCGCCCCTCTCTGCTCAGCCCGCCCTCCCCCGGGGTGGTGTCTCCGTGGCACAGGTGAAGGTACAGCTGGTGGGAGTCACCACGCCCGCGGCTCAGGGAGCAGGTCTTACATGTAGACACAGCCAACACCATCCGACGTGGAGAGCTCACATGGGTGGGGGGAGTTCCGAGCGAGGAGGCGGAACCCTTCTGCCGGAAGTGACGTAACGCCACGCGCCGGATGCCCGGTAGGCGGTGAAGATGGCGGAGAGCAGCGGTCGTACCGCCAAGAGCAGCGGGAGCGGCGCGGGGAAGGGGGCGGTGTCGGCCGAGCAGGTGAGCTACGGAGAGGGGCCAGAGGGCAGCCCGCTGGGTCCAGAGAGGGCGCCCGCAGCTGCCGCGGGTTTTCTCTCCAGGCCCGCGTTCGCGTGGGCAACGGGGCGGGCAGGGTCCTGGAGAAGCCCGCGGGGCTCGGAGGGCCGTGAAAGCCACGCCCCTCGGGTGCTGGGAGAGACCCCAGGAAGGGAGCCCCGAGATTCAGGGTCTGGGTGGATTCCCAGGTCTGATGGGAGATGGGTCCACGCTCTCCCTACTTCTCCGCACCCCTCGACAGGCGTGGCTGGGCACGGCTGCGCGTAAGGAAACCCAGGGGATTAGTCTGGGGCTGGCCGTGGAGTCGGCTACCTGATCCTGAAAGTAAGTGGACCGTCGTAGTCACTGCAGAGCCACGTGACACACCCACTGGATCAGTCCTGCGTTTCGTACTATTTTGATTCATTCGAATCATTCGACTGAATTTCTTTAGAGACCAGAAACCCTTTTCTAATCCGAGTTTGCATTTCCCAGTGCCTAACATCGGGAAATATTTTATAAATTAATCAGAAAGCCCTTTGTGCTTGGGCACCATGATTTGCTAACCTTGGCTAGTGTTTAACGGAGATGAAAAGAACTCTACATAAGAGGAAGGAAAACAATAGTTAAACAATAGCTCTTTTAATTATAGATTCTTTTACCAGTTATTTGTTGAACAATTACTCAGGCAATGGAATTTGCATGAGGGTTTTTTAAACTGTCCCTTCCTTGCCATCAAAGAGCTGTAGTCTGTTTAGGGAAGATAAGTTATATAAAATGGTAATGTGAAGCAGAAGAGGTATAAAGTGCTGTAGGATTTTGAGGAGGGGGGAAGAGAGTTTCAGACGCCAGGGGGGAGGGAAGGGAAAGGAACCTAATGCTTTTTGAGGTTCTGCCATGTGCCAGACACTCTGCTGGGTACTGGGAAACAGAAGAATGAAATAGACCTTGTTGTAAAGTTAGCTCACAGACTCGTTTGAGAAAAGACAAACCAAGTCGTAAGATTGACTGCCCCACACAGGCCCTTATTCGTGGCAGGTAGCGGAGGGACCCCTAGGGAGCATGAGGTTGTGGGATTGGAGCGGGAGGAGGTGGGAAACGGAAGCTGTGTAAGGTAAGGGGGCTATGACCATAGGAAGTGCTCTGGGGTCAGACACCCGTGTGTTAGGATCACATTTCTACTATTCACTGTCCGTGACCACCCGGGAGTTACTACTGCTCTTGCCCTTTCCCTCCTGTAAAGACTTAACAGTCCCTGGCTCATCACTGTGTTGTGATTATGAGACAAGACAATGCATGCAGAGTGTTTTGCGCAACGACCAGGATGCAGCGTGTGTTTAATAAATGCTGGTTGTTTTGTTCTCTAGAAGAAGTGCTCCTTCAGTGCAGTTAAAGGATGAGAGAAGTTACTCAAACAAAGAAGAAAGAGAAGGGTTTTCTAGGTAGAGGGAACAGTGTGTCTGAAAGCACTCAGGCGTGAAACTGCCGATGTGTGTGGGATGTAGGTAGACAAGTTTTGGAATGGACTGCAAGACTTGGACGTGAAGAAAAAGGGATAAGAGGAATCTAGAGTGTTCTTCAGGTTTCTGTCTTTGATGGATGCTGGTGCCATCGGGACTACCGGAAGATGAACAAGTTGGTGGGTAGAAAATAAGTTTATTGGAGGGTTGTAAGTTTGGGTTTCCTGTGCGACATCCCGGTGGAGACATTTAGTGGTGCTTAGATGTATAAATCTTGAGTTGCAGGAAGAAATCTGAGTTGGAGCTGTAGGTTACAAAATTCTGAGTTTGTGGATGGGAGACTCAGCCATGGTTATGGATGGAATCATCTGGGGTTTGTTCAAAAAGGGGAAAAAGAAGCAAATGGTGGTGGAGAAAGAGAATCCCTCAGAAGAGACGGAGGAATTGTGGTCATTGAGTTTTGAGACCGTGGAGATCACTGGGTGAAAAATGCAAGATTTATGGTGGCTGCAGATTGGAGTCACAGCAAGATGGAAGCGTTAACACATTGTGCTGAGCACTGGACTTGCTTATCTTCTGTCACCTAATTACTGTCACTTGAAGTAGGGTGTAATGTCCTTCGGTGAATAATGACAGCTGAGCTTGGAGGCTTCGGTTAACTTACCCAAAGCACCTAGAAGACCAGGGCTTCTCCCTGAGGGACCTGGCAGTCAGGCCTGTTTTTCCCACTTACCCGTGATCACATCAGGGAGGCGGGAGCTGAGCCGGAGAGCTGGGGCAGTGGAACCAGGGTGAGAAGGGAGAGCTGGGAAGGCCTAGGTGGGCATGGAGTGCAGTGACTGTTTCATGAAATCATGAGGTGTGCGTTAGAAAGAGGTCCTGAAAGTAAATTGAATCTTCACACAGCAAAGATTATGGGACTTCTTTTTTTTTTTAAGTCCTCATCAGAGGACATGCTTACTGATTTTAGAGATAGGGGGAGGGAGGGAGAGAGAGGGGGCGAGGAACATTGATTGGTTGACTCTCACATGTGCCCTGACTGGGGATGGAACCTGCAACCCAGGCTCTTGGCCTTATCAGGAATCAAACGTGCAACCTTTTGGTTTATAGGATGAAGCTCCGGCCGAGCCACACCAACCAGGGCAAATTTGGGACTTTTTATTGTAAACAGTGAGGGAGTCACAGAAGGATGTGTTATACTGTTGATTTGTTTTCTGTTACAGTGTAAAATATGTGCATTGTGGAAAATGTAGAAAACTCAGGAAGAGGAACAAAATAAGAAATAAATTACCCATGATCTTGCTATCAGGAGAGAACTGTTCTTACTGTTTTGGAGTATATCTGAGAGTATGCAGACACTTAATGGGTTTGTATGTGTGTGTGTAGATGAAAGGGGAGGAAATGTGTGTTTTACATATTTATGTATTTTATAAAATTAGTATTATACAATATATACTGTTTTGTAATCTGCTTTTCAAGCCTAATAACATATCATGAACATTTTTCTGTGTCATCAAGTGTTAGGAAAGTTAAAATGATACGAGTGTATGGGATGGATGTGGGGAGTCCAAAAATGGGGAGACGGTTTGGAAGACTGGCCGTGGTTGAGACAAGAAGTGGTGAGGCCCGAACCAGGGGGTGTCAGTGAGCCTGAGAAAATCGCTGAGGTGGGTGCATTAGATTCAGCAGTTGACTGGAAAGAGTGTGTCCAAAGTGGAAGCAGGGTTTTCTACCTGGAGGGCTAGAGCAGTGTCCTTCGCAGAAGTAGGGGAGACAGGGAGAGGCACCGTTTAAAATGGGGTAAAGGAGGATCAGCTCAGCTCTGAAAGACCTGAGTTTAAGGTATCCACAGGGCACTTAGGTGAGATGTTCTGTAATAATAGCAGCTGCTGTTTATTGACGATCTGCTATATGCCGGGCAGATTGGGAGAGGTCAGCAGGGACCAGGTCTTCATGGGACTTCTTTCTGCTATTTGGAGTTTGGGGTTTGTCCTGATGTGAGCAGTGGGAGCCATTGAAGGTTTCGGTATAGGAGTAATGTGGTGAGATTTGAGTTCTAGGTCAGTTGTGCTGCAGTGTGGGCAGTGGGTTGAGGGGCACACCTGGAGGCAGTGCAGAACTGGGGGCGGGTGGCTGGGGGGCAGCAGGAGCCCGTGGGAGGGCACATGGACGGAAGTGCATGGATTGCGCGTGTTTGGCAGGTGAGATCCAGTGGGTGTGGATAGTCTGGGGTTAAGATCTCTTCCCACTCTAAAAATCGTAAGTTGAAATGACAGAAGCACCGTTAGACCTCTGGGGAAACAGGTATAACCGTAACAGTGCTGGTAGCACCGTAGATTCATGTGGCCGCCTCGGGGGAGCTGGACAGCAGTGTGCGGGGGGCTGCGTCACGTCACCGCCCTTTTGACTCATTCGTCTTACTTTTGGCAGTACGATTCAAGAAATGGCTGTAAAAAGTTTTTTAATTGTATTTTATGGATTATGCTATTACAGTTGTCCTGTTTCTCCCCCTTTGGCCCCCTCCACCCAGCACCCCCACTCCCTCAGGCACTGCCCCCACCATTGCTCACGTCCACAGATTGAGTGTGTACGTTCTTTGGCTGCGCCGTTTCCTACACTGTACTTCACATCCCCATGGTTATTCTGTAACTACCTATTTGTGCTTCTTTTTTTTAAAGGTTTCTTCATTTATGTATTTAGATTGTATTTATTTACATTTAGAAGGGAGGGAGAAAGAGAGGGAGAGAAACATCAGTGTGTGGTTGCCTCTCACACACCCCCAGCTGGGGACCTGACTGGCAACCCAGGTGTGTGCCCTGACTGGCAATCAAACCAGTGACCTTTTGGGTTGCAGGCCGGTGCTCCGTCCACTGAGCCACACCAGCCAGGGCCCTCTTTGTACTTCGTAATCCCCTCACCTCTCACCCCTTCCCCCACACCCTTCTCCCATGTGGCAGCCATCAAAATGCTCTCCGCATCTATGATTCTGTGAGTCTCTGTTCTTGTTTGCTTAGGTTATTTTTTTCATTCAGTTGTTGATAGGTGTGTATTTATTTCCATTTTATTGTTTATAGTTTTGATCTTCCTTAAATAAGTCCCTTTAATATTTCATATAATAATGGTTTGGTAATGATGGACTCCTTTAAAATTTTCTTGTCTGGGAAGCTCTTTTTCTGCCCTTCGATGCTAAGTGAAAGCTTTGCTGGGTGGAGCAGTCTTGGCTGTAGGTCCTTGCTTTTCGGGACTTGACTGTTTCTTGCCAACCCCTTCGAGCTGCAGAGTCTCTTTGAGAAACCAGCTGACAGCCCTACAGGGACTGCCCTGTGGGTAACTGTCTGCTTTCCTCTTCCTGCTTTTAAGAGTCTCTCTTTACCTTTAAACTTTGGCGTTTTCATTATGATGTGTCTCGGCGTGGGCCCCTTTGCATCCATCTTGTTTGGGACTCTCTGTACTTCCTGGACTTGCGTGTCTATTTCTTTCACCAAATTAGGGAATTTTTCTTTCATTATTTTGTCAAATAGGTTTCCAGCTTCTTGCTCTTTCTCTTCTCCTTCTGGCACCCCTATGATGGGAATGTTGGACCTCTTGTGGTTGTCCCAGAGGCTGCTTATACTATCCTCATTTTGGGGGGGGGCGGTTCTCTTTTCTTCTTGTTCTGATTGGTTGTTTTTTGCTTCCTTCTGTTTTATGTCATTGATTTGATTCTCGGCTTCATACACTCTACTGTTGTTTCCCTGCAAACTGTTCTTTATTTCAATTAGTGTATCTTTTGTTTCTGACAGGGTCTTCTTTCTGCTGCTGAGGTCCTCGCTGAGTTCCTGGAGCATCTTGATCACCAGCATTTTGAACTCTGCGTCTGATTGGTTGCTTATCTCCATTTTGTTTAGCTCTTTTTCTGGAATTACGATCTTTTCTTTCATTTGGGCCACATTTCTTTGTCTCCTCATTTTGGCAGCCTCCCTGTGTTTGTTTCTATGTATTAGGTAGAGCTGCTATGACTCTAGGTCTTGGTAGTATGGCCTAATGCAGTAGGTGTCCTGTGGGGTCCAGTGGCACAGCCTCCCCTATCAACCAAGCTGGGTACTCGAGGTTTGCCCTCTGTGTGGGCCGAGTACACCCTCCTCTTGTGGTTGAGCCTTGGTTGCTGTTGGCAGATCAATGAGAGGGATTTACCCAGGCCAGTTAGCTTCAAGGAGTGGCTATGACCACTGACCACCAGTCTCCACTCTCCGTGGAGGATCAGCTGTGCAGGGGCAGGGTGCTGGTGCTCCGACATGGTCTGTAGCTGTCCACTGGGTGCACTGGCCCTGGGGTTTCCCGGGTAGTGCAGGCCAAGGTCAGCCCCCACCTGTGTTTTGCCTGGGGCCACCCTGCCTGAGCTTAAAGCAATCTGAGGTGGCTGCTACTTGTGCTGGACTTGGACATTCCCAGGAGAAGCAGAGCTGTGAATCTAGGCTGGCTGCTGCTGGTGCCAGGACTGGGGCTCACTGAGGCCAGCTGCTGCTTGTTTGAGAGGATATAGGAAGTTGTGCAGCATGAGCCAAGACCAGCCATTCCTATGGAGAAACAGCTTGGGTGGGCCTATAAGTTGGGTGGGGCAGAGTCTCTGGAGATCTCCAAGGCATGTCTAACAGTGTTAGGTTGTGGGAGTCTCAGATGTGGCACCAGTCTACCAGGTCTGTGGGGGAAGGGTTTAGGAAAGGGACAATGTCCTCTGCTCACCTTGATGCCAGACACCCCAGTTTCTCCCAGTATGCCACTGGTGCCCTTCAAGCTGCCATCCCGTTGCTGGAGCTCAGAGGGCATGAGTCTGAGTAGGTGAGTCTTTAAGAGGAACTGATTGGGCTCCAGGAGTTTCTTCCACTGACTCAGTCCCTGCTGGTTTTTGCAGCCAGCAGTTGTGGGGACTTACCTTCTTGGCACTGGAACCCTGGACTGGGGGGCCTGGCGTGGGTTTGGGACTCCTTGCTCCTGAGGTATCCCTCCCAAGTTTTCATCCACTGTGCGTGGGTGAGGGAGCAGCCTGTTGGGTCTGCGCCCCCCAGCAGTCTAGAGGGTGGTTCAGAGTGGCGGCCGCTCTGTGTTTTCGTTGTGATTGTGATGGGGTTGTGCGAAGAGGCACGCTGTGTCTGCCTGCACTGCTGTCCTGACCAGAAGTCCCCCCAGGGCTGCGAAAGTTTTGTTTTTTGTTCATGTATCTAAAATCATGCTATTTATTCCTGAAGTACTAGAAACAATCTTAAACCTAACAGAGGAACAGTTCGTTCTAAAGAAATGTATGAATAGAGTATAAACAGTGTAGCCCTTAAACACAAGAAAGCCGCGTCCTGCAGGTGGGTCGATAGAGAAAGCACACCTGCAGAGGGGAAGATACACCTCGCCATGGAAAAAGAAAGGCATTCTGCTGTTTGCAACAGCGTGGACAGACCTCGAGGATGCCACGTTAAGTGAGAATAAGTCGCAGAAAGACAAGTGTAGTGTGATCTCGCTTATGTGTGGATCTGCAGACACCTGACTTGGAAACGGGGAGTGTGGGGGGGGCAGGCGGGGGGAGTGGAGGTGGTTGATGGGAACTGGCTTGCGGGTGTGAGGCGAGGGAGCTCTGGGATGTGACCGGTTCACAGCCCTGCACTGTGTGCGAGGGAGTCGCTGAGAGAGGAGATGGCGAATGTTCTTGCCCCCAAAATGAAATAGACGGCTATGTAGAGTGACAGGTGCGTTTGTTGACTGTAGTGTGGTCATCATTTTGCACTGTGACAGGGGTGTCCAGCCCGTGGGCCGCGTGCAGCGCAGGGTCGGCCTATTTTGCATTTACGTTAGAGTGAAGTTGCAGTTAGCTGCTAAGAGATTTTGTTTCCTTTAGGTGCACCAGTGGCTGAAATTTTCCATAATAACTGTGGGTAACTCATACATTTAAATAGATTAATTTTAGTTTGGTATTTGATTAATAGTTTGTAAACTGGACCAAGAGGAAATAGGAGTTGTTAATTAGCAAGAATGGTTGAAGAACATTAAAAAACTTTTTTGACTTTCGTTAAAGAGTAGATTCATACTAATTTAGCACAAAAAGATCAGGCCTCAGAGATTTTAGACACTTACTGGTGAGCTGATTCCATTGATGAATCTAACAGCCATGCACCCAGCAGAGTGTCGTTTGGGTGCTGCGGGAACCTCTAGAACCTGGTTTTGTTGTGGGATCTTCTTGGATGGAACGATGTTGACCGTGGAGAGGCCGCTTGTGTGAGTGGGGACGCTGGCAGTGCCAGGAAGGGAGCCGCCTGTGGGGGAGCTGGTCTCCATCATTGGCACGAATGGCCAAAGTAGATGGAGAGGAAAGGGCGGGGTGGAGAGGGCAGTGAGCCCTGGTGGGGGACACCAGGCTCCTGAGGCCATTAAGTGGAAGGGAGGTGGGGTGCACATGTCAGCCGTGGGGTGATATCACTGTGTGCGAGCTTGCAGAGGGAGGTGACGGTGGGGACCCTCACAGAGAGGAGGGCTTAGGCCCCTGGGTGTCCTGAGACTGGAGAGGGTCCAAGAGAGTGAGACTCAGACATTGGTGTGAGTGCTCGGCCCCTGCTCTCAGCTGGTCGGGAGCGTCTGAGGCAGGGAGTGGAGGGGAGGCCACGGTCCGCACTGCTGCCTGCAGAGCCATCCACACACCATTGGTCCACATGACAGAGAAGCTTCAGGAAGTAGGCACCTCGGCTCTCCGACTACAGAATGACATGTGACGTCTTTCTAGAAATGCCAAGGCCTGGGCCTCACCCCCAGTGACTTTGCAGCAGTTTGAGGCTCTGGTGTCCATGTTTTTGCAATGCTCTGCCGGTGGCTCGACCTGCAGCCAGAGTTGAGAACCGTCCTGTTAGACGTCTGTCCAAGGTCCTGAGCCCGTAAGTGGCAGAGACAAAATGTGATACCTGTTGCTGCCAACACCCCACCCGCACCCACCATCGTCCCTAGCAGCGTGCCCTGCCTTCCAGACACAGCCCCCAGAGCGCTGCGCCGGGCGGTGCTGAGGGAGGTGCTGCTAGCGCCGGGTCTGGTTCGCACAGCTCTGCTGCTCTCCTCCCTGTCTGGGGAGCAAGGGGCCATAGCAGTCACGTCTCTGAGCCTTTACATGTGGTGTTTCTTTTTTTCATGTATTTTTACTTTTTTAATGTTATTCGAGTACGGTTGTCTCAGCATGGGATGTTTCTTGTGCTCTTTTCAGCCCCCACCCTTCCCCGATTTCTGGCCCCCCAGGCTGCAGTTGGGCAGCAGCCCGCAGGGAGCTCCACCCTGTAGGGTGTGCAGGCTGCAGAAGGCGTCTGTGGGCAGCTTCGCTTTTCTTCTTTGTTAAGGATTGCTGTAGGGTGGTGGGTAGTCTGCACAGTTGAACCCTGAAAAGAAAGGTCAGATAACTAGTTCACACAAAGGACAACCAGGTGTCTTAGCTCCAACTGACTTCTGTCCCTGTGCCTCTCCACCCAAAATCAAACTTCTCTGGGCAGACTCGGGCATAGAAAAGGTCGCCATTCCTGTGGTCGGGAGCAAGGGCCCTGCGAGTGGTAGCCCTGCAAGAACCCCTGTGTTACGGGGCAGTCCGCCAGGGGGCTGGCTGCTGGGCAGACCCAGGCAGGGGCAGTCATCACAAAGCCTTTCCTGACCCCCTTGCCTGCAAGCTCTAGGGAGTAGGCACCACCATCTGCATTCCTCAGGGGAGAAAGCGGAGGCTCCAGCTTAATCCACTAGCTCTCTGACTGTAGAATTACATGAGAGACCTTTCTAGAAATACCAAGGCCTGGGCCTCCCCCTCCTCTGTCAGAGCGCCTGTGGCTTTTCACCCCATCCCTGTGTTGCAGATGCCAGCTCTTCACCAGCGGGTACTGCAGGTGGGCCAGCAGGGGTCTCACCCAGCACAGGCACTCAGGCAGTATTTGGTGCGTGGCATTCCAGGCAGACCTAAGTAGGAATTGCAAACATGGTCCCCTCCTTTTCCTGGGCAGGTGCCCCCACTGCAGCTCTGTAAAGGTCCTGTGCTGTGTCTTGACCCTATGTCACTTCCATGGTGTGTTCCCTCCCTGTGTCTCTCCCCTTAGGTGATTGCTGGCTTCAACCGCCTTCGGCAGGAACAGCGGGGCCTAGCGTCCAAGGCGGCCGAGCTGGAGATGGAACTGAATGAGCACAGGTGAGGCATCTGGAGGTGCTGATGGTAGGGAGTTGGACGGCCCTTTTGTGGGGCGGGGCTGCATGGCACGGGCCTTCATTCTGAGACCCTGCCCCATCGTCTTGCCCCAGCCTGGTGATTGACACCCTGAAGGAGGTAGATGAAACCCGCAAATGCTTCCGCATGGTTGGAGGGGTGCTGGTGGAGCGCACTGTCAAAGAGGTGCTGCCTGCCCTGGAGAACAACAAGGAGCAGGTGAGCAAGGGCCCCTGAGGAGAGAGCTGGGCAATGAGGGGACAAGGGAGAGGCCAGGCGGGGGAAAGCCTGAGTCAGAGCTCATGTTGCGGGCTGTGCCCTGTAGCTGCACAGGGCCCAGCTCCCAGACCAGAGGGCTGGGAGGCGGCGGTGTGCCTCTTCCCATGGGAGCCGACCGCTGGGGTGCCAGGAAGCAAGGCGCTGAGGGCAGGGTTTCCCGTGGTGGAGCCCACAGACACCTGCCCCTACATCACCGGGAGGACTGGTTTGACATGCGGCTTGTCCACCCCCTTCTGATGTGTAGCCTTTAGAAGTGGGGCCAGTGAAGAGGCATTTTAAACACAAGCAGCCCAGCCCTGGCTGGTGTGGCTCAGTGGACTGAGCACTGGCCTGTGAACCAAAAGGTCGCTGGTTCGTTTCTTGGTAAGAGCACATGCCTGTGTTACAGGCCAGGACCCCTGCTGGGGGTGTGTGGCCAATGGCGGGTGTTCTCTCCCTCTCCTCCTCCCTCACCTTCTCTCTCTAAAAATAAATAAATAAGTAATCTTTAAAAAAAAAAAAACAGCAGCCCAGGTAATTCTCATATGCACTAAGGTTCCTGAACCATCGCGGTTGAGAAGGGAGTAACGGGAGTCACCACAAGCGTGTGGGCTCCGCTGCCAGGTTAGGCTGGGGTCAGGGGTCAGAGGTGTCACCTCTTCCCCACTCCCCCAGCCGCTCTCCCCCAGGTGGGACATGATGTGATCATGTCTGCTGCTTGCCCTCCAGATACAGAAGATCATCGAGACCCTGACCCAGCAGCTTCAGGCAAAGGGAAAAGAACTAAATGAATTCCGGGAAAAGCACAACATCCGTCTCATGGGGGAAGAGGAGAAGCCAGCCCAGGAAGACGCAGAGGGGGCGGGGGCCAAGGCCAGCTCTGCAGGGGTGCTGGTTTCCTAGGGACCAAGGCCTTTGCGTGTTTTCCTGCCCTGACTCCCCTTCCTTCTGATTTCTCTTTGTTGTTATTACTTTCTCTGCTATTGTAATATTTTTTTGTTAATTAAATGTTTTGGTCAGAATGCTGAGCTCTAGCCTGGAACCTTCTCCCACTGCGAGGGGCGGGGTTCGCTGGGGCAGGGGAAGCACTGGTGTGAGGCTGTGGCTCCAGCCTCAGAGGAAACCCACACTCCTTTCCCTTGCATTCACAGGTGTCTGCTTTTCGCTTCCCAACCCCAGAGACTCAGACACAGACTCTGACTCTTAGGTTGAAATTTAATAAACATTTGATGTGAGGCAGGCAGCTCTAGTAATAACACTGTGAGGCCTGACCGTGCGCCCTGGCGCCACAGTTCCTTAGAGGTAGAGGTCCAGGGTGCAGACCTGCGGGCTGGCTGTCCTGCCATCCTCACCGAAACCGCCCACCAGGTACAGCTGGTCGTTACAAAGGCAGGTCCGGTGGCCCACGCGCTTCAGCGCCCGGTCGGCACAGGGGAAGCGGAACCACAGAGCAGGGGAAGTGCCTGTTGAGAGAGACTGGGCTGGGCACTGGGGCTCTTAACCAGACCGTAGGTTTGTCCCTGTTTTCCCTCCTCACTTGATTGTTGGCCTCTGCAAAACTAAATAATCTGTGTATTCCTCAAACTTGTCAACTAATTCTTCCTCCTCCCCACCCCGTGACTACCCGCTTTCTTCTACGGCCTCGGGTCTCCCTGGGCTCCCCACTCAGTCCTCAGCCGCAAGGCTGGCTCTCACGGGCATCGTAGACATAGAGGTCATTGCAGACGGTGTCTCTGGCTCTGGTCAGAGTTTCTCCACCGAATAGCACAGCAAAGGGCCCGACCACGGAACAGGAGTGATAACGAAGTCCCCGGGGCCCCTGCGGGGACCCCTGCCCGCTGCTCACAAGCTTTCCCAGCTGTGCCATCAAACGAGGGGCCTCGGACGGCTCCTCCTGGGGGGAGAAAGGAGGGACTGGAGGGATTTGAGCGTCCCACTTTTAACCGCCTTCCGCCTGAGCAAGGTGTGAACAGTACCTTAATCTTCCCGCGACCCCACTGCCCAGCTACTTCTGGGTCAGCTGAGCTGCATCCCCCAAAGAGCAGGAGCTGGTGGCCTGGGCGGGGCCCCGGGGTCGGGAGGAGGGCGGCGCAGTGCCCAGATCGGGAGGCCGAGCGGCAGCTTTCCTCCGTGTAGCTGCGGGCGCACACCAGTCAGGTTGAGTCGGGGTTCCAGAAACTGGGCGCTGTCCTACCCGGTTCCCACCCCTTAGCCAAGGGTAGAAAGCAGGCAGGGACGCGACGGTAGCAGGAGAGCTCGGCCATCCCCAGGGAGGAGGGGGACGCGGGATGGGGGGCATACCAATAGGTGCGGGCACTGGGGTCGAGCCTCAGCGAGTAGATGCTGCCGTAGCGGCGCTGAGTGCGCGTCCCGCCCTCCCGGCCAGCCACCCTCAGCTCGCGGTCCGAGAGGCGGGTGCAGGTGTGGCCGCTGAGGCCGGCGGGGGGGCGGCTGCTGGGCTCCGCGGTCCACGCTTCCCATTCCCCACGCTCCGTGTCCAGCGCAGCCACCGAGGCCAGGCGGCGCACCCCATCCCAGCCGCCCACAGCGCACAGCCAGCGCCCGCACAGCGCCGCTGCGTCGTGGTGGCTGCGCCTCGGGCCGCCCCGCACCCCCTCCCTCACGGCCAGGCCCCCCACCACGTCCAAGACCACGGTGTCGCCGCTCGGCTCAGTAGCCCCGCCGCTCAGGAGGCCCCCCACCATATAGAGCCGGCCCCGCAGCTCAGTGCACGAGTGGAAGGCCCGCGCCAGCAGCGCGTCCCGGGCCACCGGGCGCCAAGTCCAGCGCGAGCCCCCCGCCCTGCCCGGGTACGCCGTCGCCATAGCCCGGGGTGCAGGGGGCTGCGAGGCACCCTCCACAGGGTCCTGGAGCCGCAGACGCCTCCGGCTTCGCTCCCTCCGCCGTCGCCCAGCAACCGGCGCTGCAGCGCGACCACGCTGCAAACCGATGGTCGCAAAGCGCCGATTGCCGTGGCGATGGGAGCACGGGCAGCGTGGGTTACGGTGGCCGTAGGAGCTGTGCGAGGTGAATGAAAGTCTTGGAAGCCGGTTCCCTGCAGCGGCGCGAGGCAGAGGAATCTTGGGAGGACCGCGTCCCTAAGCGGCGAGCTAGGTGCCGACGGGACAGGAGGGGTCGTGTTGGGCTCCCGGGGGCAGGAGGGGCGCCTGGCCTTACAGCCGCAGACTCAGGGTGTTCATTTCTCCGCAGCAGCCCTACCTTGGTGCTCCGCCTGGCCGCTGGGAGGCAGCAGAGCCCGGGCTCTGGGGCTCGCGGTTCCCACAACACTAGGACACAGGGGCGAGGGCCCCTAGACCTGGGATCAAAGGCATG
The DNA here is from genome assembly GCF_022682495.2 of Desmodus rotundus. Lineage (NCBI taxonomy): Eukaryota > Metazoa > Chordata > Mammalia > Chiroptera > Phyllostomidae > Desmodus > Desmodus rotundus. Next base: position 101,664,303 of record NC_071398.1, read on the forward strand.
AGTCGCTCCGGTGAGCTGCGCTCGGGCCAAGTAGGGGCGGAGCGAAGAACGATTGCTGCCCACCTTGTGTCTTCCTGTTCAAGCCTGGCCCGTGGACGGCTCCTCCCTGTGCCCCCGGGACCCAGCGAGGAATGAAGGGTCCCAGATGCAAGCGGATGGTTTCCGCCACGGCCGGCAGGGCAGACAGAGACCCCTCCTGCGGGGCGGGGCGGGCCCGAAGCTGGATCTGCGTCCCCAGAGCTGGGCTGTACGCGGGGCGAGCGCTGAGCGCTGCCGCTTTTGCCTCTGGTTTCTACACCTGGGTGGCCCACGCGGTCCAAGCCACGGAGGTGGCCAGAGTGGGCCAGTGGTCTGGCAGCACAGCCGGGGTTTGCCCACCCTGACTCTCCTGCATCAGTCGGAGAAGGCGGCGCGGGCCCGGTGTTCAGGGAGGCACAGCCAGAGAACCGAGAGGGTTGCCGGGACCTGCACCCCATGTGCACCTTAAGCCCAAGGCTCCGTCGTACGGGAGAAAGCCTCTGCGCCCGCAGCTATCGCTTCGCTGGAGTCCGACATGGAGGGCCCTGTTTCCTAGTTCATGAGAAAGTCTAACAAACCCATAACTTCTCATGTCTTCGGCTGAAGTCTGAAAGCCAGTCTTCTCCCTGAGGCTTGTGGCCAGCTGACCTCCCAACAGCTAGGTTCCGATCTGTCACTGTCCTAGGATTGGGAGCAGGGGGGTCACTCTCCTTACCTTGCAGTGACCTGTTCTGCTCTGCAGCTGCCCCACCAACCCCAGGGCTGGTGCGGGGGTGAAGCTAGATTGCAGCGGGGGGGGGGGGGGGGGGGGGGGCGGGTGGAGCTGCGGAGCTGCGGATGAGGGCCAGAAGAGCCATCTTTGGTTGGGAGAGGAGCCATTCGTGCTGCCTCCAGCTGAGAAGGTGCAGGGCCTGGAGTGAGCCGAGGACAGCCCCTTGGGGAGGGAGTCGGGTTGCAGGGAGCACAGCCTGGGGTCCCTCACAGGATCTGCTGCCACCACTTGGGAGACTCTGATTCCATGAGGGCTCCTACTCTTGCCCGGGACCAGCCAGGACCTCTCTCTAGAGCCTCCTAAAGCATGAGCCCGGCCTGAGACCAGGACCAAAGAATAAAGGCACCTGCCTCTGCATCCACTCCCTGGTCCCTGACCTTCGTGACACTGTTTACAGAGCACCCCTGGGCTGAGAAGCAGAGCCCTGTGCGTCTGGTCCAGCGCCTCCTGCTGCCCAGGCCATTCTGCCTGGCTCCAGGGCCCTTCAGGGTCATGCAGATTCCACCCCACAGCTCTGATGAATGCTGTTAAGTGACCAGGAACCGTGGTTGTCACAGGATGGGGCTGGAAATGAGATCGAGGCATCTGCAGGACAGGCTGCGCAGCACATGGAATCCCGTGGGAAACAGGACATCATCTAGACATCGTGCACAGTGACGCCCCAGCCTGAAGGGAGGACAGGTGTTTTCAGCGGAGGAAGAGATGCTGGGATCCCGTGTCCTGTATGGGGTCCCTCCCCGCCCCTCAGTGGGTGCCAGCGCCCCCTAGGGGACGGAAGGAAGTCCCATACCCCTAGTCTCCCACCACGGTATCAGGCGGCACCCCAGCCGGGTCTGTTCAAAGTGCAGAAGCCAAGGCAACAAGCAGATGAGGAGAAGCAGCGCTGGACAGGAAGGGCTGCAGACGGCCTGTCCGCGCCCACATGCCAGCTGCTTCCACCCTGATTTGCTAGTGCTCTTGTCTCTCCCAAAGCCGTGTCCCTCCTCTGACCTGGGATCTCACCACAGACAAACAGGACGTTACTCACACAGGAGCTTGCCCGGCTGCCCCCAACCCACCCTCCCAACACCCAGCCCTTCCCACCGGCCGCCCACTGGTCTGACCCTCACTCTCACTCTTCCTCCCCCCACCCCACCCCACCCTGGCCCTGCCTGACTCACCTCTAAGGCCCATTGACACAAACAAAACTTTCAGCACAACCCACTCCAACCGGTTTAGTTCAGGTGTGTGGCTGCCACAGGCCAGCGGGGCCACAGGCGGGTGCTGGGACACGCACAGGTAGCGAGCACCCGCACCTGTGCCCACGGCCAAGGATGGACGCGGGGGCCGCATATTCACCAGGGAGTGCACCACGAGGCACAGTTCGCATCTCTGTCTCTGCTCACCCAGGGCTCCCCGAGGGCCCCTGTCCCCTCCCTGGACTGGCACCAAGTGGCGCACCCTCGTGCCAGGTGAATGGATGCAGGCAGGCACGCGTTCGTGCTGAGGATGCCACCGTGGCGTGAATTGCTCCCATTCTTGGGCTGGAATGTGGGTGGGAGTGGGGTGGGAGGAGGCATGAGGGGAATGGGGCTTGATGAGACGGGGTGCTGCTCTGGGAATCCTCCCTGGCCAGCTTTCTTTGCAGCCTGTACCCTGGAACCTGCCTTCCACGGGCTTCCCCCTAGATAAGGGATGCAGAGGCCTGAGTATGAGCACGTGTCCCTGCCCCCCAGCAAGGCCCTGAGACAGTGGATCACAGCTCGGGGAGTGGGGTGGGGGCATGTGGAGGGAGGGAGAGAAAGAACCCCCTCCCCCAAGGCCGCCCGTGCTGTGTACAGGGGCCATGACAGTATGACGGTCCTTCCTGGCCCCCATACCACCTGTGGAGCCTGGCCTCCACCCGCCCTGTGTGGCTGAGGCCGGGGTGGCTTCTGGACCAGCAGCACTGTGGCAGGGACCCGGGTATACTTCAATGGGAAAGCTGAGGGAGATGCAGGGACTGCTTCCCCAGCCATGCCTGTTTCCCTGGGTTTCCTGGACTGGGAGAGGTGTGTCCATGGGATGGGAAAGAGCAGCTCTGGAACCATGCGATAGGATCCAGCGTGTGGTAATTATGATTATAACGCAGGGTGCTCCCCTCCCACTCCCCCTGCCCTGCCCACCCCTGCCTTCCAGCAGGGATCTCAGAGCAGCATCAGGGTGCGGCTGCTCCCCACCAGCCCTGATCCTCCCTCTACCCCAAGTCCTGAGAGGGAGGGGGCTGGGCAAGGTGGACATGGGCAGGAACCGAGCAGTTTGGGCATCCTGCCTGACCCTGGCGCCCTTGAAGAAGAGGTCACTACACGGTCACGGCTGAGAGCTGGGATCTAGGGCCAGAGAGGGATCCTGGTCCAGAGCAGGGATGGGTATGGTCCCGGTCACCAACCAGGGGTCTCTACCGACACCCCTGCCTTCCTGGACTCGCCTTTAAGATGAGGTATTCAGTCCCTTGTGTGCTGGGGGCTGTCTCAGCATGGATAACTGAGACAAGAAGGTAAAACAAGCCTGACTTTCAAGTTCACAGACTGCAGCTCTCGTCCTGTCCCTCAATTTACACATTTGCTGACTCCCTGGCACACAGCAGGCTTCAATCAATGCTGCCTGAACCGAAGCTTACAATTTACTTACGGAGATAAGATGTGCACAATTACAAGTGCGCAAACTGTAATAAAGGGCCTAGCAGAGGCTGAGGAAGAGCAGGAGATGGTTTAAATCAAGATCGTCCTTTCGAAGCCTAGTATTGTGAGATAAATGGGCAAAGTGACCATGGAGATGGTGGGAAGGGACCCCTCGCACCTGTGGGACTCCTGGCCAGGTAACAAGAAGGTGTGACCAGGTGGGCAGGCCAGAAACCTAGGGGCTAATTCCCTGGTCAGTCCCTTGGCGTCTCATACCTAGGGGTGGGGTGGGGGGTCCCTCAGGTTCCTCCTTAAGGATCTTTGAAGTAGCTTCCTGCCTCCGAAACACAGGCATCTGAGTGAACCCTGAGAGGCCCTCCTGCAAGCCCCTCCACTCTCTGGGCCGCTTCTCATCTGAGGGAGGACGGACAGGGCTGGGTCTGTCTCCGCCGCCCCTGAGTCTGGGCCGCCAACACTGAGCCCCTCCCACCCCCAGGAGCCTGGGAGGATGCTAAGGTCCCAGGAGGGCAGCAAGGCTGGCGGGGTATGGGATGCTTAGGTTCCTCTCCACCCACAGGGCCTTGCCCTATTCCTCCCGGCCCACACCTCCCTCCTGGGGCCAGAGGGCCTTCTGCTGCCCTCCCCGCCTACCCCTCCACCTTGCTTCTCTCTTCACAGCCCCTTCCACACATGCTGCCAGGTGAAGCCTAGAGCTGAGGATGGGATCCCACCCCACCAGGTCCTTCCCTCCCTCCCCAGCACCCATTAGCTGGCCCAGGCCGTGGGGGCGGCGGCTCTGCGTCTCCGTGCCAGGCCCAGCCCCCAGAGACGCACCTGTTCTGACCTGCTGAGCAGGTTCCCAGGTTTCTACCGTAGTTGTTGGCCACAGCGTGGGAAGAAGCTCTGGGGGAGCACAGAGCTCCGATCACCGCTCCTTGGGGGTAACCACAGTGGGGTGGGCAGAACGGGCAGGTCCCCTCGCAGGAGCCCCGGAGGGACAGGCCGGTGCTACGGTGCCTGAGGACTCCGTGACTTCCCCTGCCTTTGGGTTGGCGCCCTCTCCAGCTCTCGAGCCGGCTCCCAGGGAGCACTCAGCGGACCTTCAGAAACGCTGGGCAGGTCTGCGTTTGGACCAAGGCCCCTGTCCCTGGGAGCCGACATGTGGGGGCCTGAGCTCTGGCTGCTGCTGTTGCTCCTGGCGTCGTTCACAGGTAGGCCTCCTGGAGCCACCGGGACCCTTGCTGCCGAGCCCGGGTTGGGTGAGCACACACACCCACCCTCCCTCCCTCGAATCTGCACTGAGCACCCATTCCCTCTCCCACCCCCACTGCCAGTCGTGCCCCCAGGAGGCTCAGACCAGCTCCTCTTGGTGTCCCCTCCTGCCCTGGGCCAGGCCACCACGTCTGGGTGCCCTGATGACTGCCGCAGAGACTGGAGCTGCCTCGGGGGAAAGAGATGAGGTGCAGAGGGGCAGGGCACCCTCCACTCGGGGTCTCCGGGGGCAGCCCTCACCTCCCTGCTGGGCCCAGAACTGCTGACTGGCGCTGAGGCTGACTCAGGCTGAGCTGGTCTGCAGTCATGGGAGTGAGTGCAGGATGCCTGGTGCCCAGAGAGAGGACAGGGCGGCCCTCCTCCTCTCTCCGTGGCATCCTAGAGTCCCAGGACCAGGCACCTGTTCGGGGCAGCGGCCCCTCGCTTTCCCTGGACACATTGTTAGAGGCATGGTGGGGTCATGCGGTGATTCCTCAGACAAGGTGGGACCTGGGGCAGGGAACCTTGTTCAGCTAGGTGTGGTTCCCTCTAGCTCACCCCTGTCCCCCATTGTCTGAGTCAGATGCCTTGTATTCCTGCTGCCTAGTGTGCAGAAAGCAGATATAACAGATGCCTTGTATTCCTGCTGCCTGGTGTGCAGAGAGCAGATATAACAGATGCCTTGTATCCCTGCTGCCTGGTGTGCAGAGAGCAGACATAAGTGACCTGGGTTTCTCATCTTCAGATGGGGAACAGCGTGTGTGCTGTGCCCAAGGAGACCCCAGCGGGATTGCATGGGCCATGCCCAGGGTGATGAGTAGCGGAGGCGGCCCCCTTTGGGGGTCTGGGGACCTGCTCATGGGACAGTTTGACTCCCAATCCTTGGAGCAGCCTGGTTGCCCAGGAGGGCCAGCATCGTCCCCGCCGTGTCCCCAGCCAAAGCCGTCAAGGCCTGGATGTGCGGGTGGTGGGGCTGCTCTCCTTCGATCTTAAAATGGAAAGGCAGTTGGCCCCTGCTCCCCACATCCTAAGTCCCACTCTCCAGACTACCCTCCTCACTTGCTTAGGCCAGGAGGGCGTGGCCTGCTACAGGGGGCCAGGGCCTCAGCCACTCCCGCAGGACCTGCCCACACTCAGGAGTGGAGTTGCTGAGTCTCAGGACTCGGCCGGGATCAAAGATCTTGAAGCTCTAGCTCCCGCACTGGACAGGAGGGAGACGGAGAAGCAGGCAGGGCAGGGAGCCCTGCCAGTCACTGCTGGGTCTGCCGGCTCCAAGCCCACTGAGTCCGGGACGCCTGCGTGCAGCAGGGCAGGGTCCCTGGCATCTTTCTCCACGACACAGAGCTGTTCTTCCTACCAGAAGCCCAGGGAAGGGGAGAGGAGGCCCCCTCCAGGAAGGGCATCACCCCAACCCTGCCCAGTGCCTGGCGGAAGGGGGCTGTGGACAGGGAGGCAGCCTGGCCCCAGGATGGCCCTGGAGGCTGGTGCCCAGCCAATCACCACAATGCTGTCACGCCCACAGGGCTGGCAGGTGCCCTGAGGGCTGGGGTGCAGACCTCAGGCCCTTGGCCTGAGCACCAGGGGGCCCCCCACACTGCCACCCCCGTCCGCCTTCTCTGTGTTCAGGCATCCCCTCAGCGGCCCCCGGGAAGCTGGAGTGTTTCTTGTCCCTGAAAAAGCCTTGGGCTGAGAGAAGCCAGAAGGCTTGGACTCTGGCCCCAGTTTGGCTATTAATCTGTTAGGGGGCTGGGGGCACCGAAGACACCCAGAGGTGGGACCTGATGGTCTCCATGGCTTCCCAGATCTGAGAGCCTTTGTGTGCGAACGTCCAGCCGGGTGGTCAGTCTGGCTGTGGCAATAGAGGGGGGTGGCCTGGCCGCATCTCTGAGTGGGAACCAAGGCCAGCTTTCCCCAGGCACCACCTTCTGCCTCAGCACGTTGGGCCCCCAACTGCGGGGCCAGGAGAGCTCTGCGCCCTGGGGCCCTGCCCCACCCCTGACAGGGAGATGAGCGGGCTTGGGAGGCGCCCAAACTCAGCTCTTTGTTTCTCTTTAATGGGATGAGCTTCCGGGTGAGGTCCCCTCCTCCTCCCTCCCAAGTCTGCCCACACCCTGACACCCCTCCAGTAGGGTCTCCTCCCTAGCTCTTTGTCTGGCCCAACTGGGCCCCCCAGGGTCAGAGGGTGAGGGGTTCTCCGAATTCTGAGGTCTGTGCTCTGGGGGTGAGGACCAGCCTTTTGTTGGGGTTGGTTTCCTAGAAAGGGAGAGGCCGTCCCTGGTTTTCTACTCCTGTTACACTGGGGGGCAGGCCCTTTCCTGTAGGACCTGCCCAGAACCAGGCAGGCCCTGTGGCCCCAGTGACCTCCGGGACGCTGGGTGGCTCGGGGGCTGCGCTGAGAGGACCCTGCCACAGAGACAGTGCAGCAGAGCCCACCGCCCCAGGAACACGTGGACCGGCTGCCTCGGGCACCCCACACGGGGGACCTGGCCCGCAACCCAGGCATGTGCCCTGACTGGGAATTGAACTGGCCACCTTCTGGTTCACAATCCAGAGTCACAGCAGCCAGGTCCAAACAGCCATTTCTGCACCAGATTTAGGCAGGGGGGAGGCTGGGGAGGGTAGGAGCTGAGTCGGGAGGGGAGGGGAGGAGTTCAGGGGAACAGAACAGAAAAGGAGAAGGTGACGTTCAGACCTGGGGCTGCTAGCCCCTGGAGGAGGGCTGTGAAGGAAGGACAGGAACCTTGGCCCCGGCCTTCCCCTTAGTTCTCTGCCCCACTCCCCTTGCCTTTACAATTGGTGTGAGCCGAGAGCCGAGCTGGGGCAGAGCTGGCCGCACTTGGGGGGTGGCTGGCAGGATTTGGGGGTGGCTAGGACCTCAGGAGTTTGGGAGAAGTTGAATCCTGGGTCTCCCACCCACAGTGTGGCTGCTGTGGTGACTCAGCCGGGCTCAGACTGGCTCCGGGGGGTTTAGGGGACTTATCTGTGTGTCTGGGCCAGAGCGGAGCTGCCTCCAGGCCTGCCCTGCCCCATTGTTCTCTCGGCTCTCGCTGCGATCAGTGTGGCCCCCCCTCCCAGACTCTAATCGGTGGGTGGGCGCTTTGCCCGGGTTGGGAAGCTCTCACTAAGCTGGGGGGCTTAGGATGATGGGGGTAAGTGAGGGAGAGTCTCCTGGTTTTCCAGAGTTGCTCAGCACTCCACGGCCACAGCAGTGCAGGAGGGGAAGGAAAAGGGCTTGTTTGTGTCACCTGTCCTGAATGGGGGGCTTCAGGGCCCCCCTCCCAGGTGCCTTCTCACCTGTCTCACCTGCATCTCCCCACTCTGCGGGGGAGGCTCGGATTCATGGAGGAGCCCAGACCCTGCATGGCTCGGCCCTTCCCCCAGCCCCAGGCAGGGTGCCCCTTTCTGCCACACCTGCACCAGAAGACCATCGTGGGGATCTGGAGCCAGAGCTAGTTTTCAGGTAGTAGCCTCAGCAGAGCCCTTGGGGGGCCAGAGGTGCTTGGAGTCTGGGGAGCAGCTGGCGGTGAGGAGGGTGAGTCCTGGTGAGAACCTAAGGAGCAAGGGCAGAGTGAGGTCTTGTTCTGTTCTGATGGGGAGCCCTTGACGGCAAATTCCCGTCACCTGGGGGGGACAGTGACCTCATTTCTGGGTCCCTGCGCCTGAGCCGACTCTGCCCTGCACTCTGTGCTGAGGTGGGAGGGCGGCCAGGGCATCACTCTGGCCAGACACAGAGCCACATGCCACTGACCGAGACAGCTGAGACAGGGGACCAGGCAGGCAGGCAGACGTCCGAGTGTCCACCATGCGCAGAGTCCGAAGCCCCCTCACCCACATGCATAGCCGCCCAGCGCTTCTCTCTGGACACACAAAGGTACGCACACTGTCCAGAAGGTCAGATGGTACCACCCCCAGGCAACACACCTCCTGCAGGTGAGGAGACAGCCCCAGTGTGCAGACAACCAGCCACCAGAGCCCCAGGCCTCACCTGCAGCCCTGCATCCAGGCCCACAGAACTCACACTCCCTCCTCCTCACTGACCCCACTGTCCCCCCAGGGGATGCTGATGGGGAAAGTCCCCTTGTAAGGAAGAGCCTCCTTCCCCAGAGACACTCTCTGTGGCTGTTGGCCTCAGTTTCCCCTCCTGAGACCACAGGCCAGGCCTCACACACAGGGGAAAGTTGGGGTCAAGCTCAGGGGAGGGGGGAGTAGCCAGCCAGCGGCATCCAGGGAGGGCCGGTCTGGGAGCACGCGGGTGTGGGGGCCTGGCCCGGGTGGGGGAGGCCGGGCAGGGACCCGTCTGGCCAGTCGGGCCTGTTCCCTCCCTTGCGCAAGGTGTGGCTGGTGGCGGCTGTGGCTCCGCAGCAGGTCTGAATCACCAGGGCTCCTGACCAGCGTCCTGGGGCTGCAGGGTGGAGGGCTGGGAGGGTCAGAGGGCGGAGGGCCTGCCAGCAGAGTCCACCAGCCTCAGCAAACAGGCGCAGGAGAAGGGTGGTAGGCTTGGCCCACACCGTGACCTCACCAGACAGGCGGTGTGTCTTCCGTGCGCTGGTGACATCACCATGCTGACACCAGGGAGGCCCTGGGCGGGGGAGGGGAGGCCGTCCTGGCTGCTCTGGTTCCGCCTGAGCGCAGGCTCTCTCCTCCTTCCGCGTGCGTGCGTGCGTACGTGTGGGGGCGGGTGTCCCCCTGAGCTGAGATGCTCCCACTAAATACTGGATTTGGGACAAGGGGGGCTGTGGGAGAAATCCAGAGGGGCTTCCCTGTTGTCCTGGGCTCCTCATTGTGCAAAGTTTGGGCTTGTCCCTGGGACGCGGGTCTTGGGCTCACTGGCAGGGACCCGAGGGTGGGACCGGGTGTGTGCTGGCTGCTCGGTGCCTGCTGTGCCCTGGGGACTGATTTTGGGGAGAGTGTGGGTGACCAGTTGGGGGGCAGGTGGTTGTCAAGTGTCAGGATGCGAATGAGAAGCACACTCTGGCGCCATCCTGGAAGTCGTCCTCAGAGGGGCTTCAGTGTCTCGCTGGGGCCGGGCTTGGGTTCCGGTAGCCAGTGCAGACAGCCATGTGGGAACAGAGGACGAGGTGCAGGAAGCCCCCATCTGCGGCCACCCCAGGCCTTCCCTGGTGGCCCTGCCCCCTCTGGGGTGGACGGGAGGGGCTGGGGAGAGTACATGCGGTTCGCTGGACTCCCAGGCTGGGCTGGGTGGGACCAACACCAACTCAGGTGGCTCAGGGCCCTGGTATCCAGCCCTGCAGGTCTGTCCCGTCCCTTTCAGGGCCCTCCCAGCTCCCAGCAGCCTCCTCCCTCCGCCGCCCTCCCATCCCATGCAAGCAGGGCTTCGGGACCCCTCCCTCTGCCCCAGGCTCTGCTTCACTGGGACCCTCTGACCCACTGGGGGTGCCCCTGTCCCCCCATGCCTGCCCCGTCCACCCCCTTCTTCTTTCCCTTGTAGCAAACCCAGCTAACCAGTCCTTCCTGCCAAAGGCCACGCTGCCCACTTCTCCCTGCCCAGCCCAGAGAGACTGCTGGTTCCTCCTTGGTGCCCCTGCCCACCCTCTGCCTGTCTCACTCATTCGCTCACCCAGTGGCCTGACCGAGCGCCGATTACAGGCCGGGATGCAGGCCACATGCTACACGTGCGACGTGAGGCCCAGTCTCCTCTCTGAGGAGCTCAGCAGGGGGAACGGCAGGCGCAATCGGCAGGATGAAGCGCTGTGGTGGGGGGGGAGGGGAGCCGCTGCAGGGGTGGCACCAAGCTGCCTGCGCCCACAGTGGGGTGGGGGGTGGACTCCAGGACGGTGTCCACACAGGTGAGTAGCAGCCACCAGAGAGGGAGGAGGGCGTGCCTGCAGGGCCGTGGGAACGAGGACTGCGCAGCGGGTGTGTGGAGCGCGTTTGAGTCTGCCGGTCATCTCCCTTCCTGGGCAGGTCGGTCGTGCCGAGCTTCTCCCAGGAACTGTCCCCTTCCCCCCGCCCACCACCCAGGGGCTCGCCTGGCCCCTCCTTGCAGGGCACTGAGTCAGAACCACCGCACCTGGGCCCCTCTCGGTCTCCACCTGCGCTGTCATGGGGGCAGGAGCCAGGCCCTCCTTGCAGACAGGGCTGCAGGGCCGATCTGGTCTGCAGGGCTCGCTCTTCCTCATGGATGCACGGGCACTCGCCGCCCGCGCTGTCCCCACGTCCTGGTCCTCTGGCTGCGGCTCCCGGGCGGACCCTGTCACTCACCGAGCATCTGCGGAGCGCGGCCTTTCTGTCTGGGGGGGCTTGCTCCTTCCTGTCCTGCAGCCTCCATCCCCTCCCACTTAGGCCACCTTCCTCTCCCTGGGAATCCAGGTCTCTCATCTTCAAGCCTCGCAAAGGCTGTTCTGCAGGGCTGCCTGGGATGGGCTATCCCGCACACCCAGGCCCTTGCCGTGGCCTTGGCCCGTGGCCACGCCTCCTGCAGGCGCTCTTGCCCCCTCGGTGGGACGGGCGTTTCCATGGTACGCCCAGGAACACGGACGTGGCCCCCTGAGAGGACCCTGAGTGCCCTGAGGGCAGAGGCATGGTCTCCGGTGGGTCACAGCCCCCACCCTGGACTGGGAGAGGGTGTAACTCTTCCACTCCTCCTGGGCGTGGCCTTAGGCAAGTCACTTCCTCCCTGGGTCTCAGTTTCCTCACCTATTAAATGGTGAGAATAACGCCTACCTGCTGGGAATGCTCTGTGGTTGTAGTGAGGTAATGGCCCCAAGTGCCCCCTTCCGTCATCCTCATTATGCGTGTCCCCCCGGGGCCCCTAACCCTGGCTGTCTCCTCTGCCCCTGCAGGCCAGTGCGTGGCTGGCGAGCTGGAGAGCGCGGACCTGGTGACGGTGGTGCTGGGTCAAGACGCGAGGCTGCCCTGCTTCTACCGAGGCGACCCCAACGAGCAGGTGGCGCAGGTTGCCTGGGCGCGCCGGGACGGGAGCGAGGGCCCGCGGGAGCTGGCGCTGCTGCACGCCCAGTACGGACTGCACGTGAGCCCGGGCTACGAGGGCCGCGTGGAGCAGCCGCCGCTACCGCGGAACCCCCTGGACGGCGCGGTGCTGCTGCGGAACGCGGTGCAGGCAGACGAGGGCGAGTACGAGTGCCGCGTGAGCACCTTCCCCGCCGGCAGCTTCCAGGCGCGGCTGCAGCTCCGCGTGCTGGGTAAGCCTGCTGCCTGTGCCGAGACCCAAGGGCGCCTGCGGGGGTGTGGGGTCGCGGAGGGGGCGCAGGGACGGGCAGGAGTAAGAGGTGGGGTAGCGGAGGTTGAGGGAGCCTCACAGCCCATCCTCCCCCCCCAATCTCCAGGTGACCCCAGCGACTTGAGCCAACTGGGTCAGCCTTGGGGAAGAATCCCTTCACTGTTAGCAGGGCTTCCTCCCGCTGACCTGAAATCTTCCCCCTTGGTTTCTTCCAACCTGTGGGGCAACACAACCCAGCTCATTCTCTCACCGGTGCCCGCGCTCTCTGCTTCCTGCACCAGCCCTCCCCTCCCCTTGATCCCCCGCCTCCAACCGCACCTGGATGCCTTCCCAGGCCCCTGCCCCACTCCTTCCCAGCTCAGGCTGGAGGCCCTCCCCCTGGCTTGGACCCAGGGTGACTGTCCAGCAGCCCACATTTCAAAGAGCAGAGACCCCAGCCTGGTGGCGCAGCTGGTTAAGGCATTGTCCCTGATGCACCAAGGTTGTGGGTTCCATCTCAGGTTAGGGCACACACAAGAATCTCTGTCTCAAAAAAAAAAAAAAAAAAAAAAAAAGCAAAAGACCTTGCTCCTGCCCCACCCAACTCTCCTCTCCAAGCTGAACTTACTGGTTTCCACAACATTTAAAGACACCCTTTCAAAGCCTCCTTCCAGTGGACGTGCAGGCCCAGATATGACCAGGTAGGGCTAATATCGTTTGATCTAGAACTTCAGTGGATGTGGTCAGAGACCAGAACTGTCCTTTAAAGCGCCACTTGGCCCTGTGGGCTCTCGTGCTCAGCGGAGGCCCTAGACCCACGGCCAAGTGAAGTGTCCTCTGTCCTGTGCTTGGGCTGTTACTGCCACAAGGACGGGAAGGCCGGTATTGGGTCCCTCTACCCACCAGCCTCGCAGAAAAACGCAAGTGTGACCTAGGCCTCAGCACCTAATAGCTGCTGGTCTAGGGACGCGTCACTTAGCCTCCCTGAGCCTCGGCCTCCCTGCCGCTGAACCAGGGAAGATAACGCCTGTGCAGCTCAGTGGTGCGCAGGCCAAATGAGAGGATGTTCGTGAGGTATTTAGCATGACACTGGGCACAAGTGCTTAATAAATGGCGCCTATTATTATTATTACATACATGTTATCTGGTTCGTTTTTAAATTGCTTCATTGTTTTCATTCAAAAGTGACCCAGCTTATTGTAAAAAACACCAAATCCTACCACTCATCTGGTATCTTTCTTGGTGAAATGAGAGGGGCTGAGCTGGGAGGGGCGGGGCCTCCTGACTGGCGGAGCAGACTCCTTGTGACCATACCTCCTGTCTGTCTCTCCCTCTGCAGTGCCTCCCTTACCCTCACTGAACCCTGGCCCAGCGCTGGAAGAGGGCCAGGGCCTGACACTGGCCGCCTCCTGCACAGCGGAGGGCAGCCCGGCCCCCACCGTGACCTGGGACACAGAAGTCAAGGGCACCACGTACAACCGCTCCTTCACACACTCCCGCTCAGCGGCTGTCACTTCGGAGTTCCACCTGGTGCCCAGCCGCAGCATGAACGGGCAGCCGCTTACCTGCGTGGTGTCCCACCCAGGCCTGCTGCAGGACCAGAGGATCACCCACGTCCTCCAAGTGGCCTGTGAGTGCTGGGGTCTCGGTGGGGGCGGGGCCCACAGGCATCAAGAAAATGGGTGAGACACCGAGACACCCTGTGCCGCACCAGGCCGGGTCCCGTGGCCACGACATGTGGCTGAGAGAACGCCAGCCTGAACGGGGAGGGCCAGGTGTTCTCTCCGACCTTCAGCACCCTGCTCCTGACAAAGGCGGTCGCCTGCCTCACAGGGCTGCGGGGAGAGTGACATGTAAACTTGGAATTGGGACCAGAGAGAAACTTGGGACAAGCCCAGGTCCTGCTGTTTACCAGGGGCCCATCAGCCTCACTAGGCTGGGGGCATAGTCACCCCACTTCCAGGGTTCCAGTGGGAATTAGGAACCGGGAGTGCCAAGCGCCTGGCTCAGTGCAGGGAAGGTGCACAGGGAACTCTGCATTGCCTTCGAGCCTCTGGGGAAGGCCACTGCTAACCCAGCATTTGGCACAAAGCTGGTCCTTGATAGATGTTGGTTAAGGAAGCGAATGAAGCAGTGGGATTGTTTAGCTTCCAGCTGTGCTGGGCACCCTGGGGGGCAGGCAGGGGTGTGCTGAGGCCCTGAGGGGCGGCCACTGTGGACTCTCTGAGCTCTGAGAGGGGGGAGCCTTGTGGTGAGGCTCTGCCAGCAGTATGCGGCCAGGGGCAGGGCTGGTACTGATGGGTAGGAAGCAGAGGTTGGGGGGTCCCTTCCAGGCAGGGTGGGGCCTGGTGTGGGAACCCTTCGAGGAACAGCAAGATCAAAGCTGTCGTTCCCATGTTTGTCCTCCCGCCTCCCACCCAGTCCTTGCCGAGGCCTCTGTGAGGGGCCTTGAAGACCGAAAGCTGTGGCAGGTGGGCAGAGAAGGCGCTACTCTCAAGTGCCTGAGTGAAGGGCAGCCCCCTCCCTCCTACAACTGGACACGGTAAGGGCCCGGGGTCCTTCCCTCTAAGGCTGGTGTGTCCTCATTATGGGCTGGGACAACATATTTTGAGCCCCAGATAAATTGGGGTGCACATTCAGACCAACACAAGAACACACGTGGTCGCCGAATGCTGCTGGATTGTACCTGGAAAAAGCTAATAAAGACCTTGGCTTTTTCCCCCTAACTTTTAAATGCTAAAGTATAATGAGGCATTTAAATATGAACATTGTATATATTTATGTAACTTCCTAAAGTGGGCAAGACAAAACGATACCTGATTAGAACTGCTATTAAACCGACACTTATAACCTGCCCCCACCTCCGCCAGTTCCCTTATGGAGGACCTGGCCCTTTCCAGGGTCTGCTGGCCGGGGAATTGGGAGGGTCGGGCCCACGTGTGGGAGCCCGTGATGGGCGCGTGGCCTTGTGCCTGGGGCTCTGCCCTGGTCGCAGTGTGCAGCCCCATGGGGGCGGGGCCCTCATCCCTTTTTCCAAGTACGCTGGGGCCCAGGCAGGAATGAAGCATCCTGTTGTGTGGACTCCACGCCCCATGTGCCTGGCGCCCAGGGCTGGGTGACGCGAGGCCTGCGGGAGCTCATGGGATGGCACGCGTGTGTGGGGGGTGCCCAGGTCAGGCTGGGCGGCAGGGAGAAGGGGGCCTCTGCCCAGGCCTGCCTGGGGGAGGGAGGGGCACCGTGGGAACAGCCTGGGCTTGGGTGACGACAGGTGGGAAGGCGGTGCAGGGCCGTCTGGGCTTGTTGGGCGGTGGCGGCCTCAGCCCGCCCGGCCAGCCAGCACCCATAGGCTTCCCCGTCCCCCAGGCTGGATGGGCCTCTGCCGAGCGGGGTGCGTGTGGAAGGGGACACCCTGGGCTTCCCCCCGCTGGCCCCCGAGCACAGTGGTGTGTACGTCTGCCACGTCAGCAATGAGCTGTCCTCGAGGGACTCTCAGGTCACCGTGGAAGTGGTTGGTAAGCCCTGGGGCAGACACAGGGACCAGGGACCAGGGGCCGGGGGCCACAGAAGCAAGACTGAGCCAACTGGAGAGGGCGGGACCATGTGCCTGTGGGGTGGTTCTGCATGTGCTTTGTGAGGACAGTGGCGGGGGAGGCGTCAGGACCTGGGCGTCCGGCTCAGACGGCGGCCTGTCCCCAGCAGACCCGGAGGAGACCACAGGGAAGCAGGTGGACGTGGTGTCGGCCTCGGTGGTGGTGGTGGGGGTGATCGCAGCACTGCTCCTGTGCCTTCTGGTAGTGGTGGTGCTGCTGATGTCGTTATACCACCGGCGCAAGGCCCAGCAGATGACCCAGAAATTGTGAGTCCTGGCTGCTCCTGGGGGGTGGTAAGCTAAGCTGGGGATACAGAGGAGGCAAGCAGCAGGTGGGCTGGGACCAGGGAGGGGGAGGGGACTGAGTGTGGACATCACGGGAGCTTATGGACAGGCTTTCGGGAGGTGAGAAAGAGCTTGGAGCCTGGACCACGGCTGGACGAGGATCCATAGGCCCGCCTGGGTGTCTGTGCTTGCACACATGTGCCCGCCCACAAGCGCTCGGCGGCTTCTCAGTCACACGTCAGGGACAGCACAACCCACGGCCCCGTGTCCCAGTGGCTGGGCTCACTGGGGAGGCCCCCACAACCCTCCACTCCTGACCTATCGGTGTCTTTCCCAGTGAGGAGGAGCTGACCCTGACCAGGGAGAACTCCATCCGGAGGATGCATTCCCACCACGCGGACCCCCGGAACCAGGTATGTGCCCCCTGCAGACCAGGAGCTCCACGCCTTTCGGCCACTGAGTCCCAGTGGGGGCTGCTCCAGGGCGCCTTTGGGGGGTGTGGCTGCTGCTTTGCATCTCCTGAAGTCACCAGATGCCATGCTGGGATGGACTGGAGGATGCTTGTATTCAGAAGAGAGGGGCTGTGGGGCTGGGGGACGATGGTCTGGGAGGAGGCTGGTGGAGGACAGAGTGGAGAGGCGGGGCCCTGTCCTGACTCCTCCCCCATGTCCGGGCCCCCGCAGCCGGAGGAGAGTGTAGGGCTGAGAGCCGAGGGCCACCCCGATAGTCTCAAGGACAACAGTAGCTGCTCTGTGATGGTGAGGCCCCCGGCCCCACCGGTGTCCCCACCACTCTCAGGCCCCCCTCTTGCTCCTCGTGTGCTGGGTCCACAGCCCCTCTCCTCACTCTCTCACCTCAGCCTGGCTCAGGCTGCCAGCCCACACCCCTGCTCTGCCTCTGTCACTGTCTCTGTCCCCATGTCCCCAACCCAACACTTGCTCCC
Source organism: Desmodus rotundus (assembly GCF_022682495.2). NCBI lineage: Eukaryota > Metazoa > Chordata > Mammalia > Chiroptera > Phyllostomidae > Desmodus > Desmodus rotundus. The sequence goes on from NC_071398.1 coordinate 101,680,980, forward strand.
AGCTCCCTCTCTGGTCCCCTGTGCTTCTCAGACAGTCATGACCCCTGACCCCTGCTTGTGCCTGACCTCCGACCCTGCCTTGCCCCACCGGCCCCCTTGGGTCTGACTGCCCAGTTGTGGTCCCTGACACGCCCCTGCCCTCGGTCTGCAGAGCGAGGAGCCAGAGGGCCGCAGCTACTCCACACTGACCACGGTGAGGGAGATAGAGACGCAGACCGAGCTGCTGTCCCCAGGCTCCGAGCGGGCGGAGGAAGAGGAGGATGGCGACGAAGGCATCAAGCAGGCCATGAGCCACTTTGTGCAGGAGAACGGGACACTGAGGGCCAAGCCCACGGGCAACGGCATCTACATCAACGGGCGGGGGCACCTGGTCTGACCCAGGCCCGCCTCCCCGAGCCTGGCTCCCTCTGCCGACGTGGGGGTTCTCTGCTCTCTCGGCCCCCCACACCCCACGGACTGCTCAACTTTTCCCTCCAGCCCCTGCGTCTGATGCCGGGACGGCCCGTTGGCTGCGTCCCTGCGCTGTGTGTGCAGGTCACTGAGTCTGTGTGTGAGTGTGAGTGTGAGTGTCGGCTGGGGGTGTGCGTGGCTGTGTGGCCTCCGCCTGCGAACGCAGGTGTTTGCTTCAGAACCCAGAGCAGTATTAGCGACGTGGAGGCTGGAGGCAAGAGGTGGAGACGGCTGGTATTTCCAGGTGTGCGGGCACAGCTGGAGCTGGAACCTGGCCTCCTGAGTGGGGGAGCTGGGCTCCCCCACTGGGCGCCAGAGGGCGAGTGTGGAGCCCCAGCCTGAGGTCCACAGAGTCGCCAGCTGTTCCAGAAGCAGCCCTCTGCCCTCTAGTGGCCTCGGGGCCTGCCGCACGGACATACTCTCTCTGAGGACTACTGCTCTGAACCCTTTGAGAAGAAAAAGACTTAAACAGACTTTTGATTTGTATGAAGTCGCTTCCACTTCAAGTGAGGCCAGTTTGTGCGGGAGCCCGGCACAGCCCAGACCCCGGGACTGACTTCCTGTGGGTCTGAGAGAGTTTCCTTGGAGGCATCTGAGCCTAGGAGGCCTCTCGGGAGGGAGCCTGGAGCTGGAGGGGTCAGAGGGTGTCCACCTGGGTTGTGACTTTGGGGCCAGGGTCAGTCCTCAGTTCCCTGGGCTCCTGTTTTCTTAGCTGTGTCCACAGTGGCCTGTGCCCCGTGCGTGGCTGTTGGGACTTGGTGCCGAGGGATCCTGGTTTGGTCGTTGGGGAGAGAGGGTGGGCGTCCGGGGTACACAACGGAGCTGCTGGGGGCAAAACTGTCTCCATCCCCAGGGTCTTGGGGCCGCCTCCTCAGGGCTTTTCTAGCTATGTCTCTGGGTGGAGGCTGAGTGTAGAGGGGGCCTGTTTCTACCTGGTCCTTCCAGGTACACTTGGCCGAATCCCTCAGCTGAGTGCCCAAACCCCTCCTGGCCTCACGCCTTCTGGGTCTCTGGACCAGAGGAGAGACTCCCCGCCCTGCCCCTCAGCCAGCCCGGGACCTCGGACCTGGCTCCCTCGTATGTACATTCCATGTAAATATGTGCACATTTGTACATACAAAAACGATATTCTGTTTTTAAATAAACAGATAGAAAACTCCTGTCTGGCTCCTTCCTTGCCCCTGGAGCCATGTAAGCCCCAAACCCTTGCCCTCTGTCACCTTCCCCCTAGGGTCCTGGGGAGGGAGGAGTTAGGTGCCTGTGGCTGGGAGGGGATGGGAGAGAAACGACACCCACAAGACAGACAGACGGCCACCCATGAGTCCCCAGTGGGACCTGTGTGCTCTGGAGAGGCAGACAAAGAAACCAACCCCAAAGGAGTTCCCTGGAGTATCCGAGTCGGAAGGATTTAGGGTCATCTGTGTGAACACCGAGGCTTAGGGATGTCCCAGCGGGGCCTGGCCTGAGTGTCCCCCATCCTCCGTGTCCTCGGCATGTCTCTGTGTGGCCTTGTTCCCGGGTCGACCTCGGGTCTCCACCCAGGACCCCAGGATTCTGGTCACCAAGGGTGTGTCACCTGCTCAGGCTCCAGCACCTGCCCAAGGCTCTGACATCAGCAGCCCCAGCCAATGAGCGAAGCCCGATGTGGGTGAGGATGTGCATGTCAGCTGCCTCCCCCACCCGGCCCTGTGGTTGCAAAGATGCTCTAACAGGAAGCGGGTTTGGGGCGCTGCACGGCTTCCTGCCCCAGGCCTGAGCAGGCAAGAGGGGCGAGTGCCAGGTCGGCCACGAGACCTAGCTTCGTGCCAGGGTCCTGGCACTTCCTCTTCCACGGCCACTTCCGCGTGGCCGGCGGGAGCCCCAGAGGCAGGGGCTGTTGCCTGTTGCCCAGGCCACCCTCCACCCCCAGTTTGGAGCCCTGCCCCCTGGGGCCGGGCCCAGCCCAGAGGCCAGCTTGGGATTTCATGGGGGGCCGCTAGGCCAAAGGTCCTGGGGGACGGAGGTGGCTGGGCCAGAGGCCTGGGGCTCCAGCCATGAAGTCTCGGCAGAAGGGAAAGAAGAAGGGCGGCCCAAAGGAGCGGGTGTTCGGCTGTGACCTGCAAGAGCACCTGCAGCACTCGGGCCAGGAGGGTGAGGAGGCTGCTCGGGGCTGCTGGGCCGGTGGGGGGCAGGGCTCCTCCGGCCGGCCGGGCCTGAGGTGCCCACGGGGACCGTGGCTGGGGGCAGATGAGCAGGCAAGGCGGAAATCTGCTTCATGAGAAGGCAGGCAGCTCCGTGTGACACCTGGGGACAGGAGAGGGAGGCCGCGGGGGAGACGGCAGGCCCTGGGGTCTGAATGAAAGGGGACAGGATGAGGACTCCCTGAGTCTGAGGCGGCAGCAGGGCCGGTGGGGCCCCAGGTGGAGGACTGTGGAGGCCTGAAGGACGTGCCCTGGTCCCCTTGCAGCCTTGCTGGGCGGCAGGTGAGGATTCAGGGTGGGACGCCCTTCCCCATCGCCTGGGATTCCCCTGCTCTCCTTGTGCAAAGGGAAACCAGTTCAAAGCACAGGGCCAGGGAGAAGCTGTCGCCGTGGTGGGGAACGCCAGGGAGTAAGAGTCGCTTGAGGCCTGGTGTGAAGGCAGGGTGGAGGGCACAACGGAGGCTGGTGGGACCTGTCCTGGAGCTTGCCGGCTTCCCTCTGGGTGGCCTTGGAGGGGGCTTGGGGAGGAGCAGGGCCAGGGACAGACATCACAGCTCCAGGCCAGCCCCGCTCTGTGCTGGGCGGGGATCAGCCATTCAGCGTATTTCTCAATCCACCCTGAAAGTGAACGCAGGTATCCCGGCCGCCCAGCCCAGCTTGTTTTGGGCCCATCCAGCTCCTCCCAGAGAAGGGCCCGTTCTTAATTCTTCATTCTTTACCCCACCCCCACCCCACCCAATCTGTCATTTCCTCTTTGTCCTCCCCTCGCTCTGGGCTGTGGCCCCTGCAGTGCAGGCAGGGGACTGGTTCCTGCTCATTTCCTGCTCAGGGCCCCGCCCCGTATCTCCAGACACCTTCTTCCCCTTTTCTCCTCCCCTAGGGGCCCCCATCCCCACTGGGCTTGGCGAAGGGAAAGCCCAGGCACTGAGGAAGAGTGTGGGACAGTGAAGTGGCCTCTCTGGGCCTTGCTCTTCTCTGTGGGCAAAGCCCAGCTGCCCGCACAGTGCAACCCCTTTACGAGGGAGGGATTCCTCCGGGGATCGGAGGCTGTAGGCCAAGGGCATGAGAGTGAATGGAGCTGGCACTACCCACCCCTCGTTCTCTGCAAACCCAGTGCCTCCTCTCCCTCCCGGGGCACCGTTCCCGGTGGCCCCCACACCAGGTCCGGCACAGACCCGGCACCGTGACCCTCTGCCTGCGGTGCCAGCATGCGCGGGCCGCTGGCCAGAAGGATAGGCACCTGGTTGCTGGGTCCTTATCTCAGCGCATCCCAGGGGCTGAAAGAAGCCGCCTGCCACTCAGCAGAGTCTCACCTGAGCCCAAGGGGGGAGTGATCTTGGGCACCAGCGCAGCAGTGACAGCCGCCCCTCGCCCAGCTCTCCTGGCACAGACAGGTGGCTTCTCACTAGCCCAAGGCCCAGCAAACACGAAAGCCCTGGCCAGTGGAGACCTGTGTGTCTGGTTGATTTATCCTGGGTGATGATCTCGGTTCCTGTGTAGACACACCCATCTCAACACGGTCTCCCAGCTCTTTGCCTCAGGCCGGTCCTGATCTCCATCTCTTTCGACACCTTGTTGAGGTTGCTGATTCTCAGGCCCTGGCCGAGACCTGCCCCACGCCCCTCTGACTCTGCCTCCCCTGTCCTGTCTCTAACTCGTAGCTCTGACCCCATCTCTCTGACCCTGTTTTCTCTTCCCCCATCTCCTTGACCCACTTCCTCTGTGGCTCTGACCCCCCAGGCCCCCGAGGGTGTTCTCCAAGGGCCTTCTCTGGAGGTTCGAAAACAACAGAGGACAGGCGGGGAAGGCCTGTCTGCTGGGTTGCAGTTCACGTGGAAGGGACCTGGGCTTTAGGTGGCAGCAGCCTGTGCATGAGTCATGCGGCGGCCAAAACGGGGTGTGGCCTCATGCCCCCGAGAGCAGATCCTCGGCTCTGATGAGAAGCCACGCATTGTCGGCGCTCAGTGCTGGGCACCCGAGCTCAGGGACCCTCGCTGGGGGCACAGGTCCTGGGGGAGGGACAGTGACCCAGGGCCAGGACCAAGTGGAGGTGGGAGAGGGGACGGGGCTGTGAAAGTTGAGGAAGCCGTCACTCTCCAAGTGCTGGCACTTTCACAGCCTCGGGGCGAAGGGTTCCTGAACTTCTGCGACCTTTCTTGAGTCCTGGCTCTGGGGCGCAGGAGGGCAGAGGGTGTGGACAGCAGGTCAGTCCTGCGGGGAGGGTTTTCAATCATAGAGGACGGATTTAATTGAACATTTCCTTCATTTTGTATTTCGGTCTCACTGAATTCCACAAAGAGCTTGGAATGGATGACTTCCCAAACCTAAAACTTGAGAAAAAGAGTAAAGGACAAAGGAACTGGGCTGACGGGAAAATGAGGGAAGGATGAGATGGGTGCCCAGAAAGGTGAATCAGATTCTCTGTGGTTGGTGGAGGCGGCTCGGAGCTTCCTGGTGACCCAGGTGGAGGGAAGCGCAGTCAGCTGAGAGACTCCTAAAGCCTGTAGGAGAGACCAGCCTTTTCTGACTCAGGCACGTGAGCTCGGCTGGGTCTCAGTTAACAGGACTCGAAATTTTATCTTTGGCAATATTCTGTATTGTCTCCAAGAGATGCCACCAATTCTCGTAATTGATTGCTAATTAACTGAATCATTCAATAAACATTCACTGTCTACTATGTTTTAACACTGGGTTGGATGCTGGGGAGGATGTTACATTGTGTCCAAAGGCGTAGATAGAAAAGAAACAAATCATAACAAAGAGCAGTAAGTACTGTGACACAGGCATAAAGGATTGGGGAGCTACACTAAGTAAAAGGCTCAGCATTGGGGGGTGGTGTTTGAGGTGTGTTTTGAACAGTGCACAGGAGTCCCCCAGATGGAGTCAGAGGGGAGGATGCTTCCAGCCTGGAAGCGTTGTGAGTGGTGTCAAGGGAAGGACCTGGCACCACCTTGTTCTCGAACAGCAAAGGGCTGGATCGAAGGGTCTGTCGGGAAACGGCCCGGCGCTGCGGCTGGAGTGGCAGCTGAGACCAGATTTGTGAAGGGTCTTAGCTTCCCTGCTGGAGAGCTGATGTTTTATTCCAGTATTATTCCGATGTTGTATTTGAGGTAAGCCACGAAGATTGGGGTAGAGCAGAATGTCTGCATCACAAAGGATTTGAAACAGGGACTCGTGGAGCTGGGACTCAACACACGAGTGTCCCATGTGTGAGACACCACGTCAGATCATAAGAGGATATTGAGATGGGTCACACTTAGCTCCCGTCCCTCCGGAGCTGACAGTCTGGAAACAGAGGAGGGGCCGGGGCTGGGAGACATCACGTGGCTTTTTGAGCTTCTGCGTTTGCATCCTGGCTCTAGCTGGGTGGCCCTGGGCACTCGTTAGTCCTTTGGCCCTCGGTTTTTCTCCCTGCCCGACGGGGATGAGAACATGTAACGCACGGTGGATAGCTGGCCTGTAGGTGCTTCTCTCCTGAGCTGACCTGGTTGAAGGTCCATCACTGTTTTGCGCACCTTTCGGGGACAGAACTAATAGCCACGCCCTGCCTTACCAGAGGGGGCGCTTCGCACCCATCCCTACGGGCCCTGTCGGAGTCTTGGCTGGGACTCAGGGTGAAGACTGGTCTCGGACGTATGTGGACATCGCACTGCCAACCGGACTGTCGCCCCTTAAAAGTCCCAGAGGAGCAAGTAGTTTCCATGAAGGCAGAGCTTTCTAACAGGAGTGGGCAGTCTGGAGAGGCAAAGAGCTCCCCAGCCTGGGATGGGGGGGATGCTGAGGCTCTAGACCTAGTGGGCAGAGGGACTGGGGGGGGGGCGTTGGTAAGTTGGAGCTGATGCCCTGTGAGAATCTTTCAGACAAGCTGCATCCCACGGGCGCTGCCCGCCCCTATGCCCCCCCCAAATGGTGCTCCCACTTCTCAGGCCCTGGGTGGCTCTGACGCCACTGTGTCTGCCCCTCTGTCCCCAGTGCCCCAGGTGCTCAGGAGCTGTGCGGAGTTCGTGGAGGAGTATGGAGTGGTGGACGGGATCTACCGCCTCTCAGGGGTCTCCTCCAACATCCAGAGGCTCCGGTGAGTCGGGCAGTTTTGGGAGGGCCCAGCGGCCAGGAGGCCAGGGAGTCAGAGGGTGAGGGGAGGTGAGGAGAGGGAAACACAGTGCCCAGTGCTGTCTAAAGGAGGCTCTCCGAGTCTCCTCAGGGGAAGCTGAGACCACGCGCTGCCGCCCCTAGGCTGGCGTGCACACACGGACACCCATATGCACACACCCCCTCCACTCCCACACACACCCACCCAGCTTTAAAAAAAAAATTTAGCTATAATTCTCATACTGTAAAATTCACCATTGGAACATGTACATTTCAGCCCTGGCTGAGTGGCTCAGTTAGTTGGAATGTCGTCCCTACACCAGAAGTTCGTGGGTTCGATCCCTGGTTGGGGCCGTAGCAGAGGCACCTGAGCGATGTTTCTCTCTCTTTCTTCCTCTCTCTCTAAAACCAACGAGTGTGCCTTTGGGTGAGGGTCAGGAGAAAAAATGTACATTTTAGTGGCTTTGAGTACCTTCACAGGTTGTGCAACCATCACCACTAATTCCAGAATGTCTCACCTCCCCCAGAAGCAACCCCGCACCCACAGCTGTCACTCCACACCCCCTCCCACAGCCCCTGGCCACCCCTCGTCCACTTCCGTCCGCACGGACCTTCCTCTTCTGCTCATTTCACACGGAAACAGGCCGTGTCGTAGTAACCTTGTGTGTCTGGCTTTTTTCACTTGGCGTGTCTTCGAGGCCCACGTGTGTTGCTGCATGTAGCAGTACTTCACTCCCCTTTTCAGGCTGAATGATGTCCCACGGCATGGTTTGACCACACGTGCGCTACTCGTTCATCAGTTAGAGGCTTTTCGGGTGGCTGCTGCCTGCTGGCTGCTACGAACAATGGTGCCATCAACTGTTCGTGAACGCGAGTTTGTGTTGGCCTGTGTTCTCTGTTCTCCAGGGGGTGTGCATAGGAGTCGGGTTGCTGGGTCACAGGGTAACTCTCTGTTGAACTGTTGAACTTTTCAATGAACTGCCAAACAGCGGCTGTGTGGTTTTACATCCCCACCTGTGAGGGCTCCGATCTCTCCACCTCCCTGCCAGGGCTTGTTACCGTGTCTTTTTTTATTTTTATTTTTTGATATATTTATTGATTATGCTATTACAGTTGTCCCATTTCCCCCCCCACTCCACTCCATCCTGCCCACCCCCTCCCTCCCACATTTCCCCCTATAGTTCATGTCCATGGGTCATACTTATAAGTTCTTTGGCTTCTACATTTCCTACACTATTCTTACCCTCCCCCTGTCTATTTTCCACCTATCATCTATGCTACTTATTCTCTGTACCTTTCCCCCCCTCTCCCCCTCCCACTTCCCTGTTGATAGCCCTCCATGTGATCTCCATTTCTGTGGTTCTGTTCCTGTTCTAGTTGTTTGCTTAGTTTGCTTTTGTTTTTGTTTTAGGTGTGGTTGTTAATAACTGTGAGTTTGCTGTCATTTTTACTGTTCCTATTTTTGATCTTCTTTTTCTTAGATAAGTCCCTTTAACACTTCATAGAATAAGGGCTTGGTGATGATGAACTCCTTTAACTTGACCTTATCTGAGAAGCACTTTATCTGCCCTTCCATTCTAAATGAAAGCTTTGCTGGATAGAGTCATCTTGGATGGAGGTCCTTGCCTTTCATGACTTGGAATACTTCTTTCCAGCTCCTTCCTGCCTGTAAGGTCTCTTTTGAGAAATCATCTGACAGTCTTATGGGCACTCCTTAATAGGTAACTGTGTCCTTTTCTCTTGCTGCTTCTAAGATTCTCTCTTTCTGCTTAATCTTGGGGAATGTAATTATGATGTGCCTTGGTGTGTTCCTTCTTGGGTCCAGCTTGTTTGGGACTCTCTGAGCTTCCTGGACTTCCTGGAAGTCTATTTCCTTTGCCAGACCGGGGAAGTTCTCCTTCATTATTTGTTCAAATAAGTTTTCAATTTTTTGTTCTTCCTCTTCTCCTTCTGGCACCCCTATACTTCGGATGTTGGAACGTTTCAAGATGTCCTGGAGGTTCCTAAGCCTCTCCTCATTTTTCCGAGTTGTTGTTTCTTCATTCTTTTCTGGTTGGATGTTTCTTTCTTCCTTCTGGTCCACACCGTTGATTTGAGTCCCAGTTTCCGTCCCATCACTCTTGGTTCCCTGTACATTTTCCTTTGTTTCTCTTAGCATAGCCTTCATTTTTTCATCTAATTTGCAGTCAAATTCAACCAATTCTGTGAGCTTCCTGATCACCAGTGTTTTGAACTCTGCGTCTGATAGGTTGGCTATCTCTTCATTGCTTAGTTGTAATTTTTCTGGAACTTTGATCTGTTCTTTCATTTGGGCCATTTTTTGTCTTGGCGGGCCTGTTATGTAAAGGGGCAGAGCCCTAGGTGTTCACCGGGGCGGGGTAATGCTGGTCGCTGCGCTGTGACGCTGTATGTGGGGGAGGGACCGAGAGGGAGCAATGGCGCCTGGTCCACTCTCTGCCGGATTTCATTCACTCACTCCACTACCCACAATCCAACTGGGTCCCTCCGGTGCTGCTTCCCGAGTGGGTGGGCTTGTGCACGCTCTAGGCCCCTGTGCGTCTCTCCAAGGAACTCCTGTGAGGCTGGGAGTTTCTCTCGCTGTCCCCTCAACCCCCACGGGTGTTTTCACTCAGAGGTTTGAGGCTTTATTTCCCCTGTGCTGGAGCCCTGGGTTGCGTGGTCTATTTCGCTCCCCTGCCGTTCCTCCCAGTTTATCTATGCGTGAATGTGGGGCCACGGGGTCTGCTAGCTGCAGCCCGGCCTGCCCCATTCCACAATCTGCCATCTCGCTGGGTCACCACCTTGCCGTGAGTCCCCTCTGCCCCAGCTGCCCATCTCCGCCCCTCTTACGAGTCTGGATGAATATTTCTTCTTTATCTCCTTGGTTGTTGGACTTCCATACAGTTCGATTTTCTGTCAGTTCTGGTTGTTTTTTGTTTTTAAATTGCTGTTGTCCTTTTGGTTGTGCGAGGAGGCACAGTGTGGCTACCTGCGCCTCCATCTTGGCCGGAAGCCACTCTGTGTCTTTTTTATTGTAGCCTCCCCAGTGGGTGTGCGGTGATCCTTCATCTGTACTTGCGATTCTCCAATAGCCAATGATGTGGAACATTTTCTTGTTCCCTCACTGGGCATTTGTACATCTTCTTTGGAGAAACGTCTATTCCAGTCCCTCATCCGTTTTTAAATTGGGTTGTTTGCCTCTTTGGAATTGCGAGAGTTCTTTACATTCTGGATGTTAGACACTCATCAAATCTGATTTGCAAGCACTTTCTCCCATTCTGTGGGTTCTCTTTACTTTCTCAATAGTGCCCTTTGACACACAAAAGTTTGTAATTTTGACGTTCATCTTACTGTTTCTTTGGTTGCCTGTGCTCCTATCCAACATGATAAAGATCTACACTTAATGTTTCCTTCCAAGGCAGGAATGTCAAACTCATTGTCACCAGGGGCCACATCAGCCTTGCAGTTGCCTTCAAAGGACCAAATGTAATCTTAGGACTGTGTAACTGTAACTACTCCTTAACTGTTAGGTGTTGAAACTACATTCGGCCCTTTGAAGGCAACCGTGAGGCTGATGTGGCCCCTGGTGAAAATGAGTTTGACACCCCTGTTCTAAGGTTACACTCTCCCATCCACCTATGTACCCAGAAACGCACTCAGGCTCAGCCCCCACTTCTGCTGACCCCCACCCACGCCTACGTCGCTACACCCGCAGCTACGCTCCCGATTTGGAGCCCCATCCATGTGCTGACCCACACACCCTCCTCACACCTGCCCTGTGCATCCACATGCACAGCCCGATGTCCTTCCAAGCCCCACGCTGACGCTCAGGCCTGCCTGGAGCACCTCCCTGCAGCCCCCTCACTTCTCCCGACGCTCAGCACTCCTGACCACGCTGCACCTCCCCAGGCAGGAGTTTGAGGCAGAGCGGAAGCCAGACCTGCGGCGAGATGTTTACCTGCAGGACATCCACTGTGTGTCCTCCCTGTGCAAGGCCTACTTCAGAGAACTGCCAGACCCCCTGCTCACATACCGGCTCTATGACAAGTTCGCTGTGAGTCGAGCGCCTGAGGGGCGGCTCCTCTGGTTTCGCTGATTGACACAGTGGCACCGGGAGGCCCTGAATGGCAGGGGCGTGCCCCCCGCCCGCACTGGCTACGCTGGGCGTGTGAGGCCTCCCCGGGCCCCTTGGAACAACTCCACGCACCGCCCTGGGCACCCATGGCGGGGGGTGGGGTGTGGACATGCTCCAGTGCCAGAGTGTTACCGCCAGAGGACGCTAAGGCAGAGAGTGACCTCGAGCGAGTTGTCCAAGGTCATAAAGCCATTCAGTGGCACAGCCAGGGTTCGGCTGCAGGTCTGCGGGCCCCAGACTTCTGGCTCCCCCTGCTGCTGTCCGTGTGCGTCCTTAGCTCTGGGTCGAGGACAGTGCAGGGCAGCACAGTTGTGTCTGAGGGTTTGCCTCAGAGCTCTGGGGAGGACACGGGGCAGGCTGGGTCACTGACTCCTGCTTCTTGAACCACGCCCCCACCTTGATCAGGAGGCTGTGGCCGTGCAACTGGAGCCTGAACGTTTGGTCAAGATCCTAGAGGTGCTTCGAGAGCTCCCTGTCCCAAACTACAGGTGTGTGGGGCGCCTCCCCACCTCACCCCAGTCCTGGCTCCCCCACACCACCCAGGCTCCCTCCACCTGGGGCCTTGACATGTCCTTTCTCTCCCAGCACCCAGGCCCCAGCCTTACTCCTGCCCTGTGACCCCTGTGTGACCCTGACCCCTGGTGCCCCTCTCTGCAGGACCCTGGAGTTCCTCATGCGCCACCTGGTGCACATGGCCTCCTTCAGCGCCCAGACCAACATGCATGCCCGCAACCTGGCCATCGTGTGGGCCCCCAACCTGCTGAGGTGGGTGCATGAGTGAGCAGCATGTGGGGGTCCCGGTAGAGCCTAGCCCCCAGAAGGTGGCTGCAGGACGGGGTGGCTGGGTGGGTGCACTGGAGAAGGGACTGAGGGTCTCAAGGAGCCTGGTGAGACACAGGAAGGTTTAGGATTACACCCAGTGGCATGGGGCTCACCCCTTTGATGCCAGCTCTGAGCTTGAATAAAGTCCCTAAGGGTTAGGGTTAGGGTCGCCCTGTGTCACTGAGCTCAGGGACTGGAACAGGATGGGTCCTTGCCACGTATTTGTTGAGCAAATATCTTGTGGTCTGTTGGAGAACTGGCCTGTGGATCACTCCTTGTGGCACAAGGCAGGCTATGAGAAGCCCTGGCATGCATTATAAACAGGCCCCCAGAGTGCAAAGGAAGTAGAGATTGATTCTGAGGAGGGTGTCCAAGAAGGCTTCCTGGAGGAAGTGGCATTGGAGACGTGAACCACGTATATGGTGTAAGAGGTGGAGGGGGGTTAAGGGCATAGCAGGGAAAGGGTGTAAGGCACTTTCAGGGAGAGTGTGGATAACGTGGGGGACTGGGTGGGGATGACTCCGCATCCTCACAGGTCTAAGGACATAGAGGCCTCCGGCTTCAACGGCACGGCGGCCTTCATGGAGGTGCGTGTGCAGTCCATCGTGGTCGAGTTCATCCTCACGCACGTGGACCGGCTCTTCGGGGGCACTGCCCTCTCTGGTGAGTGTCCTCCCTGTCACCGCCTGTCTGAGGGGTTGCATCAGCGCGAGGGCCTCCCTGGGCACCGATTTGGGCTCTCCACCCTGCAGATGCGAAAGCCTGCGCAGGCCTCTTCCGCCTGCTCACAGTGCAGGGCCCAGCTGGATCTCCAATCACCGTCCTGGCTCTCGATGCCAGCGATGGCTCCTTGTCATCCCAGCCCTCCAGGCCACAGTCCTGGAACCCCTGGCCCTCTTGGCCCCTGAGGACTCACCCCCTTTTGAGGAGCTAGACCAGGGCCCCCCTCCCTGTATGTCCCCAGATGGTGAGTGGTTAGGTGCAAGGAAGAGCCGGGGGCCGATGCTCTCTCTTTTCTCTGTCATTGGCCTGCAAGTCTTCTTCTCTTCCTAGGCGGTGACCTGGAGAGTGGCGGATGGCGATCCCTTCCAGGGCTCAGGGCGTCAGGTGGCCCTGAGGACCTCATGCCCAGGTCGCTACCCTACCATCTGCCTAGCGTCCTGCAGGCTGGCGACGGACCCCCCCAGATTCGGCCCTATCACACTATCATAGAGATTGCAGAACACAAGTAAGTCTTCCCTCCTGGGAGCCCCTGACCCCCTGAACCCTGCACTGGCCTCCAGGCCCAGCCCCAGTGATGTCTCCACTGCCTCCAGGAGGAAAGGGTCTCTGAAGGTCAGGAAATGGAGATCCATCTTCAACCTGGGTCGCTCTGGCCACGAGACCAAGCGTAAACTCCCACGGGGGGCTGAGGACAGAGGTGAGTGTGGGGCGATGTGGGGGAGCTCCATGGCAGGTGTGTCAGGCCCTGGACCCACATGCCCGCTTGTCCTGCAGAGGACAGGTCAGATAAGGGGACCCTGCGGCCAGCCAAGAGCATGGACTCACTGAGTGCATCAGCCGGGGCCAGCGACGGTGAGCAGGGGCGTGCCCCCGCGAGTGCGCTGACGTGTTTGCAGCGTGGGCCTGTGAGCGTCCGTGTGGAACCGCGTCTGTGAGGGTGTCTGTAGGGGAACGAGACTGCTGCGTGTGCATTTGTGTGTGTGTGCACCACTAATTCCAAAAGTATGTGGCGTGTATCTATCGGACACCAGCCGTAGTTCTGGATGCCAGCTTACAGGGAGTTTGTCATCTGCTCTGTGGGTGTGTTCACATGTGTACATGCAGGGACACCGTGGCGTGTGGGTGTGTGGGGGGTGACAGCCAGTGATGGCATCTGCAGGGAAGGATGGGGCTCTCGGTGTGTGTAGAAGGGCTGACCCACACGTGACCTGCGGGCTGGGGAAGATCTGCTGTGTGGCCAAGGGAAGCTGAGCGTGGCCCCGTGCAGGCCGTCTTCACTGTCAGGCTCCAGGAAGCAGGGTGCGTTCTGTCCTGTTCCAGAGCATTCCTGAACAGTTCAGGTCCCTTACAGCGGGGGCCACCGCCTGCTTCTCTCCTCCACAGAGCCAGAGGGATTGTTGGCACCCAGCAGCCCCCAGCCTAGCCCGCTGATGCCTGAGAGATTGGAGAATGATTCTGCGGAGGGAGCAGAGGGTGAAGTGGAGCCTGAGGCAGAGGCCCTGGGCAGCACGAACTCTGAGCCAGGAACACCACGAGCCGGGCGGCCAGCAGCCCGTGCTGGGGGCGGCAGCCGTGCAGAGCGCTGCGCTGGCGTCCACATCTCAGACCCGTACAACGTCAACCTCCCACTGCACATCACCTCCATCCTCAACGTGCCCCCAAACATCATCTCTAACGTGTCCTTGGCCAGGCTCACCCGTGGCCTGGAGTGCCCTGCCCTACAGCCCCGGGGAAGCCCTGTCTCTGGCCCTGGCCCTGGCCCCAGTCCCCCAGGTGAGGACCCAGGGATTGTCCAGGACTGGGAGTGGGGGCTAGGGGTCTTGGCTGAAGCTCTGTTGGGCGGGAGGGCAGAGGCCTCAGCCTTTGGCTTTGGATGGTTCCCCTCGGCTGCCATCCCTGGTTCAGGGCTGAGGGAATACCTGCAGAGGGGCTCTCGTACACACACGGACAGGGTCCTGTCGGACACGCGTGGCAGGGATTACCACGCACAAGGTGGACATGCACCGCTGGTGGTAGTAACGGCAGTCAGATCAGCCACAGCACCAGCTGGCCCTCACCCAGGGCTTATTATGTGCCAAGTGCTGTGTTAAGGACTTTGCAGGCACCAGCTTTTTTCATTTTCTCATGGTCTTATGACACAGGTATTGTTGTCATCCTGTGTCACAGCAGTCGAATGGAGCCTTGGTTAAGCCACGTGTCATTGGTTTAGGTGGGCGGTGGCAGAGCTGGGAGCTGAGCGCTGCTCTGATTGCATTCCTGAAGCCTCGTGGATGAGAAGTGGGGGCAGCTCCGAGTGGGGGGTGAGGGCGTGGCCACGGAGCAGCCATGGGATCAAACTTCGTCTGTGCCCCTTGTCCTCTGACCTTGGACAAACCGCTTACTCTCGCGGCCTGTTTCTTCACGTGTAAAATGGAGGCAAATGTCCTATAGCACAGGGTGCTGTTGTGGGGAAATAAGATAATGCATTTGAAAACATATAGCACGGTGCCTGACACCTGGTAGGAACGGGACAAAGGCAGCTGTAAGCCAACAGTTCAGATTATTGGTCTGAAGAAATCAGCCAGGTAGAGGGCCAAGCAGGGTGTGTCGGGGCCCTATGGCAGCAATGCCAGGAAGAAACATGTGGGAAAAGGGTCAGGGCTGACCCTGACCTTCATATTCCTGGGACCACCTCTCTTCCAACAGATGAGAAGTTGGAGGCAAGTCCAGCCCCGGGCGCCCTGGCCGACTCAGGCCCAGCGGCCCTGGCCCCAGCCCCGGCCCTGGAGGACTGCCTGTCCCAGGAGGTGCAGGACTCCTTCTCCTTCCTAGAGGACTCAAGCGGCTCGGAGCCCGAGTGGGTGGGGGTGGAGGCTGGGGATGTGGCCAAGGCTGGAGCTGCAGGAGCAGCCTTTTCCCCTGGGGATGATGACCCTGGGATCGGCTACCTGGAGGAGCTGCTAGGAGCTGGGCCTCAGGTGAGAGGAAGCCATGCTGCGGGCGGGCGTGGGGCAAAGAATCCAGAGGGGAGACGGGGACCCTGGTCCTGAACCATGTGCCGTGCCCACAGGTGGAGGAGTTCTCTGTGGAGCCACCCCTGGACGAGCTGTCTCTGGATGACGCCCAGTTTGTCCTGGCTCCCAGCTGCTGCTCTCTGGACTCGGCAGGCCCCGGGCCTGCAGCTGAGGAGGAGAATGGGGAGGAAGTCTTCCTGAGTGCCTACGATGACCTCAGTCCCCTTCTGGGGCCCGAACCCCAGGCCTGGGAGAGCCTGGGCAGTCTGGAGGAAGAGACAACTGGGTGTGGAAGACAGGCTGAGGAGGGGCAGCCATGCTGGGAAGTTGGGGAGGACAAGGAGGCTGAGGCTGGCAGCAGGTGGGACATCAGGGAAGAGGCTGAGGGGAGTCCAGAGGGCAAGGTGGAGGCTGGAGAGGCAGGTGAGGAAGGAGGGGATGCTGGGGGAAGCCAAGAGATGAAGGTCAGTTTGGAAGAAGGGTGTGAGGAAGAGACACAAGCCAAGGACGAGGAAACCAAAGGTCCGCAGGAGGATGAGCATATGGAGGAAGCTAAGGGTGTGGAGGAAACAGAAGGAGAGCAGGGTAAGGAGGAGGAGGAAAGAATGACTGAGAGACAGGAGGAGGCAGAGGAAGGAGAGGAAGCCGGGGTGGAAGCTGGCAGGGACCCACAGCAGAGGACCCGGGAAAAGCGGGCTGCTGAGGAGAGCTGGGAAGTGTTGCACACACAAGAGGCTGAGGGGGAAGTCCCAGGGCAAGGGGAGAACAGAGTCGAAGAGGCAAGAGGAGACCAAGGAGATGGTGAAGACAGAAGCGCAGAAGCAGCAGCTGGAGGAGGAGCAGGGGAGGTCAGCAAGGAGCGGGAGAGTGGGGATGGAGAGGCAGAGGGAGAGCAGGGGGCTGGAGGGGACCGTTTAGAAGGGGGCTTTCTCCTAGAAGGGTCATGTGTAGTGTCCTTGGAGGTTGACAGTGCCAAAGAGGGCAATGCCCAGTCCTCTGAGACAGAACGGGCAGCCCCACAGCCGCCCCGGCCGGAGGAGATGGAGCCTGAGGGGCAGCCCAGTGCAGAGGGCTGCAGTCCGTGCCCCTGTCCCCTTAGCTCGGCTGGCAGTGTGGGCATGCGCCTGGCTTCCACCCTGGTTCAGGTCCAACAGGTCCGCTCGGTGCCGGTGGTGCCCCCTAAGCCGCAGTTTGCCAAGATGCCCGGTGCGATGTGCAGCAAGATCCACGTGGGGCCTGCAAACCCATGCCCGAGGCCTGGCCGGCTGGATGGGACTCCTGGGGAGAGGGGTTGGGGGTCCCGAGCCTCTCGTTCCTCTTGGCGGAATGGGGGCAGCCTTTCCTTTGACGCTGCTGTGGCCCGGGCCCGGGACCGCCAGAGAACTGAGGCTCAGGGCGTTCGGAGGACACAGACCTGCACTGGGGGTGAGGACTACAGCCTCCTCCCCAGAACCTCTCCCTGTAGCGGGGTCCCTGCCCATTCCCCTCGGCCCCTCAGCTTCCTGGAGCTCCCTCCTGAAGGCGCGGAAAGGTCTGAACCCCGGAGCCGATTCAGTCTGCCCCCCAGAGAACCCCAGGCCCTCCACCCCCTCGTGCCCCCACAGCGCCGAACATATGCGTTTGAAACGCAGGCTAACCCTGGGAAGGGTGAGGGACTATGATCAGGGCCAACAGGGCACAGTACGTGATCTCCGATCGCTGGAGTCCCTGACAGTGGTGCCTTCCGCAGCCCGGGCAGAGGCAGCGCCCAACTCTGTGGGCTTCGGTCCGCCAGCTACTCTCTGCCTGTGGGAGGCCCTGTCCGGGCTGGTTTTCCCGAACGGTGTCAGACACAAAGCACTCATCCCTCCGGAGATTCCCAAGAAAGCCACCTAGAACCTGTTCCTAGGGAGTGAGGTCATCGGCCAAAGGGAGCAAAGAGTAGGCAGAAAACAGAGGTTTCTCAAAGGGAAGAATGAAGGGGAACTCCGGGCAAGTGTCAGCCCTCCCGAGGCTGTGAACTTCTCTTCAGGGAAGCCCCGGGGTGGAGGCACGAGGACAGGCCAGGTCAGAGCCTATGGTCCTCAAGGTCTTTGGTCCTGGTCGTGTTGTCCGACCTCGTTTAGCTCCTGGCCCCCAGCTCCGCACGAGGAGCAAAAGGTCCTCGAAGCTCTTTGGAGACCTCAGTGTTTGTTGGAGGGACTGGCTCCCTTTCCAGCTCCCCCACCCTCTGCTTCCTGCCCCCTTCAGGGGTCTCCCACAGACCCCTTTGGCCTCTAACTGCCTCCTGTTTCAGGGATAGGGAATGGCAGCACTCAGGGCCCAAAGGGCTTCTCTAGACAGGCTGGGGCCGCAGGTCCCATCTCAGTAAGGGCCCGTGTCTCAGAATAAAAGTTGTATTTTTACACGTAAATAGTGTGGAGTTTCATTATTCTTATTCGTCTTGGGTGACAGGCATCACCATTTCAGGTGTGGCCCATCCTTGTCCTTTCTCTTGTTCCGGGGCTCCTGCTCAGTGGTTGTCATGGAGACCTGCGGCTAGAAACTAGAGCTGGCTTCACGGTGGTCAGGAAACTGGGAAGAGAAACTTGCATTCACGTAACGTTCCCTGGGCACCAGCAGAGGCTGCGTTTCCCAGGCGCCCTTTCCTTCCTCCCCTATCGATACTGTGTGTCAGGTTGGTACTGCTCTCAGCGCTCTGCGGATGACACAACCAAGGCTCATGAGGTCACGAGGCTCGCGAGATCTCTGAGGTAAGAAGTAGCAGAGGCTCAGAGACCTGTGACACCCACCTGCCACTCACGCACGTAGGTGCCGACTGTGAGGAGCGGGCGTCGAGATCCCGCTGCAGAAACAGCCTCACAGGCTGGAAGCCTTGGAGGTCTTTGGGCGAGTGATACAAAGTGAGGTCTTTGCAGGCGCTAACATAAAGGCGGGGGTACCCAGACCCAAGTTTGCCAAGGCATCCTAACCTCCAGCTGGAAACACTACAAATAGGTGTCCCTATTCTAGATGGCCTCCTGCCAGTCCTCGTTAAAGATGGCGCCGCCGGCCCACGGGCCTCCCTTCCCAGGAACTAAATAAAAAGGTCCTGTACGGCAGGAAGATGGAAGCACACGTTAGTCGAATTTGTCCCGTTCTTGCCGAAAGCCCCTCGGCCCTCAGCGTCATCTTCTCGGGTCCCGGGAGGTCGTACCCTTCCGCCCTCATCAAGATGGAGCCGACGGAAGCTGGAAGGCTCAGGGGCTGGGCGGGCGGAGGGCAGAGAGGGTCACTTCCGCCCCTCACCAGCATGGTCGCGGGCTAGGGGCGCGCATGCGCAGCTGTCCATGGAGCTGCCCGAATTCGGCGAGCAGCGCTGTCCGGGAGAGTCGGCAGCTGAGGCGGCGGAGGCCGGTGAGTGCGGCACAGGACGGGAGCTGGAGACGGGGTGCGCCGGCAAGGAAGGGCAGCCTCGATGGCCTTTCCGACTCTCAGGCCAGGGAAGTCCCCGGGGGAAGCCTTTGTTTTGAGGGAGGGGCCGCATCTGCCTGTAACCTCGGCCCGCGCGTCCCGCCTCCCGCTCCCGGCCGAGTGCGGCGCCCTGTGTGTCCGCCGGGTCTGCGGAACGGGCCTGACGCCCGCCATGGGCTGCCGGCGGCGCGCTCCCAGCGAGGCTGGCGCCGGGTCCCTCTGCGCTCCATCGTTTTCCTTTTGTGTCCGTGCCGGCGACGGCCCTGCTGGGCCCTCCTGGGCGAGCGTGCGCGCCGCCGCGTCCGGCCGGGTCCCCGCGTCGCGTACCCCGCGCGCACGGGAAATGCTTCCGGACGGCCGCGCCGGGGGCCTGGGAGGCCGTCCCCGGCTGACAGCTGCTGGCGGAGACGCCCCGTGCCCTGCCCGCCCCACCGCCCCTCCCGCGCCCGCCGGGCACCTGGGGCACTGCCCGCTCGGGCTCGGGGACGGACAGGTGGGTGGTCCGGGCCACCAGCGCCGCTTCCTCTTGGGGACCGCGCGCCGCCTCCTCCCGACGGTTTCGCTTTCAGTTCCCCTTTTTTTTCTGGTGAGAGTTTTCCCTGGACCCGGGCTTTCGAAAGCTCATCCACTGCAGATTGTCCTTGGATACGAAAGGTTTGGGGGACCTTCTGGGTAGAGAATGTATCGAAAAGTTACCCCGGTCGCGTCGGGATTATTTTATTGCTTTGCTCTGTGTAGCCGTTTCCTTCCGGAGGCATCTGTCCGCTCAGCGCGTCGTCTTTCCTGCCCCCTGGCTGGGTGTCAGCGTCCTCCGGCCGGCACCTTGTGGGTGGGCTCCTCCTCCTTTGTCTCCTTCCGAACCCTGGGCCTGGGGTCTTTCCCCTTCTTGCTGCGGCTCAGTGGATTTGGAGTTGTCATGGCAACATGTTAGCAGCCACTGTTGTTCTCGGCTTGGTGAATAAGATACAGGGGCTTGAGGATGATACACTTGGCCTTTTGGGTTTCTAGCAAATGACATAAATCTGGACACCGCAAAACAACAGCCCTGTGACTGTCCTGGGGCCCAACGGCCAAGTCCGGCATTTGGGGTCCAGGAGGGTTTTGCAGTGGCCGTGGGCCTCAGGCTTCCCCTTCCGGAATTCGAGAACAGAAGTTGGTTGGTGTTGCGCGTGTGGCTGAGAAGCTGCAAGAGGGGCCCGGCGGTGTCTGAAGGTGGCGTTGCAAACGTCCCCGTGTCGGCTCCGGGGTGCTTGTCCCCTCCCCACCAGGAGGGGCGCTACGGGTGGGGGGGCACTGCCTGCGGCCCATCTCAGCATCGCGCGGTGGTCGGGTTGTTCCCGGCTGTGTCTCAGGGAGCCTGCGTGCTGCCGTAGGGGCGCCCAGTGTCCAGGAGTCACTGCAGACCCCTCATTTCTGCCAGGACGAAGCGCTCAGGCCTGAGAGGCGGGGGACTCGAAGACTGCACAGCAGGGCGTGCCCCTCGGATGCGCCGCCTCACGGAGAGATGAAGGGGTGAGTGCGGAGGGGCAGCGTCAGGGTCCAGGGTGGGAGACTGCAGGGGCTCTGGGGTCGCCGCTCCTGAATCCCGCAGTGGCCCTGAGACTTGGTTTCCTGTCTGTAAAATGCAAGCAGGCCCTGCCGGCCGCTCGGTGGGTCCAGGTACCCAACACTGTGGGTTTGATTCCTGTATCGTTAAGGGGAAGAACAAACCAAGGTCTCTCCCCCACCTCTTCCTCTCTCCTAAAATCAGTCAACACCTAAAATGTTGTTAACGTACATTTAAAACAATATTTGAAATGCAAGCAGTGCTACCTGCCCTGTAGCCCCGTTCTCAGTAGTGGCCGTGGCCGTGGCTGCTCGGGGCTGCTCCGAGCCTGCGCACCAGAAGCACTCAGCGAATTCCACGCCATCCCAGCACCTGCGGGGCATGCCAGCGACTCCGGGCCCATACGTTCCGGCAGCAGTGAACTTTTCATGCACTTCTTCCCTTTCCCTCCCCTCTGCCCCTTCACAAACAGGCAGCAGAAAACAGCTGAGACGGAAGAGGGCACGGTGCAGATCCAAGAAGGTGAGAGGCGGAGACAGCAGTGCACTGGGACTCAGCTGGGACCGTCGGGGCCTCTCCCCACGCCCTGGGCCACCTGTGCACCTTCTTCCCTGAGTGACAGGTGAGTGACACGGGGGAGAAAGGCAGCGACACACAGACCCCCCCTTGCTCCTTGAACTTAGGTGCAGTGGCAACTGGGGAGGACCCCACCAGTGTGGCCATCGCCAGCATCCAGTCTGCCGCCACCTTCCCTGACCCCAACGTCAAGTACGTCTTCCGCACTGAGAATGGGGGCCAGGTAAGGGAGGGGCCAGGTGGCTGCAGGTGTTACTGGGTTGGGTTGGAGGGAGGTCGTTGCACCTGTCATGTGGAGACCTGGAGGGCGAGGAGAAGGTGGGGACCATTTGGGGGTGGGGGTTGCAGTCCGTGGTTTGGTGTGGAGGTGGGTGTGGTGTAGGGCTTGCCGAAACCTCCCTGTGGGGGCGGACGGGCAGTGACTGGCTCTGTCTCGGGAGGACTCTTGTTTGGGGTTCTGTCTAGGAGACGCTTGGTGAGGGCCCCGCAATCCTAGTGTTTACTCTCTTATTCCCTCTTCCCCTGCCCCATCCCCCCTGCTTCTAGGTGATGTACAGGGTGATCCAGGTGTCCGAGGGGCAGCTGGATGGCCAGACTGAGGGGACTGGTGCCATCAGTGGCTATCCTGCCACTCAGTCCATGACCCAGGTACGGGGCAGGTGGGAGAGGGACCGGAGCTCTGAGTGAGACGAAGCAGGGAACCACTGGGCTACGTGAGGCTAGGGATGGTGAGGCACCTGGCTGCCCTGTCCCCAGGCCCTAGGCTCCCCCTTTCTGGGCCTCCCTCCCTCCCTCCCTCAAGGGGTAGAAGCTACAGAGTTCTTCACTGGGGAGTCTGTCGGCCACTGGACTCCATCCTCTGGGTTCCCTCCAGGCGGTGATCCAAGGGGCATTCACCAGTGATGACGCAGTTGACGCCGAGGGGACAGCGGCAGAGACGCACTACACGTACTTCCCTGGCACCGCTGTGGGAGATGGGGCTGCGGGGGCCACATCAGGCAGCACCGCAGCGGTCGTCACCACACAGGGCTCGGAGGCACTGCTGGGACAGGCCACGCCTCCCAGCACCGGTGAGATGCCCTGTGGGGATGCTGGCTGCGGGGTGGGGGAGGCTGTGGCACGTGTGTGGGGGGGGGCGGCAGGCCTGGTGACCTGCTTGGTCACTAAGCCCTGGTCAGTGGTGAGTGTGGTTCTGCCCCTCCAGCAGGAGGAAGTTGGCCCCGGGGATGGGAGGTCCCAGGGCCTTGGCCTCAGCGCTTGATGAGGCTCCTAGTCCCACATCCTGACGGAGCCCACACTGCCCCCAACAGGCCAGTTCTTCGTGATGATGTCGCCACAGGAAGTGCTGCAGGGAGGAAGCCAGCGCTCCATCGCCCCCAGGACCCACCCTTACTCCCCGTGAGTAACCCTGTTTCTTCTCAGTTACCGCGAGGGCCAGCTCTCGTGGGACTCCTCACCTGAATGCCACTCTCACACTTGGCCTCTGTTACTCGGCTGCCGCTGGTGTCGCCAGGAAGTCAGAAGCCCCCCGGACGACGCGGGATGAGAAGCGCAGGGCTCAGCATAATGAAGGTGGGGGCCTCCGGTGGGCCAGGTGGGGGCAGCAGTGGTGTTGCGGGGAGGGCAGGTCACTGTCCCTGGGCCTGCGTCGCGCTCTCCTGAGCCACCCTGTCCTCACTGCCCCCACAGTGGAGCGGCGCCGCCGGGACAAGATCAACAACTGGATCGTGCAGCTGTCCAAGATCATCCCAGACTGCTCCATGGAGAGCACCAAGTCGGGCCAGGTCAGGGGCGGCCCATGGGGGGTGGGCGCCCACCCTCTGTGTCCTGTGGGCACATGCGGCAGCCGGCTCTTCCAGTCTCTGAGGTGCCTCAGGGGGAACGAGGCCCCGGGCGTGAGCTGCTTTTGGAAAGCAAGCAGGTGTCTTAGGCTCCAGCCCTCGTCCTGTTGGCTTTTCCTGCAGAGTAAAGGCGGGATCCTGTCCAAGGCCTGCGACTACATCCAGGAGCTTCGGCAGAGTAACCACCGGCTGTCCGAAGAGCTGCAGGGGCTCGACCAGCTGCAGCTGGACAACGATGTGCTTCGCCAGCAGGTCAGCTCCACCCTGTGGCCGCTGAGCCCGTTGGGACTCTGCTTCGTTTTCCATAGAGTGGCTTTTTCCTTTTCCCTGCACTAGTGGGTGTCGGAACAAGCTCAGGGACTCCCACCCCCTTACTACCTCCCCCTCCCCGTGTCAGGTGGAAGACCTCAAAAACAAGAACCTGCTGCTCCGAGCCCAGCTGCGACACCACGGGGTGGAGGTGGTCATCAAGAATGACAGCAACTGACTGGGCGTCCCTGTCCTGGAATGGCAGAAAGCCCTGGAGCTGCAGGCTTCCCCATGCCCCCTTCCTTCGCTGCCCAGTTCTGGCAAGAGACTGGGAGGAGTTCAGGGGGCACGTCCAGACAGCAGCGGGCAGCGGTGTGAAACCTGGGATGCGCCCTGACAGCCTGGCCCAGCCGCCGTGCAGCCCCGGCCCCCCTTGCACCGAGCCCATGCTGTTGGGGTGGGCACTGGACCCACCGAGTGGGGTTGGCCTGGTGCGGGCTTCCGGTACAGGCAGAGGGTCTGCTGATGGGTGACCCTGGCAGCCCGGACTCGGCGGGGCTTCTGCTGCTCTGTCTCCCTGGAGCTCAGCTGTGCCCCCGAGGGCGCCAGGGAATGAGCTTCTATAAGCAAGCAGTGGGGGAAAGCAGCCGGGCCGCTGCCGCGGGAAGAGAGGAGATGGCTGGGCAGCAGCGAGGCCTGCGTAGAAGTCCAGGGAGAACCACAGACGGCCCGCGTGCGGCCTTTCCCCTTGGGGGACCGTTTCCCTTTTTTCTTTTTTTTAAAGATAAAGAGTGCAGAGCCACAGCCGCCTCCTGTTTGTCCTTTTGTGGGCCTGGGGTGGAGGGGAGGGGACACTTTGCGCTTTGACGGGCGAGGGCAGGGCGGGGCCGGGACTGCGCTGGCTGGGGACTCCGAGGGTTGGCGCGGGTCGGACCAGCGGGGCGTGGCGGGCGCAAAGGTGTGCGAGGCCCGGATCACCATCCCCGCGGCGAACAGGTGCTGCGAGGGCGGGGGCTAGGCCCCCCTTCCGGTTCCGGTTTTGGCCCCGGGAGGGCCGTGGAGATGCTGCGGGGACCGCGAAGGCAACCGCGCGTTCTTGCAGTTCTTGGAGGCACGCGCCATGGCCGTAGGTACGTGCGGGGATCGACGAGTGGGCCTTGCTCGCGGCCCCGGAGAGCATGGAGCCCGGGAGCAGGGGAGCGGGGTGGGCGGAGGTGTGGCCGCGCCTCCCAAGTGGGAGGCAGGTGGGAGGCCGTGCGCGGGGGGCGGGGCGGGGGGCGCCACGCCGGGCCGGCCCCTCCACGCTCTCGTGTCCCCTTCACAGTGCCCACCGTGTCGCTCCCCGAACTCCGCTCGCTCCTGGCCGCGGGCCGCGCCCGGCTCTTCGACGTGAGGTCTCGGGAGGAGGCAGCCGCGGGGACCATCCCCGGGGCGCTCAACATCCCGGGTATGGGGTTGTGAGGGGACGCCCGGCAGTGTGGGTCCAGGGGCTCTCAGCCTAGGGGCCTCACGGAGGTGGCGCGGGGCAGGCCGGGCACGGGGACCTGAATTTCCTCAGCCTCCCAGGCTTCTGGACAGGGGCCGGTGAAGGCCTGTACCGGCGGCGGAGCCAGCCCTCCCAGGCCGGGAGACATGGTGGGCAGGGACTCCCCCCCCACCCCCTCGAGGGCTGGGTCCCCACGACCTGCTCGTCCTTAGCAGTTCCTGACTTTCCACTTGGCCGCGCTGTATCTTGACCTTGAGGTTGGGGGTGGTGGCCACCAGGCGTTGTGTGCGGGCCCCCTGGTGGTTTGTCCGACCACGGGGACCCAGCCCTTCCAGGCGCCGCCGCAGAACCTCAGATTGCAAAACCATTGCTCTTTGGCCTGTCCTGACTCTTCCTCCCAGTGTCCGACTTGGAAGGTGCCCTGCAGATGGACGCTGCTGCCTTCCAGGCCTTGTACTCTGTGGAGAAGCCGAAGCTGGAGGATGAGAACCTCATTTTCTTCTGTCAGATGGGCAAGCGGGGCTTGCAGGCCACGCAACTAGCCCAGGGCCTTGGATACAGAGGGTAAGGGGCAGGCGGGTACTGGTGGGGGCTGCCGCCCAGTCTGCCCTGCTGTGCTCACCCTGCTTTGTCTCCACAGGGCTCGCAACTACTCGGGGGCCTATAGAGAATGGTTCCAGAAAGGAGGTTAGGTAGAAGGCGACAGGCTGACTGCGGGAAGGGCGAGGAAGGCTCCCACTTACTGGGTTGGGTGAGGCCTTGTGCTGTGCACACAAAAGCACCAAATAAAGAGCATCTGATTGACTGTGTTGGTGTGGCTCAGTGGGCTGTGTGCCTCCCCAGTCCGGGCACATGTCCCGGCTGCTGGGGCCAGGTCCCCAGGTGAGGGCATGCGAGAGGCAGCCACACATTGATGTTTCTCCCTCCCTTTCCCCCTCTCTTCCCTTCTCTCTAAAAATAAATAAGTAAAGGTTTTTTTTTAAAGAGCGTTTAATCGAAGTGTTGGGTGCATTTAATGTGTCAGTTGGGTTGAAAGCAGTTCTAATCTTAACCTACACTCAGTTGAGCTGTGGGGCCTTTGCCTTCCAGCATCACCCCCCCCCCCATCCCTCCAACACAAAATTCCAGCAATTTCCTAAAACTACATTTCTCTTCTGGAACATTTGTTTTCAGCCCAGGATGCACATCAGAATCGCCTGCCAGCTGGGGGGTGGGCAGGGGTCAGGGGCAGGGAGGGGGAAAGAATCTCAGATTTGGAATTTCAGGGTTGGGGCCAGGGGCCCCTCAATGATTCTCATATGCCGTCAGGGGGCCAGAGCTAGACCAGAGGTCAGCAGACTGGCCCCCCTGGGCCCCAGCCACGACCCTTCACGTACACATTGTCTATGGCCGCTTTTATGCAAAAGTGGCAGAATAGTTGTAACAATGTTGTTCAAAACGTAAACTTTTTACTATCTATTCCTTTCCAGAAAGTTTGCCTACCCTAGCCCCAGCCCCGCTGTTTTCAACCCTTGTGCCACAGGAATATTTTAAACGTGCAACCCCCGACCGTTTAGTCAGGGGCCCGATGTCTCTCCCTCAGATGGTCAAGTGGGAAAATGACGACAGCCAGTACGACAGTTGTCCTATGTGCCCGAGCCAAAATCACACCAGCTTTTTCTCGTTCAGGTGGGCACAACTATGTGACTTTTTGCTTGGAAAGCAGTTTATATGTGCCCTGAGATGAGAAAGTTGAAAACTGCTGCTCCAGGCCTGAGATCCCTGTGGCAGCTGTTGTGTGAAGGGAGGGAAGTGGTCCCCCAGCTGTGTCTGGCACCAGGCACAGGTGTGAGACCCTCCTGCGCTGCCAAAAGCAGGTTCCAGTTTCTGTCAACATCGTTCTGCGATCCAACCCTGGGTTTCACACAATTTAATTTGTTTTTAAATGCACTGAGGCAGAACTCAACACTACACAGTAGGTATATCTTTCTTCTGGCTTGGTGATAGTTTGATGCATATCCTTTTAAATATTTTTTTTAATAGCTCAACTTCTTAACTATCCCATGATACTTTTATTAAATAAAACACTTGAGTCTATATACTAGTCTGAACAATTGTAAACCAACTTTAGGAATACGCAATAGAGGTATACCATACAAAAAGTGCATAAAACATAGCTGTAAGTTTAAAGAATAATAATAAAATAAACACCCACGTGCCTACCACCATTAAGAAATAAACATCACCGGTACCTTAGAAAGCCTGTATATATCTTTCCTGACTGCATCGCTCTTTGTAGAGATGACTATAGCTGGTTCTTCAAAACCAATTCTTTGCTTTCTTAGATTGTTTTAACTAATGCACATTGGTATCCTTAAACCATATAGTACTTTGGCCTGTTTTTAAACTATAAATGGCAGGTGATCTTTTCACTGTTTTCACTATGTTGGTCTTTTTTTTTTTCTTTTAAATATTTTAATGGCAGATTTTTTTACTTCTTAACTTTGATTTTTTAAACGTGTTATTCCTTTATTTGTGGAAGTGAGATGGACCCAATTTTCTAATTTTTCAGGCCTCTGCAGAAATTCCTTCAGACATTTTCCGCATTCCTTGCCTTTCTCTCTCTCTCTTCCTTCCCACCCCTCGGCTTTCTGGGCTGGAGCCAGTCCTGCGACGCACACCTTTGATCTCACAGCCTTCACTGCCCAGCTGTCAAACCTGCCCTCCCTCCAGCTCCCGCCTGCTCTGTCACAGGGCGGGCCCACTGTCTGCGTTGTCTGACTCACCACTGCCGGAGCTGAGCTGGACGCTGTCGGGTCTGGAGGTGAAGTTGAAATCTGCGGGAGTGGAGCCCAGGGTCCGGCAGACACACAGTGGCACCCCTACTCTTTCCCCAAACCCCCAAGTACCTTCGTTCTCAGACTGGTTAGGAAATTTTTCCTAATTTCCCTCTTTGTTTGAGTCTTAACTGTTCTGGTCTTCTTTTTTTCCCCCTCCTCACATATCATAATTCAATTATAGTATTGAGTTTTTGATTGAGGCACAGTTCACCTACAACAAAGGCTCTGAAGTGCTCAGTTTGCTGCGTTCTGACAATTGTCTGCTCACTTGTCAACAACCATCCCAAACAAGACCTGGGATACAGAAATCCCCACAGGTTCAGGCCCCTTTCCAGCCAATCACATACCGAATCCCTTTCTAGGCAATCATTTTCCATCTCCTATCAGCATCGGTGTTTTTCCAGCTTCCTTCCTGCCTCGCTGACCTCTGCCGTGCTTCCTCTAGTGTAGCTGAGGGGGTTACCGTGCTGGCCCAGCTCGGGCGTGCTCTCTGGCTCCCCATTGTTAAGAGAACATTCCTCTGTTCCCCTTGAGAGGATTTGTTTCATAACCTTGATAGGCTGTTCCCACCATCACCTCGCCCTTTAGCCCTTTAAACCTCTATCTCCCTTTCCTCACAGGTATTGCATCAGGTGGGGCTGCAGAGCCTAGCCGACCAGAGGTGCGTCTTCCGGCTTCTGCATTCTTTTCCAAACCAATCAGACCCTTCCCTCTCCCAGACCCTTGTGGCCCCAGGTTTGTGTTGAGGGTGTCCCTGCGTCATCACAGCTGACCTACGTTTCTCTTTCTCTCCCCGAGTCGGTTTGAGCTCCTCCACAACCTGCAGAGCCTGCAACCTGAGTTTTCAGTCGCCTCCGACTTTCAGAATCTTCTCACGTCAGCCTCTCTGAAACTCACTGCCTGAGCAATCTTATAGTAACATTTTTATCTTATCAGAGCTGATAATTCACAATAGGTCCTTGTTGCCTAGTGACTCCAGTACTGGCGGGAGCCTGGCCTGCTGAGCAATCTGGAGTCTGGGTCTGCCCTTGCCCTGCCTTTCCGAACTTGTCCTTCAGGCCTGCTCCCAGCATGCTGGGCTCTGCAGCTGCTGAGGTGGACCCCACTCCTCCCTGATCCCGGCCTTTACTCCAGTTTCCTTGGTTCCCGTCTCTTAGGAGCTGCTCTGAGTTTCCCAAGAATTAGAAGAATGTATTTGCTGCCGTCATCCAGAGGGCTTTTAAGCTGAAGGACAAGGGAGAGAAGTAACCGGATAAAATGTCCTAACTGGATTCCATGAAGGACTTAGGAAACAAGAGGCCAGGAGCAGCACTCACAACAGGCGCGGCTCTTCCCCTTCAGACTCAGCTTCAGTCCACTTCTGTTTGACCAGCAATTAAACCAGAGCTCGGCAGAGAGGAGGAACTCCACAAACGTGGAATTCGTATCGAGATGCTCAGTAATTCCCAGGGGGAAATGCGAAGGAAGAAAGTGGGGGACAATACTCAGGAATGGCAGCGTGTTATTATGTAAACAGCGAAGGCTACGAGTCGGAGTTCCAAGTTCCGGGTCAGACTTAGCACCAGTGAGTGGTCACTGCAAGTTACTTTATTTTTAATTATTCCAATTCCCACTTTTCTTATTTGTATGTCTATGGGTAGGTGTGAACGTTTCCTAGGAAACACATGTACAGCACCTGCCATGTCAAACGTGGCTTAGAGGGGTCTACATGACTGTAAGTGACAAACACAGGAAGGAAGACAAAACAGCAGAGATACTTAACAGGAGAGCTGGGCACAAAGTGCAGCTTGAGGAATTTTTACAAAGGGGGCAGAATGCGTGTAACCACCTCTGTGGTCAGAAAACATGCCCTACGTGATTCTAATCATTTAAACTGTGATGAGAGTTTCAAATTTATATCTCGAATTTTTTTGTCTGCTGGTTCTTTCAATTGCTTACAGAGTTATCTGCAAATCTGTCATTATGACTTGGATTTGTCTGTTTCTCCCTCTGGTCCTGCCGTTTGTATTTTACATATTCGGGCACTATGGCGTTAGACTGTGCAAACTTAGAACTGTTATGCTTCCTCCCGAAGGGATCCTATACTCCGTACATCCCTCTTCGCCTGATGCGTGAACAACAATCCGGAGACCCTGGGAGGGGAGCGCCTCTGGCCCGGGTGTCTCTCTTCCGTGGAGGCAATTCCCAAAGGGCCGACCACAGGGAGATAAGTGGGATGAATCTTTCCTTCCTGAAGGGCAGTCTGGGTAGCACAGCACAGCATCTACTACAGTAGGTTTGTACATGCACCAAACCCTGCCTTCCGAAAGGGAAAAAAGAGTTTTTAAAATATATGTCAGGGCTACGGGAAAATTGAAAAGCATAGTCAGATGAAGTCAGGAGTGAATGTCAGTGTTTGGATGCAGACTGCAAATTTGGATTTGGTCTTCCTTGAGACCAAAGCAAAATGACTAACAGGCTCAGTTATAAAATTCAAGTACCCGTAAGACAAATATGTGACCCCTGCTCATCTCCCATCTTAGAGTTTTCTCCGACGAGCACAGCCAACAGTGGTGGTCCCTTCTCCAAGCTCTCCCCTGCGCCCCTCCACTCTCATACTTCACTTTGTGTATATATGTCTCTCTCCAAGACTTTAAATTCCTTTGAGGGTAAAGAACAGACGTTTGCACTTGGGCGGCACCCAAATATTTGTTTCAATTTGGTGATTTGAAGTTTCTCCTTTGGTTACCTATTGTCATTTCCTGTGTTTGTCTTGGAAGAAGACTGTAAGCCATTTGAAGTCCGGGATTGTGGTTTGTAGTTATTTGAATTAATTCCCCTACAGCACACCGGAAGTGGACCTTTGGTCCGGGAGATGTGGGCAAAGGAATGAGAGCAAACAGGAAACAAGCAAAAGATCAAGAAATACTACAGTTTTGTATAAAAGCGTAAACCGTTTTCCTTGCAGTGAGCCAACGTTCAGGAAGTTTTCCCGCAGCACATTGGATATGCTATGATCAGTTAAAATGGAATCACTGCAGAAACTAGAAATAGTAAAGGCGTTGAGCGTGAGTTTCACTCAAAAACAATGTAATCACGTATGAACAGAAAGCTTTCGTACAAACACAGTCTATAGATAGAGGAGCTCAGTTAGCACCCAACTAGTGGTCACAGTGAGAAAGTAATTCGGAAACGCAGGGGACACACGCGGTCACTCAGTGCCACAGAGCACACGTGGGTCAATCTGTACTGTCCGGAGTATTTGGTGGACACACGCCTGAAGTTCTCCCGGAGAAGCACGTCATTCTTCTTCCCGCACTTTCCCCTCTTTCCCCTCCGTGCTCCTCTCCCACTGTCCGCGGGCTGCTGCCCGTGCGGTCCGCAGAGGGACCGGGTTTGGCGCGGTTTCAGGGCACCCTTCACTGCTCCGCTGGCCCTCTCCTCCTACCCCTGCGCACGTTAGTGTGAGGTTTCCATTTGCCAAAGGACGCGACCGAGGTTTCCGCAGCGCCCGGTGACGTCCGTGCAAACCTGCAAGAAACAAACCGGGCCCGGGTCCGCGAGGGCGCAGTCCCACCGACGGCCCACCCCCCGCCCGCAGTTCCCCAGCTCCTGCGGCTGTACGCCGCACGCAGTCAGAGACCCTGCTGCGGAAGCGCGGCCCAATCAGGGGGCGCTCACCTGCGGAAGGTGAGGGATCCGTCTCCCCGCCAATCAGAGATGCCTCCGGCTTGGACTCGCGCCCCGCCCAGGGGGGGGTGGGCGGAGCTGCACCTGGCGGCGTGGAGTCACTCAGCGGAGCGACGGCGGCCTCCTCCAATTGGAACGCGCAGGGGCGGGCGCCGGCCAATCGGGCGCGGAGGGCGGGCCGGCGGGC